>NC_088389.1:78695000-79895000 GCF_037993035.2 Macaca fascicularis
CCATAACTGCTTTTTCCCACCTGGCAAACAGCCTCACTGAATTCTGGGTGGCAGGCATTAACCAGACTTCAACACAAATGCTCCTGTCGAAAATGGCACCAAGTTAGGTGAAGAACAAAGACACTCTGGCTTCAAAGAGGAAGCTCCAGTTTCTGCACAGAAGGAGTTTCACACAACTTCGGTTAACAACAACAACCACCTCAGGGGAAGAAAAGGCCCCGACTACAAAGAAATGCCAAACAAGCAGTCATCAGTCTTTCCTTTCTTTCTCTGGTGTGTTTTGCACAAAACCTGATCAGGAGAGAAGGGCTTTGATAATCACTTGGACCATGACCGCTGCTAGTAGCGCTTCTTCTGCTTCATGTATCTCAGCAATTTGGGGGCATCTGAGTGTTCCATGCTTACCCAGGCTTAGAGCGTGCACACACACACACACACCATGAAATGGGATTGGTTGGCTAGAAAAAGATTCTGGCGACTTCCCAAAGATTACAGGCCAAGTAATGTTTTTCCTTTTTTCTTTCTTTTATTCTATGATTCCCTCTCTCTTTTTCTTACTATTCCAGTCAACTGCTGATGTGTGACTGTACAGCAATGACAAATACATACTCACCCTAATTGCCACATTTTTGAGGAAAATAAATTGAAAATGGTGGGAAAGTGGAAGCTGACTACATAAGGAGACAGAAAGAAATTTTGAAATAATGGACAATTTAAAAATGTTACTTTCCTCCTCTAAACTCAAAGCAGAGAATTTTAAAAAAACTGTTCCCATCTTGATAAAAACCCTAATTAAAAATGAAAAGGGCACAGTTCTTTGTGGAACGAGGCAGGCATTAAATAAGTAAATCAGACAAATTCAATATGCTTTCGTTTCCATACCTATTCTATTAAGTCACTTCTCCCAGTTTGTAACATGACAGCTCTCTTTTCTTCCTCAGTCTCTCACTTTCTTTCTTTTCTCTTCTCTATCTCAAATTGTCGAGTTGTTACTGTCTCTTCTATCCCCTCTTAGTCTCTGTTATCACAGAAGTGGACAGGAGCCAGGCCTAGCTGTGGTTTTTTGCCATGTCAGTAGCCACACCAGTTGTTGATAAAAATCTGGCACCGTGAGATGAGGCCATCTGTGGTGAAGTTTAAACCTATTTACCTCCTTGGCAAGCTGGTTGAAGCCTTCCTTTCTCTGTATTCAGTGAGGCTGAAGATGACAAATGCAGTGGGATTAAAGCCATGGGATGAAGTTTGGGGCAAAACAAAACCCTTTCCCAAAGACAGAGCTCATGATAGCTATTAGCTGTAAGGATAAGCAAATCCCCAGTGTCTGGAGCATGCAGCCCGGAGACATTCCAGCTCTGTGTCCCACTCTGTGTACTTGAAGGAGACAGACAACTGGCTGAATTGCAGTCTGGACTTTGGGTACTGGGAGATGCAAACTGGACTCTGCCACTTCTTTGTTAAAGGACCTTGGAATAATCCTAGGTTGTACTTTGTGATTTGCAGGGCAAAACCCCTGTTTTAGAGAACTGTTCTCAAATATAATGAGCTACAGAAGAAAACTACCACACTTGTGACCTCCAAATAGGACTCCACAGCTTGACCAATTACCTGAACCATAACACTCCAGTCCAAAAGACTTTGGTTGCTTCCAAAAATCCAATCAACCCTTACAGCTACCAATGAGGCTATTCAGACACGCATGAAGTAAGCTCTGAAGTCAATGCCAAATGCTTTGGACAATGGCAGCGTCCCTGGGCAGAGGCCAATTTACCATGAAGCTAATAAAGCTTAAGCTTCTAGGCCTCTTTTGAGACCCCCGAGAAGGATGCTAGAAATGTGTTCCCATGTTTGTATTTTTGTTGCAAAATTTATAAAAGGTGCTTTAAGCCCAATGAGTTGACTGCTGTCTCTATTTCTACTCTCCCTCTGTTAGATTTCCCCTTCTGTTACATGGGTTTGGAGTGATCCAAGGCAGTTGAGTTAGAGATACATTTAATGTGGCTTTAGTGGGATAAATTTGTGAAAATCAAAGTCTCATCCATATGCAGTTACTTTACTGCTGGCCATCTGGGTATAGGAATGGTTTCTCGGTCCATGCCTACAGCCCAGTGTGCTGACCCCCTGGCAGCGTGCACAGAAAGAGGCAGAGCCAGAAGTTGACTCCCAATATATCCACATGAAAGTGTCCCGTGGTGTTTGGCACTGGAAATATGTGGGCAGTGGAGGAGAAACCAGATTTGAAATGTGTGGAGCCAGAGGCTACTCTGTGGAATGGAGATAATATCTATATTTTTAAGGTTGTTATGAAGGTTAAACACAATAAGGTATGTGTTGGTGTTAACCAGTATCTAGTATAAATGGTTGGTAAGGAAAGGTATTTTTCTTTCTTATTTGAAGGATCTGAGTATATTCATTATGAAAACCAGATACCGGCTGGTCGCGGTGGCTCATGCCTGTAGTCCCAGCACTTTGGGAGGCCAAGATCCGTGTATTACCTGAGGTCAGGAGTTCAAGACCAGCCTGGCCAACATGGTGAAACCCTGTCTCTACAAAAATACAAAAAAAATTAGCCAGGCATAATGGTGAGTGCCTGTAATCTCAGCTACTCAGGAGGCTGAGGCATGCGAATCGCTTGAACCTGGGAGGCAGAGGTTGCAGTGAGCTGAGATCACGCCATTGCACTCCAGCCTGGGCGACAGAGGAAGATTTCTGTCTCAAAAAAAAAAAAAAAAAGAAAAAAGAAAAAAAGGAAAACCAGATACCAGAATATCAGAATGCTTGGGAGATTGTGATAGCTCTTGAAACATTATTTTTAAAAACCTATTGTTACTTTTTTCTCCTTTTTTCTTTATTCTCAAAGCAAATTGAAAATTATTGAAAGTCCTGCTATTTGAATTCTAGTTAATAGAGATTCTCCCACTCTAAAATGATTAAAAATTTAAAACACTCTCAAAATGCCTCATAGCAACATTAGTAATAAGAATCAGGACACCCCCCAGATGCCAATGGTTAAGAAGCAAAGTCCATCTGATATTATTAAGCTGCTCTCTGCTTTATTGATTGCTAGGCTCTCTGAGGATGGGAAGAACATCTTTGGGTTTAGTAATATATGGTGCCTGTCTCAGCACATAAGTGCTCAACAGTGACTAATACACCTCTCTGATTGTTCTTCTTATTGGTTCCTAGACTGGACTGGACTCTGTTCAGTCTGAGTTTCACAGATGAAGTTGAAATGGACCACTTGCTCTCCATTTGGTATCATTTCTAAAGTAATGGCTGAAATCATCCCTAACTGTAGAGAGAAAAAAAAATAAAATGACACCTGAAACATTCTTGTCAGTTAATAAGCAATAGACTGGTTAGAAACAACTTTTTTCTGCAGAAAAAGGTCAATACATTCTTGTCCCCTGCCTAGTCTACCTTCTGTTTCTTTTCTACTTTTCCTGCACCATCCAAAAAAAGAGGTGCCTCATTTAACTAAAAGCAAGTTTCCCCACATTGGACAGCCCGATCCACACCCCTTTTAGCCTCGGCATCACCTTGGTGAAACTTCAAGAATGTGCCCATACACAAAAGAAAATTTGCTCCTCTTTCTGAGAAACTGATTTCTCATGGCCCCACCAGGTTTGCCAGAGCCAGTTGAAAGTTTAGCAATCTTAACTGTGCTTCAGAAGGACAGACCCAGCCAAAACCCAGTCTACTGAGTATCTAGGTATTAGCACCTTGGGGTGGATGGCTTGGGGAGAGAGAAGCGGGGGGGAGAGAGAGAGAGGCAAGGGGACCCCATGTGTTCCACAAATTGCCTCTCCCCCACACCCACCCGGCCACGAGTATATGAAATAATTCCTCCTTTGTCTGCCAGCTGGCTTTCAAAGCTATTGGGATGAGCCTGCTGGACCTGTCTGGGAAGCTTGTTAAACTGCACGGAGTAAGTCAGGGAAAGGGGGGGGTAGGGAAAAGATTAAAGGGCGAATACAATCTGTGTGAGGCAGTGGCTCTGACTCTAAAGAAGCAGATGATCTAAGGAGAGGAAGAGCTTCCCTCTAAAACCAGAGACTGCATGCAATGCAAATGACCCGCGTGCAGCTGCCTCTGGCAGGCAGCCACCCGCCTCCAAAGAATAAAGTCAGAGCAACAATTCACTCCTGAACCCTGAAGCTTAGTGACTTCAAACAAGAAAAAAGAAAAGTGACATGCTTTTTTCCCCCTTTCCCGAGTGAACTCATCCTTTCCCCAAATTGTGCTGATGACCTCATCATCTGCAGCTGTGTGCTCCAAGCTCTGTCACCCCTCAATCCCTGGGGATCACATCTGGTGTGGAGCCTTGGTACCTGGGGCTACAACATCTGGAGATGACTGTCTTTACAAGTGGGGTGTTTTGTAACGATGCAGCCAAGGGAAAGGGAAATCTTCATCATTTTTTCTTGGGAGATAGCCCTCTTGTCTTTGTGCAATAAGGATCTGCAGGGACAGTGATGTCAGGGTTAGTGTTTCAGGTACCTTTTCATTTTTCACCTTTACATTCATGAGTGACTGTGGGTCTAACCTGAGAAATGATATTGGTCTCTTTGAACCAATCCTGCTTGTGTTTGTTTTATGGTCTGGCAAGGTCCTCACTGACAAAGGTAATGTTATTGTCAATATGGATATGAAAAATCACCCCACTTATGGCCTGGCTCAGCTCATGCTTGTAATCCCAGAACTTTGGGAGGCCGAGGTGGGCAGATCACTTCAGGCCAGGAGTTCAAGACCAGCTTGGCCAACACAGTGAAACCCTATCTCTACAAAAAATACAAAAATTAGCTGGGCATGGTGGCACATGCCTGTAGTGTCAGCAACTCAGGAGGCTGAGGGGGGAGGATCACCTGAGTCTGGGAGGTCAAGGCTGCAGCAAGTTATGATTGTGCCACTACATTCCAGCCTGGGTGACAGAGTGAGACCCAGTCTCAAAAAAAAAAAAAAAAAAAAAAAGAAAAGAAAAAATACATCATCCCAATTAGCAGAATTAAATGGGCTTTAGACATTACAATGGTAAAAATGGCCCCAAACTACTTATATCTATGGTAAAACATATACATTTAGGAAGGGGACTCTTTTCCTACTGTGAGAATATACATTGATCCAACTAAGTTTGGGAAACAATTTGGCAATCCTCTCTATATAAAGGAACTTAAAAATGCTCATATACTTTCATTCAGAAATTTCATTTGAAGATGTGGAATATCAGAAATTCTCCTAAATCACTGATTGGACTATAAATGCCTAGTGTAGGGACACAGAAAAATGTATGTATAAATAATAGTTATTATATTAAGGTATATATACAGTCATATATATTGAAGCGTGTTTATAATCTCCCCTAACTGGAAACAATGCAAATAGCCATTGACAGTAAAATAGATGAATAATTGTAATATGAAAACTATACAGCTGTGAACATCAATACATTAAAGTTACATGTTCCAGCATTGACAAATCTTATCAACATGAGCTGGAGAAGAAAACTGAGACAAAAAGAACATATCCAATATTCCATTAATAAAAAGTTCAAAATGAAACTAACTTATATGATTTACAGATGTATACCTAGGTAATAAAACTATAAAGAAAAACAAGAATGTAATTACTAGCAATCTTAGAATATTATTTATTTCTAGCAGATGGAGTGGTGGTTGTGATGGGAAAAGATGTAGTGTGTGTGTGCTTGCATGTGTGTATGTGTGTCTGTCTTTGTGTGTTTCCTAAAATGTCAATGGTGCTGTTTTACTTGATCTAGGTGTTTTCTATTTTTCTGCGTTTAATAATAGAATAGAAATCTGGAGAGTTAGAAAAAGTAGAGAAATGAGAGAATGTGAAAAAAAATACTGTGAGAGATAGGGATAAACAACATGGCAAGAGACTAAAGCCTGCAGAAAAATATTGTTAATAGTATATTCCAAGTGGTGGGCTATACAAAGGCGTTCTTAGGGCAATGCTGTCTTATATTCAATTACATATTGTTGGTATATCTCTTCACATTCTAAACTTTCAATAAACTCTGTTAAATAAATATTTTGAATGAGATTTTAGGGAAATCAAAGAAAAGTAACCAAGCTATGAATTAATTTAGAACAAGGATTTTTTGAGAAAGGTGAGGAGTGGCCATGAGCATGTGAGTCCCTGAATGTGTACAGTAATCTTGGAGAGGGGATTAAAAGTACCAAAGGATCTGGAATTGGGCTTAAGTCAAATGGATTTAAGTCTCTAAAGAGTAGTGTCTTACCTGATGCCCACAGATATTGGTTTATGGCAGTATTTTCTCTTCTTTCTTCCATACAGAAGTCTAAGACTTATAGGTAATCAGATTTATTGGTCTTTATTCTTTGATTTCTGTTTTTCATGACATGCTTAAAAGACAGTTTATCATGTTTGAGCATCTAAATCCTTGATTTGCCCAGAGTTCTACTTAGTGGAAAGATGGAAGGAGTGCTTGCTTTTGTTTTCCCAAAAAACCAGCTCAATCTTTTTCTCTGATAATATGAAATACCTCATTTAACCATGTGTTAAATTTTCACATCTACACACTCTATCCTATTCCATTGATTCTATTCCTGTGCTACTTCTATTTGATTACTATAATTCTTGGATAAATTTCAAAATCTGATAGGGAAAGTCTTCCTTGTCAGTATTCTCTTGGCATTGCCACTTTGATTATTCTTTCAACCCATAGGATCATTTTGCCATATTTAAAAACAAAACAAAAACCCTGTTGGGACTTCTGTAGATAAGTCATTGGATTTACAGATGACTTGCAGTAGCAACACAGAATATTCTGTTAAGAACTTAGTGTCTCTAATTATTCAGTTATTTTTTGTATATCTCTCTACTGGGTTATATATTTTAAAAATCAACATCCTAAATACTTATCATCTTTAAACTACCCTGTTTATCAGTTTCAGCATCCAGTATTAATTTTAGAACGTATATTAATATACATTTGCTTATATATTAAAAGGTCAAACTACATTTCATTAGGGGATGTCAATTGGGTGTTAAAATATGTTACATATATTAAAAATAAATTATATATAATTTCTATTTAAGGGAGATTCTTCCCAAATTCTGGCACTGGGTTGATAATCTTTCTTTGGGTGGTGTTAGCTTTCAAGTTTTCTTGCTTTTCTTCTTCTTCATAGAAATTTTAAAGGGAAGCTAGGAGAATACCCCAGGAAACTCTAGCCAGGTACCACTTTAAAACAGAAGTCTGTTCACTGACTAATAAATAATAAAATGTCAAGGCATAATTTATGTGCCTTAATGCTACTCAGGGTTACAAATCCAATTTGTTACTTTATTTCAAACCCATCCCTGTCACCTTAATTGATACATGCATCCATTATTTTGAATGTAGATGATTTCAAGGTATACTCAATATCAAGGCATGTGGACTGTTCTACCACCTGTTATTGTTTCTTTTCACCAGATGAAACTAGAGCAGGGATCTTGCTACTTTTATTTAATTCGGACTTTAGCCCTTTTATGATAATCAAATGTCAATTGCCCAAGACTAGGGATGGAAAAGCACTATACTGTGTGCCAGGGGGTTCTTGAAATAAAAGATTGGGTAATTTATATTTTTAATATAAGTGATTTAGAGCCTGAGGCTTTGATCTAATTAAGTAGAGAATCAAATTAGCTGGAGATTAAGTGAAGATAGAATGAGGGGAAGTCTTGCTGGCTCTTGAGTTTTCTAAGAAAGGCTCTTTGCAGTGCAGTGGTTCTCAACCTTGGCTGCATGTTGGAATTACTCAAAGAGCTTCCAAAAATACTGATGCCCAGGCCCCAGGTCCAGAGATTTCAATGCAATTTGTCTGATGAGCGGCCTCAGTATCAGAAATTTAAAAGTCTTCCCAACTGATTCTATAATAATATGCAGCTGAGGTTAATAAGGACATCGTTCTTAATCCCAATTGAATTAAGTGCCACCTGGAGGCTGGTTTAAAAATACAGATTCCACTTTGGGAGGCTGAGGTGGGCGGATCACGAGGTCAGGAGATCGAGACCATCCTGGCTAACACGGTGAAACCCCGTCTCTACTAAAAATACAAAAAATTAGCCAGGCGTGGTGGTGGACACCTGTAGTCCCAGCTACTTGGGAGGCTGAGGCAGGAGAATGGCGTGAACCCGGGAGGCGGAACTTGCAGTGAGCTGAGATTGCGCCACTGCACTCCAGCCTGGGCAACAGAGCAAGACTCTGTCTCAAAAAAAAAAAATATATATATATATATATATATATATATATATATATATATATATTACAATGGACTGAAGTAGGCTCTAGGAATCTGCATTTCTAATAAGTGTCCATGTTTTTCTGATATAAATGATTCCTCCTCTATAAGATGTATCTGATTGTGGTCATCTCTCTCCCCATCCACCTTTAACTCAGCTCTCAGAATATCTTTCTTAAATATATATCTTTCCAATTTAAAACACTCACTGGCTGCCCCTTGTCTACAAAATAGTCTTTAGCACAGCTTTCAAGTCTTCCCCAACCCCAGGCTTTGTCCACCTTCTTGGCCTTCTCACCCACTTCATCCCAATGTCTCTCTACCATGCTCACTGCATCCTTTCCTGATTAACTTCTGGCTTCTTTTAGAGTCTTTGCTTAAGCCATTACATCTGACTTCATAGATCTTTCCCATCTTCAACCACCTAATCCTCCTCTTCTAGCAGCTAGAATTCCAACAATTCCATGAAAATTTGCTTGATCTTTTAAAATTAGGATATCCATACTTTCCTTCACATGCCTATTGCAATTGATCTGCACCTATCCCTTATTTGCTTTGGTTCGGTTGGACCTGAGCTACGGAAAGTTGAGTTGATCTTACCCCTCTGTGCATAGCATCTTATCTTCATTGGTCAATGCCAGGGCCCTCTAATATGTTTGAACAGTGTTCATAAAAATGTGTGTACCCTCCTAAAATAAGACATGCTGCCTCAAGTATAGTTGGTTTTGTGCTGGAAATCTCACTCTTTTTTAACTTCAGATTTATTTTATGATCTATCCACATAACTAAAATAAAATCAAATTCATTGCATCTACCCACTGCATAGCATCCCTTAGAGGACACTTACCACCATATTTTACTCTTCTATTCCCTCTTAACGGATATCTAGTTTGCCCTGAATTCTCTACTGCCACAAGGAGGCCACACTGAACATTCTCTTAGGTGGCCCCTGGTGGATCCATAGGATAATTTTTTTAGATATATGCCAGAGAATGTAATTACCTAGCCATAGGGCATAAACTCTCGTAGTTTCTCCAGATACTGCCAGAATGCTCTCTGGGCTACCTGTGCAGTTACACCTCACTTCTGGTCTTAGGCACTCACCTCCTATAGTGTACTTATCCCTGGTGAGGATTATGGTCCCGTAAATCATGCTAGCACGGGAAGGCACCATTTATGAACTCATTTATAGGAAAAAGGGAATCAGGATCTTGAGGTTGCATGTGATTGTACAAAACCCTTTGAGATATTTTTATGTCCACAGAAACAGTAAGTATATAAACTATATACTTACTAAGGAGATCATCAATGATCTTTTATAAGCTAAAAGCAATAATAGATACTTTTATGAGTGGAAGTAAGAGATCCAAAGGTCTTGTCTGTCTTGCAAAAAAAAAAATGGTCTAGAAAACATGGTGATTACAATTTGATAAGGCCAATTTTATGACCCTAAGTGACTCAAGAGCACTTTTTCTGAGATTTCTGCTGCAGGGGAAACAATCTTTAAAAGTCAATTCACAAATATTGAAATTTTAGAGATAGGAAGAATGTTAGTGTGGAAATTACTGTTTGAGAGTAAGCTCCTTGAGAAGAGCATGGAAAAATAATTGTATACAGTTAACCCTTTTGAATAACTTATTATGTACCAAGTACTGTACTAAACAATGTATAAACATTATCTAATCCCCGTTAATCCTATGAAGTAGATATCATTTTTGTCATCCCTTTTTAAAGATGAAAACACTCAGATAATTTAAGTAATTTTCCCAAAGTCATACAATTGCTAAATATCAAAGCCAGAATTTAAGTCTAGGGATTTTTTTAATTTTTATTTTTTAATTCCAGATTTTAAGCTCATAACTAATACAGAAAAGGCACAGGTTTGGAGTCTAACAGACCAGGTTCAAATTCTTGCTTTATCCATAACTTACTAGTTACATGATGCTGGGAGAAATTAGCCTTTCTGAGCCTTGCTTTTCTCTGTACAAGGTGCTAGTAGGAGTATATTCACCAGAGAGTTGTGAGTATAAATGAGCACAATATATGATATATATTAGATGCTTAGTAAATGTTACTTCCCTTATTACATTGCTTCTTATCAGCTTCTGGCATAGGTTAGATATTTATATGCTTATTGAAAAACAATAGATGATTACAATTTTTAATTATTATCTGAAGTTTCACCTTTATTAATTTGGTAGGGCAAAGATCTGAGAGAGGTAGGAGGATGGGCCCTAAAAGGATTGTCTTGACAAGCCAGAGGAAAACCTAGGCTGTTTTGCAGTTTCCCTGAAGACTGCCTTGGCATAGTCCCTTCTAAGCATAGTCAATGAGTTACCTGACTTATCTCCAGAAATGGAGAAACAAAGATACCAGCAGAGCAACCACATACAAGCTCATTTTACCTCTTTTGCCAGGCTTCATGCAGGGAGTGTTGTGGGTTCACAGAGCTATGAACCAATGCAAACTCTCCCAGGGAACCACTGGAGAGGAAATTAATTAACCCCTGCCATGGCTTCCCAGTGGGGCGCCGGGAATTAAGCTGTCATTCCTCCTGGATGCTTGGATCAGCCCCACTCTGGCTGTCTTGGAGTCTGAATGAATAGCCCATCTCCCCTCCCCTCCCAGCACCCTTAGACTGAGAATGCTGCTCCAGGCAGGTAAGATGGGCATTCCCTTTCAGAGGCAGAATTGTGCAGTCACTGCCACTTGTTTCTAGGGCTGGAAACTTAGGAGAAACCTCGTCCAAGAGGATCATAATCAGAAATCCGTAGCTAAAGTAATGCGATTTGCAGAGACCTTGAGAAAGTAGCTTTAGCTGTGGACACCAAGGAAACTGTTCAGCATTTGGGATTCTCTGGCATCTAGACCATTGTTAGCTCTCCAAAGGGAAGCTCATGCCATGTGAAATTCAAAGCTGTTGAGAGCTCCACTTTTAATGAGATCTTTCAAAGGGGATAGCTCAAATGGTCCTTAAGAATCATAATGTCAGGTGAATTTCATGGTCCAGACAGATCTGACATTGCCCACTCCCCACACTTTTTTTCTTTAAGATTTTTTCCATAAACCAACAATAACAAAAAAATAAAGTTCTTATGGGAAGGTATTGATTTATTAATAGAAGCTACTGGTTTTCGACATTGATGGCCCCAGGGACTTTCACTACACAGTTATGATGACTGGCTTTCCCCACCAAGCCTCCAGAGCTCCCAGCAGTCGATTTATTAACACAGGATGACAACTTCATTGATGTTCTCTGGAAACTTTGGCTCTTAAGAACTACTTGGGGTTTTAGGCTAGAAAGATGCCTTTGGGAGAGCATTCTTGTGTGGAGTAGTAAATCTGCTTTAAAAACACTGGATCTTTTGAAAATTGAGATCGAACCAACTTCTTGCTTTTCCCAACTAGCATCCCCAAGGAAGTATGTTTTCTCCTGGAACTCTGTAAGAGCCAATCAACTGGAAAAAAAAAAAAACACCCTAATTTCTGGCAGTCTAGAACTGTGGGAGTTTAGCTTGGGTAACCCAGATATTATAATATTCCCCAGCTTGTGTAAACAAAGGAACTCACATTAATATGAATAACTCAGATTTCCTACTTGTATTAATTTCCCTATGCTGCTGTAACAAATTACTACAAATTTGGTAGCTTAAAACAGCACACATTTATCCTCTTACATTTCTGGAGGCTGGAAGCCTACCATCAATTTTACTGGGCTACGATCCATGTGCCAGTGGGACTGGTTCATTTAGGCAGCTCGAGGGAGCATCTGTTTCCTTGCTTTTTCCAGTTTCCAGAGGCCATCTTCACTCCTTGACTCATGGCTTCTTCTCCCATCATCCTGGCTCCTGCTTCTGTTGTCATTTCCCCAACTCACCTGACTCTGACCCTCCTGCCTCACTCTTGTAAGGACCATTATGACTACATGAAGCCCGCCAAGATAATTTCAGGCTATTCTCCCCATTTCAAAATCCTTAATAAAATTTGCAAGTCCTTTTCACCATACACATAAATGTAAAGTAACACTCACAGATTTTGAGAATTGGAATGTGGATGTAGCTGGGGAGCCATTATTCTGCCTACCACACTATTCTCGCTCTCATTTGCTCATGCAGGACCCTTGGCTTCTTCAGTGATCCCTGAAGTGTTACTTGGAGTTCCTAATGAGTGCCCCTGACCCACTCCATTTGTTCACAGCAGACTCCCTACTGTTAAGACTGGCCCACTCCTCAGAAAGTGAGCTAAGGGAGCCTCATCATGGCACCCAAGATGGGAACTCCAAAGAAACCAGGGGTCCACTATCCAGCAGTGCTGGATCCCAGGAAGAGAAGTGGAGACTGTTCTCTGATTTGGGGATGCACCTTGTCGCATGGACATTGTTTGTGGCAGAAATTCTACAAGGCCTCCCTTGAAAAGAGCTTCTGACTCTAACCCTCTTCTGCCAGGGATAGAAAACCAATCCAAGAGGCCAGGTGGGGATCAGGACACAGGCATGATGCCAAACTCAGCCCTATGATGTGCCAAGTACTGTGCTATTGTTGGGGCTTCAGAGATGAAAGACAGTCCCACCTCCTGAGGATCTGCACAGTCTACCTGTTAAGGCAGCCTTTCCACATTTTCAAGAGCAGAGGAATTGTGGGATCTTGATAAAATTAAAATTTTGATTCAGTGAGTCTGAGGTGGGCATAGAGATTCTGCATTTCTAACACTTTGAGTAGCAAGGGTCTAGGGGAGACTGACCATAAACAGATGATTAATTATGGTGTGGTCTGAGAAGTGCATTGCCGCAAGATACTCAAATGTCATGGTGCAAAGGAATGCACCTAGCTAAGAATGGGAGAAGGAGAGGGAATGACTCCTAGAGGAAATGACTCCTGGACAGAGTCTTCAACTTTGAATGAAAGTTTTCCAGGTAAAGAATTGGAGAGAAAGTATGCAGGGAGATAGAGCAGCATGAGCAAAGAGATTTGGAGAGAGTAAAGTTCTAGAACTGCAAGAATTGAAGCATGACTGCAGCTGAGAGTTGAAGAATAGAGGAAGGGCATGTGATGAGGCTGTTGAGGTAGGCAATGTGAGTCTGATCACTCAGGACTTTGCACTTCAGGCTCAGAAGTTTGGACTTGGTTGAGTAAGCAATGGCGGGGTAAGGAAAAGGAGAAAATAGAGGCAGAGAATTCGCTCTTTTACTATCTGTTCTGAAAAATGTCCACCAAGTTTTGATTGGCAAATTACTGGGTAATTAAATGAATGATTTTTTTTAAAAACTTTGTTTTTAAAAAGTAGGTCTTACGTAGAACCTATGGGCATATCAAAACAATGCCACATTTGAGGTCAGCCGAGATCTGTTCCATTATAGAATGGTGCTAGGGGCCAAGCCAGGTTCTGACACCACTGGAAATAAGGCTGGGTGCATGGATGGGATGGGATGGGGATGGTGGAGAATAGGACCAACATTGCTGGCTCATGAGACAAGGAGCACTATCTCCAGACTTTCCTTTCATACTGCTTTCCCTCATGCCTTTTCTAGTCTAGTCAGCATATTACTTTTAAAAATCTTTGTAAAGATGCCATTTTTGGAGATTGTGCATAGGGACTGGACCCAGAACTTGATCCTCATGCTCCACTCCCCTCCACACCCCTGTCCAAAGGTCAGAATGAAGTTGTAGAAACAGGCATGGAGGTAGTTACTAAAAGAAAATTATAATCTGGAGGGTAAAGATTCCCAAGATGAATACAAATGTCTCTCATTGATTAAATACTTGCTCTGTGCCAGGCTTTGTACTAGGACTTTAAAATACATCATCACATTTAATCCCATATAATTTGAGGAGATAGGCATTATTTTTCCTCTTTTTTTTTTTCAGATGAGAAAACCAAGGCTTAGAGATATATTTTCCTTTCCCAAGGACGTGCAGTTGGAGATTGTAAAAATTAGGATTTGAGCTTGGGAATGCTTAACCGTAAAGCTGACTCTACAAAATCACCTGAATCAACAGCAGAAGTAGGTTGTAGTTCAGGTAGGTAGCTGGCAAAGGATGAGTTCAATGTGTTGGAGTAGGGAGGTGGTCCAGGCAAAGTAGTTGAGAACCTGGGAGTAGCTATCCATGTGGCTCCGGGAAGACAGATGGTGAAGAGAGAGTCCGTACTAGGGAGGTAAGCCAGCCAGTAAGCAGGGTCCAAGTTAGAATGTCTCAGTCAGAATAGTCAGAAGAGACACTACAGAGATAAGTGTTCAGAGATAAGCAGGGAAACAGGATAGAGGCACAGGAAAATAGACTGGGGCAAAAATCTACTTATTTGAATATGGCAGTAGGTAGAAATGGGCCTCAGGAACAAGGTAGACATCAAATTTTCAAGACTGGTCAAATGGTCAGGGGCCATTGGAGCTCCTAAAGAGTTCCCCCCACTACCCTATGTGCTCATAGTGGACTCATTATTCTTAAGGCCGGCCCCCTCCTCAGAAAGTGAGCTAAGGAAGCCTCATCATGGCACCCAAGACAGAACTCCAAACCTCCTAAACAATAAATGTATCTTAATTGACCATTGGGTGTAAGCCACAAGAGACCAGGAACCAGTTTTCTTCCAATCACAAAAGCAAAACAAACTGAGACCTTGAAGTGGGCCTGGCATACAGCTGGTGCTCAGTACATCTCAGATAAATAAATGCCTGAGTGTAGGGGTATCTGTTTTTCCAATTAAGCTTTATTTTCCAACCAAATCTAGCTTTTTACCCCCTACTAACTTTAGAGTGCTTAAGAGTCACCTTGGGAGCTATTTTAAAATGCAAATTATCAGGACTACTTTCAGTAGAACTGAGGTTGGGGGCTGAGTAATGTTTTCTCTTTTCTTTCTTTTTTTTTTTTTTTTTTTGAGGTGGAGTCTTGCTCTGTTACCCAGGCTGGAGTGCAGTGGCACAATCTCGGCTCACTTCAAGCTCCGCCTCCCCGGTTCACACGCATTCTCCTGCCTCAGCCTCCCCAGTAGCTGGGACTACAGGCGTCCGCCACCACGCCCAGCTAATTTTTTGTATTTTTAGTAGAGACAGGGTTTCACCATGTTAGCCAGGATGGTCTAGATCTCCTGACTTTGTTATCTACCCACCTCAGCCTCCCAAAGTGCTGGGATTATGGGCATGAGCCACCACGCCTGGCCTGTTTTTGCTTTTTCTAAAATTTATTTATATTAACAAATAATATTATGTATATTTATTGTGTACAATATGATGTTTTGAAATATGGATGCACTGTGGAATGTCCTAATCAAGCTAATTAACATATGCATTACCTCCCATACATTTTTGTGTGGTAAGAACACTTAGTAACTTTTAAGAATATGATACACAGTTAACTGTAGTCATCATGTTGCATAATAGACCTCTTGAACTTATTCCCCCTCTCTAAATAAAATGTTGTATCCTTTGACCAACCTCTCCCCAACATCCCTTTCTGCTCAACCCAGATAACCACCATTCTGCTGTCTGCTTGTATAAGTTCAGCTTTTTTAGATTCCATATATAAGTGAGATCATGGAGCATTTGTCTTTCCGTTCCTGACTTATTTCACTTAGCATAATATCCTCCAGGTATATCCATGTCGTTGCAAATGACAAGATTTCCTTCTCTTTTAAGGTTGAATAGTATTTCAAGTATACATATGCCACATTTTTTTTATTATACTTTAAGTTCTAGGGTACATGTGCACAACATGCAGGTTTGTTACATATGTATACATGTGCCATGTTGGTGTGCTGCACCCATTAACTCACCATTTACATTAGGTATATCTCTTAATGCTCTCCCTCCCCACCCCCGCACAATAGGACCCGGTGTGTGATGTTCCCTTTCCTGTGTCCAAGTGATCTCATTGTTCCGTTCCCACCTATGAGTGAGAACATATGGTATTTGGTTTTCTGTTCTTGCGATAGTTTGCTGAGAATGATGGTTTCCAGCTGCATCCATGTCCCTACAAAGGACACGAACTCATCTTTTTTTATGGCTGCATAGTATTCCATGGTGTATATGTGCCACATTTTCTTAATCCAGTCTGTCACTGATGGATATTTGGGTTGATTTCAAGTCTTTGCTATTGTGAATAGTGCCATCATAAACATACGTGTGCATGTGTCTTTATAGCAGCATGACTTACAATCCTTTGGGTATATCCCCAGTAATGGTATGGCTGGGTCAAATGGTATTTCTAGTTCTAGATCCTTGAGGAATCGCCACACTGTTTTCCACAATGATTGAACTAGTTTACAGTCTCATCAACAGTGTAAAAGTGTTCCTATTTCTCCACATCCTTTCCAGCACCTGTTGTTTCCTGATTTTTTTAATGATTGCCATTGTAACTGGTGTGAGATGGTATCTCATTGTGGTTTTGATTTGCATTTCTCTGATGGTGAGTGATGATGAGCATTTTTTCATGTGTCTGTTGTCTGTATGAATATCTTCTTTTGAGAAGTGTCTGTTCATATCCTTTGCCCACTTTTTGATGGGGTTGTTTGTTTTTTTCTTGTAAATTTGTTTGAGTTCTTCATAGGTTCTGGATATTAGCCCTTTGTCAGATGAGTAGATTGCAAAAATTTTCTCCCATTCTGTAGGTTGCCTGTTCACTCTGATGGTAGTTTCTTTTGCTGTGCAGTAGCTCTTTAGTTTAATCAGATCCCATTTGTCAATTTTGGCTTTTGTTGCCATTGCTTTTGGTGTTTTAGATATGAAGTCCTTGCCCATGCCTATGTCCTGAATGGTATTACCGAGGTTTTCTTCTAGGGTTTTTGTGGTTTTAGGTCTAACATTTAAGTCTCTAATCCATCTTGAATTAATTTTCGCATAAGAAGTAAGGAACGTATCCAATTTCAGCTTTCTACTTATGGCTAGCCAGTTTTCCCAGCACCATTTATTAAATAGGGAATCCTTTCCCCATTTCTTGTTTTTGTCAGGTTTGTCAAAGATCAGATGGCTGTGGATGTGTGGTATTATTTCTGAGGGCTCTGTTCTGTTCCATTGGTCTATATCTCTGTTTTGGTACCAGTACCATGCTGTTTTGGTTACTGTAGCCTTGTAGTATAGTTTGAAGTCAGGTAGCATGATGCCTCCAACTTTGTTCTTTTGGTTTAGGATTGTCTTGGCAATGCGGGGTCTTTTTTGGTTCTTATATGCCATATTTTTTAAAGCCATTCATCTGTGATGGACACTAGGTTGATTCCATGTCTTAACTATCATGAATAACACTGCAGTGAAAATGAGAGTGTAGTTATCTTTTGACATACTGATTTCATTTCCTTTGGATATATACTCAGCAGTGAGATTGCTGGATCACATATGGTAGTTCTATTTTTGATTTTTTGAGGAACCTCCATACTGTTTTCCATATGGCTGTACTAGTTTACATCCCCATAAGCCTATGCAAGGGCTTCCTTTCCTTCACAACCTCACTGACACTTGTTATCTTTTGTGGGTTTTGTTTTATTTTGCTTTTGTTTTCGTTTGTTTGTTTGTTTGTTTGAGACAGAGTCTCACTCTGTTGCCAGGCTGGATGTAGTGGCATGATCTCGGCTCACTGTGATCTCCACGTCCTGAGTTCAAGCAATTCTCCTGCCTCAGCCTCCTTAGTAGCTGGGACTATAGAGTCCCACCACCACACCTTGCTAATTTTTGTAATTTTAGTAGAGACAGGGTTTCACTATGTTGGCCAGGATGATCTCAATCTCTTGACCTCGTGATCTGCCCGCCTCAGCCTCCAAAAGTGCTGGGATTACAGGCGTGAGCCTTTGCACCCAGTCTGTCTTTTGTTTTTTTGACAATAGTCATTCAAACAGGTGTGAGGTAATATCTCATTGTAGTTTTAATTTCCATTTCCCTGATAATTAATGTGGCTGAGCATTTTTTCATGAACCTGTTGGCCACTTGTATGTCTCCTTTTGAGAACTGTCTATTCAGGTTCTTTGCCCATTTTTAAATTGGGTCGTTTGTTTTCTTATCATTGAGTGGTTTGAGTTCCTTACATATTTTGGATATTAACCCCTTATTAGATGTATGGTTGCAAATATTTTCTCCCATTCTGTAATTGTATTTCTCCCAGTCACTCTGTTGATCGTTTTCTTCACTGTGTAGAAGCTTTTGAATTTGATGGGCTGAGTACTTTTTAACAAGCACCACTGAAATTCTGATGCAAGTGATATAAGGTTTGCATTTTGAAAACTATTGTTCTACACTCTTCTGAAACTTATAATCTGGGACTACTTGACCCTTTCCCTCTCTCCCTCTAGGCCTACCTCTGGCTCTCAAGATCAGTCCTGACCATAGATATGTCTTGAGTTGATGCTTTCATCTCCCAAATGATTCCATTCTCTGAAGCCTCTTCCATCCTCTGCTCATCTAAAAGTTACCCATTCTTCAGGGCCCAGAGCAAGTGCATATCCTGCATGAATCTGTTCATGCTAACATTAGCTCTGAGGTTAGGCAACTCTGCAAGTTGCTAAAAGTTCTCCCTAAAAAGGAACTTCTGTTATCAAATATGTTTAAGAAATGATTGTTATTCAAAGTTAAGCAGGTTCCTTTTCTGCTGCCTTCTCAGAACCTCCAACATGCCAGAAAAACAATGTAGTTTAGTTGCCAGTAAGCAAGTCTCCAAAGGAACATGGCTGTGTTTCTGTAAAAAGCAGTTTCGAGGACATCCTGCTTCACTCAGCACTCATCACAATTTCTCTGATCTTCTTTCTTATATTTATGATCTATAATACAAAATAGGGCACTTATATTATGGTTAATCTTCTCTTTCCAGCTGTGCCAAACACTCCCTGAGGTCAGGAATCAGCTATTATACTTAGTTGTCCCCACACCTCTCTGTGGGATGAGCACACAATCAGAGCTCACTAAATGCTCCCGTGAAGATAGAATTCCTTTTCCTAAGTCCAGCTATGAGTCACTAAGGTAGATCTAGATTTTAAGTTCAGTTTCAAAACTGTGTTCTCCCCAGGGAGTGTTTCTTCTGAGACTTTTTAAAACATGAGAGTTAAAAAAAATCCCGCTTTATCTTTCTGCAGAGAGGACAGAACTATTAAACTCCTTTTACAAATCAACTTTAAAAGGAATAGTTGCCTCTTAAAGGAATCTTAGAACATCCAGACAAGTAAAAAGATTGTGGCCCAAATATACCTATTGTTAAGATTTTGGTTCTTACAATGAAGTTTTATTTTCTGCCTTTATACTTATACATGAATGTTAATTCATTTCTTTTCTACCATGCTTCTTTTTTTTAAATTGTACTTTAAGTTCCGAGGTACATCTGTACAATGTGCAGGTTTGTTACATAGGTATACTTGTGCCTGTTGGTTTGCTGCACCCATCAACACATCGTGTACGTTAGGTATTTCTCCTAATGCTATCCCTCCACCAGTCCTCCACCCCCTGACAGGCCCTGGTGTGTGATATTCCCCTCCCGGTGTCCATGTGTTCTCATTGTTCAACTCCCACTTATGAGTGATAACATGCAGTGTTTGGTTTTCTGTCCTTGTGATAGTTTGCTGAGAATGATGATTTCCAACTTCATCCATATCCCTGCAAAGGACATGAATTCATCATTTTTATGGCTGCATAGTATTCCATGGTGTATATGTGCCACATTTTTTTAATCCATTCTATTGTTGATGGACATTTGGGTTGGTTCCAAGTCTTTGCTATTGTGAATAGTACCACAATAAACATACATGTGCATGTGTCTTTTATAGTAGCATGATTTATAATCCTTTGGGTATATACCCAGTGATGGGATGGCTGGGTCAAATGGTATTTCTAGATCCTTGAGGAATCACTCAAGGAATCACTTGAGGAATCACTGTTTTCCACAGTGGTTGAATTAATTTACATTCCCACTAACCAGTGTAAAAGCATTCCTATTTAACCACATCCTCTCTAGCATCTGTTGTTTCCTGACTTTTTAATGATTGGCATTCTAACTGGTGTGAGGTGGTATCTCATTGTAGTTTTGATTTGCATTTCTCTAATGACCAGTGATGATGAGCATTTTTTCGTATGTCTGTTGGTGGCATAATCTTCTTTTGAGAAGTGTCTGTTCATATAATTCACCCACTTTTTGATGGTTTTTTTTTTTCTTGTAAATTTTTTGAGTTCTTTGTAGGTTCCGGATATTAGCCCTTTGTCAGATGGATAGATTGCAAAATTTTTCTCCCATTCTATAGGTTGCCTGTTCATTCTGCTGGTATTTTCTTTTGCTGTGCAGTAGCTCTTTAGTTTAATTAGATCCCATTTGTCTATTTTGGCTTTTGTTGCCATTGCTTTTGGTGTTTTAGTCATGAAGTCTTTGCCCATGCCTATATCCTAAATGATATTGCTTAGGTTTTCTTCTAATGTTTTTATGGTTTTAGGTCTTACATTTAAGTCTTTAATCCATCTTGAGTTAATTTTTGTATAAAATGTAAGGAAGGGATCTAGTGTCAGCTTTCTACGTATGGCTAGCCAGTTTTCCCGGCACCATTTCTTAAATAGGGAATCCTTTCCCCATTGCTTGTTTTTGTCAGGTTTGTCAAAGATCAGACAGTTGTAGAGGTGTGGTGTTATTTCTGAGGCCTCTGTTCTGTTCCATTGCTCTAAATCTCTGTTTTGGTACCAGTACCATGCTCTTTTGGTGACTGTAGCCTTGTAGTATAGTTTGAAGTCATCTACCATGCTTATTTATGTTTCCACCAAAGCAGGATGACAGTGCTGCTGGACTTTAAAATACTGACAGTACTGCTAGACTTTAAAATGTAAAATAATTACATTTAGTCCTATATGATTTGATGATACAGGCATTATTTTTTCTTTTTTTTCAGATGAGAAAACTAAGGCTTGGAGAGAGATTTTTATTTCCCAAGGACGTACAGTTGGAGATGATAAGAACTAGGATTTGAACTTGAGACTAGTTAACTACAAAGCTGTTAGTCAGTATCCCTAACAATCTGGGCTCCAATTTGGTACCTGGGGCTTTCTGTCAAATGCCAAGAATTTTTCCGCATGGGCTGTCTCTGAAGACAATTTCTTTTTGACATGAACATGTGCTGAAGGTGGCAGGAGGGGCTCGTGACCAAAGAGAGCTGCCAAAGAGAAGCCCTGCTCTTAAGAAGGTGTCAGTGTCAGAAAGGACAGAGCCGACTGTGAGCTTAGTTCAGGGCAAGAAAGAGAAACAGGGAAGAAACATCTCACTTTTAGTGGCAAGCTATGCTTTTACAAGAAAATTAAGAGAAAGCAGAGCTCTTAACTTCTCATTTATCTTCTCTTCTGTGTTAAGGAACATTATCTTTAAACTGAAGAGAAGCAAACCAACATGCCTTGGAGGTTTGTGTGCTTCCCTTGATATAGGAAAAGCACAGGTTAGTTGAGGAGTGAACCGGATAGTGAAACTTATGCCCAAGTCTTTAGGCTTTAATTATTAATGTCTCAGGAAACTTAAAAGAATTATAAATGTGATCATTGAACCATGCCAATAATCTCCATGGAATTGTTAGGAACTGGAGACATGTCAAAAAGTCCTTGTTTTCAAAAATAGTAGGAAAGACAAAGGATTTCTGAAACTTCCCTTGGCAAAATTTTTGGATGAATTTTTTAAAATGGATGGCTTATAAGTACTTGAAAAGTTAAATAGAGATCACTGGAAGTTAACTTGGGTTTGTTACAAAGACATATAAAAACACACCATTTCTTTATTAAAATAATGAGATTTAAATAAGACATCCATATATTAGGAGATAACCAATATCTACATGTTGATTAATATTTATAATATATATAAACTCAGCTGAGCATAATAGCAAGTTTTGAATCAGGTGTTATTAGTGAATTCAACCCTCACTTTACAAATGAGAAAACTTTAAAAAAAAAGAAATCATAGAAGAGTTAAGTAAATTTTTACAATCTTCCTAGTAAATTGTGAAATTTAAAGAGAGATTTTCTAACTCCACAGCCTACACTTGTTTCTTACATCACACTCTATCTAGATTTTGTTTATGCTGATTTTAGCCAGGCAATGGCCAAAATCTTTATTGATGTCCTCATGGGACATATGTAGCACAATGGGTGACTATAAATGTACTGTGTTGGTTACTGGTTGAACCAATATAACCAGTGGATATTGATTTGTGGTTTAATGTCATCTTAGGAAAAATTTTTGGTCAAGAGTATGCCAAACTCCCTTTTGGACAGTTCTGTTCAACAATTTTTAGCAGTATTTAGAGAGAAATAGAAGCAATATGTTTATCAGGTAATACTAGCACACTCTGCAATTCAAAATGTAACTGTTTTCTTTTTCTATATTTGAATTTAGTTTTGCACTTAACCCTCAGTCTGTCCTAGAGCATATAGTCTATTCTATTCCATTTTGTTATGCTGAATTTTTTCTAGTCAATTTAAATGTTATTATCTCAGTCTCAATCTATTCACTTTGGGGTAAATCACAGTCTTTGAAGACTTCTTCCCCTTCCCTTTCCTTCTTCCTTTCTTTGGGAAGACATCTGTGCACAGAGGGAAGCTTTCAAAAACAACATCATGGTTCCAGGAGGAGGGCTCCCTAGCTTCTGTGTCCTTGTCCAGTTTCTGCTGGTGATGAAATGGGTCCCATCTGGCCTTTGGGCATGGATCAGCAACTGCTGATGTTTGAATATTTTATCGCCGCCTTCAGTCATGATGATCTCATGTTCTGGGCCACCTGTCCGTACACCAGGACATTTCATTCCCTTTTTTTCTCTGATTGGAGCATGTGGGACTTCCTATTCTGTAGTATGCTTTGGTCAAGCTATCGGGTATGGTGTGCACTACCTCAGAACCCTTGCCTGGAAGACATCCCATGGCTCTGTACTGAAGGGCAATATGTCTGAGTGCTTGTTTTCCGGACAAGCAAGCAATAGCCCCCTTGGGCCCCAATAGTCATCTTCCACTTACTCAAGATTTCTATGGTTTTCTCTTCCAGCTGCCCCCAACCGTGAGTTTCTAAATTGAGATATTGGAAAACCTGGTGGGAGATGAGGGGATGGAGGGGGTCACGGTAATTCTCTTTACCTAGCTGGAGGTCTGCCATATGCAAGGGAATTTATAAAACTCTTTGAAGAAAATTCTCCAAGTGATTGAAGTGTGATTTTGGACACAGGTCTTTCTGACCCCAAAGCTGGTCTTATGGAGTCATAGTAGTATGGTGCTGAGTAAAGGGTAATTATTCTGAGCATCCTCCTAGGTATGTGGGTTGAGATTATACCTGCTGACTCACTTGAGTTTTCTTTAAAAACTCTAAATGTATCAATGTGCTGGAGAACCAAGTTGTACTTGACACATCTCCTGGCACTTATATAAAAGAGTCCTAGAAGCACGGGTTGTTTCTCTTTTACGAGACATGTGCTAAAAAGGTAGAGGCAGGGGTCAATGCCAGCCAGGCTAGGTGAGCTCTGTTAAGTTTATCCTCTGGGCATAAGTCTATTCCTCCTTTTCAGCAGTTTTTCATATTTAGTTTGTCATTTCACAAAGGATGGCAACAGAAAAGTGAGTTCCTGAGGGGTGAGGTAGGGGAAGGTAGAGGAAGGAAATCTATAGCTAGCATTTGTCTCATTAAAATCTGTCAAAATCAGAGGAACAGAAGGCAGCAAGGAGTTAAAATCAGATGTCAGTAGCTTTCAGAATATGTTGACATGTGGGGGAGCAAACTGTAGTGACAATGTGCCCTTCAGCTGCCTTGGCTCTCAGCTAGTAATAATAAAGCCCTTTGCACGCTGCACTGGGGAGGCAGACAGCAGTCTAGCACCCGAGGACAGGAGGTGCAAAGGACAGTAACAGCTGATAGGTTATAAGACCTTACCATGACTTACTGTCTTTTAAGAAACATTTTATCTTGCTAAAATTGGATTAGGAAAGCCAGTGTGATTTTGTTTGTAAGAAGTACTGTGAAGATGGGTTCACTCTGAACAGTTCAGATCATTAACCTTTTTACCTGTACTTGTAAGGCTGAAAATATTTACACTTATATTAGAGGAACAAACTGAACCTTATCAATCCAGACTCTAGTTGATAGCAGATGCTGTAAATGATAGTCCTTTACTGAGAATGGTGAAGTTGAATATTGACTCGAATGAAGGTATTATTGTATAGTATGAAAAAGTAAGGAGGCAGATAGATAGGGGTTCAAATCTTGGCTCTCCAGTTACTGAGTGTGTCCCCTCGGCAATTTCTGTAATTTCTCAGTGACTCAGTTTTCCTCATCTTCAAAACAGAGATACATTTCTTGCTTTCAAAGTTATTGTGAACATTTACATAATAGTGTAAATAGTATAATAGTATACTGTATGTGGTATAATTGACACTCAATAAACTCTAATGTATTTAAAAACTCTAAATATATCAATGTGCTGGAGAACCAAGTTGTACTCGACACATCTCCTGGCACTTATATAACAGAGTCCTAAAAGCACGGGCTGTTTCTCTTTTATGAGACATGTACTAAAAACGTAGAGGCAGTGGTCAGTGCCAGCCAGGCTAGGTCTTGTCTTATTTTCTTTATATTTTAGAATCCATTTAATCTAATTGCTTATATTTTAGAATCTGTTTATTTAATTTCTTGCTCACCCATAGCTTAAAGGATCAATTTAGGACTTACAGCTACTCCAGGATACACTGTGGTTCCCCAGTCTTGCATCTTACTCTATATATTCCAAACATACCACTCACTTCCTCTCAAGACTTGATCAGATCACCTAACGGGGTCATCACCTCTACCTAAATTCCTGCTTCTCAGAAAAAGGGTCATTTGCACTCCTTTGGTGTCTCTGACCTCGGCCTTTAGAGTAGGTATTTTTCTGTTGCTACGAAGAAGACAAAGTAGCTGCTGGGGAGAAATAATTTAGAGAAAGGAAAAGGATATTTCTTTCTAGAGAGGGTGGGCAGGAAAAAAGACAAAGTCAATACAGTAATAACAGGTTTGGATTAACATTTTTAAAATCAGAAATCAGGAAATCTGGCCTTTTTTATTTTTGAAAGTTTAAATAAAAAGTCATATTACAAATATGAACTTAAATTGACAAACAGATATTTAACAAATGGCCTATATCAAGAATAATGATAATAAGTAAAAGTAAAAAACTTCACAGAAATAAGTAGAAATAAATGTCAGCTAATCTAATATTTGCTATGGAGACCTATGGCCAAAATAACCATGCTAATAATTCAAAATAGACATTTCTGTGAATCAAAGGCTAAGAAGAGTGCATAGTAAAAACTGTGTTAATAAATATTGCTCCTATTAAAACGTATAAGGAACAATAGATAGTAAGGAAGTTCTAATTTTCCACACTTCTCCATCCTCCCCACCCACCTTCCACTTTAGATAACTGTTAGAAGTTTGATGCATATTTCTCAGAATTCTAAAGCTTTTATTCATAAGCATATATTTAATAGGCTTATTTGCAGATTTTTCCATTTGCTTTTTGTGTTTAGTATCTTTACATTTCAATGCAATTTGTAGTTTCTCAAACTAGCAAGGGAAAAATAGACATGAAAGTGAATGTTTATAAGCAAAGTAGACCTAAGACCCATAGTCAGCAATGTCTAACTTCCTCATTTATATCCCTGGCTGAATTCCTGGAAATAAAACTTATGCATCTTCATCAGTGTCTGTGGTTGGCACTTCTCATCTGCAAGATAGTACACTGTATTTCCAGCCATTGCTGTTTCCAGTCCCTTTCAGAGTTTATTTCTAGTGGGGGAGATTATAGGAAGTTATTTTAATGACTACATTTCTGAAAAAGGTTTTTTATTACTCTCCAAAACCTTTATTGACCTCTCTTTTTATGCTGGAAATTTCAGGTAGAATAGTCTCTGATTGATCTACGATGCTGTTGATTCTTTTTCTGTGGTTATGATTTACTCTCTGATTCATCTAACTGAAATCACAGCTATAATTTTATAAATCATAAATCATTTGACCTTTTCCAGTAAAATGAACTAAATCAGAAGATATTATACTCAGAAATGGCTCAATTGGGGCAAATAGAAGAAAAGACTCACTATTTCATTTTTAAGCCTCAAGATCACCTAACAAATCTGAGCTTCATGGAACTGTAGCCTAGAAGCATGACCAAACACCTGAAAAACCTAGCTTTTAACATGTGCCCCTAAGGTAAGAACGAAAAAGCCCAAGTGCTGTTACAGTTTCATGGAAGCGTGAGACTGGTCAGTACCTCTCTATTTCTCACTTAGTGGCTCCTCACTTTATCTTTTTGCCCTTCCAAATCCTCCATGTCCTTCCTAGTTCAGCTCACACCCTCTCCATGATCTCTTCTCTGACTTTTTCAGACCTTAGTATTTCTCTAACCCATAAAGCTTCTTAAATCTTCAGTCCAATTAGTTCATCCCTGGATCCTTCCATCATACAGTTATTTATCTAATAATAGATCTTAGAATACAAAGGTAAGTCACTTGATGATTTTCAATCTAAAGGAACTTACAGTTTACATAAATTATCACTAAAGAGTAATAACACACAGTAAATTATATCATTATTTCAAAACTGAGAGTCTTCTCTCTCCTAAAATATTGTTTAAAGTTTTTATTTTTGTTTGTTTGCTTTAAAGAAAGTGTGTGACAGGTTCTTTGTATTCAAGCCACAGAGAGCACTTTGATGGTTTCTAGTGTACCTTGCATTGTATTTAAAGTAATATAATAATTTTCCCACATATATTTCTTTTTTGATTTTTTAAAAAACTGTGGTAAAATATACATAGCATATTATTTATCATTTTAACTATTTGTAAGTGTATAATTCAGTAGCATTAAGTAATTCATAATGTTGTGTAACTATCACCATTATCTATACTTCAAACTTTTTCTTTTCTTTTCTTAAATTTTTTATTTCCACAGGTTATAGGGGAACAGGAGGTGTTTGATTACATGAATGAGTTCTTTAGTGGTGATTGGTGAAGTTTTGCTGCACTCATCACCTGAGCAGTGTACACTGCACCCAATTTGTAGTTTCTTCATCCCTACCCTTAGGGATAATTAGAACTTCCTTACTATCTATTGTTCCTTATATGTTTTAATAGGAGCAATATTTATTAAGTTTTTATCAGATATATAAATTGTGAAGATTTTCTTCCACTCTGTAGGTTGTCTGTTGACTCTGCTGGCTGTGCCTTTTGCCGTCCAAAAGCTCTTTAGTTTAATTAAGTCCCAGCTATTTATCTTTATTTTATTATTGCATTTGCTTTTCTGTTCTTGATCATGAAATCCTTGCCTAAGCCAATGTCTAGAAGGGTTTTTCCCACCCTTTCCCCCTGAGTCCCCAAAGTCCACTGTGTCATTCTCATGCCTCCACCTCCTCATAGCTTAGCTCCCACTTATGAGTGAGAACATACAATGTTTGGTTTTCCATTCCTGAATTACTTCACTTAGAATAATAGTCTCCAATCTCATCTAGGTTGCTGCAAATGCCATTAATTCATTCCTTTTTATGGCTGAGTAGTAGTCCATCATATATATATACACACATATACACATATATACATACACCAGTTTCTTTATCCACTCATTGGTTGATGGGCATTTGGGTTGATTACACATTTTTGCAATTGTGAATTGTGCTGCTGTAAACATGTGTGTGCAAGTATCTTTTTCCTACAATGACTTATTTTCCTCTGGGTAGATACCCAGTAGTGGGATTGCTGAATCAAATGGTAGTTCTACCTTTAGTTCTTTAAGGAATCTCCACACTGTTTTCCACAGTAGTTGTGCTAGTTTACACTCCCACCAGCAGTATAGAAGTGTTCCCTGTTCACAGCATCCACACCAACGTCTATTTTTTTTTTATTTTTTGTTTATGGCCATTCTTGCAGGAGTGAGGCAGTATTGCATTGTGGTTTTGATTTGCATTTCCTGGATCATTAGTGATGTTGAGCATTTTTTTCATTTTTTTTTTTTTGGCCATTTGTATATCTTCTTTTGAGAAATATCTATTCATGTCCTTAGTCCACTTTTTGATGGGATTTTTTTTTTTTTTTTTTTTTTGCTAATTTGTTCAAGTTTGTTGTAGATTCTGGATATTAGTCCTTTGTCAGATGTACAGATTGTGAAGATTTTCATCCACTCTGTGGGTTGTCTGTTTACTCTGCTGGCTGTTCCTTTTGCCATGCAAAAGCTCTTTAGTTTAATTAAGTCCCAGCTATTTATCTTTTTTTTTTTTTTAATTGCATTTGCTTTTCTGTTCTTGGTCATGAAATCCTTGCCTAAGCCAATGTCTAGAAGGGTTTTTCTGATGTTATCTTCTAGAATTTTTATAGTTTTAGGTCTTAGATTTAAGTCCTTAATCCATCTTGAGTTGATTTTTATATAAGGTGAGAAATGAAGATCTAGTTTCATTCTCCTACACGTGGCTTGCCAATCATCCAGCACCATTTGTTGAATAGGATGTCCTTTCCTCACCTGATGTATTTGGTTGCTTTGTCAAAGATGAGCTGGCTATAAGTATTTGGGTTTATTTCTGGGTTCTCTATTCTGTTACATTGGTCTATGTGCCTACCTTTATACCAGTAACATGCTGTTTTGGTGACTATGGTTTTCTAGTATAGTTTGAAATTACATAATGTGACACCTCCAGATTTGTTCCTTTTGCTTAGTCTTGCTTGGGCATTGTGGGCTCTTTTTTGGTTCCCTATGAATTTTAGAATTGTTTTTCTCTAGTTCTGTGAAGAATTCTAGTTCTGTGAAGAATGATGGTGGTATTTGGATGGGGATTGCATTGAATTTGTAGATTGCTTTTGGTAGTATGTTCATTTTTACAATATTGATTCTACCTATATACGAGCATGGAACATGTTTCCATTTGTTTGTGTCTTCTATGATTTATTTCAGCAGTGTTTTGTAGTTTTCCTTGTATAGGTCTTTTACCTCCATGGTTAGGTATATTCCTAAGGTTTTATTTTTTGTTTATCTTTTATTTTTATAGAGGTCTTTTACCTCCATGGTTAGGTATATTCCTAAGGTTTTATTTTTTGTTTTTTTTTATTTTTATTTTTTTGTAGCTACTGTAAAAGGGGTTGAGTTCTTAATTTGATTCTCAGCTTGGTCACTGTTGGTGTATAGGAGAGCTACTGATTTGTGTACATTAATTTTGTATCTGGAAACTTTGCATAATTCTTTTGTCAGTTCCAGGAGCTTTTTGGAGGAGTCTTTAGGGTTTTCTAAGTATACAATCATATCATCAACAAACAGTGACAGTTTGACTTCATCTTTGCTAATTTGGATGCCCTTGATTTCTTTCTCTTGTCTGATTGCTTTGGCTAGGACTTCCAGTACTATGTTGAAGAGAAGTGGTGAGAGTGAGCATCTTTGTCTTGTTACAGTTCTCAGAGGGAATGCCTTCAGCTTTTCCCCATTCAGTATTATGTTGGCTGTGGGTTTGTCATAGGTGGCCTTTTTTTTTTTTTTTTTTTTTTTTTTTTTTTTTTGAGATGGAGTCTCGCTCTGTCACCCAGGCTGGAGTTCAGTGGCCGGATCTTAGCTCACTGCAAGCTCTGCCTCCCAGGTTTATGCCATTCTCCTGCCTCAGCCTCCCGAGTAGCTGGGACTACAGGTGCCTGCCACCTCGCCTGGCTAGTTTTTTGTATTTTTTAGTAGAGATGGGGTTTCACCATGTTAGCCAGGATGGTCTCGATCTCCTGACCTTGTGATCCACCCGTCTTGGCCTCCCAAAGTGCTGGGATTACAGGCTTGAACCACCGCGCCCAGCCTAGGTGGCTTTTATTAAATTGAGGCGTGTCCCTTGTATGCCAATTTTACTGAGAGTTTTAAAGATAAAGGATGCTAGATTTTGTTAAATGCTTTTTCTGCTTCTATCGAGATGATCATGTGATTTTTGTTTTTAATTCTTTTTATGTGATGTATCACATTTATTGACTTGTGTGTGTTAAACCATCTCTGCACCCCTGGTATGAAACCCACTTGATCATGGTGGATTATCTGTTTGATATGTTGTTGGATTCAGTTAGCTAGTATTTTGTTAAGGATTTTTGTATGTATGTTCATTATGATATTGGTCTGTAGTTATGTCCTTTCCTGGTTTTGGTATTAAGGTGATACAGGCTTCATAGAATGATTTAGGGAGGATTCTCTCTTTCTCTATCTTGTGAAATAGTGTTAATAGGATTGGTCCAGTTCTTTTTTGAATGTCTGGTAGAATTCATCTGCGAATCTGTCTGGTCCTGGACTTTTATTTTGTTGGTAATTTTTTTATTCCATGTCAAACTCACTGCTTGTTATTGGGCTGTTCAGGGTATCTGATTCTTCCTGATTTAAGCTAGGAGGGTTGTATCTTTCTAGAAATTTATCCATCTCCTCTAGGTTTTCGAGTTTATGTGCATAAAGATGTTCATAGTAGCCTTGAATGATCTTTTGTATTTCTGTGACGTCAGCTGTAATATCTCCCATTTCATGTCTAATTGAGCTTATTTGGATTTCTCTTTTCTTGGTTACTCTTGCTAATGTTTTATCAATTTTATTTATCTTTTCAAAGAACTAGCTTTTTGTTTTACTTGTCTTTTATATTGTTTTTGTTTGTTTGTTTCAATTTCATTAAATTCTGCTCTGATATTTGTTAATTCATTTCTTCTGCTGGGTTTGGGTTTGGTTTGTTCTTGTTTCTCTAGTTCCTGGTGTGACCTTAGATTGTCTGTACTCTTTCAGACTTTTTGGTACAGGCATTTAGGGCTATGAACTTTCCTCTTAGCACTGCCTTTGCTATATCCTAGAGGTTTTGTCACTGTCGTCGTACAGTTTGAAGAATTTTTTAATTTCTGTTTTGATTTCATTGTTGACCCAGTGATCATTCAGGAGCAGATTATTTAATTTCCATGTATTTGCATGGTTTTGAGGGTTCCTTTTGGAGTTCATTTCCAGGTTTATTCCACTGTGGTCTGAGAGAGTGCTTGATATAATTTCAATTTTCTTAAATTTATTGAGGCTTGTATTGTGGCCTGTCATCTCGTCTATCTTGGAGGAAGTTCCATGCACTGATGAATAGAATGTATATTCTGTGGTCATTGGGTAGACTGTTCTGTAAATATTTGTTAAGTCCATTCATTCCAGGGTATAGTTTAAATCCGTTTTTTCTTTGTTGACTTTCTGTCTTGATTACTTGTCTAGTACTGTCAGTGGAATATTGAAGTCCCCTACTTTTATTGTGTTGCCATCTCATTTCTTAGTAGTAATTGTTTTATAAATTTGGGACCTCCAGTGTTAGGTGCTTATGTAGTTAGGATTTTGATATTTTCCTGTTGGATAAGGCCTTTTATCATTATATAATGTCCTTCTTTGTCTTTTTAAACTGCTGTTTCTGTAAAGTTTGTTTTGTGTGATATAAGAATAGCTACTCCCATTTGCTTTTGGTGTTCATTTCCATGGAATGTCTTTTTCCACCCCTTTACATTAAGTTTATGTGAGTCCTTATGTGTTCGGTGAGTCTCTTGAAGGCAGCGGACAGATGGTTGGTGAATTCTTATCCATTCTGCAATTCTGTACCTTTTAAGTGGAGCATTTAGGCCATTTACATTCAACATTAGTATTGAGCTGTGAGGTACTATTCTATTCATCATGCTATTTGTTGCCTGTATACCTTGTTTTTTTTATAATTGCATTTTTAATAGGTCCTGTGAGATTTATGCTTTAAATAGGTTCTCTTTTGATGTGTTTCCAGGATTTGTTTCAAGATTTAGAGCTCCTTTTAGCAGTTCTTATAGTGCTGGCTTGGTAGTGGCGAATTCTCTCAGCATTTGTTTGTTTGAAAAAGAGTGTATCTTTCCTTCATTTATGAAGCTTAGTTTTGCTGGATACAAAATTCTTGTTTGATAATTGTTTCCTTTAAGGAGGCTGAAGATAGGGCCCCAATCCCTTCTAGTTTGTAGGGTTTCTGCTGAGAAATCTGCCGTTAATCTGATAGGTTTTCCTTTATAGGTTACCTGGTGCTTTTGTCTCACAGCTCTTAAGATTCTTCTCCTCTTCTTAATTTTAGATAACCTGATGACAATGTGCCTACTCAATAGCCTTTTTGTGGATGAATTTCCTGGGTGTTCTTTGAGCTTCTTCTATTTGGATGTCTAGGTCTCTAGCAAGGCCAGGGAAGTTTTCCTCTGTTATTTCACCAAATATGTTTTACAAACTTTTAGATTTTTCTTCTTCCTCAGGAACATCGATTATTCATATGAAAGATACAATAAATTTCTCTGAGTTTCTTTTCAAAGATTTAGTCTGCTAACTTCCTTGTCCTTTGTTGTCAAACTCAACTTTCCTGTTCCTCCTTGCCCGTAATTACTGTAAAACAGCCTACCCACCTTCCTATCAGCTCTAATCAGTAACTCACATCTGTTCCCTTGGTTACCTGCACCCATTTGTCCCCCAAACTGCACATCTCACACGCTTTGCCACTGTACCCCATGTCCCCCTTCCCTTCCATATTTAGAAAAATATTTTCAAGTAACCAGTTGGCTCAGCTCAGATTGTGCAGTCTGACCCCAGCCCACGGGGGAGGGACACAGAGATAGGGATTGCATTAAGGAGATAAAAAACCCCTGGTCTCCTTTGTTTCTGTGCTCTTGCAATCTTAATTGATGTGAGTGGCACCCTTCTGCAGAAGTAAATTGCCTTGCTGAGACAACTTTTGCTTGAGTGCTTGTTTCACTTTGTGGCACCGAGCATTTATTCCTGGAAGTATTTTTATATCCAACACTTAGGTTTTGTTGTTTAACATAATCCCAGACTTCTTGGAGGTTTTGTTCATGTCTTCTTATTCTATTTTTTTTTTTTTGTCTTTGTTGGATTTGGTTAATTTGAAAAACTTGTCTTTGAGCTCTGAAGTTCTTTCTTCTGCCTGTTCAATTCTATTGCTGAGATTTTCCAGAGCATTTTGCATTCTATAAGTGTGTCAATTGTTTCCTGAAGTTTTGATTACTTTTTACTTATGCTATCTATTTCATTGAATATTTCTCCCTTCATTTCTTGTATCACTTTTTTGATTTCTTTAAATTGGGCTTTGCCTTTCTCTGGTGGCTTCTTGATTAGTTTAATAATTGACCTTCTGAATTCTTTTTCAGGTAAATCAGGGATTTCTTCTGGGTTTGGAACCATTGCTGGTGACCTAGTGTGATTTTTTGGGGGAGTGTCAAAGAACCTTGTTTTGTCATATTACCAGAGTTGGTTTTCTGGTTTCTTCTCATTTGGATAGGCTATGTCAGGGAAGGTTTAGGGCTGAAGGCTATTGTTCAGATTCTTTTGTCTCACAGGTGTTCCCTTGATGCAGTACTCTCCCCCTTTTCCTAGGGATGTGACTTCCTGGGAGCCAAGCTATAGTGATTGTTACCTCTCTTCTGGATCTTGTCACCCAGCAGGACTACCAGGCTCCAGGCTAACACTGGGGGTTGTCTGCACAAAGTCCTGTGATGTGAACTGTCTGTGGATCTCTCAGCCATGGATTCCACACCTGCTAGTATTTGAGGTGTCTCCTGGGTCCTGCAGGAGCAATCCACTTCCTTCAGAGAATCTGTGAGTTCTCTTCACTTTCCTGATTTATTCCTGCAGTAGTCCTGGAGCAAAAGTTTATGATGCGAGATTCCACATGCTGCTGTGTCCATCTGAGTGGGAGCTGCAAGCTAGTCCTGACTCCTGTCTTCCATGATCCTCCTAAATCTATACTCCAAACTTTTTCATTATCCCAACATAAACTCTGTAGTCAATAAACACTAACTTCCCTCTCAGCCCCTGATTATCTCTAATTCTACTTTCTGTGTCTATGAATTTGCCTATTCTAGTTACTTCATGTAAGTGTGATCTTACAGTAGGTCCTTCTGTGTCTGGCTTATTTCACTTATACAATATTTTCAATGCCCACCTATTTTGTAATATACATCAATATGTCATTTCTTTTAATGACTGAGTAATATTTCATTGTATGTATATACCACACTTGGTTTATGCCTTCATCTATTGATGGACATTGGGTTGTTTACATCTTTGGCTACTGTGAATAGTGCTGGTATGAACATTGGTGAACAAATGCCTGTTTGAATCCCTGGTTTCAATTTTTTTGAGATGCACACCTGAGAGTGAAACTGCTGGGTCATGTGGTAGTTCCATAACTTTTTGAGGAATTGCCAAATTGTTCTCCATAGTGGCTGCATCATTTTACATTCCCACCAGCAATACACAAGGGCTTCAGTTTCTCTACATTCTTGCTAACACTTGTCATTTTACCTTTTCTTCTTTAGGTTAGCCATCCCAGTAGATGTAAAGTGTTATCTCATTGCAGTTTTATTAGTATTTCCCTAATAATGAATGATATTAAACATCTTTTCATGTGCTTATTGGCTATTTATATATCTTTTTTGAAAAATTTGTATTCAAGTCCTTTGCCCATTTTGAATTGGATTACTTGCTTTTTTGTTGAGTTGAATGAGTTCTTTATATATTCTAGATATTAGTTAGCAGATACATGATTTTTAAATATTTTCTTTCATTATGTAGGTTATCTTTTTGCTATCTTGATAATCTGATAATTTGATGAAGTTGTATTTATCTATTTTTTATTTTGTTACCTGTGATCTTGGGGTCATTGCCCATACGTTTTTTAAGCTTTTTATTTTGAAATAATTTTAAGCTTAGAGAAAAGCTGAAAGAATAATACAGAGACATCCAATTATACTCTTTATCAGATTGACTAGTTTTTATTCATTTTGCCACATTTGTTTAATCTTTCTCTCTCAATCCTTTATCTCTATCTAGGTCTAAATAGATTGATATAGATAGATGATAGATATACATAAGTATAGATTGGTAGATATGTAGATAGATATATGCATATATCATATACATATATTTGAATACATTTTTTCTGTACCATTTGAGAGTAGGTTGCATGCATAATGCCCCATGGGACTTCAGTGGTTTGAATCTCTGATCAGTGTCAAACAAAGGAAAGAGTGCCAAGGCTTTCTTTCCAGCTATTCACAGGTAGAACACAAGAGCAAGAGGGAGAGGTAAAGCCTAAAAACTGTCAGCAGTTAAATATTAAAAAAAAAAAAAAAAAAATAGGGCTGGGCCTAGTGGCTCATGCCTGTAATACCAGATACCTTGGAAGCTGAGGTGGGAGGATTGCTTGAGGCCAAAAATTCGAAACTGTAGTAAGCTATGATCGTGCCACTGTACTCCAGCCTGGGTGAAAGGGTGAGACCCAGTATACTGTATTATAATTCACCTCTGCTGTTTTACTGATGATTGAAACATTTCTTATGCATACTTATTGGCACAACAAGATGTTCCAGTCTCACCTTGTACCTTGCCTGTTTTAGCAGTGGAATCAATCATTTGTCCAAGGAACACTGATCCTTTACTGGGGAACGGTATTTAGAAATCAAGATTTGGGTGCTAGGTGTGCTCATTGCTACTGGTGTGTCATTGCTTCTAGGTCTTTATCTGCCTACCTATATCTATCTATCTATTTGCAAAATCACAGATTTGAACTGATGCCAATTCCAGCTCAACCCACAGGATTCTTTCTTCCCTTTCCCCATTCCATATTTGTATGTTCCTTTCTCCACAGTAAGAACTTCAGCTTCCAACAACACAAACACATTTACTCATTTTCTCAATCCTAAAAGACACAAAATTTGTTTTCAGAATTGCTACACAGATATACCATTATAAAAACAAATATATGAAAGAGTTCAAGATTTGCTTGCCATTCTTTTTTCCCCTGGATTGAGAATGTATACAAAGTCTTTTGTTCAAAAGTTAATTAAATGTATCCTTTTATTTTTCCCATTCAGTGTGGTCACACCATTCATTTGAAATACAGTAGAATGCCAGGGTGCAGTGGCTCACATCTGTAATATTAACACTTTGGGAGGCGATGTGTATAGATTGCTTCGGTCTAGGAGCTCAAAACCAGCCTGGGCAACATGGTGAAACCTTGCCTCTACAAAAATAAAAAAATGAGCTGGGTGTGGTGGTGTGCACCTGTAGTCCCAGTTACTTAGGAGGCTGAGGTGAAAGGATAGGTTGAGCCCAGGCAGTTAGGCTACAGTGAACTATGGTCGCGCCACTGCATTCTAGCCTGGGTAACATCAAATAAATACAGTTGGGTTTATATGTTTCTGTTTGCATTTGGTTTTAGGGTTTTTTTCTTTTTCTACTGCCATCTTTACTGATTTAATTTTATCTTTTTAATATGAAGGACATTAACACATTTCAGAAGTCAAAACCATATATAAAAGTATATCCAGAGAAGTGTCCTCCCTCTACTATTCCTTTTATCCCTGTTCTTTCATACCTTTTGTAAGTAACCAATTGTACTACTTTCTGGCTTAAACTTATTTTGTTTCTTTTTGCAAAAATAAGCAGATATCTGCATTTTCTTTGTTACATAAGAGGAAACATATCATATATACTCCTATACATCGTTTTTCACCTAATAAGGTATCCTGGAAATAATTTTTATCAATTTACAGAGATCTTCTCCTTACGTTTTACAGTTGCATAATAGATGCTATTGATATACTTTAGTTTGTTCAGTCAACCTCCTAAGACCCACCTGAATATGAACATGCTTAAATACTTGGTCCTCCTATTTTTGGACACTTAGTTTCCAGTATTTTGCCATTGCAAGTAATGCTGTAACTAATAATCATATGCATATTTATTTTCATATTGTTAAAAGTTTCATTTCAAGATAGATTTACAGAGTTGGGATTGCTACATAGTAGTTTTGTTGGATATTGCTAAATTCCCCTTTATAGACACTGTATCATTTTGCAGTCCTTCAGCAATGTGAGTGTGCTTGTTTTCCCAGAGCTCTGCCAGCAGATTATAGTCGACTTTTGAATTTTTGCCAATCTGATGGGTGATAAATTATATTTATGTCATTTGTATTGTGTCTATCTTATAATAAATGTAGTTTAATTTTTTTATATGTTTAAAGTCATTTTTACGTATTTTTGGTGAATTTTTTGCTCATGTCTTTTTTCCATTTTCCTATAGGATTTCTCATGTTTCCATCCCCCTTACCCAAATTAAAAAAGCTCTTTATACATTTGGGATAATAGTTCCTTTTCTGTGGTATATATTGCAAATGTTACTACCAATCTGTCATTTGTTTTTGTTTCTGGTGTGTTTATTTTTTATACAAAAATCCTTTTACTTTTATGTGATCAAATTTATCAATCTTTTCATTATCACACGTGGATTTTGAATCACATTTAGAAAGCCTTTTTCCTTTACCCAAGTTATATACACATTAATTAGGTTTTGTTCTGGTATTTACATAATTTCATTTTTAAAAAACATTGATCCCTGATACATTTAGAGTTTATTCTTGTATATGGTGGGAGCAATGGTTATATTTTTTTCTTTTTTCAAATGTCTACCCGAATGTCTTAACATCATTTATTTAAGTCTTTATTTGCCTCAGTCATTCGAGATACCACTTCATTACATACTAAATATCCATATTAGAGTGTTCTGTTTCTGTTCTATTTCATTGATATTTCTAGTCATGTGCCATTACCACACCTTTAATTACAGAGGCATTTTAGTACTTCTAAATATTTGATAGGGCTCATAGCTCAGCTCAGCTCTTCCTTGTCAGTTTTTTTCCTAGCTACTTTACATGTTTATTTTTCCAAATGAACTTCAGAATCAACTTGTCTAGTTTGCAGGAAAAAAAAAAAACAACTTTGTAGCATTTTTATTGGGGTTGAATTGAATTTATAAATTAGTTCAAAGAGAACTGACATCCTGATGATGTGGAGATATTCTTATGAAAAACAAGGTATATTTTTCCATGTTATTTTCATATCTTTCAAGAGTATTTTATGATTTGCTTCATAGAAGTTTAGAACTTTTTTTTGTTACATTTATGCCTAAATATTTTATTTTCGTTGCTAATATAAATGAAGTTTTCTCCCTTTGAATTATATCTTCTAACTATTATTTGTGTAGATGAAGACTTTTTTGTTTTTCTTTTAAGAGGGGCCTTGCTATGTTGCCCAGGCTGGCCTCAAACTTCTGGCTCAAGCAATCCTTCTGCCTCAGCCTCTGGAATACCTGAGACTACAGGTTCACACCACAATGCCAAGTTTGAGTTACTGATTTTTATAGGTTAATTTTATATCTTGCTATCTTGCTGAATTATTTAAGTTTTATCATTGATTCTCCAGAGTTTACCATTTATACTATTATCCATTTGCATATAGACAGAGTTTTGTCTTTCAATTCTTATGCATTCAATTATTTTGTTGTATCTAATCTCATTGGCTAATATCTCCAGTAAAATATTAAACAGTGGCAAATATAGTAGGTTTTCTAGCTTTTTCCCAACTCCTATTGGGAATGTAGCATATCCTCATTAAGTAAGATATATATGTAGATACATAGATATGTGTGTGGTGTGGTGTTTGTGTGTGTGTGTGTGTGTGTATGTATCTTCATGTCTTCATATCAAAGAAATCAAATTAAATATCCAAACTGAAGAAATATGCATCCATTCTTATTTTCTGGAGAGATTTTATTAGGAATGGGTGTCAAATTTATCAAAAACTTTTTCAGGATTTAGGGAGGTAATAAGTCTTTTAGACTTATTATAGGGAATTATATTAATATAGTTTATCATATTGAACCATCCTTTCATCCCCTAGATAAACCTCACTGGATTATGATATATTTTCTTAATGAGGTATTAGAATCTGTTGCCTGATATATTGTTTAGGATTTTTCATCAATATTCATCAGTGATACTGGCCTGTAACTTTCTTTGTTTGTGCTATTTTTAAAAATCAGATTCCTGTATCAATGTTATACTTACTTCAAAAAGAATTTTTAATTAATTTTCTGTGCTCTAAAACAATTTATGTAGCTTTGGGATTATCTCATCTTTAAAAATCTATTAGAATTCCTCTATGAAAGCATCTGAGCCTGGTGCTTTTGGTGAGATAGCGCCTTGATAATTCTTATGTCTTCTCTAGAAATTTGTCATTTAAAGCCTCTTATCTCTATTAATGTCAGTTTTGTCAAAGCTTATTTTCATAAGAATTTATGCATTCAATCTAAATTTTCAAATTTAATTGTATAGAAGTGTGTATAACAGTATTTCATAATTTTTTAAAGAAGTTTTATCCATGTCAAGAGGTAATTCCTCCAAGTCATGTCATTTTCTACGTTTATGTTTTCTCATTTTTAAAATTAAATTATTTGGTAGTTTTTTCATTTTGATGACTTCTCTTTTAAAGAACTAGTATTTTGATATATTAACTTAATCTATAGGTTTTCTGCTTGCTGCTTTATTTTCTGCTCTGATCTTTTTTGTGTTTTCTTTTGACTTTTTTTCTGTTTTAGGCTTTTGAGTTAGAATTTTTAATTATTTTTCAAACATTTCATTTGTATTATTCAAGATGTTTAAGGTTATGAATTTTCCTCTTACCTGTTATTTAAATGTATCCCACAGATTCTAATATGTAGGTTTTTATCATCATTATTTTTCAGAAATTCTGTAATTTCTGATTTTTCCTTTCACTCACAAGTTGTTTAATAGAATATTTTATAAGTTTTTACATGAAATGGCATTTTTGATGTATTAATGATTGATAGTTAAAAAATTAACCTAAGTGTTCTTCATATTTGTACATTATAAAACATATAAACTAACATATCATCAATTTTTGTGAATACCGTGCATGTACTTGAGAAAAATGTATATTTTCTATTAGAAGTGTATAATGCTTGACATATATTTATGATATCTTGTCTATCATGCTTTTTAGGGTTTTTATAACCTTACTTATTTTTTGTCCACTTGATCTAAGACAGGTCAGTATGAGAGTAGTATGTTAAAGTCTTCTGTTATTAATGTGTTCCTCTATGTTTCTCCTTGAGGTATGAGTAATTATTCTTTACACAGGTGTTTACACTGTCATTTGGGACACAGGTATTTATAACTGTTAAATGTTCATTGACAATTGCAGCTTTTAGCACTATAAAGTATTTTCTGCTTCCTTTAAAAATGCATTTTGGTCTGAATTTTATGTTATCTGATATTAAGATTGCAACCTCAGCTTTCTTATGATTTCCATTATCTAGTAAATCATTGGCCACTTCTTTATTTTTGCCCTTTTTGAATTACTATTTTAGGTGTGAGTCTTATATTCAGCATAGAGCCATATTTTGCTTTATGAACCCATTTGAAAATATTTCCTTTCAATAAGCAAGGTAAACCTATTCACACTTCTTATTACTGATACTTCTGTATCAGTTGTCATGTTGTTACAATTTCTGTGCATATTATGCTATATTTATTGTGCTTATTTCTTCAGATGGCATGACTTCTTTGTATATTTTAAACTTTATTTTGGTATTTATGAAATACCAAATACCAAATACTAGTTGTATTTTTGTTACATTTGTGGTTACCATTATGTCTAGTTCTGCTTTTTATTGTCTTTAGTCACCATTTTTACTTAATCTTTTATTATCTGGTCTGCCAATATTAAATGAATGTTATTTGTTGACATCCACCTATTCCCTATACAAGGATAAATCATCTTATTTGACTTTTCCTTTTCCCTCTCCTTCCTCATTTTCTCACTTTTGGGGAATAACATTCTTTCTGCTTTGTCAGACATACTACTTTTCCTCCCACACCCCTACCATTTACTGCAATCAAATATGTTATATGCTCCACCAGTCCATCTCCAAAAATTTCTACTTATATGTTGGTTAAAAGATGTTCATTCTGATTGTTCAATTCCCACCTATGAGTGAGAACATGCGGTATTTGGTTTTCTGTTCTTGCGATAGTTTGCTGAGAATGATGGTTTCCAGCTACATCCATGATGAGATCACTTGGACACAGGAAGGGGAACATCACACACCGGGTCCTATTGTGGGGAGGGGAGAGGAGGGAGATATAGCATTAGGAGATATACTTAATGTAAATGACGAGTTAATGGGTGCAGCACACCAACATGGCTCATGTATACATATGTAACAAACCTGCACGTTGTACACATGTACCCTAGAACTTAAAGTATAATTTAAAAAAAAAAAAGAAAAGAAAAGAAAAAGAAGAAAAAAGCAGAAAAAAAAGGAGAAAAAAAGTAAAAAGACAACTTACATAGTGGAAGAAAATATTTGCAAATTACATACCTAAGAGATTATTATAGAGAATGAAGAATCCCTACAATTCAACAACAGCAAAAATCAAACAACCCAATTAAAAAATGGGCAAAAGACTTGAATAGATATTCCTCCAAAGATATAAAAGTGGGCAATAAGCATAAATAAGATGTTCAACATCATTAGTCATGAGATAAATGCAAATCAAAACCACTTTACACCAATTAGGGTAGTTGTAAATAAAAAAAAGAAAACAACAAATGTTGTTGAGGATGCACTAAAATTGGAACCCTTGTACATTGTTGATGGAAATGTAAAATGCTGCAGATGCTATGGAAACAGTTTGATAGTTCCTCTAAAATTTAAACATAGAATTGTCATATGAACCAGCAATTCCACTCCTAAGTATATATCCAAAGGAAGTGAAAGCAGGGACTCAAACAAGTAATTGTATGCCAATGTTCATTGTAGCCTTATTCCTAATAGCCAAAAGGCAGAAGCAGTCCAAGTCTCCATCAACAGATGAATGCATAAACAAATATGGTATATACATTCAATTGAGTAATATTCAGCTATAAAAAGTAAAAAAGTTTTGTAACATGGTATGACATGAATGGACCTTGAAAGTTTTACACTAAGTGAAATAAGCCAGACACTAAAAAACAAATATTGTGTAATTTCATTTATATAAAATATCTAGAATATGCAAATTTATAGACTAGAAAGATTCGAGGTTACCAGAAACTAGGGGCAGACATGATGAGAAGTCATTGCTTAATGGTACAGTATTTCTGTTTGGAGTGATGAAAGTTTTAGAAGTAGATAATGGTGACTATTGCACAAGATTGTGAATATGATTAATGCCACTGAATTGTATACTTAAATATGGTTAAAATGGCCAGTTTTATGTTACATATGTTTGACAGCAAGAACCTTTCAAAAATTGCATTGTACCCAGAAAAAAAAAAAAAAAAAAGATGTTCATTCTGTAATATATCCATGGAGTGAAAAATTGATTTCTGGGGCCAAGGGTAAAAAATTCTTAGATATTACAATGGTCTGTAGTCTTTCAAAAGACCATAGCATATAAAGAGATACTGTATATGCAAGGTATTAAAATTTCATGGTGGTGGGATGTGTGTGTCGGCAGGTCTGAAAAGCCTCCTAAGAGAGGCAGTAATGGGGAAAATGTTGAGAAATACTGCTCTAGTAGACTCTTCAGGAATGGTTCATGTGTGTGATATTCCACATATTACTGCATGTTCAAAATTGTTTTTATATAGTTGATTCTTGAAGTGAAGCTTGCCTGGGTATAAATCTTGACTTGTGCTTCCTTTCCTTAAGTTTCTTGAAAATTCAATCTCACAGTGGCCACATTTTGTTTCATGTTGCTATTGAGAACTCAAATGTAAGTAAGCCTAATGTTTTTGCCCTCACAGATAATTTGATCATTTTGTCTGAAGATCTCTGAGGATACTTTTTCTTTGTCTTTAAAACAATAGTTTTACTAGGATAGTCTAGGACTTGATCAGAACATTTCTAATTCAGTTTCCCTGGATATATAATGGGTCCTTTAAATATAGATTCAGGATTCTTTTATTTTTGGAAAGTTTTACTTAGCTATAGTTTAAATATTCACAGCTGCTCCACAGTTTTGTTTTTCCTTTCTCAGAGACTCCCATTATAAGTGCACCAAGCCTTCTTTGCCTTGTTTTCTCTCTGACCACTTTTACTTCCTTCTTTTCTCATTTTTATTCTTTCAGTTATTTCCCTACCTTTTTACAATATGTCTGTCTTATTATTTTTAGGCTGCTAATATAAAATGCCACATGCTGAGTAATTAACTATAAACAACTGAATTGTATTTCTCATTGTTCTGGATGGAAAGTCCAGGATCAAGATCCTGGCAAGTTGCAAATTTGATGTCTGATGACGGCTCTGTTCTCATAAATGACACCTTCTATGTGTTCTCATATGGCATAAGGGGTAGAAGGGGCAAATAGGCTTGCTGAAGCCCTTTTATAAAAGCACTAATCTGAATCATGGGGGCGGACCCCTCCTGATCTAATCACTTACTAAAGGCTCCACTTCTTAATACCATAACCTTAGAGGTTACATTTTTAACATGTGAATATTGGGGGGACACAAACATTCAGACCTGTGTAACCTCTTATTAAATTTTTATTTTAATCTATTCATCCTTGTGCAACTTATAACTCATTTTTCATTTATGAGACAATTTTGTCTTTTTATTCAATTTCTTTCCTGAGTTCAGGCCATTCTTACTGCATTTCTTCCTGTTTCTTTCCAGGTTCATATTTTAGTTTTTAAATTTTTGATTGTATGTATTAAAAGATCCTTCTCTAAATGCTTGCTTAAGAATATTAATTTACTTTGGAGTTTAGTTATGGTTTTCTTCTGTTGTATGGTTTATTAGGAGAGAAGTTTCAACTGAAATTCATGTTTTTGTTTGCTTACTTTCTTCTATAGGATCTTTGCATAGCACTAGGTTGCTTTTTTAGATTTGATTTCTAGATATTTTGTGGACAGGATTTCTAGTTTTAAGGGTGCCCTCTTTCTTGGTATCATGAAGCAGAGTTTCTTTAATAGATGATGCTAATGGTGATGGAAACAGGGAGAGGGGTGAGTATATTTTATTTCTCTAATTTCTGTAAGACTAACAATTATATATTTTCCTTTTTATTTCTTTTTCTCTTCACTGTCACATCTCCAATACTGTATTTTCTGTATTTGTCTGATTCTCCACCAGAAACAAGGTTTCTTGTGGAAACAGAATACAGCTTTTCTGAATTTGTCTATGTTTGAGAGATATTGGTTGCAAACTCCACTTTAAAGTCCCTTTCCTGTAGGTGTAGTTATAAAATATGAAGTCCCAGATATGTGCTCAGTATTTTAGCAATTAATGTTGAATTTTATCTTTCCGAGGGTGATTTTCTTTTTCTGTTTCACCCATGTATTCTGTTCTCTTCCCCTGTTTTTCATGAAGTCTCTCAAAGACAGAGTCTTCCATTCCACTCTCTGAGAACATAGTGCCAATAGAGCTCTGTAGAAATTTTAAAAATAGTGTTATTTCTTGTGGGTACTTTGGAATTCGTGGCTTTTTTTTCAGGTAATGCTAAATGTGTGGGTCGTGTGTGGTTTATTTATTCCCTCTTATTGATCCTCCAGTTTGTAGGGAGATTTGATTCATGTGGCCATAATTATCCTTAATAGAAAACACTCCTATGGTTTAACAGATTTACTGTGTTTTGTGTTTCTTCTGTGTCTTCCTCACTTATTTTTCAAAGTTGTGAGTACTTACTAGATGTGCAACAAATGAATTAATATAAAAATTATAATAAATTGTTTTTGCCTTGTCTTATTGCTTTGGCTCAAAGTAATTGTGGCTTTAGTAAACGTTTTAGTCTTAGAACCAATAATTTCTTGTGATAGCCACTCTTAATTGGAAAACCAATTACAACTTGAGTCTGGTGAATGGAAGTATCTCCTTCCTTTACCTTTGTCTTGGATCTTTGTATGATTGACTTCGGAAAATGTTAATTGATATGTTGCAGTACTGCAGCAATAATTACCTTTAAGTGGAAATAGCTGTCTTATACCTAGTGCAAGAGAACAGTGCAAGGGTGTAAGACTCTAATACAGAGATAAACTCTAGACATTGGTGGAACATTTGGTAGATGAAAAAGCTTGTTTAGGGTTCAATATAAACAGGAAAGGCAAAGACAACAGTAGGATGCCACTGTTTAACAAAAGGAAATTAAGTTTCCCTTTTTCTGAATTATTGGAGAGAGTATAGCAACATATGTGCCTTGGGTGAAGAGTTGCTGAATAGAAGATCTGAGATGGTTTGTGGCTTTCTAAAATGGCAAGTAACAAAGATGTGCAAATAGGATCCAGCAGGAAGGTGGGGCTGGCCAATGGACTAGAGAGATGAGGACTTTGCTGAAATGGAGCTGAAAGGAATTATCCTGGTCATTTCATAGATTCACTGTATGATCTGATATAAGGTCTTGGGCGACTGTGAGGTTAAACCCAGAATCAAATGCTTCCCAAGGCCTTGAATATCTGCTTCAGAGAAGGAATATAGTGTCAAGATTTGTGAGATAACTTTGCTTTGCCTAATTAGGTCACCTAGGAATACTTAGAGTCCATATGTATTTTGCCCAAGTAATGTTTGACATGAATATCATACAATATTTTCTGTTAATTACATTTCTCAACATAACATTGTGGTAAGAATGCTTGTATTTTATAAAATCTCAGGAGTAATATGCCATCCAGCAATATTTCATGATACTAATTACCTGAGGGAATTCAGAAAAAATTGTGCAGATGGATACACTACACAGGTAGAGTAATAGGCTTTTATAAAAGATGAAGTATTCTAATTACAAATAAATTATTATAATGCATGACAATTTTAAATTACTCTCCTTATTTTGTGTTGCATTTAGTTTTTACTGGAAAGCCAAACAAAGCAGATAGGAATTTGTCATCCATCTTTAGTTTTACTGTTTAATTACTTTGAAGTCATTCAGTCCTTGCTCTCTCTGTGTGTACACATGAGTGGAGGGGAGGGTAAAGGTGGTGGTGGAGAGGTGGTATGAGGAATACAGGTACTTTTATTTTAAGCACTATTGGCTAAGAAGGCATGCATTTTAATTTGTTCGAAATATAACACTTATGATGCTCCTTGTTAATTCTCTACATAACAGCTAATTGCCACCCTAGGTTTTTTTTTCTTTTTCCCAGGTGGGCAGAGACCACAGCCTGTGTTGGAAACTAAAAACAAAGCCCTTGCCTTCCTACTTTCCTTGATGGGGATGGCCGTTTGACCCAATGGTGACCATTGATACATACGAAATTTGTTGAAGGAACTTACAGGAAATCTCCTTTTCCCTGACAGCGAGACACTTGAGGAGAATTTCCTTGCCCCTGTGGCCTTCCTTGCCCCAGGAATTGTATGAGCATATGATGCTTGGAATGACTATAGCCATCTTGGGCTATGCAGATGACCATAACACCCAGAGGATGGCAGGGGGAAACACACCTGGAAAATCTGGATCCTGGAGGTTGTTGAGTCACTGCATCAACCTGGAGACCACTGTACCTCTGGGCTTCAATTTTTCAAGTCAGTTTTAATCTTATGTTTGATTACATGGAGCCCAATACATTTTATTAAGTGGGTATCCATGTTTTTGTTCTGTTTTGTTTTGTTTTGTTTTTTTACCTTAGAAAACACTGAGTTGGCAAAGAATCTGACATGGTTATAGCCACACCTTATGTAATGTTACCTGACTGATACCTATAGAGTCACATGTTTCCTTTTTGAAGCCTAAGGCCCACGGATTTCTTTATAATTATTGTAATTCCAAAACCCTGTTAAAATCCCATCTCCACCACATCTCTTTCACATCTAGTGAAAACCGTTTAGCCATTTCTAGTTTGCATTTTAACCTTCCCCAGATTCTCCCCTCCTTTTTCATCTGTTCCACCAATCAACATGAAGTGCGCCATTGAATCCAGAAGAGTTCTCTGTCTAAACACACAAGGCTGTCAGTACCCAGTGTGACTTCCCCATTTGCCACCTTACAATTTATGCTTGCTTTCTGCTCAGGCATCACATAGTTTGATTTTATTATTATTTTAGTATACACACAGGACTTTTTAATGATGAAAGTTTCTAGATAGGTGATATCATGTATATTTTCACTAATTTGCTATTGTATCTCATTTATAGAGTAATCATATACTTCAGACTAAACGAAACAACTGCTGTAACAGTACAGAGTAACCATATACACCAGACTAAGTTAAATGAATGAAACAAAATATTCATATTTAGAACTGTCCCATGAAATCTAGGGTATACAGTTGCACAATTTATGCAATAGCAATCTGCAAAGAGCTGCTTAATAATTAGCCTACTGATCACACAGTATCTATTGAATCTTTACTCTTTTTCCCAGCAAGAATATTTATTAAAACCTTTAAAAGCAACACATGCTTATATAGAAAATTTAGAAACTGCAGACAGAAAGAAATAAACAAAAATTACTGAAGTCCCTATATTCCAAAACAATGCAGTTAACATTTTGGTGTTTTGCCCTGCAATACTTTTTTCCTGCATAGGTTTCAGTAGGAATTTGTGTTCACTTGTTTGAAGCTATTGACCAGACAGAACTGAGACTATAGGAGAAACTGAAGGAGTGTTATATTAGGAAAGCTTCCCTAAAACTCCTCCCGAGCCCATATTAATCATAGAACAATAATTACAACTTTGATTGTTTATTATCTTCAATATGATGTCCTTTCGTTTTCAAAATACTGTAATTATAAAGTAATATTATTTGTATTTTAAAGATGAGTTACCTAGGTCAGAGAAATTAAAGAATTTGCCTGAGGTGAAACACGTGGTAAGTCCTAAAGCTGGAAATCAAGTCCGTGTCTGACTTGACTTCAAAGCAGGTGTTCTTTTTTTCTCTTACGCTTTTACCCAATGACCAAACATCAGACCCAGCAGGGAGTTGTTTGGTTCCAGTCCTTTTATTTTATAAATGAAGATAGTATCAAGAAGGATGCTTTGGAAATTAGGCCTAGAGTCTGCTCTTTTTGGATGCAGTTTCTCCTACAGTCTCAGTTGTGGTCTGGTCGATAGCTTCAAACCAAAGAACAAAATTCCTCCTATGCAGAGAAAAATTGTTACAGGGCAAAACACCAAAATGTTAACAGCTTTGTTTTGGAATATAGGGACTTGGGTAATATTTGTTTATTTATTTTTGTCTGAGGTTTCTAAATTTTCTATATAAGCATGTGTTGCTTTTAAATGTTTTAAGTTAAGCTCTGGTGGTCGGTCTCTAGCCTCTTTCTGCCTTTCCCTTCTGTACAACCCCTAGTACTAGGCACTGTACAAATTGCTCCAAATGGTGAAAATCAACAATCACTAACACTCCAAATTCTAAGAGTTTTGAGGCACTCTTTGACAAAAGATAGTGTCTTTCACTTAATGTGCCCATTCTCAGATGCCATCCCTAAAAGCAAGGCCCCATTTTATACCCAGTCCAGCTTTCAAACAGAGTGAACATTTCAGGGCCGAGCAAGGAGAGGTTACAGAGTCTAAAACTGACAGAGGACAGCCAAAATCAGTTTTTTTGAGGGTGTACTTGCTTTCTTAAGCCTGCATCCTAGTCAGAACTGGACACAGCTGTCCTTTTTCAAGGCAATTTCACTCCCAGACTGATTGTTTGGATTTCAGCTTGTTGTTTAATAGTTCTAGAATTCAAACAGTCACCTTGAGGCAAGAAGGTTAGCACTCCATTAAGATGGATGGGGAAAGTTCACACCTCTCACTTTTACTTTATTTCTTTGCTTTTCTTTCCATTTGCCTGCAAACTCAGCAAAGCTAAAGCACATTTACTGCACAGTCTGTTTTTATACCGACTGGGCTGAAAAGTTGATTTACTAAAGAACTTGGATTTTCCAGGAAAAGGAAAAGTCCACAGAGAGTTTTAAAGTCTGCAAAATACGTAGGATTATCAGAGGAATATGAAACCTTATGCTAGATCCTTTGGTTCTTAAATCAATCCCCAAAGAGGTTTTAAAGCTCATGTGCTTCTTCGATGGTTCTTCTGGACTTTCTTATAAATGCTCTTCATATAATATTTGTTAAGAGGGAGAGCTAAAACCGGCAGCATTTATGTGAAACACTAGGCTGGTGTATTTTTGTTCTGTTAGCTTTCACAAATGTTGGTGGAAAAGCAATGCAAGGGAGTTAGTATTTGCTGAGTGCTTAGCATGTGAAAACCCCGGGCTGGATACCACGGGAGATGGTGAAGAATAATACCTGGTTCAGTCTCTTATCTTTGATGAAGGAAAAACACACAATTTCCACTAATATAAGCCCCAGACCCCAAGAATAATTATAATAGAAATTCATGCAACAGGTCCATAAAGAAAGGAATGAGTTATTTTGATTAGGGCATTTAAAACACCTTATTAGAGATGAGATTCAAAACCAATTTGGGGAATCGGGTAGGGGAAAGATTAACTGAGTGGGAGAGTTCCTTTAGCAAAAGATGAAAGTAAACCAGAATATGTAGTGTTGAGAGCTGAGAGCTACTCTTAGTTATCTGTAGCGGGTAAGGCAGAGACTGGTGATGTTCCCCACCCTCACCTCCTGCTTGCGAACCTACAGAAAGACCACATTCCTCGGTCCCACTTGTGGTTAAGTGTGGTCATGTGACTGTTTTCTGGCAAATGGAATGAGGGTAGAGTGATGTATGCCTTTTCTCCTAACTTTCTTGCCTGGCTTGTTTGGCTAGCTGAATGCAGTGGATCTGGCAAAGCCCTCTGAGGAACCCCTTACAGATGGTGGTCCCATGAAATAAAAGAAGCTAAGATACTGTAACCATGGTACAGAAGGCCATGCACCAAATACCTTATCAGACTGTGAAGGGAATAAGAATGATTGTGTTAAGCCACTGAGATTATTTGCTGTTGTTAAAGAAGCTGGCATTATCGTGGGGATGGTAAGGCTGAAAGGGTAGGTTAAAAGATCTATGAAATCCTCCCAAAGCAAGTCATTCACAAGAATTATGATAATAAAGTAATTTACATAGTAATAAGCTTTGAATTAATATATGCCAACATTGGGAAGAAGGGAAGGCCCATTCTTTCTGATGTGGACTTCTATGAGTCATTTTCTTGGGGTGGTTTTATGCTGACAGCTTAATTAGGGGTTCTAAGTAAAAGTGTTAGAAAGTGGGGAGTTTCTTCACTACAGAGGATTCTTGGGCATTTCATAGCTTATGGAAAGCAGAAACAGACGTGGGGTGCTCTGAGGAGATGAGTCTAAGGCTGGCTGGTTTCGGATGACTTTTATTGCTTTATTTGATTATAAGAGTAATACACACACACTCCCTGTAGAAAATTTGGAAAATATAAAAATGTCAATAGAATAAAAGAACCATTTGTTTATGTTTCGGTGTGTTTCACTCCAGTTCTTCTCTTTGTCTCTGTCTTTCTCTATATATTATATGTAAATATAGGTAAAGATCACACTATATTTAATTTATTTTTCATTATTAAATTTCTTTATAAATGTAATTTTAGATAGTTGTATAACTTTTTCATTATATGAATATGCCATAATTTTTACTATTTCTCATAAAGCTGAATACAATTATTTCCAGGGTTTTTTGTTATTTTGACAAGAATGAATATCATTATTCACAAGTATTTGCCTGGATTCTTGACTATATTTTTAGGCTAGATTCCTAGAAATAGACTTTGTAGTCAAAGAGTCTGAAAAATTATAAAAGACCTTGGTGGGTATAGGAAATTAGCTTTCTAGAAAGATTCCAGCAGTTTACTTTTCCATCAGCAGAATATGAGACTACCTGTCTTATAACCTATTCAATGTATTCAATGCATTTAATGCATTGAATAGAAGCATTAAAAATTATCTACTATATATAGTTTTCTTGATAGGTCACAGATTGAAGGACAATGAATCTATGATATATGTGGTAACTTATTTTCAGTTGGCCAAGTGGCTGTCTCTTGCTGATGTAAGAATAAATATTTCGTTTTAAGGAACCACAGGCATCCTCTGATCATAGTATGTAATAATCCAATTGCATTTAGTACAGGCTGGGGTAACCTGTGAACAAATCACCCCAAAATTTCAGTGGTTTAACACAACAGAATCTTATTTCTTGTTCAGGCTACATGATCTGCAGGTCAGTTGTGGGTACTTCACCCATTCATAAGTACTATAACCTAGAGAAGAGAATATGGTAAATCATGTCTTTACTCTTTAAGTTTTCACCTGGAAGGAATACATGTCGTTTCCGTTCACGTCTCCTATAGTCACATGCCATGGTAACTATAAGGATGTGGGAAATGACAATGCTACCATGTTCCTAGGGAAAGAACAGAGAATATTCAGTGGACAGCACTAATGACTATCACCTGTGACTGGCCTTTAACTTTTGAGGAAGGGGCTGTATCCATAGCTAACCTTCTCTATGGTGACTCCTAAAAGTGTCTCTTGGCAATTTTTTCCTACAGAGTTTCTCAGACGTGGGTCAGCAAACCTTGGCCAATGGGCCAAATGTGGCCTGCTGCCTGTTTTTATACGGTCTGCTAGCTAAAAGTGTTTTTTACATTTTTACATAGTTGGAAAAAGTCAAAAGAAAAGCAATATTGTTGACACATGAAAATTATATACAATTCAAATATATGTCCATAAGGTATTTTATTAGAACACAGCCATTCTAACTTGCTTACATATTACCTGTAACTGACTGCTTGATGTAATAGCAAAATTGAGAAGCCACAATGGAAACTTTATAGTCTGTAGAGTTAAATATTTACCATCAAGCCCATTACAGAAAAAGCTTGCCAATCTCTGATCTTAGACATGACCCTAAGGAAAATTAGGATCATTTCAACATGGCTGCCTGAAAAAAAAAATCATTCCTATGGAAGTTATTATTTGCGAACTTTATCAAATTCAGGTTAATATATTCAAAACAAAAACACAAAGTCTCCTCATTGTTGGTGTGCATTATTACAGTGGTTGTGCCTGAGCCGTAGATGGAAGAGTGGTGAGACCTGAAACCCAACAGCCAGATTGGACTGAGATTAGAGAGGAAAGTCATTAGAATTACCAGGGGTTTGCCTGAATTGGATATTGCAGTTGAAAGCTGGACTAGATGAGTTTCTCACCAGGACTTTTCACCTCCTTGAGGATTTGCTATACAAATCTGCTCAATGTTTCAGAATCAACCTGGATACAAACACAAGCGCTCATTGCCTCCTGTTAAAATACATCCATTCATACATATTAAAAAAGAAAAAGAAAGATTGATTGACTCTTCAAGTGGAAGAAAACACCCCGAGTTTTGCCATCTACTTTCCCAGCTTATTGCTGCTAGAAGTATTTCACTTACAACTGTGATTTTTAAAAAATGTATTGAATTTCTCCTTAGAGGTTTCATAAGCATTTAAATAGAATTGGCTTTCTGGGTGACTTACTAGTTGTGCTGTGTGGGGTTTTTAAGGGGTATGTACTCCATCCACTGTCAAAATATTCCTTGTGTTGAGACTGGGACTTCTAAAATAACATGTTGGTCCAGGGACAAGTGCTGTTTCTCTTTGTTTAGTATTGAAATAATAATACACCAGTTAGTAATGCTAGGGATGGAATGAGAGACACATCACATGCATATTCCAACTGAGGTCAAAAATCTATTATTTTGAAATGTCAAGAATGACATTCTCTAATCCCCATGTATATAGATTCCATTTATTTGTGCACTTAAATTAACTCCTTTCTAATCCAGCTACATAGCTGCCAAAGACTTCCCGTGAAAGGCATTTTCTTCTAAAGTAGTCATAACTCACATCCAGCTCTGATTGGAGGAATGCTTCCTTTGACTTCATGCCCATAGTCAAAGGTACAGAAGTGTTTTATCTAATTTCAAAGGGTAAGTTTTACCTACTTGGAAACAGATACCTCTGATAGCTCATTGTTCCTTTCCTTTCCTGAGATAGTTCCATGTTGCATCCTCTTTCTTTTTGCACTTATTCAGTTTTATTTTATAAAAGACTTTTTAATCAATGACCATTCTATTTCATTCAGAAGGAGGTGATTATTATTAAAATATTGTGTGTAGAGTTCTAATTATATGATGTATATTTACACATCTCATTAAAAATTAAGTGGCTACCCTTTCCCCTTTCAAATCTAGGTAAAAACGCACACTTTGAGGAGTACACTTACCTGGACAATCAGGTAGAACTGTTGAAATCCAGGTCACCCAGGAAAAGCTAGGATATATAGTTGTCGTGCCCATATAGTACCCATCTGACTCTAGAACACAGGAGATGTATTTAGGCTGAATATAGAAAGTGATAGTACGTCAATGACAAGAATGTGTTGTTGTCATTATTGTGTTGTGGAGGTGAAGCATTCTTCTATATATTACCTCATTTAATTTTCCCAGTCCTCCTCTGAGACTGAGAAGGCAAGTGTTATTACCCACATTTCATGAACAAGAAAACTGAAACTGAAAAAGACTGACTGACTTGCATGAGGAAGTCAAGACTTGGAAGAGATTAGGTCCACTTTTCTTTGCCTCTGGTTAGTTGCACCCCTTTGTGATGCTGTCTCCCCCGGATAGGTAGAGTTGATACTGACCATTGGCCAGCCTCTGAAATTTGTGAGTTTCTTTCAGAAGGAAATCCTCAATGTGATCTTCTTTTCTTGTGATAAACATATCTTCTGAAAGTGGAACACTGAAAAAGAAAATCAGGTTAAGGGTTGAAGCCTATGAGTTGGGGTCTGTTTGGTCAAGAATTTACTGCACATCTACATTGGGCACTTGCCAAACTCAGGAATAGCTCTTTTCTCTGGCTTTGGCCCAATTTTTATTTCTTCTAAAACAAGATAATGAAGCAGGAATATTCAGACATCAAGACCTTGACATGAAAAATCCATCAAGGCATAATTATGTTGCCCATTTATTTTTGTCTCAAAATGGTATTATACAATATTCACACATTACCACATGGTTTTCATTCCCCTGTGAAATTTTTACCTTTTTTACATGTCTAGCAGACCTGGGGATCCTAACTTTGGAGGTGAGGGAATCTCAAATCTCAGAGGACTGGGCATCTGATTCAAAGGAGAGAGCTGCTCTGGATCTTTTTGTAACCTTTCTCCAGGCAATACTGAATGCCAGGAAAGGCATCCAAACCCAAGTCAATACTTCATTTGTGGGGAGTTCGTGGTCAGGCATTCCTCTGTTCTTTAGCAGCAAGGTAAACAGTAAACCAGGACAGCTTTTAGACAAGAATTTATCCTTGGAACTTGGAAAACATTGCATGTTCCATGTATTATAGTACAATAAGCATCTTTCTGGGAAAGGTGTCCAGATCTTAAATTGCCTTACATTAGAACAATATTTAATAACACAAATTTATTTCTATATAATAAACATTTTATATTCATTAACAATTTCTAGTTTTCCTGCCTATTAAACTAGTTAATATGGACTTGCAACAATGCAAGCTTCGAACCTTATTCTTTGGTGGGCACCATAACTCAAAAGGAGAGCTGGGGATGGGGTCGGGGAGGGGCAGATAGGTCCTCCTCACTGGTGAGTCCAAAACTCTCCCCATCCCTCCCCATGTCACCCAGCTAGATTAACCTTTGCTTGATTACAGAAGCCCCTGCTCTTCTGCAAAGCATTTATGTATTCTATCTTACAAATCTATTTTTGATTTCTCAAGAAGAGGTCATTGGGAATGGAAGAGAATAATATAAGCAGAGGCCCGGAGATGAGAGAAGAGGTGTAGTAAGAAATTGGACTGCAAAGGTATGATGGATTCAGACCTTGGGTCTTAGGGCCCAGCTCATAGGGGGTTGTACGTTATTCTTTAAATAAGAGGACACTATCGTCATATGCTTTCAATGAGAGCAAGAGTGGAGACAGTGGGGTCAGCTGAGGGCAGTACTGATGTTGTGGATGAGAGCCTGACTAGAGGAGTTGCAGTGGGAGTGGAGGTGAGAATTGTGAAGGACATTAAGAAATTCACTTGGCAATGGATGCCCATTCTGCCACTGTCCCCCAGCTGTGGGGATGACAAACTCAGATCAAGGGTGTCTCTTGCCTTCTAGGAGTTTACTGGTTACCTGCATTTGGAATTGAAAATACAGAATGGAGGCAAGGTGTTGATCATCTTGATGACAGGTGTCTTTCAACAGGCTCCACAGGGTGGCTATTCTGTAGGTTTGAAAACCAATTTTACCACAATACTGAGAGGATCCATATCTCAGGGAGGATTTACAGAAACCCAATACACAGACTGGCAGAGAGTTTACTGCCTACATTTTCCCCTATACTCAACTTTCTCAAGTTAGATCTTTGGGGAAACCATATTGCATTCATAATGTTGCCTAGTGAGCATAGAATCAGGATCAGAATAAGTTACAGGAATTAAGTAATATTTAAATTATTTAATTATCACCTAAAATTAAAATTCTCACCTAAGAGAGCTGGTGGCACTTGCTCCCCTCAGAGAGATACTTTGCCAGTGGAACCAAGTCACCTGATGTCAGAGACTCAGACTTCCTTTTCTCTCAGCATGACTCAGATAGGCCCTACAAACATTTGCCTTCCAGACTCTCTCTGCTTCTGATGCTGTTGATCCCTTGCCCCTCCACCTTACATTCTTTTGATATATTAATAACTCAGGCAAGTCCCACTTCTCTGGATCACTATTTCTGGGACTCTACATTTTAGAATTAGTAACACAAATCAGTGAAAAAATATATTCACAAGAATGTTAACTGCAGCCTTTTTGTAATACCCCAAATTGGCAATGAACTATGTGTTGATCAGTTGGGGGACTGGGTAAATAAAAGATGTTATAATTATTTAATGCCGTACTATGCAACCATTAGCAAGAATGCATAGAAAAATATGTACTGGCTTGACAAGATATAGAAAATAAAATGTTAATATAAAAACAAATTGTATTATAAAAACAAATTTTGTGTGTGTGTGTGTGTGTGTGTATATATATATTTTATATATATATATATATAGAGAGAGAGAGAGAGAGAGCAGAATCCCATCTTTGTGAAAAAGAAATGCATGTATGTATGGCTATTTGTATATGATATATACATATATGCATATACACATATACATATATATGCTTGTATATCAAATTTAAGCACAGAATAAATCCAGGAAAATGGTGCCATTAAATGTTAACAGTGGTTATCCCTGAGGAAGGGGTAGGATTGTATATGTTGGATGTGACCTGGGACTTTTGCCTCTTCCTGTGTATGTGTGTGTGCATGCGTGCACACACACACGCATACATGTGATGGAATCATAGGAGCAATTTACTTTTTTTAAAAAAAAGAACTCCTTTCTTTTCTTCCTTTGCCCACCAGTTCCTGAAAATCTTACATTCTTAGGAAAAATCACCAAAATCGAGAATGAATTACTATTCACTGTTGAGATTGATGACTACTAAAAAAGTATAAATTGATCCTATGGGCTTCTGGGAAATTGAGAGATTGCTTCCAACTCCATGGGGGTGAAAGTGGAGAGACAGTGAAGAGATGAAAAAATGTTATATCCCCCACTATAAGCCTTACTTTTTCAGGCTAGAAGGCTTGCTTTCAGAGCAAGGAGCCCACTTTTAAATAGTCTTTAATATTGCTCCTGCTGAAGTTATCAAAATGCCTGTAAATTCCAGTATTGGGGGCACCTACACTGCATCTCCCTGACTGCCTCTGGAGTTGGAATCTGCCACAGTTATTCCATATGAAACCCTGAATTCCAATTTTTGCTTCACAAAATACGTTTTCTCTACTCAGGTCTAACTACAGCACTTTGCCTGTAACAATTACTTGATAAGTAGTTGCTGCTGGTTGGTGTATTATCAGGGGCATTTAAAGAAAATAACATATCTGATGATCATCTTTAAACTCAAAAGTCTATTATCTTTCTTTGGAAGGACAGGATTATTGCTTGAGGCCTCTTCAAGCCATCTAATCAAGAATAGAAAACTATCAGAATGAAATGAACTAGCACCACTGAAGTTTTCTTTTTTTTTTTAATCAACATTTCCAAAGAGCATTTACAGAGTGTTTTATGAATGAATGCAGAATATAGCATCAAACGAGGCAAACCTTTCTTATGAGGACAGCCACATAGTTAAATTCAAGCATGCAAGATTGAATGACCCCGATTGACAACCCTTGCCCTCCGTTACAAACAAATGGGACCAGGAATGTGGTCCCCCCACAGTGCATTGGGGGATGCCTGCACCCACTACGCTCTGCCATCCATCTCCTCCTCCTCTGATTTGTGTGTGTTTTTGTTAAACAGTGGATCTTGCTATGCTTTTCAGAAAGCTGACAAGAAGCAAGCTGAAAATTAAAAATGGGTGCCGAGAGGCTTTACGGGAGTCTAAATAAACAGCCCGACAGGAAAGACGTGTGGCAGGCTAAGGTTTCAGGCTAGTGGTCGGAGCGAGTTAACAGACATCCGTATAACAGAAGGCTGTGTTTGTTTTCCCTGTCCCTGCTCTAGCAAATTTATTGGGTTATCTGTCTTATTTTGACACTTGGGTGTTTAAGGTTTCTGTTTTAGGTGTCTAAAGACATAAAAAAATTATTGTACAGTTTACATTCCTGGCAGAAGCTTTGACATGTGCTAGCTGAAAAGTTCCTATCTGCCAGTGATTTCACAGAAAAAGCTTCAGAGAGTTGGGTTTTCATAGAGGGTCCAAGAATCCTCTGTGAAAAGCACCAAGAACAAAGGGTTTCTTCTTTTATTTCTGTCCTTATCCTCCTACTGTCTAGTGAAGAATGGCCACCAAGCCATTTGCTTCCCATTGTACTAGATTTTTACCTACCATGTAACATATAGGGAGCCTTTCACCTGTCTTGTAGAGGAAGAGATTATTTCCATCAGCGGAGCTTGCACTCAACATAGATCGACAAGATACAGTTGGATTTGCTGTAGAGGTCAGGAACGCACAGCAGTGTTGAGTGAATACTAGATGTTATGATAATGTACCATTAAAATATCAGAGTCATAAGTGTATAAATATTGACATTTTGATGATGGATGTACTAAACCACCCACAAGCAATGTTAATACATTTCTTCTTTTCAGAACACCAATTTGGAAATAATTTTACTTATAAATTTATACCTGCCTTGTTTCTCAAAGGTTTTGTGGCTGCGGTAACTAATTAAGGAGTGGTAGGGAATTTAAATAGCTCTCTGACATAAACCTATTTTCATTCATTCATTCAAATGGCATTCAATAAACACTCATGTATTTCATTGTTAGGAAGCAGAAACACACATAGGAGAAAAAGTATAAAACACAGTCTGTGGCTCTAATGGAAGCTTACAGCTTTTTCTCTCATTATCTTTTGCAGTAGACAAAATGCCTGGCATAGTCTGGTCGAATTTTCATGATACCAGGTGATCAGCACTAAGTCAAGGCAGGAAAAACAGTCTATTTTTTTCCCCTAGGGCAAATAGCTTTGCAGCAGCTGAGGCAATTTGGGCATATTACTTTTTGTTTCTTTGTTCAGTCTTTCATTTCTTCTGTATCTTTTTCTCCTCTTTTCTCTATGGCCCAAGATTGGGAGTTGGCAGCTGGTTGCTATGATTTCTGTGCCTCACAATGCTCTTGGCAAAGGTTTATCATTCCAGCCACTGGACAAATAGTTTTCTCTTCTTGGGCACTCTCTTTTCCCACCTGCTGCATTTGCATGTCACTTCCACTCACCTCACTATTGGCAAAGGCTGCCATTTTGTGCAAAAGAGTACAGATTTTCAGAATCAGCAGACGTAAATTTGAATGCAGACTCTGTCACTTCATTGGTGGGTGACTCTGAGCCTCAGTTTATAACCGGTAGAAATGTGTATAATCATATCTGTTTCACAGGGTTGTAAAGCTTACATGTGATCATGCATTGAATGGAGCAAGCATGGCCCCTGGCTCCAGCGGGTGACCGCCTTCCTTCTTTAGGTCATAGAAGACTTGGAGAGGCCAGGCGCGGTGGTTCATGCCTGTAACCCCAGCACTTTGGGAAGCCAAGGTGGGTAGATCACTTGAGGTCAGGAGTTCGAGACCAGCCTGGCCAACATGGTGAAACCCCATCTCTACAAAAAATTAGCTGGGCATGGTGGCAGTCGCCTGTCATCGCAGCTACTTGGGAGGCTGACACAGGAGAATCGCTTGAACTCAGGGGTGGAGGCTGCAGTGAGCTGAGATTGTGCCACTACACTTCAGCCCAGGCTGTGGAGTGAGACTCCATCTCAAAAAAATAAAAATAAAAAAGACATGGAGAAATTAGGCATTTGAGAGAGTCAAAGAAAATAGTTGTGTCGTAGAAATTTTATAGTTCATTGCTTTCCTGTTCGTTTCAGACAAATGCAGTGTAAATTAATTTTTTAAAAAACAAGAAAAATATTTAACAGTGACCTCACGGTCTGGTTTATAATGGGTGTATATTAATATTATGTCCATGTCTGAAAACAGGCTTTAAGAGGCATACAAAAAAATATGTAACACAAATTTTACTTGCTAGTAGCTTAGGAACAACTTGAGACATTTGTACAGTAAAAAGTCAAATATTAATAACAATAAGTACTTCATGGACTAATCAATAGGTAATTATTGAGCAGGTAAGTATTCTTTCCTTCGAAGAAGGAAACTCTTCGAAGCAGAACTCTTCGAAGAGCCTTTAATCTGTTGACATACAGTAAGAATCTCTAAGAAGGGAAATAGTAAGCAAAGTCTTCTACACCTATTTCATCATTGAACTCTTTAATAATTATTATTATTATTATTTCAGTGGAGTCTCACTCTGTCATCCAGGCCGGGGTGCAGTGGTATAATCTTGGCTCACTGCAACCTCTGCCTCCCAGGTTCCAATGGTTCTCCTGCTTCAGCCTCCCAAGTATCTGGGATTATAGGCACCTGCCACCACACCGGGCTGACTTTCATATTTTGAGTAGAGATGGGGTTTCGCCATGTTGGTGGGGCTGGTCTTGAACTCTAAACTCAAGTGATTCACCTACCTCAGCCTCTCAAATGCTGGGATTACAGGCGTGAGCCACCATGGCTGGCCTTCTTTAAATTATTTTAATCTTATCTTTATAGCATATTAGGTGCAGAAAGAGAGGTTGGGGTGATGGAAGGGCTTGAGTGAGCATCAGGACACTACCCTGTGGTAGCATCGTTTCTATAAAGGGCAGCATCATGATTCAAGTATCAAAGAGCTGTCTTAGAAAGGGTGTGTGGTGGTGATATACTAGGTCATGAGACAGGGCTTTCTCAAGCATTACAGGATGATCAGAATATCAGCCAGATTACAGTTAATTAAGGAGATGTTAGGCTGTGACATACAGTCAGCTGGTAGCAGAAGACTGTTCACAGTCATTTCAGAAGTGAAATATGAGACCAAGCCAAGACAATTGTAGCTCAAGAGGGATTATTCAGGATAGGAGAATTAAGGGCTTGATAAATTTCAAGGGGAAAACCACAACAATGAGAGGACCACAAATGGTCTTAGAGTAAGGGGGGATAACTGCAGGATCAAGTCCCCACACAGAGTAGAGAGAAATAAGACAGCCAGCGTAGGCAGGGGAAGCTGCTAAGACGTGGAAGAGATAGAGGAAAGACAGCTGTGCAACTCTGCTTTCATAATGCCCTCTACAGTGTGCACCAGGTGAGCTCCATCAAGTGCTGTATTCATTCTTAATTATACCAGCTGTTCTGTGGCATAGAAATGATGGTCTTTAATTTGTAGACATGGAAACTTGCCCAAGCTTACATAGCCACTACACGGTGGGCGGATCAGGTATTTGAACCCTGGTTTTGCTGCCTCCAAAGCCATAAAATATAGGTGATGATAGAGAAATCTTCTGAGAAGGAGAGGAGAGAAGATAAAGGAGCTCATGGTTAGTAGCCTCAGGTTTTCAGGAGGTGAGACAAGGAGATTATTTGAGTGGTGGTATTTGAGTGGTGGTTGAATTGGAGGTGAGGGAAAGCAGGTGAGGGGTAGAGGAGAGTTTGGAATTTTCAATTTTGGAAAGGCAGTGCTTTCATTTCTAAGGCAATGGAGACATATTTGCAAGTTAGCAGGAGACTCACACATTATAAATACAATAATCATATAATGTATTGTCCAAACCGGGACCCCTCTGAGAGAAGTGGGAGGTTGTGGGTGGATAACATCAAGAATCTGGAGATGGACTATTATCATGGAATGACTTAGACTAAGTTTAGTACAGTGAACAGCTAATATGGAAGGGAAATTCAGGGGGTGCATAACAGGAGGCAAGAAATTCAGAGGTCAGGGTTTCAGATGGCTGATTAACCGAGAGCCGAAAATAAGGGGGTCTTATTTTTCTTTTTTGCCTGATTAAGAACTGCATCCAAGAGCTGTAAATACAATGGTCTATACTTTCCAGTCTGCCTTGGTCTTCACAAGGGAATAGAAAGGTTACCATCAGAAGATGCCAAACACAACCAACTTCCAGTCGTGCCCAGCTATGGCACACCAATTGCAGCAGGCACCATGTCACTTGATTAGTGTGATTTGCCTTTCACTTGAGTGCTTTCAACGCTGGCAGAAGTAGGGTTTGAACAAAAATGCATTCCACTCTCTCTGTGTACAGATCTGCCTCCTTCCCCCGCAAAAGACAAAAACTCAGGAACACCTGAGTCAGCTTCAGTAGCTGGAAATGTAGCAGTTTAACAGCAAATAAAGGCCTGTCCAATGGATGATGAATCAAATTAAATTCTGAACAAACAACTCTCTCGCCGCATCTCAGTCAGTTTTAGAATCAATGCAAGTGATTTATGGTTCCTTAGGGTTGTATTCTCTTTTCAATGTGCTGGGATTTCCACATGTAGCTCCCATTTACCACTAATGAGCAGCACGCATCAGTCCCCGGACACCTGGAAGGGAACGCACCACATAGTCTCATTCAGCAGCATGGGCTGTTTCCATGTAAAAGGGGCTGCTTAGCTGGGTCAGGGGCCTGGGCCTGCTGGATAGAAGCTGTTAATGCAAAGTGCTGACAGCTTTCAATCTTTTCCTCCCAGAAGCATCAGTGCTTTTTAATTTAATGGTCCTCTGGTGTGTGAGAACCCTTTGGGACAAATTTGGTTCTCCAGTCTTAGTGTGCGGATTCAGACGGGAGGCAGATGGGGCAGAGGAGAGCATTGGTTCCTGTATTGTTTCCTTTGTTACCATTTGATAAAAGTGAGTCTTGGGTCTGTATTTTTATGGGAACAAAATACCCCAGCGCATAGCACAGCATCTTGCACATAGCTCCATAGATATTTGTGGAATAAATGAATAGATGGCAGGCAGAGGCACACATAAAGTGTCTATCTCTTGAATCAAGTCCTTGAGAATTCTCTGTAGAGTATGTGCTGGCCCAGGAGGGAGCTAGTTAAAGGAGAGAGATACCGGTAAAGCTGCCATTTTTTTTTAATGCTTTACACTATGCTAGGCCTTGTTCTAACTCTTAATTTCATTCATTGCTCACAATAATCTTTTTAGGTACATATTGCTGCCATCCCCATTTTATGGGTGAGGAAACTGAGGCACAGAGAGACTAAAGCAACTTGCCTGAGGATTCACAGGGAGTAAGTGGTAGCCCTTGGATTTTAATACAGGCAGTCAGCCTGCAGAGGACCTGCATTTAATCACTACATCATAGACAGTTCTCAGAGGCCTTTTCCATTTGGATAGTAGAGTTGTTTCCTCAAGGCAGTTAAAAGACTAGCTGTACTTTCAAAATGGCAAAAAAAAACACAAAGATGTATTTGCAGCCTCTGAGTTCTCAGCTTCCGTAGCAATTAGCAATGTAGAAGTGAATTAATTTACACAATTGGTTTCAGACCAAAGAAAGTGGAGGGTGACCATGAGGTGGGGAGGAGTGGGGGTGAGAACAGATTTCTAAGCTGTTTTTGAGGCAGATTTTATCTTTTTGAAGATGAAGTTGAAATAAGGAAAATAGAAAGGCAGAGATTTTGAATTGGCATCATCAGTGAGGCCTTCGCCTGGGAGCGAAATGACTTCTTGAGGTTGGAACTTAAGCCTCATCTACTGGGGAGGATTCTTCTTGCTGACACAGACATGTCACCTCCTGTCTGCATGAGGTGAGTTAAACTTCTACAAAATAGAATAATAAGGACCCTGTAAAAGGTATTTTATAAATGAAACCTTAGTTCTCTGGGAGAATACAGCTCCTATATGAGCAAGGAGGTTTAGAATCTTTCCATGAGATCCTGGGACAGAGGATGAATCTCTTACTCCTAAGATTTTAAGTTCAATACAAATCTGAGGTAAATGCCCACAAAAATTGACCTCAGAACAAATAGTCTGCAAATAAAATAATAGGCAATACATTTTGGAATCTGTTTTCAAACCTAAGCTAAAATTTCAAGAACCAGATTTTATAAGGAAAAGAGAGTCACCTGTATTGAAATTTGATTTAAAAAATAGTTTCTAGAAAAGTAATAAGTAAGCTCCAGGACCTCCTGGGAAAACAAAGGGCTCTTAAAAATCTTAAACTGCATTGTAGAGATTTTTATGAATGAGCAACATATGGATTAAATTACTCATATCTGAAAAAAATAAAATGACAAAGCACACTTGGCAGTTTTATTGAGCCTGCATTATTTGGAAAATAGTCCCTAGATACCTGGGAGATCCTAAATGAAGACTAGTTTACCAACCATCTTTGAAAAATCAAATTTAGTCATTCATATCCAAAGGGCTCTCTCCATTACAGAGTATAGAGGTTAGGATTTTTTTAAAAGTTACGTTGGTTTTCTAAGTTCTGAGGGGTTCCAAAGATAGTGGACCTGGGCAATGACCACATATATAACTTTCTTAACTCTCAGGGCTGTGGGCAATGGAATAATGCTCCTTCTCAGCTCCTTTGTCTCCGTTTCCCTCTTTCTTGAATCCTCTTAGTATTCATTTTGGCAGATAGGCTGAAAACTCAACTATTCACTCTGTTCCCTAACTTTTAAACTTAGTTATAATCAATACTGAGTGAGATATGTTTTCTGAAAAATAATTTGTGGTCGATTTATTGCAAACATTATGATTCCTGTGGCTGTTTTTCATTCAATGTGTGAGGCTATTGGGGGAAACCTCTTTGACTCCGTTTAAAAATATTGTTACTGTTTATAATTCTAAAAATAGCCTAAACATTAATTGAGCAGTGACTAAGAGAATGAGTAAAGATACCCAAGGAAAAAAAAAGGTCCTGGATTGATTTTTATTATTAAGCATAGAAAGAAATAGAAGCCACAAGTTCCTGGCCCAGTGACCCAGCACTCTTTTACTCTCATGTTGAGTACACAATGTCAACATATCACATGCCAAAATATAGACTCAAGTATTTCCAAGACTATCTTGACATTTTGGACAAAAACTATAAAGATTTGATGTGACCTGAGATGTAAGCCCTCTTTATCAATAAGTCACAGTAGCAGAACTTGAACCCAGCTCTTCCAATTTCAACTTCAGTGCTCTCTCTGCCAGAATATATTCCTTAGACCTGTAAAAATCCTAGACTCCTTCATTGGCATTAAGTATTGAGCAGTGGAGACACATTGTATATTTAAGTTTTTAAATTCAACTATGCAAGCGATCTTTTAAATACTTACCATGGAAATGCCTTAAATTTCATTTGCATAGGTGCCACTTATTATAGACTTTTTATTACTGTATGCATTATTCATGTGCACACACATCAGTAAACAGGGTTTTCAACACAAAACATGTATGTTACCCTTTGTGGGTGGCTTATGGGATGTTCAACGTACTTTCGACCACACTTACTATGGGCCTTATATCCAAACTTCAGATGCCAACCTTGTGTGAGATGTGCCTCCATTTAATGTCTATACATCAGAAGGAATTATCTCTCTTAATTAGCATAAACACACTCTTTTTGCTAGTCCTACTCAATTTGCCCATCTCCACTGCTTGCTTTAAATGCGGTGTAAAGTCCTTGTTAGAAGGTTTAAAAGGTGGTATTAAGAGAAAAGGTGTTTAGACACATTTTGGGTAAAAATACCATGCTGTTGGTCACTCTGAGGAAGTCCATCTTCTGCCAAACGAAGACAGCTGAGAAAATAAGTGTTTTAGGGGATGCTCTGTCCCACTACTTTTCTGAGTCATTGCTATTGTTATGTATTCCTTAGAAGCTATGATCAGTTATCATTAATCCTAAGTGAGACCTGTTTTCTGAAAAGTAATTTGTGGTCAATTTATTGAAAACTTTATGATTCCTGTGGCTATCTTTCATTCAGTATGGGAGCAAAGTGGTAAATATGTTGGGGCAATTTCATCGTTAAGGCTTCCTTTCTTGTGAGAAAAATTGGTAAATGTGAAACATGGTTTAAATTAATCTGAAGAACAATTCCAGAGAGTACAATCTAAGTGTTAAGTGTGCAATGATTGTTTTGGATTGCCCTTGGCCACTTATGCCATTTCTTTGCCTTTGCATATACTTTTCTTTCTTCTGGGCATGACAACTCTTAATCTAGCTACTGCTTCTCATCCTTTAAAACTCAATTTAAGCACTATGTTCTCCGGGAAGCACTCTGTAACTAACCAGCCTTATTGAGATGCCACTTTTCCAGGCTCCTGTAGTGACACTGGGCACAGTGCTGTAGTAGGGTTTACTTGTTCTGTAATAATAGATTTGTCAATAAATAACAGAAATAGACCCCTCAAATGCAAAGAGGGGGGTTGTTATTTCACTCCGAATGCCCAGCCACCAGTCTAGTGTCTGGCACACAGTAGATCTTCAGTAAATGTTTGTTGAGTGACTAATAAATGAGTGGCTAAATGGTGCTGCTGAATGTCCAACACCAATTATGAGTGGAAATCAAGAAGAAGCCTTACTCTTTCTTTATTATGTTTCAAAATGTGTCTTGTCTTTGGAAAAGGAAAAACACATTCTCCAACTCCATGAAATATATGAATATATTTCAGAGTCTGGAGCTTGAAGTTTTAGCCACAGAAAAGCATTCTCGGAAATTAAAATTTAAAAAAAAAAAACCGTCTAATGATCCATCACATAAGCAAAACTAGTTCGAGCACATAATTTTTCAGCCTCATTCACATGTTTATAGATTTCCGTGTAGTTGTAATCCCTCTGTGGTTATCACTTAAGGGGAGACACAATTGTTTATTAAGCATCTTCCATGTCTCAGGCACAGTGATAAACTCTACGTATGTTATCGCAATTAATACTTACAATGACCTTGTGTGCTAGAATCGTTATCTTCATATTGCAGATAGCACTTAACTATCTGCAATTACTTACCCCACCATAAGCTAAGTAATAATCTAGTAAGTGGCAGAAACAGGATTGGAACTGACATCTGGCTTTTAATTACTGAGTTAATTAAAATTTAAAATTTAAAATCTAATTGTAATTAATTAAAAATTAAATTTAAAAAATAATCATTTTGTCAGGTCAAATTTCTTGGAATAGATTTATTGGATTAGAATTGAAATTTGTCTGATTTTAAAATAATTGTTGCTAAATCAGTTTCCAAAAGATTGGGAGAATCAGTTCAGTCTTCTCCACCAGGATACACATTTCTTGAAGGATTTGAGTCTTATCCCTTGATCTTAGAACCTAGCACAATGCTGGGCACATGGAGGCTTCTACAAAGATGTCTGCTTAACAAATTGTTGAATAAATGGACCATGCCACAAGCACTATACTTTTTCTTTGGAACTCACATAATGTGGTGCCTGAGAAATACACAAACCTACAAAAGGCAGATAAATTTTCTTTTTGGTCCATGAATATAAGAAAAAAGATGACTTTTTGGAAAGCAGATTTGCTTTTCTGGAGAAGTAGTTGATATCTCTACTTTGGCAAGCAACAAAAAGTATACCTTTCCATTTCTGCATAGAAGAATTTAGTGAATAACTTGAATATGTGTGATCTGAATAAAGTCTAGACTGTTTAGTGGCCCAGGTGCAGTTAGACACACAGTCCAGCAAGCAAAAGTAATTAAAATATAGTTCCAGGCTTTATTAGAATTTTTCAAAGAAAACTAATGGGACTCTAATAACACTTTTCAAAATTTTCCTCTTTCTCTTGCCTCGAATTTTCTTACACTTGCAGCTGCTCTCATTCCTACCAATTTATAAATCCCTATTCTAAAACTCTACAAAATTGTACTAGACTCTTTCACCTGAAGACTCTTTTGGTTTCCTTTCTTGGAGTCCCAGTGGCCTCAACTCTCCTGGAAGTTGCTGTGAGGCCTTCAGACTACAGTTGCCCTGGCCTCTGTGACTCCAGGCCTCCTTTCCTCCCTTCTCATTGGAAGTCTATTTCTTTTGTTATTGTTGTTTTTGTTTTTTAAGGGAAACCCTCCTTGAGAAGTTTAAACAAATGACAACAACAAAAATCCTTAACTTTGTTATATATATTTCTTCTTTGATATGTATCTGTCTTTGTAATAGGCAGTATTTAGAATCAATTCATCTACCTGAAGCATTGCTTCTCAAATCATGGTAGACCTTTCCTGTGTCCTCACCAAGCTTTGCCAATTTTTCTATAGGAAGCTTTCTTGAGTATCTTTCTGGCTCTCCATATCCACAGCTTCAGCTCTCGTCGATGTCATAGTTTTCATGAAGCAATGAATCTATGTGTACATCGCTGGGTTAGTTCCCTAAACTTTGTCCTCCATGATCTGCTCCTGTTTCCTTTCGCAAACACTTCCTTCTCTTCAACTCACCCACCTCCAGCTTTTTGGAAGTTTCCCCTCTGTCAAAACAGGAAAGATTCAGATAGAATTCACCTTATTAAGTTAAACTGAATTCATATTCAGATACTTCTCATAGGTATATGTCTTTTAAAACTTTTTCTGACCCACTTATGAAATAAAATCTCTTGAATATATCTTAGGCAGGCTGAGCTTAGGCAGGCTGAGCTTGAGAGTTGTTTGTTTTATTTTCCTGAATTAAACCACTTACCCTGATTCAAATTCAGTTTTATGGCTTTTAAGAGTTGGGTAAGTGATGTTAAGTAACTTTGGCAATGTATACAAATAAATAGAGAAATAAAGTAAATGAAATGTACACAAATGTATACATTTATGTATAAAATGTATACAATGTATACAAATAAATAGAGAAATAAAGTAAATGAAACTTACACTTTTGTGCTTTCAGAAGATAGATTAGAATAATTATCTTAATCGTTCTTGTTTGTTAGTTTAGACATTTGAAATATTGAGAAAAATTGACAATTTAGAGAAACTGCATATTAGCTTGGTGATCGTAATTTGCGATGCTTAATTATTATATTTGTGATTAATTGGGAAGTAAGAATATAGTTTTGTAAGCAGTGTTGCATATTTAAGAAAACCTGATTTTTTTAACATCTAAAATTTATCCTATTAGATTTATAAAAATTTTGCTGATATTGTTTGTAAGTTTGCCCTGTCAGATGTTTGATGTTTGTGAAAGAATCAGTTATACCAAATTTGAAATGTGTAAATGTGTATCAGTCAAGAGCTTAATCTGAGAAGCAGATTCCAGTAGGAGCTCCGCGTGCGCGCGCGCGCGTGTGTGTGTGTACACACAAGCACATGCATGCATGTATGATTTATTACAAGGACTTGACTTTTGGAAAGCAAGGGCTGACTAAGCAAGTCAGAGGTCTGTAAGGCAGGCCATTAGAAGGGAAAATTCTCAGCCCTACTTTTTAGGCTTTTCAATTGACTAAGTCAGGCTCACCCAGAATAATCTCTCCCTTACTTAAAGTGAACAGAATAAGGATTCAAATCTGTTCACAGCTGCACTGAGATTCAAATTTGGTTCATTAACTGGGGGACTACAGCCTAGCCACACTGACAAATCAAAACACCATCACAAAATATTTCTGATATTTTAATTACTTTAATTTTTAAATAGGTTATACCACTTAGTAAGATTTAACCTGCTACATTTATAGTTAAACATACTACAAACTAAAAGTACAAGTTATATATTTTCTTTTGAGATTTTAAAAAACAAAATAGCAAAATTTACAAATTGAACCTAAAGACATAAGAAAACCTAAGTTTTAGCATGTATAATTTTAGCAGTTATGATTAACCAAATAGCTTTAAATAATCCTGTGTGTGAAACTTTGCACAGGTGTGAAAAATTGACAGACAGACTGGCAGAGTAGAATTGGGTAGTCCAGGGTCCTGAGATCTAGTACAAGAATTAGTGAAAGTGTAATCCATGCCATTGGGGAGTGAGATTTGAGGCCTTTAAAAGATATTTTTATCAGTGTTTGAGAAAATGGTTAAAACACTTAAAATATGACCCATGTGGTCTAGTGTCCAAACTGTATTATGGCCCCCAAAAGCCCCAAAAACTCAACAAGCAGAAATCCAGCAATCAACAGAAATTTAAAAATAACCTAAGGGTTTTACTTGCATTTCTTGATGCAATAGTGGATCACAGTAACACATTTAAAAGAATTCCTTTTGTCTCTATCATCTAACTCTTTCATGTAGCACTTCAGCAATTCTTGCAGCAAACTTTTCTCTAATTCTCAGTTCTAATGGGTGTATTGATTTTTCTTTTCCCCTTTCTGCTTCTGCATGGTGAAGCCCAAATAACCATTCTAACCAAGGAGGACCCTCCTTGGAAGATGGGGAGATCTAAAGACAGGAGTAGGTAGAAGGGACAGACCGTGAAAGTTCAAATGCTAACTGGTTTGGGTTTGCCTCAGGAGGGTGCTAATTCGATGTTAGTGTCAGAAATAAATAGCCACATTTACAGTATTAATAGTATGGATACTAGAAAACGTAAAGTGAGAAAAAGCTAAAATGTGTTCAGTTATGTAGCACAACTATTACACTTAATTACATTAGCTGTTTACCATTTATGCCTAATTATTCCCAAAGCACAGTCACAATTATGCACCCCATTAGCTACATACATCAGATTAACCTGGCCATAATTGTATTCTCTTATGACACTAAACCTGTGTGTTCTTTCCTTTTAGATTATTGCTGCTTTTGCTCAATGGCCTGCATATGCTGTCTTGTCATCTGCTTATAAATTAAGAAAATTTACAGGGACTCTTGTCCTTGCTCTGCCCAGTATATCCCTGAACCTTTTGCAGTCATCTATAGCAGCTCTCCAGCTTTCAGCTTTTCTTACTTTCCAATTTATTATACCCATGGGAATAAGAATTATCAAAAGCCTCCTATGGCTCACAGCTTTCCCTCATCACATGAAACCTCCCGAACCTTACTTCTTAAGCCTTTGACTTTTGCTACAACAAAGCTATATTTTCCTTGAAACAGGAAATCTGAGTGGGGCATCTTCCTTTAAGACCTTGGGCCTTTCCTGAGGAAGTTGAAGTGTGAATGAGTTTTGTTTTCCAAGGTATATCTTGACAGGTGTTCTTTTCCCTGCATTCAAATTCTTTGTCTACTTTGGATTCTGTGTCCACTTCATCTGCCTCTGGTCCAGTCCTCATGCTAGTCCCCAAGGATGAACAGTGGGAAACACAGAGGGGCCTGGAATCTGGGTGTACCGTCTGGGCTAACATTGACAATGGGATAAATTGCCTGCTCTGAAGGGAGATGATATTGTGGCCTTTGGAGATCCCCTCCCATGGGGTATGGACAGGTCTAAGAGTCTTTGCTCTCCTTGTGTGCACAGGGCACATATTGCTTCCCTGCAAAGCAAGCCTTGCTTTGAACTGCTGGACTCCCTTTTATAAACAGGAAGTTTCTGGATCTGTGTATTTGTTACGGAGCCCACATTCTTGAAAATAGAAGAAATCTCAGGCTATTGTTCTTCATTATTTTCGTCATTGTGGTTTGTGAATGCTGTCCCTCCAGCCCCCATGCAGGAGATAAAGGCAGGAAAGTCATGCTGGGACATTGACACACTGAGGCTGTGTCTAGGTCAGGGTATCCTATGTGATGTCCAAAAAGCAGGAGTGGGCCACAAATGAAAGGCAGACGACAGGGTAAGGAGTCTTGGATGATTTTTTCCACCTTCACCATTCTCACACAGCTCTGGCCACCATTGCCTTGCATCTGCAATCTAACACAACAGTCTCCTAACTAGTCTCCTACTCTGCATCCTACAACACATTCTTCACTTAGCAGCCAGAGTGGTGCTGTTTTTCAAATAGTAAGCAGATCATGTTTTCCCTTGCCTAAAACTCTGCAATGGCTTTCCTGATAAACTTACAGGCCTTACAGGATCTGATTCATTTCCCATTTCCCATTTCCTACATTTCCCATTAAATCAACGAATTCTTTTCCCTTCCTAATTCTGCTTCAGCTACTCTAGCCTTTTTTGAACAACCCAAAGCCTTTCCTGCCTTAGGTTTTTGCTTGTGTGGTTTCCTCTGCCTGGAAGACTCTTCCCCTGAGATCCTTCTGAACGCAAGATCTCAGCTCACATGTCACCTCAGAGAGGCCTTCCTTGACCACCCAGGTTGAACTAGATCCCCCCCCTCCCTATTATTTTCCATCACGCCATCCTATTTTATTTTTTTCACAACACTGAGAACTTGTGAAATTGCCTATTTCATTCATTTATTTCTTGTCTCTTTTCAATGAGCTAACTTTCTTGAGAGTAGATATTTATGTCTTATTCACTGTGGTATCTTCAGTGTCTAAGACAATGATCGCCACATACTTGGAGTTTTGTAAATATTTAAGAAATAAAATGTTCCTGGCATACAATTATTAGCTAGTCTTATAATTATACATAGAAGAATTGGGTTGCCATAAAGATGACAAAGGTGTGTGGTTGAGGGTTAAGTTTTAGATTCAAAGGGAAAGACTCTCCAAACAGCAGCTTCAGATCAGAAGAAATAGAATTGCAGGCCAAAAAAACATTCTAGGAAGTCTTTACCTGTGTGTGTGTGTGTGTGTGTGTGTGTGTGTGTGTGTGTGTGTATGTATGTAGTAAATTGTACATAACATAAAATTTGCCATTAGTTACATTTAGCACATTCCCAACGCTGTGCAACCATTTCCTCTGCCTAGTTCCCAAACATTTTCGACACACCAAAGGAAACCTTTCACTCTTCAAGCAGTTGCTCTTATTCTCCTCCCCATCTCTAATCCTTAGCAGTCATTAATCTACTTTCTGTGTCCTTGGATTTGCCTATTTTGGATATTTCATATAAATCAATTTCTAAAACTTGTGGTCTTTTTTTGTCTGACTTCTTTTGCTTAGCATCTTTTCAAGGTTCATCCATGTTGTAGCATGTACCAGTGCTTCATTCCTTTTTATGAGTGAATAATATTCAATTACATGGATATACCACATTTTGTTTATCTGTTCATCAGCTGGTGGTCATTTAGGTTGTTTCCATCTTTTGGCTATTATAAATAGTGCTATGTGAATATTCACATACAAGTTTTTGTTTGAACTTCTGTTGTTAATTCTTCGTGTAAAATACTGGTTGAATTGCTGGATCCTATGGTAATTCTATGTTTAATGTATCGAGGAACCATAAAACAGTTTTCACCAGCAGCTGTACCATTTTGCATTTCCACCAGCAATGTTTGAGGATTCTAAGTTTTCCATATTGTCTTCACCAACTTGCTTTTCTGTGTTTTTAAAATTATAGCCATTCTAGTGGGTGTGAAGTATCTCATATTTTTGATTTATGCTTCCCTAATAACTAAAGATATTGAGCATATTTTCATGAGCTTGATGACCACTTGTATGGCCATTTCTCTCAAAAGAAATGTCTACTCATGTTCTTTGCCCATTTCACAAGTGGGTTGATTGGTTTTTTGCTGTTGAGTTATGAGTTCTTTATGTATTCTAGATATTAGGCTCTTATGAGAGACATGATTTGAAAATATTTTCTCCATTCTGTGAATTGTCTTTCATTTTCTTTATAGTATCCGTCGATGCACAAAAGTTTTTACTTTTGAAGTCCATTTTATATATTTTTAATTTTGTTGCTCATGCTCTTGACATCATATGTATGAGTCCTTTGCTAAATCCAAAGTCATGAAGATATACCCCTATATTTTCTTCAAAGAGTTTTATGTCTTTTCACTTAATTTTTGAATTAAATTTGTATGTGGTATGAGGTAAGGGTCAAACTTCATTCTTTTGCATGTGAATGTCTGATTGTCCAAGCACCATTTATTGAAGAGATTATTCTTTCCCCATTGAGTGATCTTAGCACCTTTGTTGAAAATCAATGGACTGTAAATGTAGGATTTGTTTCTGAATTCTTAATTCTACAAAAAGTCTTAACTTCACACTACGAATACATTCTGAGATCCTGGGGAAAATGACCTTAGAAAATTCTGGGATCTCTTTTGAGTGGTGTTCTCATTAATATGGTTTTAACACATTAGAGTAATGCAACTGAATATTTAAAATTATAATTACTCTAGTTTTGAGATCAAAATCTACTGAGATGATATTAGCATTATTATTAGCAGTAACAGTAATAGGAATTATATATAGTCTCTATTTACATGAATCTTAACATCTTTTAAGACGTAAGATCCAATAATAAATATTAGATTAATGTTTCTCTTGGGGCCTGCGTCTCTCATCTGGCAACACTTGAAGATGATATCTCTTCCCTCACCAGTCCCTTCAGAATCCTAAAAATTAAATGATGGACAGAGAAGAGAAGAAAAATTGTGTGGACTATAGTATGTATTTATTTCTAAAACACACAAACCGTCTGCCTTTCCTACCCTTTCTTTCACCATAGAGACTTAAGCAGTTGACTTGGACCTGGGGATGTGGGCCCCCCTGAAATCAATCTGAAATTACATGATTTCATTTTAAAGTCTAGGAACATGAAGCAAAACCAAAAGGTTTAAGGAATGGAATTAGCATTCCTACATAGTAGAAATGCTACTACATAGTAGGCATTGGTTGATTTGGGGATGTGTTGTACCCACTTTCCCTTAAAAAAAAAATTTTCATTTTCTTTGGAAAATCAGCTATTTGACTGGGGGGAAAAATGGGTGTTAATAGAGTGACCATCTCTTCTCTACTTAAGAAACTGTCACGAGACTGAAAATGCTGGTATTCATTTGCTGCTGCCTGACATTGGTCTAGTTGCTGCTTATGTGTCCTCCAGAGCACCATGGTTAGCGCTTCTCGCCATGGCTGTTCCCTAACCTTCCAGTCTGTCTCTTTCCTTCTCGTAAGTGTCCTTGATCTTAAGTTAGAACCCTAACTGGAACAATGATCTAAGTCTTTCCTCAGTTTATCTCATTGAAAATCTCTGCAATATACCTGCACATTAAATGCTTTACAGAGAAGGAAACAGACTCACAGAGAGGTCCCACCCCTGGAAAGAGATGAAACTGGGGTTTAAACCCAGGTTTTATTGAAGACAGTGTCCTTTATTTTTTCCATCTTTGCATCTCCTGAGCTGGGTAAGCTTTTGTGCTTAGAAGTTTTTCTGAAGTTAAAGAATTCTCTCCATTGTTGTTAAAATAACTAAAACATGTAAGTAATTGCTTTAATATAAAAATGATGTTTTCATAAAAGAAAAGGTTAAATTAAAGTTTCCTGGTTTAAAAAAAAAATTAAAATCAATCAGCAAGATGGAGCCCCCTCCCTCTTTCAGAATGTTTGCTGGGGATTCTGGGCAGAGGCTTAGATAATTGAGAGGATTAGAATGAAGGAATGAAGGAGAGAGGAAACATTCCCTCAGGCAGAAAGGGAATCAGAGCATTGGGAAAATGTGTCTGGATACAGCAGAAAATGTGGACAAAGCAAAAATATTTTTAAAGACATGAAGAGAAGAGGGGTTAGGGTGGGGTAAAGAAAAGGGGGAGAAGGCAAGAAAAATCTATAGAATAAAAAGAGATGAAGTTTGATCTGGTTTTAATTTATGTCAATTGACAAATCCATGAAAGCTGTTCTAGGCATGGGTATTCCCTCTGTAATATAAGTAACTGAAACCAGTTCAGAATGTATTTTTTTCTCCTCTTCCTAAAAATATGATATGCCCTATAGACAGAGGCAACACCAATAAAATTCCCTGCCTCTGGCACTACATTCTCCCCCTCTCCTCAACACATTCTGTTCCTGCCTACAATTCAGGACTGGTATAATTAAGGGAATTAAGGATATGCATGAACATAAAATATATGTGTGTTTAATTGTACTAACAAACTAAAAACACAAAGATCAGTGGTGGATGAGGAAAATTCCTCTTCTAAGATTTTGTTGAAAACTTTTGATCCTTAAAGACTCACTCATTTCCGGCACTTTCCCTAATTTTGGGGTAATGATGAAAGAAAAATATGTTCAATTGTGTCAATTGTATTCAAATGTATTTTTAAAATTTAATGGGCTGAAATCTAAAAAGAATTTATGGATGATTATGTAGGCATGTAGGGTGATGTTTCTACAGAAAATTAACCTTGCTGATTGATTGCCATGGTTAAACTGGTGGAAGTAGGAAGCTTAAGGGCAATTAACTGACAGAAGTTTAATATCTAGAAAAAAATATGTAAAAGTCAGTGAGACAGTGAATAACCTAGTAGAAAAATGAGTAAAAGACATGATCAGATTTTCACAGAACTACAAACATTTTCATAAATACGTAAATAAATGCTCAAACTACTCAAGATATTTCAAATTGAAACCAAAGAAAGATGTTTTCACACACACTAGCTTGGCAAAAATTAAAAATACAGGCAGAGGACTTTGGGACAGAGCAAGATGGCAGAATAGAAAACTCCACTGATCATCTCTCCTGAAAGCATACCAATTTGACAACTATCAACACACACACATACACAAAAACATGTTTATAAGAACCAAAAATCAGGTGAGCACTCACAGTACCTGGTTTTGACTTCGTATCACTGAATGATGCATTGAAGTGGTAGGAAAAACAGTCTTGACAAGCCAGCACCACCCCTCCCCTCCCAGATCCTCTGGCAGCTGCAGAGTGGTGTGGAGAGCAATTCTGTATGCTGGAAAGAGGGAGAGCACAGCAATTGTGAGTAATTGAACTCAGTGCTGCCCTGCTAGAGCAGAAAGGAAAACCAAACCAAACTCAGCTTACACCCACCCATGGAGGGAGTTTTTAAACCAGCCCTAGCCAGAGGGGAATTGCCAGTTTCCACAGCCAGAACTTGAGTTTCTACAAGCCTCATCACCATGGGCTAGAGTGCTTTGGAGCCCCAAATAAACTTTGAGGGATAGTCTAGGCCACAAGGACTGCAACTCCTAGGTGAGTCCCTAGTACTGAACTGGGCCCAGTGGACTGAGGGGACACATGACCTACTGAGATACCAGCTGGAGCAGCTAAGGGAGTACTGGCATCACCCCTTCCCCTGACCCTGTACTATAAAATTTGTATAGGTGTCTTAATGACTTATATGTATAGGAAGTTTTAAATCTACACCTGTGTTGAGTATATTTACTGAATATAAGACTTTTAAAGGTTTAAAAATAAGTGCCTGTGTTATATTAATGCAACATGCAGTTGAGCAGATAAAGGTTCAAATTCTAATTTTGCAATTTCCTACTTTTGTGACCTTAGTCAAGTCACTTTCCTTCTCTGAGCCTTAATTTCCTCATCTGTAAAATGAATACATGTATCTAGGTCATAATAAGAGTTCTAAAAATTGAGTACTATGATTACTTTTATGTATGTATTATTTATTCTCCTAGATAGTAAGTTCCATGAGGACACAATCATATCTGATTGATTTTTGGAAATCTCATAGCACCTTGCACTAATCTTTTTAAAGGAACTCTTATGAACTGGGCATTTTATACTTGTTGTTCATTAAAGCCTCATGGCAGGCTTATGCAGTTGGCTTTACCACTTCACTGAGGCTTAGAGAAGTTAAGGTAGTTGCCTGTTAGCGAGCATCTGGATTTGAATCTAGATCTATTGTTTGTCCATGCTCTTTCTGCCATAACAAGGTGCTACCTCCAGCTGTGTTCAGCGTAAGTTTGTTTTATGCATTTGATGGTCTTATCTTCAATAAATGAATCTTCCCTTGGGCTACCCAATATTCTTACCCTCTGTTTTCTCTTCTGAAAGCAATAAGGTCTCTGTTGATTATAGTTACCAACTATAAGATGTGTTGCCAGATTAGTTTAGGCAGAGGGCCACAGATCTGAGAGAGGGAACTGGGGGCACATTAAACTTTTATGGAGTGAGAGGATTATGAAAAGTCTGGTGCATAGGGCACCAGGTTTCCACACTGGTCCATAACACATGAGAAGTGGGTAGGTGAGGGAATGAATGAAAGTTAGCATGAAGGCACTAAGTACGTAACAAAGGAAAGAAGAAAGGAGACAGAAAGATGCAGGCAGAAACTGAGCAGTATCATGGCATCTGAAGAAAAGTCATCAAAATGCAGTTGACTTTGATGGTGGAAACTTGAATTTTTTTCTTTAAATTTCCCTGTATTCAAAATTTTTATAATGAGCAAGTTTTTGTAATGAAAAAGATACCAAGGCCGCCGCCTTCTTCTCCTTCTCCTTCTCCTTCTCCTTCTCCTCCTTCTTCCTTCTTCCTTCTTCTTTCTTCTTTCTTCTTCTTCTTTAAAGTAACATGTTTACCTATTTTGTCTACAGGTTTATGATACAGAATCAGATTCTCTTTTATTTATTTATTTTTTTAAAGCTTTTGGGAACCTTGAAAATATTCTAGTGTGAAGCCCTTCTCCCTTGCCTACTGTAATCAAACACCATATCCTCCTGCCTATTACATACATGGCACTTTGCCAAGACAGGATATATCAGGAGGAATCGTATAGTTATGCTCAGGAGATGTATTGAGAAGGAAATTATAAAAGGAGTTACATATGCCAGATGTCCACCATTGTGTCAAGGATAAATAGAAAGTATTGGAAAGGCTGTTAACTCATTTCAGTGCATTCACAAAACAACTTTTCATGCTATTCTATGAAATAAAGATATTCTTGGTATTTTAAGCCTAATAATCAGGAACAGGGGAAAAAAGCCAAGTTTTCGAACAGTTAGGTATAGTATTTTCAAAATGCTAGTGAGCACTATACTTTGCATTGTTTTCAATATTTGCACTAATAGTTTTTTGTTCTAGCCTCAAGCTCAACTTGAAGATAGTTGATGCTTACTATTTTTCTTTAATCCAGCAATTATCTAAAACAAGAGAGTGGAAAATTTGCCAATGCCATTTTTGGAGAAGGAGAAATAATTCAAGCATTGTTACTTACTAGATGTGTGACGTTAGTGATAATTACCACTGTTTATTGTTTATCTTATTTTTCTAGACACTTTGCTTGTATTAGCTCAGTCCACATGACAGTCCTATGAGGAAGACATTATTTTTTTCTATTATAGAGTTATAGAAAATATAATTCATAAGAGTTCAGTATTTTTTCAAAGTCTCATGCATATTAAGTACAAATATAAGATTTGAAGGTAGATCTGCCTGATTTTGAGTTTATAATCTTGATTACTGTGCTGTACCTCCTACTTGGACAAGTTATTTAAACTTTCTGAATCTTAGCTTTGTCATTTGAAAAGTAGAGAAAATATTTCTTCCTTCATAATTTTGTTGTGAGGAGAAAAATTAATCAATTATGATCTGAATGTTGATGCCCTCCAAAAATTATATGTTGAAATCCTAACCTTCAAGGTGATAGTATTAGGCAAGGGGGCCTTTGGGAGGTAATTATATCATGAAGGTAGAGCCTTCATAATTGGGATTTTGCCTTATAAAAGGAACCCCACAGAGCTAGCTTATAGTTTCCATTATGTGAGGACACAGCTAGAAGGTACCATCTATGAACAGACAGGAGGTCTTCACTAGATACTGAATCTGCCTTGATCTTAAACTTCCTAGCCTCTAGAGCTGTGAAAAATCAATTCCTGTTATTTATAAGCCATCTAGTCTATTAGAAGCCACCTAGTCTAGTTATAGCAGCCTGAATAGAAGGAGTCAAAAACAAAGCATCTAGTGGGTGATCAGTAGATGTTGCTGGTCTTTAAGACAAGAGCTGAAATCTCCAGGAATGACATTTATTGACTGGCTCTCAGTAAAAATAGAACTGAGATTTAAGTCCTAATTTCAGATTTTCAAGTTTTATGGAAATTGGTCAAAAGAGAAAACTTGCAACACTAAAAATATGTGTGCTTATCCAAAACAAGGTCAAGAAGATAGGATGATTTAATTTCAAATAATTTCTCTAGGCGTCAAAAGAGGAAATAAGTCAAAAATTACAAAGTAGAGTTTTTTTTGTTGCTGTTTATTGTTTGTTTGTTTGTTTGTTTTTTCGAGACAGAGTCTCACTCTGTTGCCCAGGTTGGAGTGCAGTGGCGTAATCTCAACTCACTGCAATCTGTGCTTCCTGGGTTCAAGCAATTCTCCTGCCTCAGCTTCCTAAGTAGCTGGGATTACAGGTACCCACCACCATGCCCAGCTAAGTTTTTATATTTTTAGTAGAGACAGGGTTTCACCATGTTGGCCAGGCTGGTCTCGAACTCCTGACCTCAAGTGATCTGCCTACCTCGGCCTCCCAAAGTGCTGGGATTACAGGCATGAGCCACTGTGCCTGGCCTAAAAAGTAAAGTTTTAAATGAACAAACAACACAAATTAATGACATTGGGATAGAAATGCAATCAACTGCTTTCCCTTGTATGCCTGATTGTCAGCAAGTGTGCAGAACTATGGGATGTATAGGGAGCACTCTGGTTCTCAGAACAAGGGCGGGCTTAATAGACAAGTAGTCAGTGCATTTGCACAGGACCTTATCCCTAGAATGGTTCCATGCTTGGTTAAATGCCCTACTATCACTGTCTTGAAATTCTTATAACTTGTGAACAAGAGACCCTTATTTTCATTTTGTGCTTAACCCAGCAAATTATGTATCCAGTCTTGCTTGGAACATTTGGTGCCCCCAGCTCATCTCAGCAAAATGCCCTCTGTCCAGTGAACACATTCCCAGGAGATGCCTTGAAATGCTGCATTAGCAGATTTCTCTTTTCCTTTTGTTTTTTTGTTAGCAAGCAATCTTCCATTCATTCTTTGAAGTTATGTATAATACATTCTATGTGTAAAGCTCTAAATGTATAAGGATGAAAGTAATATAGTTAAAAGACATCTGAGTTTTTTTTAAGAAGGAAAAATAACAGCACCATGTCCAAGATGTATGTGTTGAGGACAATAATATTTCAGAATAACCTTTTTAGAGAGAAGTTTTAAATTTTTGCTTAGGAGTGGCTGTGAGTAGGGTCTGGATATCAGTGTTTTCTTAAAACACTGCAGGTCTTTCTAATGTGCAATGAGGATTGAGAACCACTGAGTTATAAATTTGCTGGAAAAAATGGACATTCCTGGTAAGCACTTATAACATGTTTCTTCAAAAATCCCCTAGAGCATTTACATGTGATCAAGTTTGTATTCCTGGGTAACTACAGCTTTGCATATAGTAGGTGCTTAGCCAAATTTTATTGACAGATAGAAATCAAATATAACTTTAATTTCTTTGTTAAGTAACATTATGCACATGATCTGCACCTAAGCTTTTGACCTTTAAGAAAAGTTTTCCAATCCCTGGACAAATATTTGCAAGGTGATATTTTCAAACATTTCATTTATAATAGCATCAAATAAATCTACCAAAAAACTTATAAGATCGTTACACTGAAAACCACATTATATTCCTGGGGAAAAATAAAGAAGGCCTAGGTAAATGACAGCTATACAATGTTCATGGATTGGAAGACTTCATATTGCTAACATGCCATTTATTTCCAAATTGACCTATAAATGCCATGCAATTTCAGTTGAAGTTCCAATAGGCTTTTCTATAGAAATTAGGAAGGTGATTCTAAATGCAAAGGATCTAGTATGCCTGAAACAATTTTGAAAAAAGACTGAGAAAGAACAACAAAGTTAGGGAGGAGCCATACTACCTAATTTCAAGACTTACAAAACTTCAGTAATTAAAGCAATGTATTTTGGTTAAAGAATAGGCAAATAAATGAAGGAAATAGAGTAGAGTTTGCAAATAGGCCTATATATATATACAATCAATTGATTTGTAATAAAGATGCCAAGGAAATTCAATGAAAAAGGATATTATTTTTCATAAATGGATCTGGGTCAATTGGATAACCAACCTTCATCCCTGTCACCATATGAAACATTAATTTGAAATAAATCTGAAAATGATCATATGTCTATAAAATCCCCAGAAGCCATGTAACCTTGGGTTGGGCAAAGCTTCTTCTTTTCCTTATTTTTTTCCCCCAACTTTTATTTTAGATTCAGAGGGTACATATCCAGATTTGTTACATGGGTAAATGTTACATGGGGTTTGGTATACAGATAATTCTATCACCCAGGTAATTAGCACAGTACTCAATAGATAGTTTTTCAGTCTTCACCCTCCTCCCAACCTCCACCTTCAAGTAGGCCCTAGTGTCTATTGTTCCCTTCTTTCTGTCCATGTGTACTCAATGTTTAGCTCTCACTTATGAGAACAAGTGGTATTTGGTTTTCTGTTTCTGCATTAATTCACTTAGGATAATGGCCTCCAGCTCCATTCAGGTTGCTGCAAAGGACATGATCTCATTCTTTTTTATGGCTATGTAGTATGCCATGGTGTACATGTACCACATTTTCTTTATCCAGTCCACCATTTATGGGCATCTTGCTTGATTCCATGTCTTTGCTATTGTGAATAGAGGCAAAGCTTCTTAATAAGGCATAGGAAATTTCTAACCATAAAATAAAAATCTGATACATTTACCCAATCAAAATTTAGTTCTATTTTTCAAAACAGTAGAAAACTAAAAGGCAAGCCACAGATTGAGAAAAAAAATATTTGTGTGTGAAGAATTATCAGACAGATACAATGTTGCTGGTGTTAAAAATTAAGAAAGAGGGTAACAAATGAAGGAAAACGTGGGTGGTTTCTATAAGCTGGAGTAGTCAAGGGAACAGATTGAAACACAGCCCTGCCAACACTCTTAATCTCAGCCCAGTGAGACTCGTGTCACACTTCTAACCTACAAAACTGGAAGGCAATAAATTTGTGTTGTTCTGATCCTCCAAGTTGGTCATAATTGTCACAGCAGCAATATAAAGCTAATACAATTCCTTAGGATTTTCTGTGTAAACAATTGTGTTGTCTTTGCATAAACACAGTTTTACTTCTTCCTTTCTAATCTTTAGGACTATTACTTCTTTGATTTCCTTATTGCACTGTATAGGAGCTCCAGTACGATGCTGAACAGAAAAGATGAGCTCAGGCATTCTTGTCGTGTTTCTCATCTTTGGGGAAAGCATTCAGCCTTACACTATTCATTAGGATATTAGCTGTAGGCTTTTTATCGCTGCCCTTTATCTGATTGAGAAAGTTCTCTTCTTTTCCAGGTTTGCTAAGAGTGTTTACCATGGAAGTGTTAAATTTTGTCAAGTGTTTTTTTTTTTTTTTTCTTTTTTTCTTTTCCTGCAGGTATTGAGATGATTATGACTTTACCTCCTTTTTTTCTACCAATGTGGAAAACAACTCACGGATTTTTGAATGTTGAACCAACTTTGTACTTTTGGAATTCCTATTTTATATATTGATGGATTTGATTTGCTAAATTTTGTTGATAATATTTTTACACGAATTTTATAATCTGCATAACAAATTACAAAAAAAGTAGTGATTTAAAGCAACATGTGCTACCTTACAGTTTCTGTGAGTCAAGAGCTGGCCATAGTCTAATTGGATCCTAGGCTTAGAGTCTCACAAGGCTACAACCCACGTGTTGGCCATGCTATATTCTCATTGGAAGGCTAAGCTAGGCAGGATCTGCTTCCAAGCTTGGTTAGGTTATTAGTATAATTTATTCTCTTACAGTTGTACAATTGAGGGCCTTGGCTTCTTGCTGGCTGTTGTCTGAAGGCTGTGTTCAGTTCTTTAAGACCACTCTCACTTGTTTGCCACATGGACCTCCCAACATGGCCACTTCTTCAAAACCAGCCAAGAAATATCTCTGGAGTGAGTCTCCTAGCAAGACTTAGTCTTAAATAATGTGATGAAATCATGAGAACGACATCTCACCACCTTCGACATATTTTATTGGTTAGAAGCAAGTCACAGTACCCATCTGCACTCAAGGGAGGGGACAAGGTGATATCAGGGCGTGAACACAAGGAGGCAAGACTACCCTATACTTGTTTACCACATCATCTGTGTTCATGGGCTTATCATTTTTGGTCTTCTAATGTCTTTATCAGATTGTGTTATTAGAGTTATGTAGGTCACCTTTGAAAATGATTTTCATTTTCATATGCTTCTTTTCCTCTTTTTTACTTTTAACTGACTTTTCAGAAATAAATACCAGGTTGAATTGTTTATATAAATACCTAAGGTTTTGTTAGTAAAACATATGCTATAAAATAAAAAACAACAACAACAACAACTTAAAAACAGCATAAATAGTTTTTTTAAATACAAGAAGTGAATCCACAATGTCCAACAAAACTTACTGGTTATCTCTCAAGAGTCAGTCAAGGGGACCCTGGAAACTTTGTTCATTTATGTATTTTTTTATTCATCTTTCATAATGTTTCTAGTTTCTTGATAGAATTTCAGCAGAATTAAACTTAAATTGTTTGGAAATGTATAATGAATTTCTTTCAACTTCTATGCAATGACTGATTGATCTGGGTTGGTAAATTAACAGCAAGGTACCTACTGGTAGTGGCAGTTGGGTCTTATTGTGTAGTTCTTGTGCAATAAATAATTAAAGAGAAAGTTTCTTTTTTCTTTTGATTCTCACCAGCTCTACACAGGAGTAGGTAAGCTGGCTATGAGCCACCATATGCATATTAAACTCTTAGGTTCAGAAGGTTGACTTACTCTTTATCCTAAGGCAAAAATTAGGCCCTAGACATTCCTTCTATAATGGAGTAATAATTTAATATAAAGATGTGCTCATAGTTAAGCTGAAGGTGGTAAAACTTGAGCCCTAGAGTCAGTCAGACTCTGATTAAACTATGACACTGCCTTTTACTAGCCTTGGGAGTTATTTATAATATTAATAACAACTCTGATGCCCTCTTTCTTCATCTGTAAAATTAGTGCAATAGTATACTGATTTCAAAGACTTTCGGGAGAATTAAATGAGGTACTTCATGCATAATGCTCAGCATAGGTTTTGACACATAATAAGCACTTAGTAAATGTTAGCAATTACTATTATTTCTATTGTAAAGGGGAAATAGTACGGACCTTGGAATCAAACAGACCTGGCACCATTTACTAGGTGTACGACCTTGTACAAGCTAGTTGACTTCTCTGAGTTTCAGTTTCCTCATTTCTAAAGTGATAAACATAAGCACTTTGTCAGATTGTCATTTAGCATACTGCCTGTTGTCTATAAGGCACTTTTAAAAGCATTTACATTAGACATTTTAAAAAGGTGAATTTTCTTCCTCATCTTTTCTCCAGTACTCTCTTAGCAGGTTTATTACATACACAGGTGGTAGCTGGTTTCTTGTTGTCTTAGTAAAGACATAGCTAGGCTGCTGTTACAAAAGACCATGAAATGAAAAAAATGACAGAATTAATCTCTTTCATGTAAGAGGCTAGTATGTAGCCTGATATCGGAGATGTAGTCTCCCTCCATGCTGTTGCTCTGTCCTCCTCCACATTGCAACTTCTGGGACAGGAAAGAAAGGAAGAAAAGAATATACTTCTTTATTTTGAGGAATTTTTCTGAAAGTAATATACCTTCCTTCTGCTAATACCCCACTGGCCAGAACCTAGCTGTCTGACCACACCTGCTTACAAGGGAAGGAGATATTATCTTTGGCTAGGCATGATGATGGCATGGTAGGTGGGGCTCTCAGTCACTGCCAAAATACACTTCTAGCTAACCCTGCCAGAAGAAATGAAGATGAGAGACTGGATTTCCTTCCAAAGTAGTAGAGGTACATTTCCTGGGGGGCGAGTGGAAAGACCATACAGTTGTTCAAAAGATGAAAACTAGTATGCTTGCAAGACTGATGTTATGCTTAGTTATTAACAGGGCATAACCTGACTGTAGCTGCTTTTGTTTTTCATTTCTCTCTTTTATTACAACTGGATTATCTAAGTTACCTATTATGTTCAACTTTCATTAAGTACAGAAACAGCTCTTCTGCTCTCTTGCCTCAGAGTCAATGAATGGATCAATAAGTAGTTACTGAACTTCTAGAATTCATTTCTTTATGCATCCATTCTCTCATACACATTCCATAAGTATGCATTGAATTTTTACTTTGCAGTATGTTCTGGGAATATTAATACATCCTAGACATGATCTCAGGCCTAAGGGAACTCTCATTTAGTAATTGAAAGAGAGAAGCATTGAAAAGATCACAACACAGTGTAGTAGGTGCTGAGAAAGAATTAAGCACAGGATGCTGTGAAAGCCCACTGGAGAACTACGAAGAGGGAAGCTAGCCTCTGAACTGAATCCATTGCTCTGATGGATGACGTGATGAATTCAAGAGAAACATAGGACCTGGTCTTGTTTTCTGGACACCCTCTATCAGTACACTCAGAGAACAATGAATGCTGTCTTTGAAACCACACCTCATAAAGTGCTTAAGGGTTCTAAGATCTGCAGGCATTCAGAGAAGAGATAGATCCATAAGGACTGAAGCAGACAGCAAAAGCTGTTGAATAAGTAAAGTGTCAAAGGTCTGGATACATTTAGAGCTATGAGAATGGCATTCTGGTATGAGAGCTGTTTGAACAGATTCATGGTGCATGCTGGGCTCCTGAATTAGGAAAATGGACTAGAGTCAATTAAGTTTCCTTCAAATGGCACATATCTTACTTTTTGGTCTTGAGACAACTTCAGAATAATTCCCAGTAACTTCTGCCCTGTCCTGTGTGGCTTCTCACCAAATACAGTTCATAGAAATGGACAACAGCAGAATTGTGTTTAATGCTGCTTAAGATTTCCATTCTGAGTTGGCAGCCTCAGTATATAATTTTCTCATAAAAAATCTCTTGCCTTGGGATTTTGCCAAAAATTACTTTGCCCCAATTAGATTCTAGTTTGATGCGATCATTGCTTAAAATTGTCTCAAATTGAAACCATTTAATAGCCAATTTTGGAGTGAAGAAGATGGGAGAAATTCAACACACTATAGATAGTCCATTTATTGAGTGTATGATCCAGGAACAGGAGAAAAGCAGAGCTCTCAATGTGTTCTGCCTTGGACACAGAGTGTCAGTGAGTTTCATAACAGAGTGTTCTTCACCAGCAGATCCTTTCGTTGGCTTAGCACAAACCAAGCCTTCAAAGGAAGCACAATTTGATCATATCTTAAGAAATCAAGTTTGACATGTTCATTTCTCTTCTTTCTGTTCATTGTACAGACATTGTTGAGGCTCAGAAAACAATACCCCAAAGTGTGATGCTTTGGCTTGCTGGGTACTTTGAATTAAAGGACATTGGAGGTGCCTTGGAAACTTCCTCAGAATCAGGATCTCTCTAATTTTCACTTGTTACTCCCCACAAGCACAGGGAAGAATTCTTTTTCATGTTTCCATATCTGACTGAGGGTAGTTCTTCCAAAAGAAACACAATTGCCTTCAATCTCCTGCCTGAAATCTCCATTAACCAGGGAAGATTAATCACCAAAGAAGAAACTAAAGTTCTTCCTTTAGCCATCTGGGCAGAATTTCATCTGTTCTCCTGAGGGATATTACCTGAGACGCTTTATCTGCATGATAAGATAACTTTTGTTTGCAGTGCAATTCTGCCCCTCACCTTCCCATAACTTGCTGCCACTTTCCCCAGAGCCCAGAGGAACTTTGTCCCAGGCCATTGTATGTTCTGTGGGCCCATTAATTTCCCCTAAAATTAATTGATTCTTCCTCTAAAATTTCCCACAACCCCATTTTCCTCTCCTCTATGAAAAGGGTATTTAAGTTTCAACCTTCTGGCCTTTCTTTGAGTTTCATACTTTGTGTGACTCCTGTGCACTTGCATTTTAATAAATTTGTATGTCTTTTCCCCTGTCAATCCGTCTTTTGTCAGTTTGTTTTATAGAATCAAATTCTCAAACCTTCAGGGGTAGAAGGAAAGTTTCTTTTGTCCCTACAGCATCTTACAGAGAGGCTGGCCAGAGGGTGTTTTGGAATTGGGCCATATCCTGGTTCCTCAAACAGTGACTGAGCACTAGCTCTCTGAATGGAATGTGGAGAAGGGCGTGACCCCACTGGTTGGTGCTAAAATGCATGGGGATTGATAGTACATGGTAGGTGCTCATTATATTTATGAATGAATGAATAAATGAATGAATTAACATTATTGGGCCAGAATATCCCCTCCTCCATGACAAGATGGGCTTCTCCCAAATATTTCTCCTTGGGTTTAATGTGGAATTTGGGATGGTGTACTGCATTCTTCTTGGGTATTTTCCTTATTTCATTTATAAGAAAATATTAGCAGTAATGTCATGAAGTTCCTTGGAAACAGTTTGTCCTTTCACATCTTGCTCTAGGCTTTACTAGCTGGGACCACAGCAGTCTTTAGCATAGGACTAGTTTAGCTCCACAACTGAGGTGAATTACCTTATGAGCACTCTTCCTGATACTCTAGATGTCATAAGGTTTTCCCACATGGTAGAGGGAACATAGACTTTTCCTGGCCCTGTGTGAGCTGTATGAATTATTTCATCTGTCCCCTTTGCAGTGGTTCTTTCCTTGACCTCAGATAGTTTCCTCACACAAACGTGCTGTTTGGGAGTGAGAATGGGGGTTCCTGTGCAGATCTTTGGACCACTCTTTCTGTTCAGCTCTCTCTTCTCTAACACTACCATGCAGACTCAGTCAACCTCAGCCTCTCAGAACTCCCAAGCCTGTCTCTTCAAACCAGGAAAACCACTGGCTACCATCTGGATTCTCTTTTCCTAAGATGTGGTCTGGAATCACTTCCCAGGCAAAAAGTAGGGGCAATCATAGGGCTCACCTCATTTGTTTCCCCTCTCTCAGGGATTGCTATCCTAAGCGGTCTGTTGTTCAATGGCTGAAACTATTGTTTTATATATTTTTTTCTGATTGCTTTAGTTGTTTTATGTGGAAATGTAAATCTGAATGCAGTTACTCCATCTTGATTGAAAGAGGAAGTCAGTGCATAAAAATTTATGTAGAGCATTATAGTTTATGAAGAATGATTGAAAATAGGCAAAAGGCAAGAGTATATATATGCTGTTTAATATAATGGATACACATATATATGCATTTCACAACATGTTCAGAGAAAAAAATGACTTGAAAGCAAATATACCAAAATGTTAATAATGTCATATTTTACAAATATTTATAACCAATATATAGTAATTACAGAGATATTAACCAAACTTTTAAACAGTGGACATTTCAGTTAAAAACTAGTGAAACTAAGTTTCAGCATGTCAAGATATTTATCTGGCAATCTACTTTTAATGAACATAATAATAATCATCATAACAAATATAAATAGCTCTCTTTTATTTGCCAAACACTATTTTATGTGCTTTTTACATATTAATCATTTAATCCTCAAACAATCCTGTTAATAGTAATAATTCTGTTTCCATTGAGGAAATGGAGGCACAGAGAATTGAAGTCACTTTTCACAGCTGGTAAATGGTGTGGCCAGGATTTGGCTCCACGGAGTGTGGGGATAGAGTCTGTTCTTCATCACCATGCCATGCTGCCTGGCTCCCTAGAACTATGGGATTTGAAAGAGCTGAAGTGATTTCTTGACCAATCCTGGAGGAGAGCCCCAGATGACTTGGCCAAAGATCATCTAAAAGACATGGAGATACTCCATTGCAAAAGAGGGTTCTGTGCTCCAAAACTCTGAGGATGGAGCTCATGGGAGGGTGGCTGCCAGGCATGTCACATTAGCCAAATAGCTAATGTAATAGAGCCACAAGCTGAACTCAGAATTACTTGCTTCACTTGTGTCTTGTGTTTTTCCAGCCCTAACCGTGTGCCTCTTACCACATGATTGTTAGGCTGACATTCAGAGATGGGAGACTGAACTTTGTTTTCTTGCACTCTACCAAGTAGATAAAAGAAAGACGGTGGTGGGGCAGAGGAGGTGGGGGATGGCTGGCGAGGGTAAAAGTCAGGGGGGCTGTTCAAGATGGACACACTAAAAATTAGCTGATTCACCTTCAGACAAGCCCCCTCTCAGGGCCCCAGGAACCACACTCCCCAGCAAAGCTGAGCAGGGAGAAAAAGGGGTGACACAGACTCTGCAGAGTGTCCATCTAGGCAGGGCTTCCCGTACACTGACACCCTGGGGTTATTATTGCTTTGAGTATATGAGATCACTCAGAGTGGAATGCCTCATTATAGGTTTAAACCTAAGCTATAAATCAAACATTTTTCCTTTAACATGGGGAAGTTTCAGATTATTTTCAAGAACACCTGGTGCAAAGTGAGGTAATCTTATATGGTAAAGAGGATGAATAACTTAAACTGCATTCCTATAAATTTCTTTAACCTGGAAGGAAGGCTTTAAGGCTATCTGCATACATAGCACGTCTGATTTTTCCTTTGAATAATGTGTGAAGTGTTTTAAACAGACCAGCAAATTCACAGGGTTTTAAAGCCTCCTGCAGATTCGGCCTTGCTTTCTGCAGCCAGACAAGTGTTGAAAATTATCAAGGATTGTGTTCTTACTTTGACAAAATGTTCTTTTTGTCAAACAAGGCAGAGAGATCTTGTTTACAATTATTTCTTCATTCTGTGTCCCAAGCTTCCAGTTTGCAGAGATAGAAAAATCAATATGAATAGCTTAGTGCTAACAAATGAGGCTCCAATTACCAATAATTATATGCAATATGACAAAGATTTTTGTCCAGTTAGCTCTACTTTTTTTCTTTTTCTTAATGGTGTTTGGCATAGGTGGACCTAGTTATTCAAAACTTTATCTGGAAGCATGGTTTTCCTCTGCTGTTTCTTCCAAATGTGCACTGATTTTAAAATAAGATTATTTTGAAGATGAGAATCAACAACTCTTTACACATAATTCTTCAAGTTTGCCAAATAAGAACATTTTCATTTTAGGATTTTTTTTATGTTTTTGGTTGAAATAATGAAAGAAGGGCTGGAGAAGCATCCCCCAGTGGACAGTGGGGACCAGATAATAGTCTCTTAATAAGCCATCAACATTCTGATGCTAGATTTTATTATATCTACTGATGTGTTAAACCAGTGCTTTTCAAACTTTAATGTACACCCCAGTCCTTTGGGGAACCTATTAAGATGCAGATTCTGTCTCAGTAGGTCTAGGAAGCGCCCAAGAGTCTACATTTCTAACAAGCTCTCAGCTGATGTAGATGCTGCTGGTCCATGAGAAGCAAGGATTAAAGCACTTTTATATCAGTTAAGGCCCTGGTAGAAACAGATGGCATATTCAAATTGGAAATTTGAGAAGAGATTAATAAAGGGCTTATTTATAAATATGCAGACATTGTTTAGAAAACCAACAAGAGACGGTGCAGTGCCTCTAGGCTAATAACACCTGGAGAGGGCACTAACCTTAGATCTCAAGAGGCAAGGAGAGAGAACAGTTAATACCTGGAGAGGGATGGCTGGACTGACAACAAAGCCTGGGCATTCAATAGGGAGATGTGGCTAACCTCCATGACCCTGCAGAAGAAAATGGGTGAGGAATAGGAATATATATCTCTGTCATCCTCTGCCTGCCCTCCCCCTCTCCTACCAGTGAGTCCCAATTGCCAAATCCAACCAAAGGCAGTAGGGCAAGGGAACCAGGTTGATGCCATCCACCATAAGTCAGCTTCCCAGGGCTACTAGCAAGATGGAGAAGGAGGAAGTGAAGCTGGAAGGGTGACAGGAAGATATCCAGCAGCATATTTTATTTGAATTCACAGGTGCTTTAAACATATCCACCATATTTCATCTTATGATCAAGTATAAAAGATGCTATTTTTTAAACATGCTACTAAGAAAAAAAAATGCTGCCAATTAAACCTGTGACATGTATTGATTGTAAAATGGATCCTCATTTGAGAGATGTTAAAACTTGATAAAAACATGTTTCAGTCTTAGAATTGGTGAAATATAGCATTGTGTTTTTCGTAAATCTTGTCCAAAACCAGAGGAAGGAAAGATCACTGTGAAATTATAATTTTTCAAATGATTGGATACAAAATGAATTTTCACTGGATCAACATTTTTTCCCTTCCCTTAAAATAATTTAAAATTCAATTCCAATATCAATAAGAGTCATGACAATTCACCAAAGAGAAGACATAGGAACAATGGGTAGCCCCACTTGTTACTGACTCTGGAAGACTTGCCTTCCTGTGGTTTGGAGACCAAGGAAAGGAAGAGGAGACTGGTAAAACTGTAATATGATTAAAGTACACAGAGTCAGTCTTTAATTGTTATAATCACTTAGGTTAGTGTAAGAGTGAAAAAAAAGTGTATTTAGTGAAAGAAGTTGGGCTACTTTGGGTGAGATTTTATTTTGGAGTCGATTTAATTATTTATAGAAGCTTTTAGACTGATGATGCCACATATCAACAGATGTTCTTGAACTCCTAACACAATTGGGTCAATTTCAGAGCAAAAGCAAAATTTCCTGCTATAAAATATACACATGTCAACTATTTTCTTGCTTTAATATAACAACTAAAAATACTATAATATGGTAACCTTATGTTTAGAGTTTAAATGGTTTACAAAACCCCACATATCCCGAGGGCTCATTTCTAAAGCCAGTTGAAGCCTAAAAATTTCTTCTGCTGTGGCCTCAGGTTCTTCATGAAATGAGTGGGTAGTACTAGATTTCTTCTAAAATCCCTGCAGTTCAGATTACTTGATGTTAAAAGAGAAAGCTTTAACATGATAAAAAATTGACATAACTCTGTATATATGTAAGAAAAAAGAACACAGTTTCTTTGTATAAAAAGAAGACAATAATAACTGCATAAACATGAGGAAATCTTTTTAAAAATGATGTTAATGGAAATATCCAGCTAAAATTCCAGAATCAATTTGAAAAAGTGGCATCCCATACGACTGAAAGAAATTTGGTTGGTATCATTTGTGTGTTTTTCTTGTGTGTTGGGGTCCTCCAGGCCACACCCTTGGATTTGGTAACTACCTAGGAGGACTCTCAGGACTCAGCATGTAGTCATACTCATGGCCATGATTTATGACCATGAAGGGATCCAAAGCAAAATCAGTAGAGGGAATATGTGTATGGGCGAAGTCCAGAGGAAACCAGGAGCAAGTTTCCGGAAGTTCCTTCCCAGTAGAGTCACTCAGGATACACTTAATTTTTCCAGAAACAAGTTATGATGACACATGTGAAATGTTGTCTCCCAAGGGATGTTCATTAGGAACTCAGTACCCAGGATTTTTATTGGGGACTGGTCACATACGCGCTCTCTACTTAGCATATGCTAAAGCTTGAGACTTGCAGAAGGGAAGCAAGTGTTCAGCATAAGCCATACTATTTGCAGTTTAGGCACAATGAACCACTCTTGTCAGTTAGGGTCATGGAAACATTCCTGAAATTGAAGTCTCTAGATACCAGCCAGGGGCTTAGCTTGCAAGCACGACTTTCTGAGGGTAGCAGTCTCAGGCTTGCTATGTTAATTTTTTTCTGCATAATCCCGTTCACTAGTCCACATTAGATTTGAGGTTACATGCATAGTCATATATCACTTAAGGATACATTCTGAGAAATGTGGTACTTTTTTGTCATTGTCTGCGAGCATCACAGAGTATACACACACAAATCTAGATGATAGTGTAGCCTATTACACACCTAGGCTGTATGGAATAGTCTGTCGCTCCTGGGTTACAAATCTGTACAGCATGTTACTGTAGCGAATACTGTAGGCAGTTGTAACACAGTGGTAAGCATTTGCATATCTAAACACATCTAAACATGGAAAAGGTACAGTAAAAATATGCATTATCATCTTATGCAACTACTGTCAGTATATGTGCTCTATTGTTGATTAAAATGTTTTTACATGGCACATGACTATTTTAAAATTATTTTTATTTTTATTTTATTTTTTTTTGAAATGTGTTTTTTTGCAGTGTATTTTTAAAAGTATTATTATACTTTAAGTTCTGGGATACCTGTGCAGAACGTTCAGGTTTGTTGCATAGGTATACATGTACCATGGTGGTTTGCTGCATCTATCAACCCATCATCTACATTAGGTATTTCTCCTAATGCTATCCCTTCCCTAGCCCCCCACCCCCCGACAGGCCCAGGTGTGTGATATTCCCCTCCCTGTGTCCACGTGTTCTCAATGTTCAACTCTCACTTATGAGTGAGAACATGCAGTATGTGGTTTTTTGTTCCTGTGTCAATTTGCTGAGAATGATGGTTTCCAGCTTTATCCCTGTCCCTGCAAAGGACATGATTTCATCTTTTTTTTTATGGCTGCATAGTATTCTGTGGTGTATATGTGCCACATTTTCTTTATCCATATCTATGCCTAAATTAGCAGAAAATCTAGTCTCTCTCTTAAGACCCTTTTTACCCCAGAAACCTTAGTTCTCCATGGGCTTACTCAATCCACAGAACGTAGGTTTAGGCTCCAACTCTTTATAGAAATAGGGAGAACTGGGGAATCTGATCAGGCCATGGGTGAGAACCCAGGGTTTGATCATGTTGTTTTTGTGGCTACCACAGGTCGTTTCATTGTAAACAAAAGAGCTTGCACAGAATGATACTGTCTCTGTCCTTTGGTATAGAGGAGGCTTCTAGGAACACTGAAAGAGAAAAAAGAGATCTTTCTCTCAACTGTTAAGCTCAGATGTATTTGTCCCATGTCACTGTAGGCCTAGGCTCCAGTGTTTGTGAATCTTTATGCAGGCTTTCAATGGTAAGGGCACAGTTTCCATTGGGATCAGCTCTTCATACTGGTACTCTCCCTTCCCTTAAGGTAAGTTCCTCAGTGGCAGCTCTTGGTATCCTTCTTTTTTCTTTTCCTTAAAAAAAGTTTTTTTTTTTTTCAGACCTGAGTTGATAACAGTTCAAGTCATCAGCAGTTATAATGTCCTTACTTTCCCAAAGGGAAAGGTCGGCTCTCCATTCCTTTTCCTTCCAGGAAACCCCTTGGCCTCCTTGGTTTGTAAATTTGCTCACCCCAGAGATGTCTGAGTTTAGTTTCCCATGGGGTATGGGTGGGGCAGCCTTTAGGAAGCCACAAAAAGATCTCTCATGCTATTCTATAAGAACAATTAATGTCTACGTATTAATATTTCCTAACTAAGGAGGCTGTTTTAATAAGTCTTCTGAAAACAAAGATCTGCCCCAAGGCAAACGGTTTCCACTAATAGGCCCTATATAGAAAGTACCAGCACTTTTTGCATGGCAGCTTCTCTCATGTTATTGCACTACAGCAAGGTGTTGAACAAAGTCTCTGAGGGTCGCACTTGAATAGTTAGTCCAACTGTCAGCAAAATTGTGATGCAGGGGCACTTCTATTCCTCCACCATCTGCCTTGGCTCTGCCTGCCCAGGGCGTCATTGCCAACCTTCAGACATATTTACAGAAAAGCAGATGAGAAGTCATTGAGACCGTAAATGAGATTTAAATAAAATTACAATTTATCTTGCTAGGATTTACATTTAAAACCACATTTCTGATTGTGAAATTCAACACCCCACTTGCTAATGGAATTATCATCAGAAAGATGTGGGGATGAAGGCAGGGTTTCCTCAAAATTCTGGAAATGAGACCAAAGTTTCAAGGAAGGTTAGCCTTGCCTACTTGCACAAATTACCACTATGTATTTATACCTGTTGCTCAGTATGGTTCTGGAGAGACCACAGTACCTGTAGGAAGAAAATGTCTGTAAGAAATTTGCTTCTTTCCAAGATAAAAGGGCTAGGGGGTCAGGTAGTAGGAGGATGGAAAAAAACAAAACAAAAAACCCAGAAACTATCCTTAAAAAGAGAAAATAATCAGTGCAGAAGGAATTTAAATAAATACTGTGAAATGAAATATTCAGACTGAAAACTTGAATCTGTTGTAGTAAAAATATTATTAACTTTCTTAAGTATCAGTAGTAGCACTGGAATATTCAAAATTTATTAATGAATGAACTACATAATTTAAAGCATTTGTTGAACACTATGTTAGATGCTGGAAATAGAGTAGTGAACTTAATGAAAACCTTCCATCTTCATGAACTTAATGTCTAATGAGAAACAGAACTTGTACAAATATCTATACTTACCATGAGATGTGCAAGAGAAATGCACCTAGGTACAGATGTATATAGTTGTGTAGTAAGTGTATCTAACCAAGTATGGAACATCTGGGAAGTCTTGCCTGAGAAAGATATATTTAAGCTGAGAACTAAAAGGTGAGTAGGAGGCCAGGTATAGGGGCTTATGCTTGTAATGCCAGCACTCTGGAAGGCCAAGGTTGGTTGGATGGCTTGAGCCCAGAAGTTCAAGGCCAGCCTGGGCAACATGGCAAAACCCTGTCTCTACAAAAAACACAAAAAATTAGCCAGGTGGCATGCGCCTGCCATCCCAGCTACGGCAGGGAGGCTGAGGTGGGAGGATCACCTGAACCCAGGAAGTCGAGGCTGCTGATTGCACCACTGCACTCCAGGCTGGGTGATAGAATGAGACTCTGTCTAAAAAAGAAAAAAAAAAAAAAAAGATGAAGAGGAGAAGAAAAGGATGTAAGCCTCATAATAGGAGACAGTAATACAAATAGCATGACACAAAAAGTCTTCATGACATGCTCATGGGTGAGTGGTTATTAAAGGAGACTTAATGAAATTCCCATGAGTGGTGGGATGTGGGCATATTTCAGTAGAAGGGGCTGGAGGAAAAAAAAAAGTCCTTATTAACATTCTACCATTACCAAAGCCTTGTATATTGCAGCTATTTTCTACAAAATAAAATGGAACAAGTTATAGAATTGAGGTACCTAGAAAGTACAGTTAAGTCTTGTTAGTCTACTTTGGAGGCAGGAAAAACTATAGCTTGAATCTCTGATTGTTTTATGTAGGGTTGATGCTTGGTCATCCCCTGGAAGGAGCCTGAAAAGGATTTTTGGAAAGTGTTTGCAGCCTGGCCTTTAACACAAGCACAGAACAGTTTGTCTTCCTTTTGTCCTCCTGAAACCTACTTTTTTTGTTGTTGTTAAAAATTGTTTTTGAAGGAAGAGCTCAGGGATTTCATTAAAACTATAAGAACTTATAGGATATACACACTTTCATCAGTCTGGTGAACAAACAGAAAAGTCAGTACCAAAAAGCAACCTGTGAGCAGATTTCAGTTCAGAAAAGGTAATGGTTTTGTTGCTTAGAGAATAAAGAAAGGTAAGTGCCCTTTTCCAGGTGAATGAGTTATTACAGTTATATGATTTATAATCATCAAATGGCAAGGGCTGGGCAGGGGACATTATCAAGTACTTTCTCCTATCTCTGGATAGAATTATATTAACATATTTCAAGACATATCATTGTCAACCATTTCTTTCAAAAGCCTACTAAAGAAGCTATACAGTCTCCCTTGGGAAACCTATGCCATGTTATTATCATGCTTTGATGGGTAATGTCTAGTTTCCTCTGGTGACTAACCTAAATTTGTCTGCTGCTACATGTACCTTTATCTTTTTGTTCTGTTGGCAGTGGAGGCAGCAAATACATTACCATTCACATAATGATGTGTTTTAAAGCTTTTATTCCTTTGCTGGCTTTCTTTTCATTAAGTTGTGTATATCCTAAATCAATACTTTGAAAGGAGAGCAGGGTCTAAAATCAGTGGTAGAACAGCTAAGAGAATAAGCTGGGAATGCCTCTGAAAACACTAGACCAGAGTTACTCATTGTACCCGTAAAGAAATTGTGAGAGATTTTTCCCTAAGGGAGCTTGACTTGGATTTAACTATATCTTTCCCTTCATTCTGTGTTTTACAAAGAGACAGTCACAAATGAAACATGGATTCTCCAGAAATCACTTGCATACAGGCTTATAACCTGGCATGCTTGTTAAAGGGATATGATGGGTCTGAATGTTTCCTCCCACTTCAGGGACAAAGGGGAAGTGGCCAGTTAGTATCTTTGGGAAGTTGACTAAAGGCCTTTAGGTCTCTTAGGCCTAATGCTGAGTTTCTTATGTTTGGAGCATAAGTCCGATTTCCAATTTGGTCAAAGGGACAACATGGCTCCTTTGGTCTGGGCCTAGAGAGTAATGAAAGGAGATCAAATGGAAAGATAAGGACTATATAATGCCATAGAAGTATTTCTCAGTATCTATCTTGATTTTATTTCTTTAAAATCAGAAAACCCAGCACCTGAAAAGAGTTGGGCATCATAGCCTATTTCTTAAAAAAGTTCTAGACCTCCCCACTCATCTTATGGATTCCTGTTTGAGTTCTACATTTTCTTGGCTTGAGCACTAGTAACATAGTCTAGTATCAATGAATATTTATGAATAAATGTTGTTGAATGAATGACCTGGAGTGTTATTAGCCAGTTATTAGTCATATCTGTCCCTTCGATTATTTTCAGAGCCTGATAACTAAGTAATCTTCTCTACGTTGACCCTTGAGTCTTTTCCCCCAGCTTTTATACTTTATATATACTTTATACCTGGTACCATCTTCTTAAGTTTATTTAAGATTCTGAAACCCTGGATCCAATCTCGACATTATTCTACTTGGTCAACAACCACATTGGGACTGTCTTAGTGACCTTAAAGGGAGAATCAGATACCCAGTCCGTCCTGTAAGAAGTTTGATTTGTAGTCTCAGTAGGAGAACTCATGTCATACATAGGGTTCAGAGTTATAATAACTTAGAGACTGGTTTAATATCACCAGAGATCTCAAAGACTACTAGTGTCAATTAGTCTTCATTACATTGACTCCAAACATCCAATTATAGTATTTTTAAACATATAGAAGACAGAGAAAGACTCGTATCAATGCTGAGGACTAAATTTGTTAGATAACTCAATGCTACTGTTTGGTGGTGAATCTTTGCTGACTATAATATAAAGCAGGTTGAAGTGTATTAAAAACAAATTACTCAGAATTCACCTCAAGGTATGATGGATTATGGGGCAATCGGAGTACTCTGTCCATCAGCTTTGCTCCCAATCATCCGATTATATCTACAGAGATAGAGGCCAACAAAATGAACTGGACAAGAGGCAGGTAGGGAATCATGGTGATGGCAGGGCTAATTCTCATAACTGTAATCCCCAAGTATAGGGTGTAGGGTGGACATTGGAGGAATATTTATTATAGGTATAAGCCAAGAATTATTTATCATATATTATATTGATTTACAGTGGCTGAAAATCAGGTTGTAGGGAAAAGAGAAGTTACTTCTTTAGTAAGTTTGAACTAGGTTAAAGTCATTTGGGAATTGGATTAGAACTCAGTGCTCGTCATTCTGCCTTCCAAGTGTAGATTTGGGAAAAAGAGGAATCACCACACAACAGGCAGTAACAGAGCCAAAAGTACCTCACCAAACAACAGTGCTTTCTGAAAACAAAACAAAACAACAGAACAATAACAAAAATTTTGTAAAGAACTTCCCAGCTAAAGGATTAAAAAAGAGAAACATTTAAAATAAGAATAATATTCAATCCAAGCCAAAGAAATAAAACTCCAACGTAAGAAAAGACTGAGAAGAAAAGTATCTTTGCAAAATAATGTTTTCTGGTAAGATCCGGAAGAAACAACCAGGAAATTATTTGGAATGAGCAATAGAGAAGTGGAACCCATTGCCTCTATGAAACAGAGATTCAGAGAAAAAAATGCTAAGAAAAAAAGGCTACAGAAATAATTGCAATGAGAGATGTATAAAATAAAGATTAGTGTAACAATTGAAACACACAGAAAAGTTAAAAAAAAAACTGATGAGAGGAAAGATAATTGACATGGAGAACAGAGAATGGAGAATCAACAACATGTGAATAATTGGTGTCCCTACAGGAGACTAAACCAATAATCAATGATACACATAAGAAGATACTCCTGAGAGAAAGAATGAGTTATAGATTAAGGTTGCTCATTAAGGTAAAGTAAATAAAAAGAAACTCACTTTGGGTGATACCTGGTAATACTTTGATACAAGGTTGCATACTCTGTAACAACAGTTTGCAAACTTCTTGGTCTTACAATGCTATTGTACTCTTAAAAATTACTAAGGATTCTGTTTTAGGGTTCTCCAGAGAAGAATCAATAGGATGGATGGATGGATGGATGGATGGATGGATGGATGGATGGATACGGATACCGTTTGGCTGTGTTCCCACCTAAATCTCATCTTGAATTGTAGCTCCCATAATTCCACATGTCGTGGAAGGGACCCAGTAGGAAATAATTGAATCATGGAGGTGGTTTTCCCCATACTGTTCTCGTGATAGTGAGTAAGTCTCACAAGATCTGATGATTTTATAAGGGGTTTCCCCTTTTTCTTGATTCTCAATTCTCTTTTTTCTGCTGCCATGTAAGACATGCCTTTGGCCTTCCACCATGCTTGTGAGGGCTCCCCAGGCACATGGAACTGTGAGTCCATGTAAACTCTCTTTTTTTTTTTTTTTAAATAAATTCTTGGGTATCTTTATTAACAGTATGAAAATGAACTAATACAGATACCATAGACAGATACATAAAAATAAGGAATTGGCTCACACAATTGTGGAGGTGGGCAAGTCCTAAGGTCTGCAGAGTGAGTCAGTGAGCTGGTGACTGAAGAAGAGCCAATGTTTCATTTTGAGTCTGAAAGCAGAAAAAAAGTCAATGTCCCAGCAGTCAGGGTGAATTTTCTCTCACATGGAGAAAGTTCAGATTTTTAGTTCTATTCAGTCTTAACTGATAGAATGAAGCCCATTCACAATAGAAAAGGCAATCTGCTTTACTCAGGCTACTTATTTAAATATTAATCTCGTCCCAAATCACACTTACAGAAACATCCAGAATAATGTTTGATCAAATAACTAGGCACCCTGTGGGCCAATCAAGTTGATGGATAAAATTAATCATCACAGGCTCCAAATAACTTTTGTTTGTGTAGATTATCTTTATCAATATTTATCATATTAGAAATTAAATTTGAATTTGAGGAAAATATTTTATGTGTTCATTTGAATAATAAGCCCATTACATGTTAACATAGATAGGATACCATAATGAAAAAAGTATTCCAAAACAAAACAAAAATTGGAATTTTTTCCAGTTTGCAAATCTCTTCAAAGTTTGGCTTAGAAAACAAGAAGTCATATCTACTACATTTAATTTGTTTTAATATTTTTTGGTTAAAGTGTATTTAAAAATCTATCACACAAATGTGTAGTTGGAAAGAGAACATTTTAATAGCTTTTTCAGATAATTATGAATATTTTAAAACTACTACACCCAAACTTAAAAAGTGGTAGCTCTAAAAGGCTAATTGTAATATAAAAACTGAAACATTAAATAACTTTTCATACTTAGTTGCAGTAAAATCCACGGTTTGCCATTTCAAATAGATCTTTACCTATATATTTTAACATCATACATTGGTCATTTGGAAATACATTGTTTCCCTGAATAATGAAGATCTTCCAAACATTGACACATTTAGTTATACAAATTTTTAAAATCACACTTGTTAATATCATTGCGAACTTCATTAGAAAAGTCTATTGAAAAGCTTACAAGCTCACCATGGTGGTTAATAGTTTTCCAAAATTCTGTTTTTCACGTAGGAGCTTAAATTTTATCATTGACCACAAATACTATCAGTTCCCTTTGTTGTGGTCACAGGCTCATTTCGTTTATTTAAAGAAAACATCTGACAAATAATTGTTTGATTTAGCATAGTTTATCTGTTATTTGTTCTTTCAGGTAAAAAAGGGTTTTCCAGAAAAATGTGGTTAGTTTAGCTTGCAACTCAAACAATTGCCCATGTGATTTTCCTCAAGATAGTCATTCTTCTGTGGTATGCTGCAGAAGTGCCTTATGAGTATTTCCTGTTTGTCAAATAGAATATGTATAATATTCTATTTTATATAATACTACATATAGTATAATTTAATGTCACTGTCTTGATTCTTGTTAAGGCATCATTGCTTTGGACTATCAGTGCAAATATCAACACCTTAAAATAAAATAACCTCTTAGTATTATGAAAATAGTTTCAACCTCATAGACTCCCTGAAAGATCTCAGGGACCACACTATTTTTTTTAATTTTTTAATTTTTAATTTATCTTAATTTCAAATTTTTGTGAGTACATAGTAGGTGTATACATTCATGGGTTACATGAGATACAAACAGGTAATGCATGATAATCGTTTCAGAATAAATGGGGTATCCATCACCTCAAGCATTTGTCTTTTGTGTTATAATCATGTTATACTCTTTTAATGATTTTAAAATGTACAGTTAATTATTTCTCACCATTGTCACCCTATTGTGCTAGCAATACTAAGTCTTATTCATTCTTTCTAACTACTTTTTTGTACCCGTTAACAATCCCCAAGGGACCACACTTTTAGAGCCACTGTAAGCATCCAAACAGAAAAAAAAAAAAAGTTTTCTACAAAGGAATAAAAAATGTTACCTCTATAATAATAAATGTGACAATATAATGGAGCAATAGAAATTTTAAGAGAGAAAGTTTATGAACCAAGAAGTCTTACATATTTTTGGTAAATGTATTTCCTTATTAAAAGACAAATATTTCATGAAAATCAAAACCCCAAACTCATGTATATACTGTTTTAAAGAGACAGACAAAAAAGAGCAACTCAAAAAAGATAAAAAGAAAAGGAGACATAAATGTACTTAAAAACCTGAAAATAGGCTGGGCGTGATGACTCACTCCTATAATACCAGCACTTTGGGAGGCTGAGGCAGGCGGATCATCTGAGGTCAGGAGTTTGAGACCAGCCTGACTGACATGGAGAAACACCATCTCTACCAAAAATACAAAATTAACTGGGTGTGGCGGCACATGCCTGTAATCCCAGCTACTCAGGAAGGCTGAGACAGGAGAATAGCTTGAACCTGGGAGGCAGAGGTTACAGGAGTCAAGATTGCGCCACTGTACTCCAGCCTGGGCAATAAGAGTGAAACTTGGTCTAAGAAAAAAAAAAAACCTGAAAATATAAAGTAAGAATCAAAATATTATCTAAATACAGTTCATAACTGTATTTACACAGAACTAAGACAGTTATTTATGTTGGCCATGAATTCATTCTATAAAAAAGGAACTATTTGCTGTATATTACCTTATTCCCCCTACCACCCAGTCCCTGCCACCCTGGCAACCATCATTCTACTTTCTTCTTCTATGAGTTCAACTTTCAGTTTTAAGATTAATAAGTTCTGGGGATCTAATGTATAGCATTCTGACCATGATTAATAACACTGCATTGTTTACTTGAAATTTGATGAGAGAACAAATTTTAAGTGTCATCCTTCCCCTGCCCTGCACACACAAATGGTAACTATGGGTGGTGATGAATGTGTTAATTAATGTGACTTTGGTAATAAGTATACAATGTATCCATATATCAAATCATCACATTGTACACCTTGAATATAAACAATTTTTGTCAACATTTTTAATCAGAATAAGAAAAACAAAAGGAAGAAACTATTGTCTAAAACCTTTTTGAACTAAATATATTGTACCAGAGGTGTCCAATCTTTGGGCTTCCCTGGGCCACATTGGAAGAATAAGAATTGTCTTGAGCCACACATAAAATACACTAACACTAATGATAGCTGATGAACTTAAAAAAATTTAAAAGGTTCATGCATAAATCCCATAAAGTTTTAAGAAAGTTTACAAATTTGTGTTGGGCTGCATTCAGAGCCACACTGGACCTCAAGCAGCACATGAACCACGGTTTGGACAAGCTCATATTACATATTAAAATAAAATAAAAGCTAGTATACAAATACAAGTTGAAAGAAAAAGAATAGAAATGGTCAATTAACACATCTTTTTCTTTAAGCTTTTATTTTAGGTTCAGAGGTATATGTGCAGGTTCGTTATATAGGTAAAGTCATGTCACGGGGGTTTGTTGTATAGATTATTTCATCATCAGGTACTAAACCTAGTGACCAATAGTTACTTTTTTTCTGATCTTCTCCCTTCTCCCACTGTTCACCCTCAAGTAGGCCCCAGTGTCTGTTGTTCCCCTCTTTGTGTCCATGTGTTCTCATCATTTAGCTGCTACTTATAAAGGAGAACAGTTGGTATTTGGTTTTCTGTTCCCATGTTAGTTTGCTAAGGATAATGGCCTCCAGCTCCATCCATGTTCCTGCAAAGGACATGATCTTGTTATTTTTAATGGCTGCATAGTATTCCATGGTATATACGTACAATATTTTCTTTCTCCAATCTGCCACTGATGGTCATTTAGGTTGATTCCATGTCTTTGCTGGTTATTATGCTGGCTTCATTGTGTGGTTGCTTTATAATGTCAATGGTCTGTGAACTTACATGTGTTTTGGTATTAGCTGGTGATGATCCTTCTTTTCCATATTTAGAGGTCTTTTCAAGATCTCTTGTAAGGCAGTACTGGTGGTAACAAACTCCCTCAACATTTGCTTATCCTTATCTGAAAGGATCTTGTTTCTCCTTCACTGAGGAAGCTTAGTTTAGTGGATATAAAATTATTGGTTGAAGATTATTTTTTTCCTTCAAGAATTTTGAATATAGGTCCCCAACCTCTTCTGGCTTGTAGGGTTTCTGCTGAGAGGTGGTCTGGTAGCCTGATGGCGTTTCATTTATAGGTGACTTGACCTTTCTCTCTAGCTGCCTTTAATATTCTTTCATTTTGACCTTGGAAAATCTGATTGTATGACTTGAGGATGATCTTCTTAATTAGAATCTTGCAAGGGTTCCCTATATTTCCTGAATTTGACTGTCGGTCTCTCCAGTGGGGTTGGGGAAGTTTTCATGAATGATATTTAGAAATATGTTTTCCAAGTTGTTTGCTTTCTTACCATCCCTTTCAACAATGCCAATGATTCATGGATTTGACCTCATTATGTAATCCCATATTTCTCGGAGGTTTCATTCATTCTTTTTTATTTTTTTATTTTTTTTAATTTTTTTATTTATTTATTTATTTTTTTTTTTTTTTGGTCTGACTGTCATTTCAGAGAGCCAGTCTTCAGTTTCTGAGATTCTTTCCTCAGCTTGGTCTATTCTGCTATTAATATTTGCTATTGCATTGTGAAATTATTGTAGTGTGTTTTTCATCTCTATCAGATCAGTTAGGTTCTGTTTTATACTGTCTATTTCGTCTGTCAGCTCCTGTATCATTTATTGTGATTCTGTTTCCTTGGATTGGGTTTTGCTGTTCTCCTGAATCTCGATAATACTCATTCCTATCCATATTCTGAATTCTGTTTCTGTCATTTCAGCCAACACAGCCTGGTTGAGAACCTTTTTGGAGAACTTGTACGGTTCTTTGGAGGACATCAGATACTCTGGCCATTTGAGTTGCTGGAGTTCTTGCATTGGTTCTTTCTCATCTCTGTATGTGGGTGTTCATTTAACTGCAGTATAGATTGAGTATAGTCAGTAGGCTTCTTTTCTTGATGTTTTCACAGGGTCAAGGATTTGTGCAGGGTCTTTGTAGCTGCCTTGTCTTTGGTTTCACAGTGGAGGTGGGGGGTGGGGTGTTAGGTAATTTTGCTGTTGAATCTTTTGGTTTGAGGGTGTGATCCAGTAGGTGATGCTTAGCTATAGTGGTCAGCTGGTAGACTCTTGCTCAGTCATGAGGCTCCCCCATACCCCTGTATTTCTTCACCAATTGCAATCATGCTCCCTCTCAATGCTCTGAAAATGTGGGCTCCTCTCCCACTTGAATGCTGGCTGTAGATTGCAACTTGACACTCCCAGGCTACCCACCACAGCTCTGGGTTGATCTCAGGGCTCATGTGCCCTCCCCAACTTGGAAGCAGCAAAGAAAGGGACCTTAGAAGTGGTTGTGGCCAAGGGTTTTTTCTTGTCTCCTACGGGCTCCACCCCAGAGAGATTCAGGTCAGCAATCACTCAGTACAAGCAGCCCTGGATGGGGGCTCTGTGCTGTGGGCCTAAGCCTGGGGTTCCCTTCCTGGTAATAATGAACAGGGGTGTGGGAAAGAGCCTTGGGAGACAGACTGGTTTCCTCTCCTTGGGTCAGCTGCCGCTTGTTGGAGGTGTGGATAGGGCACTTAGCACCTTTGCTCCTTTTTTATTCTGAAAGTAGCTGGGGTAGTATCAACACAGAGGAAGGGGCAGAGGGGCATTTGGTTCCTCCTTGGGCCCCATCTCTGAGAAACACACAGATGGAATTACTGGGAGGGTTCAGCCAGTGGAGAGGGGTAGCTGCACTACCATTGTGAGCTTGGGGTTCCACTTGTTGGGGAGCAGGGACTCAAGGGCTCACTAGGAGGAGAAACTGGTCTCCTCTCTGTGCTGTGGTGTGCTGTGGTGTTCTGTAAGTTCTGGTGACTCTGGGGTGCTGTAAGCTTAGGTATATCCCTCAGGTCAAAGGCAGCAGGGATAGAACCGCTGCTGTGGCAGTGGCAGACAGCGGGGCTGTCAGATGCCTCTGGGAGCCTCTCCCCAGGGAAACACTGGGCCACTACTAGTAGGTATGTTCACTGTGGGTGGGGTGACTGTTCTGTGGTGATGAGCTAGGGACCTTGCCTGGTGAAGAGTGGGAGTGGGGGTTCCCAGGGAAGAGGGGCTGGACTCCTCTTTGTATGGTGGCTATGGTGTGCTAGAGGTGCCTGTGTAGTGCCTTTTATCATTTCCCCAGGCTGAGAGCTGTTAGGGCAGTAGGACTGCAATTGCAGTGGCACTGGGGTTTTGGTTTGACTCTAAGATTTCCTCCTTGGAGAAATGCTGGTCTGCCTCTGTGGTGATCAGACAGGGGCGGAGTGGTTGTGCTGGAGTCCTGGGTTGGATGGCCCTGCCCAGTGAGAAGTGTAGACCGGGACCTGCATGGAGAACAGTCTGGTCACTTTTCCATGAGGTGGGTGTTCTGTGCTGGGGGTCCAGACAAGTCTGTGGTCCCTGCAGACTCACTAGAGCCTGGAGACAGCAAGGGCAAGGGCTGTGAAACGGCAAAGAAGGCAACCTATCCCTCCCATTGGGAGCTCTGTCCCAGGGAGTTGCAGAGCTGCTACTGGCTCAATAGCCCCAGCAGGGGATGGCTGGAGACCCAGGCTGGGAAGACCCACCCAGTGAGAAGATATGCGATCACAGACCCACGTAATAGTCTGACCACTTTTCTTTAGGGCTGTTGCAGTATGGTAGGAGTCTATTCCAGTCCCTAGTCACCTTGGATTTTCCAGTACCTGAAGGTATCAACAGTGAAAGCTGTGAAACAGCAAAGATGGTAGCCTGCCTCTCCCTCTAGGAGTTCTGTTCCAAGGAATTACAGACTTGTTGCTGGCCCAAACACACCAGTGGGGGAAGCTGGGGACCCTGATGCAGAGGTCCTGCCCAATGAGGAGGAATGGGGTCGGAGACCTACATAAAAAAAATCAGTCCGCCCCCTTTTTTGTAGAGTAGCTGTATTACTTTGGGGGTCTGCTCCAACCTCCAGTCACTGTGGACCCTCCAAAGCCCAAGGGCAACAACGGCCAAGGATGCAAAACAGCAAAGATAGTGACCCACTCTACCCTCTGGGAGCTCTGTCCCAGGAGGTTTGGAACTGCTGCTGACTGGAAAACCCTGGTGGGGATGGTTGTACACCTAGGCCGGGAAATTCTTCCCAGTGAAGAGAAATAGGATCTGGGACCCACATAAAAAAGCAATCTGGCCACGTCTTCATAGAGCTGCTGCACTGTGCTGGAGGACTGCTCCAGTCCCTAGTTGCTTCTGATTCCGTAGAGCCCAAAGGCAAGAATGGCTAAGGCTGCTAAACAGCAAGGATGGCAGCCCGCCCCTCCCCCTGGGAGCTCCATCTCAGGGGGATGTAAAGCTGCTACATGTGACTGGCCAGAGTTCCAAGCCAGTGGATCTTATCCTGTGAGATGCCATGAAAGTGGGGCCTACCGCCCATGGCTGCTCAGCCCCCGGATTCAGCCCCTTTCCTAGGGGTTTGTATGAGGGTCCAACCTCCTGATTTGCTGGAGTTGTAGCCGCTTTTCCTGGGAAGCCCAGGTATCTAAAGCTCCTGTGGTTCCATGTGGACCTGAGAGGCCTTTCTGCCAAGACTCCACATAGCTCTGCATGTCAGACTGAAGGTCCTGGTGGAGTAGATTCACGAGGGGATCTCCTGACCTGGGGTTGCAAAGATCTGTGGGAAAAGCGTGGGTCCCGGTATCGCTCACTCACTTACCGCTGGGTAGGGGAGGCCCCTCTAGGTCCATGTTGCTCCCAGGCGGGTGGTCGTGCTTTTCTCCATTCTCTGTGGTTGGGTTGTTTTCTTGATGAATCCCAGTGCATGCACCTGGATGTTTCAGTTCAAGGTGTGCACTTACTCACTCCTGTTTCTCTCCATGAGAACAGTGCGCACTAGCTACTTCCAGTTGGCCACCTTGGCCAACTTCCGACACATCTGTTTTGATCTTGCTAAAATCAAGTAGGAAAAAAGAAAGGCCAGCTCTAGAACATCCAAATAATAGATGTTAATGTTATATAATTTTTTGCCTCCTGTGGAACAAGACAGGCTTTCATGGTAGAGAGAGGAAATATTATCTCTCTTTGAGATTTGAGCAGTCAGATCTATACTTTGAGAGCAGATTTACACAAATTGTTTCTTGAGTGGTGAGTCTAATTTTGAGACTGAGATTTCACATGAGGCCTGATATATGAACCACAGAGATCAAGGGTATCTTGAAAACCATATACTTTAGATTTCTTGGCTTCTGTTTATGTTCCTATTGTTAACATCTATTCTCATGTAAACATTTCATTCTTGTTTTAGCTGTACTGTAGAAAAGCTGAAGAATCTTCCCCAGAATCACCAGGGTTTAGAATAATGTCTGGCATATAGTAGGTGCTTAATAAATATTTATTGAATTAATTAATTAATGTCCACATTTGGGACCAGAATGAACTAATGTCTGTCTCTAACTTCCAATTCTCAGACTAGCATGAGGGGAAGAGCAGGGAGAAAAGATAAAACTCTGCACAGAATTCAGACAAGAGCCAGATATATATGGTCCAGCTGCCATTTCCACATGGAAAATGTAATCTTCACAGTCACCTTTGAAGTATCTGAGTTGTATTCTATTTAGGAAGGTGGTCATTTCCTTGCAACATCATTCTAGGGAGGAGCATAGATGGGAATACGTGTAGGGGACTGTGTGTCAAAAACTCAAATAACCTCTTGTAAGTGTGGCTCAAGACAAGGCTCATGCATATAACCACAGCACCAGTGAGCGTCTTCTTCAGCTGCTCCAGATGCTCTGGGATAAGGTTCTCATGGGCAGGAACAAAAAGAAAAACATAATAATTTTCTCAAATAGGTTAGTATTGCCTAGGCTTTGGGAACTAAGTGGTACAAGAAACTAAGAGACACACCAAAAAGAGGCAACAGAGGAGCAAAGGTTAGTGACCTAGAAATAGATACATGTAGCTGAGACAAGACTCGGACTGTGACGATATAAACAAAACCTGTGAGGGGAGACCCCACAGCCAGAGTAGTGTTTATCAAAAAACTCAACTGGGCACATCCACTTCTCTTGACAAGGCAAATATCAGAGGCCAGTGGTTAAGGAAGTGACACAGCAAAGGCCACTGTAACAAGATCAGGATTCTACCCTTTGTTCCTTAGTCAGAAACCTGAAATAGGCAAACACAAACACGTTGGGGTTTGGAGGCTGGGGGCTCAAAGTGAGTCCTGTGCCATGCAACGAATCTCGAGCCTCAGGGTCCCAGGAGACAGGGGTGAGCAGCCCTGAGCAGGTGCACTGGCAATATGGGCCATGTGGTCCAATAAATGAAACAGTGGAGAATGGGGAGGATGGGCTATTTGAGAACACCAACAATATCAAGAACAACAGCAATATCAAGGACCAAATCTGGGTCCTTGGTGTTGCTGGAGAGGAGATGTTAGAAGGCTGCCATTATGATCATATTAGGAGATTTCTGATGGACCTGACTGTAGCAAAGAGTTTGTCTCAGAGGGAGGAACAACAATGTCATCTGATTTTTTGCATCCAGTGAGCTATGATGAAGAAGGACATGGGAGGCCAGCAGTGTGCAATTTGCTGGGAGCATGGATCTTTCTGGGCAGAAAATCCTGCCAGTTAAAGTTAAATGAACTCTGGACTCTCACTTTCCATGCATTTGCTCGACTGTATTCAGGTTAAATTGGAGGGGAAAAAAATTCCAAAGGGAAAGCAGTAAAAACACAGGTTTAAAAAAATTAATGTAGTGAACAAGTTAGGTTTTTAATACTAATGAACATTGTTTGATGTCTGTATGTCTGAGCAAAAGCATATTTGAAAACATTTTGGAAGCTATTATGGGTTCATACTGAATATTTAACAAATACAATAGCATAGTTAACATTCAAATATACTATTGTAAATTGGAAAGATATATTAATACAATAAAACTTTGCCATTTGCTAGCTGTAACAGTGAGATGGTGAACTGAATATGTGGAAAGAAAATTTACTTTCTAGTTTGTACTCTTCATGCTACTTAAATATTTTGAACAGCATGCTTATGTAATTAAAATGTTGATCAAACAATACTATTATAGTCTAGGCTAGTCCTAGAAATAATGATGAATTGAGAACATTTCTATTTGGAAGCTTCATTCTCATGACTCTCTTTCCTCTAGATCTTCCGTCCCCGCTCAAAACCTTTCTCCTTCACATTAGAATATAAGTACTGATAAGAGTTTGCATAATGAAATTTTGATTCATGAATAATTAAAGCCTTAAGCTAAAAAAATTCAAAACAGACCTTGGGGCCAGCTGCAGTGGCTCACGCCCGTAATCCCAGCACTTTGGGAGGCTGAGACAGGAGGATTGCTTGAACCCAGGAGTTTGAGACTAGCTTGGGCAACATAGGGAGATACTGTCTCTACAAAAACATTTTTAAAAATTAGCTGGGCACGGTGGTGTTCTCCTGTCGTCCCAGCTACTCTGGAGGCTGAGGTGGGAGGACTGTTTGAGCCCAGGAGGTTGAGGCTGCAGTGAGCTGTGATCATGCTACTGCACTCCAGGCTAGGTGACAGAGCGAGACCCTGTCTCAAAACAAAACAAAACAAACAGAACAGACCTTGAGACTTGCCCTGTCTTTTGCAGAAAAACAACAGATGTAATAACAGAAGCAATCCTTTCCCAATCTCCTGTAGCTCTCAAACCCCTCAACTATACACACAACCTCTTAATATCTTTCATAACTGGATTCCTGAAAAGAAGAAGTGTTTTTTCTTTTTTCAAAACTGAGTATAATCAGGCTCATGGTACTTTCATTGTTAAAGCTCCTTGGTTGTGATCTAGGGGAATATGTGAGAAGCTGAAGATGTAGAAATTGAACTGAATGAGTTGCATAGAAATAATGAGCCTGGGGTCAGAGTTGGTGCTACCCAGGGAACAGCCAGCCTACTTTCATGGTCAGCCTCCAGCAATGAATGAGGTCTTGTTACCCAGTGGTGACTGGGGAACTGTTTCACTCTGGAGTGTCCACTGAGGTGGTGGGATATGGTGAATGTTTAATAATAAGCTCTGTGAAAGAAAAAAGGAGAGGGGTGGGAGAGGGAGGGGGGGAGGGAGGGAGGGAGGGAAGGAAGGAAGGAAGGAAGGAAGGAAGGAAGGAAGGAAGGAAGGAAGGAAGAAAGAAGGGAAGGGGAGGGAAGGGAAGGGAAGGAAGGGAAGGAAAGGGAAGGGAAGAGGGAGGGAGGGAAAGAAAGGAAGGAGGGGAATTCTGATTTGTAGTGTTTCCCAATTTTTATGGCCAATTTCAGCCTCCCAAACTGACATCAAGTCACTGAACCTGGAGTGGGAAAGAGATATGCACCATTGGCTCTCCCTATCCAGGACAAATCAAATCTAGCACACCACTGCACTTGAAGTATGCTACTTGAAAATTTGTTTAACAATGTGATTGTGTAATTAAAATATTATTCAACTTTCAGCTACCTGCTGAGAAGCTCACCAGGTTTAACTTGGCAACACTATCTTCCTTAAGTGAGTTACAGGCTTCTGTGAGCCATGAGAAATGATGCTTTTTATAAATCTGCTGCTCCATGGTGAAAAGCCAAGATCTGCTGCCTAATGAGGTATTATTTTTGGAGGCAAGCAAGCAAGTTCTGACCATTGGCTTATTATTTGCAATATTGCTGTGGAAACCCATTACCAAAGGAGCAATAGGTATATGGAAAGGAAAAGAAATTACTTTGGCTCAGAGCAAACAATGTAACAGCGACATCAAACTAGAGGAAATGGGGTCTGGGATCCTGTGCATCAATTGGTAGGTAATGAGAGCCTGAACTCCTAAAGGAGAAACCCACAGCAGAGCCCTGCATTAGCATATGCCAATTTATATCAGGCTCTAATGTAGGCAGAGAGGCTCCTAAATGAATAATTGCTGAGGGGGCAATGGTGGGAGTCATCTTTCAAAGAGATGTTTTATTTTTTTTCCGTGGCCACTGCAAATATGAGCTTAATAATCCTTTCAATGGGTACTGTGTTATCATAAAATAATCTAAATGGTACTAAATGGTATTTAAAATGATTTCCAGACACTGCCAGACTTGACTGAATGGCAATTCAGCTGCTAATGCATCTCTAGTACAGTATGTGAGAAGCACGGTAATGAGGCCACATCGTTGGGATCGAAATCCTTCACCAGGATTATTTTTGCTTCCAACTTTGACCCCCAGCCAGTTTGTGGCATTCTGCCTCACCTCTCACTTATTTCCACCTTTTTTCAGGTCCCTGTTCAGACCTGGGCTGTGGCGTGAAAAGCATGCTGTCTAGTGTTTCATTTCCATTTGCTCATTTGGTCATTTGTAAGGTGCAGCACAACTGCTGGGAAGGTGGAATTGGAGATGCAGGAAGCCCTCCCTGAAGCCCCAAAGAGCAAGTAGCTAGGCTGAGAGGCTAAAAAGAGTGAAAAGGTCTTGGCAATGCACTTTTGTTCATCATGTCTCTCCCCTGAGTATATGTACTCCACTCACATAAGGTACAGTGGAAGTTGAGGTTGAAACAAAAGTTTTGGAAGCCCTGAATTCGTTATTGAATCATGTGCTGCCCGAGTGAGATATACAAGGAGATATGCTTAATGTCCCCGGCACTGTAGTATGACACTGAATGGCTTATCAACACCCTGGAAATCAGAGCATTCATGCCAAGGAAAGGCACGATTACCGGTGTGTTTCTCTATTGAGACACAGAATAATTCAGAGAGGAGACACTGTTTACATTAAAAATGCTTTATTTGGGTAGCTTTTTTGAAAAGAAGATAATGGGGTGCTTCCAAGTCTTAATTTTTGTTATTGTTGTTTGTTTTTGTTTTTACTGTGGTAAATTGCACATAATATAAAATTATTGTTTTTAGAAATAATTTGAAATCAATTCCAAGCTATAATCTGTGCCTCTCTTGCTCCCCCACCATGGGGAATAGAGGTGGGGAGCACAGAGCATCTTCCACTTCCCTTTCCAGATTACAGCAAAATGTCAAGAAGCAGTAAAGGAGGGCTGGAAGCACAAGGACATTTACATCTCACGCTGCTGACAGGCAGCCAGCTGGTGATGGTGCCCCAGAGCAGCCATGCAGAGAGAAAACCACCTCAGAGCATGGGAGCCTGGTGGGATCACAGGCTACCATGCTCCTGGCAAGGATGTGATGAGAATAGTGGATTTGCAGAACAGCAAATCTGCTACCTTGAACATTACTGACAGAACTCTGCAAATAGACGATGAATAAACTGGGAGAAGAGGGTCGTGTGGGTCCTTCCAAAACACTTTCTTCTTGTGATTTTCCTGGAAGAGGAATTAGCCAAAAAAGATAAGGACCTGAATCTCCCATGCAACTAAGACAATGCACATACATACAAAATTGGGGTTAATAAGGGTGAGTTATCCCAAATAAATATGGCAGCCTGCTCAGACAAGCACTCTGGTTGAGGGTATCAAGTTTGTATTCTTAATTCCTGGAATGTTGTCAATTAATGTCAAACAATCACCAAATAAAATCTGAGTCAAATGAACACAGACTTAAGCTACATCATACTACAGACAAATGCATTTGGCATAAGATTGATGGAGCAGCATGAAATTCACTCACCTCATCAAGCCAGGATTTCAAAAGTCAAAATATTTTTCAGGTTAGAGTGAGAATCCCCTGAAAGGTGATGAGGGATGGCTGGAATTAACCCAGTCATACATACCAGGGCTGAGGGAACAAAGCTACAATACCATACATCTGAGGAGGATATTATCCCTTAGGTGAGGGAAATAGCATTAATTAGAACATTTATGTTGGGTTTAGGTTATAAATTCAGGCATAGAAATTTCTCTTTCCATCCCCACCCAATGCTATCTGAGGAATATGAAAAATATAGGCCAATAATGATTAACATTGTGGATATCATCTGTTGAGGTCCTCTCAAACCCTGTTGACAGTGACACTGGGAACAATTCATTTGGAAGAGAATTAGGTAACACATGCCCTTTGACCTACACGTTCCATTTCTAAGAATTTATCCCACAGACATACTGTGCTTGCCAAGTACATGGAGATATATATATACTGCTGTCCTTGTTCCTTTATTCAAAATAGCAAAATAACAGAAACAAACTAAATGTCCTTTTACAGGGAGGAGTTAATCTTTTTGTGGTCAATGTGCAGTATGTCCATGACATATTAAATGGAAAAAATAAGTGGGAAAACAAAATATTATAATCTCATTTACATTAAACAAAATGAAAAGCAAAGCATATGTATGTTTATATTTGCACAGAAAATTGCAAGAAAGGTAATGCAAAAAACTGTATGTTTACATTCGAAGAGGTAGTTGCATGGCTTTGCAACTTTAAATTAACAAGTGTATTTATTTCCTAGGGGGTGTCATAACAAATTACCACAAATTCTATGGCTTAAAACAACATAATTTTATTTTCTCAGAGTTCTGAAGGCCAGAAGTCCAAAACCAGAGTGTTAGCAGGGCTCTCATCCTTCCTTGCCTCTTCCAGGTTCTGGTGGCTGCATGACTCCAACCTCTGCTGCTGTGTCTGTGTTTTCCCTTCTAGCTTCTAGCTTCTATAAGGATAATTGTCATTGGATTTGGGGCCCACCTGGATAATCAAGATGATCTTATCTCAAGGTTCTTAATTATATCCGCAAAGACTCTTTTTCTAAGTAGGGTCACATTCACATGTTCTAGGGGTTAGCATACGAACATTTCTTTTGGAGGTCACCATTCAATCCACTACAAAAAGCTACTAGTGTTTTAAGACATGAATATTCCAGAAAGTATAACTAAGCTCATTAGAAAGCACATACAATTCTTCATTTCTATGTATCTGTGTCCCTTTTTCTTTGTAAGTATTGATTGAGGACTGCCATAGGGAATGCTTTTTTATGAGGATTGGGATAGGGAAGCATTCTTTTGGAGGAAAGAGTCTTTAGGTTTCAGCAACCTGGATAGGGGGCTCTGAAAGGTCAGAACTCAACTGGGAGGCAAAAGAAAGAGGATTCTTGCCCAGCTTAGAGCTGAAGGAGCAGCCAGAAGGGAGATGGAGGCAGGTGGAATGGTTCTGGAAGCAGCTTCTCCACAGTCACAGCCTGTCTGGGTGGGATTTTTGTGGCTTTCACACAGCTATAGTTATTGAAGCCTATTTCTGGTTTGTGGAAGGGTAGAAGGGAGAGAAGATAAACATGACCAGCTTGTTCTTGTGCTGGTCACCGTTCACTTCAGCCAGTAGGGAGATGGTCAAAAGCCCCAGAAACCTACGCTGACCACTGAATCAGGCTCTGAAGTTGGTAGGGCAGTGTCAGCTGATGCCACCATTCTAGGTAACTTCTCTGGCACCTGCTCTGGTTGGGGGTTGGGGAGTGGGGATGGGGAAGTGGGGAGGCTCGAAGAATTGGACAGTCCTTTAATAGCAACAGAAACAAGCTCATGAGGAGGTTCTGCTCAGAGCTGCTGCCACTTCCTACGGCAACTATGGAGTGCACAGTCTGGCCCTGAAGCCTCTCTGGGAATTCCCTGCATTAGTGCTCTTGCAAGAAAAAGGGGCAGCCTATAGGTTAATCAAGCATTTTTTCCTCAAATGCTACTGAAAGACCAAGTGTAAACCAGTACCAGAAAGCATCCCCTAACCCCATCCCAGAAATATGCCAGCCCTGTGCCCACCCTGTGCCCCTCCTCACCAGCATCTGCACATTCCCTACATATTCTCTTTAGTGGAGCCTAACCTCTAGTTCTAATATAGTTCTAATTTAGTTTGCATCTCTGATATATTTTCCTGGCACTTGGGAAGGGGTGTTGTACAGATAAAATGGGTAGAAAAGTCACCCTGTTGTTTTTCATTGTCGCGGGTTATCTGAGAAGAAATAAACAAGCAACCAGAAAGGAATACCAGGGATGACTTGGGAATCACAGATGTCAAGCTTGCAGCTATCAGATGCTCTTGGGATCTTTCTCAAGTAAATAGAGGTTTCTTCTCCTAAATTCTTAAGGTGCAAAGAATGATTAACTCCTTGGTATTAATTCTGGTCAAGTTTAGTATGAGACCCTAGAGGCACTTCTGAGCTTCTCCCCATCTAATAGCTCCCCAGAAAGCTAGGGGCAGCCAGGAGCAGCAGGTGCTCACCTGAAAGCTGGTCTTCTCTTGGGACTAAAGAAGGGGCACCACACTGTAGAGTGCCGACTGTGAGGTAGAACACAACTGTCTTTGGAATTCTAACTACTTTTAAAACATTTTATTTAAGAAATAAATTGTATTATGTATATTTGAGGTTTATGATGGAATGTTATATATGATACATGTAGAAAGTAACATAGTTACTACAGTGAAGCAGATTAACATAGCTATCATCTCACATAGTTACTTTTTATTTTTTGACAAGAGCAGCTGAAATCTACTTATTTAGCAAAAAACCCTAATACAACACAATTTATTAAGTAGTCTGCATGTTCTACATTAGATCTCTAGACTCCTTCACCCTACATATCTGCTACTTTGTATCCTCTGACCTACATCTCCCCGTTTCTTCCTCACCACATGCTCTGCCCCTGATAACCACTTTTTCTCCATTTGAACATTTTTTTAAAAAAATTCCACATATAAGTGAGATCATGCAATATTTTTTTCTGTGTCTGGTTTATTTCATTAGCTTAAGGCCTTCCATGTCCATTCATGTTGTGGCAAATGGCAGGACCCCATTTTTAAGGCTGAGTAATATTTCATTATATAATATATAATATATAAATATAAATGTGTTATATATTTTTATATAATTTATATAAATATGATATATATTTTTATATATACATGTGATATATATTTATATAAATATTAATGTTTATATTTTATATAAATATAAATCATAATTTTACTATTAATATATATATCACATTTCCTTATTAATGTGCCCGTGTCCCCATGTGCATTGCAGCAATATTCACAATAGTCAAGATACGGAAACAATCTAACTACTTTTTTTTTGGTACTTTTCTCCACCTGCCCCTTGGTGGCTCCCCATCCCCCAGCCCAGGAACCTGCTGTTCCCTTTAGCTCCCTGTATTCCTAGGGCTCCCACAACAAAGTGCCACAAAGCAGTTGGCTTAACATTTATTTTCTCACTGTTCTGGAGGCCCAAATCAAGGTGTCACAGGACCATATTCTTTCTGAATCCCCAGGGGAGAGTCTTTCTTGCCTCTTCCCACCTTCTGGTGTTTACTGGCGCTCCTTGGTGTCCCTCGGCTGGCAGTTGCAACTGGCCTCCTTCTATCCCTGCCTCCATTGTCATGTGGGTTCTCCCTTCATGTGTCTGTCTTCTGTAATCAGAACTTCCTGGCAGTAGGAAAAGCACCACAGGAGAGTCGAGAAACTGGGTGCCAATCTCATTCCTATCACATTGAGTAGATGGGTAACTTTTATAAACTAGGTAGCTCTCTCTTGTTTTTTATCTTCTAGGAACTAAAAATGATTTCTAATACTCATCTAACTATGAAATTCCGTGGAACTTTTTGCTTTGACTCTTTTGCTCAGTCTTGAATTTTTATGTATCGTCATGTAGTTGGCCCTCCGTATCGAGGGGTTCCACACCTGTGAATCCCACCAAACGCAGCTCAAAAATATTCAGGAAAAAACAATGATTGCATCTGTATTGAAAGCATGCAGACTTTTTTCTTGTTATTATTCCCTCAACAATAGAGTATAACTATTTACATATCATTTGCATTGTATTAGCTATTATAAGTAATCTAAAGATGATTTAAAGTATACAGGAGGATGTACATAGGTTATATGCAAATACAACACCATTGCATATCAGGGACTTGAGTATCCATGAATTTTAGTGTTTGAGGGAGGTCCTGGAACCAATTCCTCATGGATACCAAGGGATGACTGTATTAATTTTAAAACAATTTATTTTAAAATGGGTGGTGAGTGGTGGTAGAATGTAAGTAATTTTTTTCCAGTAGTGTTTACTAGTAAAGGGGAGTATTTGGGGATGCAGTAGTGCAAGTGTATCTCCCCTGATTGTTCAAGCAAGCCATGGGAGAATGTTAACAGAGACCCTGGGGAGGGTAAAATTTAAAAGCAGGAAGGGAGTGAACCCACACCTACAAGCCATCTGATCTCCTACTCGTATCCTACAAAAATGGTGAAGGAGGGAAGTGTGAGGTGTGAATTGCAGTCCGCATTGCCCCTTGGGTCACCCTACAGTCTAACAATGTTGGGCTTGATTGGCCATCCACAAGTGAGGGGTGATGTAAAAGCCTAATGCTTAAAAGTACAGTCTTTGGAGTCCAGTGACACAGGTTCATATTTGAACTTTGCTGCTAACTAGCTTAGGAATATGACTCTGCAAGGTTATCCAATTATTCTAAGCCTCCAGTTTCTCATCTGCAAAATGGAGGTAATAATCCTATCAGAGAGTTGTCCCAAGGATTAGATAAAATGTGTAAAGCACTTAACATGGTGTTAGGCACATACTAATTGCTCACTGGCTGGCAGTTTTATCATTATTCCTGTTCCCAATTTCATTTCTACTTTGCTGTTAACAGTTAATATGAGTTATTTCCAGGCTATTAAAAAGCAATAAAAGTAGTAATACCAAAGTAGTGACATGAAAAAATATTACATAAAAAAGATACTGAATTTCATTTGGATTTAGTTCAATAGAAAATCAGAATTTTAGAGCTGGATGGAGTTTACACATTTCCATTATTTCTTACATGCAGAAACCAAGGTTCAGAGTAACTTGTCAAAAATCACATAACATATTAGAGGCAGAGTTAGGACTACAAGCCATAGCCCCTAGCTCTTATCCTAGAGTTTTGTCTGTTGCAGTAGAAATTCTGATTTCCAAGAGAAGGCAAATGAGAATAGAAAAATAGAAGCATTATTTACAATTCAGAATGTTAGAAAATATTCTAATATTCTAATCTTACTAGATCCTTGCCAGCACTATAGGGGCAGCATATTAAATAGCATCTTGATCTATGTTGACCTGTGTCTTCTAGCAGAAAGAGACATGAATAAAGCAACTACAAAATAGAAGCTGATCCTCCCTCCCTCCATCCCTCCCTCCCTTCCTTCCTTCCTTCTTTCCTTCCTTCCTCTCTTCCTCTCTTCCTCTCTCCCTCTCTTCCTGTTATTTCCATGAGGCTACTGGACATGACCTAATAAGAATTGCCAAATTATAGCTGCAAAATGGTTGCCAGCAATACCATTAATTGTCCTAAATTAAACAGATAATAAATTATTGGACTCCATGGTTAAGTGGCAAGGATGTAAGCCTTATAAACAGTATGTGTGCATTGAGCAATAAGGCCATGTCGATTTCTCAGGCACACACACAAAGCAATGAGAACAGAGTATTAGTGCTTAATTGATAATGTTAGAAAATGAAAGCTTCCCTGGAGGTGTGAAGGAAAAACACTATCATTTGTGAGGACTCATGCCATAGACTCCTGCTGGAAATTATTGGCATTAATGGCATATAAATCTGAATTCTAATACAGAGGTTATAATGTGTTTTCTGAGAAGCAAATACTGATTATATGATGGAACAGTGGGTAGAGCTTCAAATGAGAATTCCTGAGATCTGGATTTTGATGCCAGGCTTCTACTGTCTTGCTTTTTTCATAATTCTAGGTAACTCAATTTCTCAACTTGTTTTTCTCTAAGATCCCTAATTTTTAGAACAATAGTTTTCTCTACAAGGATGTGTGTGTGTGTGTGTGTGTATCTCCACAAGGATATATATGTGTGTGTATATATATACACACACACACATATACACACACAAATATACACACATATATAAAGTTTGTATTAGTATTATGTACATATACATACACAATGTGTATATATATGCATATAGAAAGATAATTTTCTCAACTAGATTTTATGCAAACTCTAGAAGGATGAGAATTGTTTAAGATCCTAAGATTTTATGGAAAAAATGGAAATGGTGAATGAGTTTTAACAAGATCTGTGGAAGTTAAATATACACATATTAATATCTCTGAAAACATTAAAATGGTAGAAAATATTCTAATATTCTAATCTTACTAGATCCTTTATAATACAACCATAGACAAATTAATATAGTATCTTAATCTAGTTAGTGGGGCTGTGTGTAATGTCTCTGTGTTACTTTCCTGTAACCTCTATAACAAATCAGCACAAACTTAGCAGCTTAAAACAAAACACATTTATTATCTTACAGTTCTGGAGGTCAGAAGTCCAAAATCAGGTTCAGTGGGTTATGGTTAATGTATTAGCAGGTCTGCTTCCTTCTGAATGCTCTGAGGGGAGAATCTGTTTCCTTGCCTTCTTCAGCTTCTTGTATTCCTTGGCTTATGGCCCCTTCTCCATCTTCAAATGGTGGGACTCTACTCTCTGCTTACATCATTACATCACCCTCTCCTCTGACTCTGACTCCTCCTGCGTCTCTCTTAAAAAGATCATTGTGGTAACATCATGCCAACTAGATAATCTAGGATAATCTTCCCATCTCAAGATATCTGACTTAATCATATCTGTAAAGTCTCTTTTGATACGTGATATTATGCTTATATATATTATATACAGATCACAATATATTATATAGATCACTATATAACCATATACATATATATGGTTTTGTCCACAGTTCCTAGATAAGAACTCCCATAACAGGGAGTTACAGTCTTTTATTATAATCCTCGGGTACTTTAGGCCTCAGAAGCAGGCCTCAGGAAACAAAATATTTGTGACCTTCTCTTGTCCTCCTTTCACCCACTCAAGGCAAGACTCTAATCTGCTTGTGAGTCATAAGACCCTCATTGCACAGAGGGTCCTGCCCCATACTCTGGAGGAAGGAATGTTGCACAGAGAGACCAAGAAGGATCTAAAGAGATAGGCGTTGCTGGGTTTACATCATACACTTCTTGTCCAATCACATTTTGACACCGTTACCCATGCTTCAATCATAGATAACCTATGAAGTCTCCATGAAAGGCTTAAAGGACAGGGTCTGGGAAGCTTCCAGAGAGCTTAACAAGTGGAGGCTGGCAGAAAGGTAAAGAACAACTCATCCACCTGCCAGGAGGGTGGCACACCCTAAGTTCACAGGGACAGAAGTTCCTGTGCTTGGGACCCTTCCAGACCTTGCCCTCTGTATCTCTTCATCTGCTTGTTTATTTGTACGCTTTTAAATATCCTTCATGATAAACCAGTCAGCTTAAGTAAGTGTTTCCTTGAGTTCTGTGAGCCACTCCAGCAAATTAAACCCAAAGATGGGGTTGTGGGAACCCCAACTTGAAGACTGTTGGTCAGAAGTTCTGGAGGCCCAGACTTGTGACTGCAGCAGACACCAGCTGAGTGTCCACAGTTCAGTTCTGAGACTGTCTATTCAGAGATAGTGTTGGATCCCACAGGCTGGGGGCTTGGTTCCACAAGACCACCCACTTTTCCCCTCTAGTCATCTTCTGTGTTGATAACTGTTGTGGTGGTATGAGCAGAGGAAAAACATGGTTTGAGAGAGTTTTTCCCGAAACACCGTATAATGTAACATTTATAAATTCTGAGGATTAGAACATGGACACATTTTGGGGGGCATTATTCATCCTACCACAGTCACCCTCAAGTCTTCAAAGAGTCACATCCATTGCACATGCAAAATACATTTCCTCCATCCTGAGCTCAAAGTCTCACCATTGCACTGTTGTTTTGATCCTGAGACAATTCTTTGAGAGAAGAGTAAGGCATTGTTCATGGTAGTAATGATGGAAATGAATGGAAACCCTGAATCCCCTACCTCTTCTAATGAATGGAACTCCAATATCTCAGTTCAGTCTGCTCAAGGCTTTGACAAACTTGCTGGCTGTGTTATTCCATTCTCACACTGTTATAAAAAACTACCTGAGACTGGGTAATTTATAAAGAGAAGAAGCTTAATTGGCCCACAGTTCTGAAGGCTGTGCAGGAAGCATAGCAGCTTCTGCTTCTGGGGTGGCCTCAGGAACCTTCCAATCATGGTGGAAGGCAAAGAGGGAGTGAGATACTTCACATGGCCAGAGAGAAGAGAGAGACTGGGGAGGTGCCCACCCTTTTAAACAACATCTCACAAGAACTCACTATCATAACAACAGCATCAAGGAGGATGGTGTTAAACTATAAGAAACCATCTCCATAATCCAGTCACCTCCCACCAGGCCCCACCTCCAACACTGGGGATTACAATTTGATACGAGATTTGGACAGGGACATAGATCCAAACCATATCACTGGCCATGACAAATATTTGTACAGACACCCTGGGAGTATTCTCTCCACCTTTTCTTAGAAAGCATAAAGTGTGGGCTAATCAGTCTTGTTCTGAAGGTCTATTTGTAAATCCTTAGAGGGTTGCTGAGCATTAATCCTACCTTGTTCTGAGGGTCTATTCTTAGGCTATCCTAATGATCTTGCATAAAGTACAATCTTTAAGTAGCAGGCCTTTATAAACTGATTTTCATGAAAGACTTTGCCTCTGCTGTTATTCTGTGCAAAGTGCTAGATGCTTTAGCAGTTAGCAGGAATGCTGTGCTGTGCCAAAGCACACCGCCTTTCTAACCTGAATATGCTGCCTGCGGTTTCTTTGGTTCATTTACAAACTCAATCATATGTACAATGATGGCTCCCTGAAAATATAATCAAAACAACCTGTTTATGAGACAAAGCTGAGCTTATTTTTACTATGATAAGGGTAATAAATGGTGATAAAGCAAATACTTGTATAATTGCCAGCCACTACCTTGACAGAATCTTAGTGCATCTCAGAAGACAGAGAGCAAAATTGAGACATATATTGAGTTTTAGAGTCCTGTTTAAGGCAGGTTTTTCAGTGTGGAGGCTTGATTAGGATTGGGTAAAAATCATAATATGTTAGGAATTGTGTACCCAACAAGGCAGATTTAGAGCCAAAGAGGTTCAAAGGATCTTGGAGACTAAGAAGTTTTTTCAAATGTTTGATGCCATTGATTAAAGAGTTGGACAATCTAATGTTCATTTAAAGGGCTTTTAAAGGAAGCTTCTGAAATAAATAATAAAGTTATTTGTAACTGTTAACTTTTGGGGCAAGATTTTCCCGGAATAATAAAGTCATACTGATGAAGACATTGGCATAATAAGGTCATGTTAATGTGGACAGTAAGCTGTGTAGATACAGGTGGTTTTGATTTTTACGACAAATATTTTTTGAACATGTACTAGGAAGTGGTGGAAATACAGTGGTGAATGGAAGGGACATGATAGATACTGAGAGACCACTGAGAAGACAGAAAAGTAAATAGTCATTTATAAGAAAACTTTGGTCACATAAAATAAGATGGATGAATCTTACAAATATAATGTTGAGTAAAAAGCAGGAGCAAAATAATGCAAACAGCATAGTGCCATTTCTATAAAATGTAAAAAGAAGATCATAAGGCAACTGAACTGTATTACTTACGGATGTATGCATAGGTGCTGAAAATAAAAGAAACTAATTATTACCATAGATAACAGAATAGTGACTACTTTAGGAGGGAAAGAGAATTGTGATCTTTAAAGGATGCCTGGATGGTTTTGGAGTGCCAGCGACGTTCTATTTGTTTACTTGCATTGTAATTATACAAGTATTTGCTTTAGGACAATGTGTTAAACTGTCCACATAAGTTTATACACTTTTCTGTTTGCATGTTTATAGTTCAAAATAAAAATATTTTTAAAATAGCCAATTATATATGGTTTTATCTTGTAAGTGCTGTCATGGGAAGATTACTGAAAGACCAATTGATACCAAAGTGGTACTATATGGAAAATTTAAATCAATATAGGAGGCAAAAATTTACATTTGATAAAAATTTCTTAAAACCTAATAAAATGATATAATTCTGTGCATATGAAAGCATCCCTTACTAAGTTCAACAATGTGTAGAGTTGAATTTACATAATTTTAATGTAATGTTTTCAATCAAACATTTTGGTGGTTGCTTGGATAAGGGAGAAGAAAAAGTCAAGGATAACAGGCTTATCAAAGGAGACATATGTTGGGATCATTGCTGGAGTAGGAAAAACAAGAGTAGTTTTGGGAGGTGAAAAGAGGATGAGTATAGTTTGGAGCATTTTGAGTTTGTTGTGCTCTTGGGATATCCAATGGAGATGTCTAATCAGCTGTTATATTTGTAGGTTTGATGTATCAGTGAAAGCTGTGAACTGGAAATAAAGAACTAGGAGTCATAATAATAAACATGATAAATTGAAACCAGAAGAATGAGAAGGGCCATGAGAAGATGAACAGGCTGACATCAGGATCAGTTCATTTTCAAAACTCGACCATATTAGTATGGGAAAGAGCATGGCCATTGCTACCTCCTTTCAGCCCTAATTTGGGCAGATAGTTGAAACAAATCCCCTATATTTTAGGGTCATGACACTTCCAGGGAGACATCATTCAGCACCACCAAGCAAGAGCAACTCCCAGGGAATACCACTGAATCACTTTATTTCTAATTTATGGCAATATAAGCATCCCCAAAATATTTATTGAGAGACTTAACTTGAATGTTACCAGTTGTTCAGGCAGCAAGAGTTTTAGAGTCTTGTTTAAGGCAAGTTTTTCAGTGTGGAGGCTTGATTAGGATTGGGTAATAATCATAATATGTTAGGATCTGTGAACCCAACAAGGCAGACTTAGAGCCAAGAGGTTCAAAGAGGTACAAGAATTGGGTGAAAATTCTAGTCAGAATGGCTATTACTAAAAAGTCAAAAAAGGCTAGGTGCGGTGACTCACACCTGTAATCCCAGCACTTTGGGAGGCCGAGGTGGGTGCATTACGAAGTCAGGAGTTCAGGACTAGACTAGCCAAGATGGTGAAACCCCATTCTCTTCTAAAAATACAAAACATTAGCCAGGCGTGGTGTTGGGTGCCTATAATCCCAGCTACTCGGGAGACTGAAGCAGAGAATTGCTTGAACCCAGGAGATGGAAGCTGCAGTGAGCCAAGATCACACCACTGCACTCCCACCTGGGTGACAGAGTGAGACTCTGTCTCAAAAAAAAAGTCAAAAAATAACAGATGTTGGTGAGCTTGCAGAGAAAAGGGAATGCTTATACACTGTTGGTGGGAATGTAAATTAGTTCAGCCACTGTGGAAAGCAGTTTGATAATTTCTCAAAGAATTTAGAGCCACCATTTGACCCAGAAATCCCATTACTGGGTATATACCCAGAGGAAAATAGATGATTACACCAAACAGACACATACGCTCATATATTCATTGCCACACTATTCACAATAGCAAAGACATGGAATCAACCTAGGTGCCCATCAACGGTGGATTGGATAAAGAAAATGTGGTACATATACACTGTGGAATTCTATGCAGCCATAAAAAAGAATGTAATGATGTCCTTTGCAGCAACATGGATAAAGCTGGAGGCCATAAACCTGACTGAATTAATGCAGGAACAGAAAACAAAATACTGCATGTTCTCGCTTACAAGTGGGAGCTAAACATTGAGTACACCTGGACATAAACATGGGCACAATAGATACTGTGGACTACTAGATGGGAGAAGGAGAGACAGTGTGAGTAGAAAAACTACCTATTGGGTACTATGCTCCTTACCTGGGAGCGTACCCATGTGAAAAACCTGCACATGCACACCTGTATCTAAAATAAAAGTTGAAAAAATTTTTTAAAATCAGACACAGAATTAAAATAACACAGGAGGATATGGTCACCACAGACTATGAAGACCAAGTCTTCTTATCTTCTTAAGGGCCTTGCTTTATTTTAGCCCCACGCTGTCACTAGTGTTTGATGCAAGCATTGTGGGACATCATGGAGAGTTCAAATTATGTTTAAAATATCATGTAATAGTTCTCTGAAACCCTTTTTTTGGAAGTTTAATGGAATACATTATAACTAAACACTGTTTAAGAAGGCAAAGAAACGAATGATACATTTGACAAAGATTTTAAAACCTGCTAAAATCTAAAATAACATCTGAGTGTTTAATAAAAAGAAAACCTTTGATATATAAAAATACCATCTAGAACAAATTGTTTCCTGAGACTTCAAAACTGTAAACATTTTCCTGTTATCACTTTTTTTATTGATATGTTTCAAGTGAGTATGTTAAGTGGCTTGGAATTATGTGAATGATTTCCTTAATGTCTTCTTTTCCTTGGTATGTGGGGACCCAGTTCACTCCAAACAATTAGGCTTTGAGATCAATTCAACAGAAACAAGTCATTACCTGTTGCTTTAAATAAGAGTTTAAAAAGCTTTTAGAAACCTTGGGACTCAAAAACACTGCCTAAGTCATTTTGCTGAGGGGAGGTAGTGAGTGAGTGTGGGCTATTTTTATTTCCAAAACTATATTTCTTTACAAAGGATTCACTCCTAGGAGTCCTTTTTAAGCTGGGCAACTTCCCTGAACTAAAATACCATTTAATTAATACCCATGTTCCATAAATTTTTTATGCTTCCATTTTGCAAAGAAAGATAAATATGTCACAAAGCTGGGCTGTGCAGATGGACAGAATTCTCTTAAAGTAGGTCCTTAAAAAGTGGAATATGGATATAGACAGAGAGTGAGACAGTCAAGTGTCAAAAGAAATCTGTCGGCTTTTTAGCAGTTGAATAATTCAGAAGATGTGCATTAAGCCAACTTCTTAATTTCCCGTTTCCCCCCTTTCTAATTCTTTCCTTTTCATCCTGTGATCTTCTCTCTCCCTCAAAGCTATTTGTTGCAGAGATGCCCTGGAAAGCAGGTGGTCTTCCTTATATGACAGCATCTGCTGCTCAGAATGAGAGCCTGAAGATCTAAAGGCAAAGGAAATGAAACCGCAGTCCTATAAATGCCTGTTTAAAAATAGCCTTGTTTTTTATTATTTTTTGTTGAATCAACTGGAACATTTTTATTGTTCACAATAAAGCAAATTGTCTAAAGGCAATGATCCTCCTCCCTTTATATTTCTGATACTAGGGTTTGTTTTATTCCCGGTCGTTTACTGGATCAGGTTTCTTCCCTAAGATTTTACAAATGGTGTGGGTGGCTGCAAACCCTCTGAAGGTTTTCTAAAGCCATTTGTTAATAATATCCTCTCAGCATTGACTCCAGCCTTTATAGTTGTGATTGTTAGTGAAGCTTCAAGGGCACGGTGGTGTTTTTATTCTTCTAGCCCTTGGGGAGAAAAGAATTCCCAGGAGGACTTTTGGCTGGCTTATTATCATCCAGAAACAAGAAATCAGAAAGCCTAAGCTAAAAGGCTGAACATGTTTTTAAACTATTTAAACATGATTGGACAGTGTGGCATATGTAATAAAAAAGAACAGGGGTTCAGGGCTCATATGGACCTAAATTTAAATCTCATATCTGCTACTTACTAAATGTATAACACTGATCACTCAAGATTTTAAACCTTAGATTCTTACCTGTATATAGGAATAATGTATAATATTAGCTGTTTTACCAGCAAAAAAGATTTTTGAACCCCAGTTTCTTGTAGGTATAACAATGTAGGTTATAACAATGCCCATGTCACAGTGTTGCTGGAAGTACTAAATAAAAGTACCTAATATTGCTTGTCACGTGGGCCCTTGAGAAACCTTAGCTTCCTGTGAGGGTCACCTCCCCTTTCTCTCTCCATTCCTCTGTCCGGTCCACATCAAAATCCACAGGCATTTACAGGATATTGGGACTGGCATTCTTACTCTATCCTCTGCCTTTTATGGGGAAAATCTGGATGAGATGGGAACCTGTCCCAGCCTGTTATGATGTTGAAGTGAACTTTGATTCACAAGTGAGACCTTTGTCTTGTCTGGGAGACTGCTAGAAGCAGGGTCTATCTCAGACCCCACTCTTACGCAGAGAGGAAGTGGGGCCACTCGGTTTGGCAGAAGACATTTCCTCTTTGAACCCCTGCCCAATCTGTCCTTTTCTGGTTTTCCCCAGAGCTATGAAATGTGATAGTGAGCTGTAGGATTCATTGTTTTAGGACCATGAAACGAATGTTTGGGGTTTGAGAATACAAACGGTCCTCACATGTCTCCAGCAGCTCATTGGTTGGATACCAGTTTTGGAATCACACAAATAGCTGGTAATGAAGGTTATTTGCTCACATTTTGTTCTCGCTACTCACTTTCACCTGCCTCTCCCTCTTCTCCTCTAGGCTGGTATCACTTCCCTGCCCCAGGGTGACTGGCAGTCACATCAACTGTCATTCCAGTGGGATTCTCACAGTGGGCTCTTTGGGTGCATTGAACAGTTCCATGAAACATGTCTTCATGGAATCATATGCATAATTTATGCCTTTTATTCTCTTTAATCTCCTGGCTCTTCCTGATTTCTGCTTTCGGCTTCAGTGCTGGGTGCTTGAGATGTCAGTTGGCCATGAAAGGTAGCCCCTATCTAAATACCTAATGCAGTAAAGGATAATTATCAAATCCCTCAGTTGTGATCCCGTTTACATTTTCAATGGGGAAGTCAGAGAATTAGACAGCTGATTTGAAGAGAGTATAATTAAGTGCTACAATAAAAGTAAGCACAGCAGCCCGTGTAAATAACAACCTAATCTGAATTTTTTTCTTGGCTTTTTATCCCTTAAAAAATTAAACAAAAAATGTACAGCTTTATCGGGGAATAATTTATTTACTGTAAGTTATAATTCAATAATTTTAAATAAATTTATAAAGATGTGCAAACCCCAAGCACAATCTGATTTTAGAACGTTTCCATTTTAGAACTTTTCTCTGAGTTCCCCACGAACCTGTTGGCAATGAATACCCACTCGCACACTCACAGCCCCAGCAACCATTGATCTATTCTCTGTCTTTATAAATTTGCATTTTTGTGCATTTCCTGTACATGGAATCATACAGTATGTATCCTTGTGGATCTCACTTTTTTTGATTTACCACATTTTTTAGGTCCATCGATATTTTAACATGTATCAGTGTTTGCATTCCTTTAAATTGCTGACAAATATTCCATTATATGGATATACCACATTTATTCATTTATCAGATTGTTAGACACTTGGATTATTTGTGGTTTGGGGTAGTAAGGTAATGCTGCTATGAATACTTAGGTTCAAATCTTTGTGCATATATTTTTATTTCTCAGGTAGATTCTTAAGAGTAGAATTGCTGGGTTCTTTGGTAACTTTATGTGTAACTTTAAGAAACTGCTGAACTGCTTTGGATAGTGGATGTACCACTTTACATTTCCACAAGCAATTGATAAGGATGCCATTATTTCACATACCATTTTAGTTGATATGCAGTGGTAACTTCCTGTAGTTTTAGTTTCCTTAATGACTAATGATGTCAAGCACTTTTAAATATACTTGCTAGCCATTCACATGTTGTTTTGCTCATTTTCTAATTGGGTTGTATTTCTACTATTGAGCTTTAAGAGTTATTTATATATCTAGATATAAGTCTTTTATTTTTATTTATTTTTTCGAGAGAAGGTGTCTCTGTCATGCAGGCTAAGGTGCAGTGGTGCAATCATAGCTCACTGCTACCTTGAACTTTTGGGCTCAAGTGGTCCTCCCAGTTCAGCCCCCGTAGTAGGTAAGACTACAGGCATGTGCCACCAGGCCTTGGTATTTTTTTTTTTTCTTTTTGGAGAGATGCTATGTTTCCCAGGCTGGTGTTGAACTCCTGGCCTCAAGCAATCCTCCTGCCTTATCCTCCCAAAGCACTGGGATTACAGGTGTGAGCCAGCATGCTCAGCCTAGATACAAGGCTTTTATCAGATATATGATTTGCAAATATTTTCATCCACTCTGTGGGTTGCCCTTTCATTTCCTTAATGGTGTCTTTTGAAGCACTCTTAATTTTTATGAAGTCCAGTTTATCAGGTAATTTTTTAATGGCTTTTGCTTTGGTTTTAACCTAAGAACTCCTTGACTAACCAAAGGCCATAAAAATCTTCTCCTGTATTTTCTTCCAGATGTTTTATGCTTTTAATTATTGCATTGATATTGATGATCCATTTTGAATTAAAGTTTATATGTGGTGCTAGCACAGCCATCTATTGAAAAGACTATCCTTTTCTCATTGAATTGTCTTGGTGCTTTTGTTAAAAATCAATTGACCGGCTGAGTGCAGTGGCTCATGCCTGTAATCCCAGCACTTTGGGAGGCTGAGGCAGGTGGCTCACTTGAGGTCAGGAGCTCAAGACCAGCCTGGCCAATATGGTGAAACCCCATCTCTGCTAAAAATACAAAAATTAGCTGGGCATGGTGGCACATGCCTGTAATTCCAGCTACTTGGGAGGCTGAGGCAGGAGAATCACTTGAACCAAGGAGGTGGATGTTATGGTGAGCCGAGATTGTGCACCGCCGCATTCCAGCCCGGGCAACAGAGCAAGACTCTGTCTCAAAAATAAATAAATAAATAAATAAATAAATAAATAAATAAATAAATTGACCATAAACATAAGACATATTTCTAGACTTCTGTTCCACTGATCCATATAGGTCTATCCTTATATGAATACCACACTGTCTTGATACCGTAGCTTTATAGTAAGTACACTTTGGTTTTCTTCAAAATTGCTTTATTTTAGATCTTTTGCATTGCCATTTAAATATTAGAATTATCTTGTCAATTTTTATAATAAATCCTTGAATTTTATAATCCATAAACATGGAATGTCTTTCCATTTACGGATGTATTTTTAAATTACTTTCAGCAATGCTTTGTAGTTTTCAGTATACAAATCCTGAGTTTCTTTTCTTAAATGTACAGTTAAGTATTTTATTCTGTTTCATTTTTGTAAATGAAATTTTTTTTTTAATTTACTTTCTGGTTATTTGCTATAAGTTCATAGAAATACAATTAAGTTTGGCATATTGATCTTGTAACTTGTGACCTTACTAAAATTGTTATAGTAGCTCCACATTGTGTGTGTGTGTGTTCTCTAAGAATTTCTACATGTCACCTGCAAATATAGTTTACTTCTTTCTTTCTAATCTAGTTGTCTTCAATTTCTTAGGCTCACAGTTTTCTTTCACCATTAAGTATGTTAGCCGAAAATTTTTCATGGATACCCTTTACCAAGTTGGAAAAGTTCCCTTCTATTCCTGGTTTGTTGAGAGATTTTCATCATGAATCAGTGCTGAGTTTTGTTGAATGTTTTTTCTGCCTCTCCTAGATGGCCATATGGGTTTTGTCCTTTACTACGTTACAATGGTATATAAAAGTAATTGATTTTCATATATTAAGGCAATGTTACATTCCTAGGACGAGTTCCACTTGGTCTTAATAATAATCCTTTTTATATGTTTCTGAATTTGGTTTGCTAATATTTTAAGGATTTTTGCATCTATGTTTATGAGGAATATTGAACTATAGTTTTCCTGTGATATCTCTGTCTGACTTTGGTATCAGGAATAAAGCTGGGTTTTTGGAATGGGTTAAAAAATGTTCACTTCTCTTCTATTTTTTGGGAGAGTTTGAAAAAGATTGATGTTTTTCTTCTTTAAATGTTTGGTAAAATTCACCAGCAAAGCCATCTGGTCCTGAGCTCTTTTTTGTTGAATGGATTTTTTTTTTATTACTAGTTCAATTTCTGTACTTGTTATAAGTCTGTTCTGATTTTGTATTTCTTCATGAGCAAATTTTGATCATTTGTATGTTTTCAGGAATTTGTCCATTTCATCTAGGTTATCCAACTTGTTCACTTACAGTTATTCATAGTATTCTCTTATAATCCTTTTTATTTCTGTAAGGTCAGTAATCATGTCTCCATCTTTATTTCTGCTTTTAGTGATTTGCACCTTCTCTCCCTTTTTTCTTGGTGAACTTACCTAAACGTGTGGCAAACTTGTTAGTCTTTTCAAACAACCAACTTTTGATTTCATTGATTTTCTCTATTGTTTTTCTAGTCTCCATTTCACTTGTCTCTGCTCTAATTTTCATTCTTTCCTTCCCTCTGCTAGGTTTGGTTTTAGTTTGAACTTCTTCTAGTTCTCTAAGGTGTAAAATAGGGTTATCAATTTGTGAGAGATCTTTCTTCTTTTTAATATAGGCACTTACAGCTTGTTATAAATTTAACTCTGAGCACTGTGGTTACTGCATCTCGTAAGTTTTGGTATGCTATGTTTTCATTTTCGTTTATCTCAAAGTATTTTCTAATTGCCTTGTAACTTATTTTCTGCCCAATTTAAAGAGTATATTGTTTAATTTCTAAATATTTGTGAATTTTCCAGTTTTCCTTATGTTATTGATTTCTAATTGTTTTATTCCATTGTGGTTGAAAAAGATATTTTGTAAGATTTCAATCTTTTAAAATTTATGGAGACTTGTTTAATGGTTTAGTATATGGTCCATCCTGGAGAATATTCCATGTAGACATGAGAAGAATGTATATTCTGCTGTTGTTAAATGGAGTTTTCTATGTATGTCAATTAGGTCTAGCTGGCTTATACTATTACTCAAGTTGTCTGTATCCTTGCTGATCTCTCTAAATGTTCTCTTGTTTCCCTCTTATGAGGACCCTTGTGAATACACTGGGCCAAGCTGGATAATCCAGGATAATCTTCCCATCTTGGAATTCTTAATCACATCTGCAAAGTCCCTTTTACCTTTTAAGGGAAGATATTTACAAATTCCAGGGATTAGGAAGTGGACATCTTTAGGATGCCATTATTCAGCCTCTCACATTAACTATATAGTCTTGTCTTAAATACTTATCTTCCATCAATGCACTCACTAACTGCAGGGTAGGACAGGATTAACTCAGAAATAGGGAGAAGAGTGTGCAACTACAATAGCATGGGGGCAAAACACAGTATCAAAGTAGCATTTTGAAGCATTCCAAAACTGAATGATGGATGTTACTCTATCAGAAAAGAGGGCCTCAACTTAAAGGACAATGGAAATCAGGGTGGAAAACTATACATATGTATGTATGTATGTGTTTTGTTAGGGACAGGGTCTCACTCTGTTGCCCAGAAGAGAGTATAATGGCTCAATCATAGCTCACTGCAGCCTTGAACTCCTGGGTCAAGTGATCCTCCCAAAGTGCTAAGATTACAGATGTGAGTCTGTACATGCAGCCTGTACTTGATATATTTATTGTATTTAATATGATTTGGCAAGAGGTTTTACATGGGGGAGTCATTGTTACTTATGCTCCAATGTAGAGAAAATTTGAGTCTTTCCCAAATATTTGTGTTTTTGTTTTTGGTGTGTGTGTGTGTGTGTGTGTGTGTGTGTGTGTGTGAAGGGCATGGGTTTGTATCAGAAGCATACTTTGAGCCTCCGGATATGAGTTTTATGATATAGTTTTCATCCCCAATAATAATAGTTATGGGTTTATTCCTCTGTGTGTCACACAAAATACGCTTCACAGTGGGGAGATTTTATAAATTAGGGTTATGTTTTCCACTGGGGTCTTTGTAATGAATTTTTAAAAATTTGTTGGTTCATCTTTATTTGTGTGACTTATATTATGTCTAGCTTGAAAGACCTTGATCTGATTTCTATTCAATTAAGTTTTATGGCTTTGTACTCCACAGCCAAACCATAACTATAAACCTACAAGAAAAGTTATGGCTAAAAGAAAGAACATCACAACATGTTAACTGCCCTCTTTCCATCATTTAGAAATCTCCAGTTGAGTGCCAGGAAGTTTCTGACCAGTGAGTTCAATGTTAAATGTTGATGCTCCTTTGTTAGACTTTAAAGTTTTTTTGTTTGTTCGTTTGTTTTCCAAAGAAAGGGCTTCTGAAGGATAACCACAAAATCCAGTGGAAAATAACATGGGAATAGTTTTTATAGCCTACTGAACTGTAGTCAGATGATGTAGTTTCATATCATGTTTCTGATACTTACAACTTGACCTTGTAAAAGTCAAATAATCTCTATGAGCCTCAGTTTTCTCACCTGTAAAATGAAGATAATATCTACCTCACACAGTTTTAAGAGTTACTAGAATGTGCTTTGAAAAGTGTTACATATTAAACAAATGAAATGGGATTACTGCTACTTTTAAGTAGAAGAGGAACCTCTGCATCTTGAATAGTAATAATAGACTTGCACATAGGTAAATTTTCATCATTAAGAATGAATGTATTTGATGAGAACAAATACTCCATCCAAGGGCTTGAGAGGTTTCAAATATCTAGATCATGAGGCTGATGGGACAAATGTGAACACTTTGTTTCTATTTATCTGCATGTAAGCAAGTGGAGTTTTCTCTCCATTTTTTAGTCACAGCTCCAACTCTGACCAGCCATCTCACAAATAATTGGTGTCTGGTTAGGAAAGACTACGTAAATATGGTAAATCTACCCTTACTACAGGAAAAAGGAGTTGAAGACACACGCTCCTTTATTGATAGGTCAGATGTGCCTAGTTTACATCAGTAAAACAAAATACTTGTCCAGGTACATCAGAAGAGTAGGGAATGGGTTACTAATATTTAGAAAGAATTATTTAATAACATAATGAGCATCACATGCTCAAATTTAGTTTTTTTTTTTTTAATGATAGTTTTAGGGATAGCATGAGTAGTTCAGAGAGAATTTCACTGAGAATATGAACCTCTGGTCCAATATTTGTGAATATATATGTGATGTGTGCATGTGCACATGCACTCACACACACATATACACACTTCGGGTTCAATCAAGTGAACAAAAAAAATACTTGGGAATTTAAAAATTATGTCTGCACTTACCACTCTGGGTTTGAAATAAAACTAATGCTTTAGGGAGAGAGAATTTCTCCCACTATTACCCAAGAAGAGTTAAGGAAAATATCTCTCTCCAAACAACTTAAAATAATTGAGCGAATGCAATGGTGTAAAGAGAGGGGTTTTTAAAAATTTTATTTTGAGAAAGGAGAAGCAAAAGAAAAATATAACTCCTTGGTTCATTAGTGTCATTCAAGAGCATGGAGATGCATATATCACTTTCCCTACATTACATTGCTGGATTGCAGCCCTATGACCACATCTGCCTATCTGTTGGTCTTGATACCATACAATCAAGCTTCAGAGACCAAAAGGGGGTTGAGTTGGCAGAGATCAGGTCATATGCCCTTGCTTTGGTTGCCAGCAGATGCAATAGTGAAAGGTAAGAATCTGATTTCCACTGAGATTTATTCAACAGGGAATTCACACAGATTAGGAAAACTTTTTGATACCGAGGAGCTAAAAAAAATTCTACTGCTTATTACATAATTAATTCATTAAGAAAAGCTGTGTACTGAAGATGATCAACACTGTAAGAACTTCGGATTATTAATCCAAACATGTGTTGGTCATTCACAGGATTCAAAATAGAACCTTTTGTGGCAGATTGTATTTTGCAGATGGTCACAATATCTCCCATCCCACATCTTTGTCTAACAATGTGACTTTGATTTCCCCTCCTCAATGGGGGAGTTTCTTTTCACTCCCTTTGAATCTGAAAAATATAGTCATTTATGTATTTTATTATTTATAATAGTCTTCTATACGGCCATTCACCAATTTATTCATGAATATATACATGTACACACACGCAGTGCTCAATTTGCCTTTTGTTTCTTGGGAAAAATGGACACTATCAGCAAATGCCAGGCTCTCTGCTAAATATATAAGCTCATTTAAATCTCACAACTTCTCATGTGATATGTACTATTACCATTTTACATATGATCTTTGTGAGGCAGATGTCTTCTAGAACATGTTAGGTTCTTATTAGAATTTGTATGGTAAACTTCAATTTCTAAGGTTTCAAATACTCCACACATCTGCTATTTCTGCCATAGCATAGCTGTATAGTGGAGCAGTAAGAACATGAACTTTGGAGCTGGTATGTTTATTTATTTATTTATTTATTTATTTAATTTTTTATATTTTGGAGACAGAGTCTTGCTCTGTCACCCAGGCTGGAGTACAGTGATGCCATCTCGGCTCACTGCATCCTCTGCATCCCAGGTTCAAGTGATTCTCCTGCCTCAGCCTCCCTAAGTAGCTGGGATTACAGGGGCCCACCACCACGCCTGGCTACTATTTGTATTTTTAGTAGAGATGGGGTTTCACCATGTTGCCCAGGGTGGTCTTGAACTCCTGAGCTCAGGCAATGCTCCCACCTCGGCCTCCTAAAGTGCTAGGATTTAGGCGTGAACCACCGCGCCTGGCCTGTTATATCTACGTTCAAATCCTGACACTACCCCTTAACATGTGTGACCATGTGCAAATCACTTAATCTTACTGTGCCCCGGTTTTCTCATCTAAAAGTTATGGATAATAGTAGTTACCCCTATTGAAGAGTTGTTATGAAATTTACACCCCCTACTAAACAGTTGTCATGAAAATTATACTTAATATTTGTGAGATGCTTTGGACAGTGCCTGTCAAGTAGTTAAGCACTATATTTATGATTACTAGATAAAATGTTAAAAATAAAATAAGACGGCTGGGCGCGGTGGCTCAAACCTGTAATCCCAGCACTTTGGGAGGCCGAGACGGGCGGATCACGAGGTCAGGAGATTGAGACCATCCTGGCTAACACGGTGAAACCCCGTCTCTACTAAAAAATACAAAAAACTAGCCGGGCGAGGTGGCGGGCGCCTGTAGTTCCAGCTACTCGGGAGGCTGAGGCAGGAGAAAGGCGTGAACCTGGGAGGCGGAGCTTGCAGTGAGCTGAGATCGGCCACTGCACTCCAGCCTGGGTGACAGAGCGAGACTCTGTCTCAAAAAAAATAAATAAAATAAAATAAAATAAGACATAATTTAATTTCTCCCTTATACCAAGGATTTCTCTTCAATTTTGCCCAAATTTTAATTTTGTGAATTACCTAATGAAACATTTTGCAGAAGTAAAGACTTTTTTGTGCTCCCGTGAGAGCACTAGATCTGTAGCTATTTATTTAACTGGTTCATTCTGGGATGGTAAAGATCTTAACGCAGCAAGGAGATGTGTAGATGGATGGAAAGGAGTTTTATGAGCACTCGAGCCTGTCTGAATGTTTGTATCTATACATTCCTGCCCCTCAAATATCTCCTTTTTTGTTTGCCATACTCGCAACTGATATAATTATATTGTCTTTAGCAGAATGCTTCAAAATGTGGTATAGGTAAACAGAATGACACTAATTCACCAAAGTAGCTAAAGGAAAACTATTTAAAGGATTATGTCTTCACTTGTTTTTTTATGATTGAGGGCATCATTACTAAGTTAATGCAATTATGAAGGTGGAGGAGGCAACATTAATCAGAGTGGCTGACTGTTCTATCTACTGGGTATCTATTTACTTATGTAATTTAATGCATCATACTAATTCCTCACCATGTTAGAATTGTATTAGTCTTGGTCACATATTTTGTGCAGTGCAATTGGAGATTTCAGTGCATTCACACAGCTTTACCCTATTAGGCACTGGCTTTGCTCTCTCAAGATCTCTACTAAACTGAGGGATCTAAGCTATAAGAATGCAAAGGCATAAGAATTATATAATGGACTGTGAAAACTCAGGAAGGAAACATGGGAGGGGGGTGAGGTATAAAAAAACTACACTTTGGGTACCAGTGTACACTGCTTGGGTGATGGGTGCACCAAAATCTCAGAAATCATCACTAAGCGACCAGGCATAATGGCTCATGCCTGTAACTCCGGCACTTTGGGAGACCAAGGCGGGTGGATCACTTGAGGTCAGGAGTTTGAGACCATGGCCAACATGGTGAAACCCTGTTTCTACTAAAACTACAAAAATTAACTAGGTGTGTTGGTGGGTGCCTGCAATCCCAGCTACTTGGGAGGCTGAGGCAGGAGAATCACTTGAACCCGGGAGGCAGAGGTTGCAGTGAGCCAAGATCATGCCACTGCATTCCAGCCTGGGTGACAGAGTGAGACTCCATCTCAAAAAAAAAGAAAGAAAGAAAGAAAGAAAGAAAGAAAGAGAGAGAGAGAGAGAGAGAGAGAGAGAAAGAAAGAAAGAAAGAAAGAAAGAAAGAAAGAAAGAAAGAAAGAAAGAAAGAAAGAAAGAAAGAAAAGAAAGAAAAGAAAACCAGAAATCACCATTAGAGAACTTTTCCAGGCAACCAAACACCACCTGTTCCCCCAAAACTATTGAAATAAAAATAAAAATTAAAATTAAATAAAGACCCCTACCAAACTGACGCAGACTAAGCAGCAAAAGGCGCAGACTATGGGGATTCCATTCAGGACAACGGGTAAGAGTCAAGTAGAGGAAAGCATTAAACTGCTCATGCACATGCAGTGCCAGATGGACCTAAACATGTATACACTGGGGAATTGGAAAGCAGCTAATGTGGCTGTAGAAAACTCAGATAGGAGTATCTTGGTCTGTTTGGACAGCTATTACAAAATACCATTCACGGGGTGGCTTCTAAGCGACAGAAATTTATTTCTCATATTTCTGGAGGCTGGAAAGTGCAAGATCTAGACCCCGGCAGATTCGTTATTTGGTGAGGGCCTGCTTCCTGATTCATAAACAGCCATCTTTTTGCTGTAAACCTCCATAATGGAAGGAGTAAGGGAGGTCTCTGGGGTCTCTTTTATAAGGTCATAATCTCATTCATCAGGTCTCCACCCTCATGACCTCATCATCCCCAAAGACTCCACCTCCAAATACCATCACATTGAGATTTCGGCTTCAACATATGAATTTTCGGGGGTGGGAGAGGGAGAGTGGAAACAAATATTCATGGTAGGAAGGAGAAAAAAGACTAGAAACGGCCGGGCGCAGTGGCTCAAGCCTGTAATCCCAGCACTTTGGGAGGCCAAGAAGGGCGGATCACAAGGTCAGGAGATTGAGACCATCCTGGCTAACACGGTGAAACGCCGTCTCTACTAAAAAATACAAAAAACTAGCCGGGTGAGGTGGCGGGCGCCTTAGTCCCAGCTACTCGGGAGGCTGAGGCAGGAGAATGGCGTGAACCCGGGAGGCGGAGCTTGCAGTGAGCTGAGATCCGGCCACTGCACTCCAGCCTGGGCGACAGAGCGAGACTCCGTCTCCAAAAAAAAAAAAAAGACTACAAACGAAGATCAGAGCAAGGAAATAAAGTAAAACGGAGAGCATCTTTGTGAAGAGAGTGAAAAGCAAGGCAAACAAAAGGGAGGAAAATGCAAATGGACAAAAAGTTGCCCTCGCCTCAAAGCTTGTTTTATGCCCCTCTATTGTGGCACTTTCACAATGTGTTGGAAATCTCTGGTTATATAGCCCTCCAGGGAGGTAGCACAGGCAGGGCAGAGTAGTGGTCAACAGATAGCTATTTATAGAATAACTGGATGAAGCAGAAGGATAAATAGGGATTTAGAATAACAAAGGAAAACGTAGAAGCAAGCAGAGGAAAGTGAAGTTGACAAGAAATCAACAAACACATCATTACTAACCAGAATATTAGAGACAAGATGCTATCAAGAATTAGGAAAGCCTCTCTTCCCTGATTTGTCATATCTCAGTCAGTTTCAAATACTTTATATTCAATGAAACCCAAATACTGAGTTCCTGCTTTTAAAAAAGTGGAGATAGAGAGGATGAAATACATATGTTTCTGATTCGTTTACACAAAACTCATTGAAATTCAGCTTAGCATAGGGCGATTAGATGTCATATATGCCAATGCACACATAGTAATTGTTTTAAGTCATTTTTGATGCCCCAGGAAGTCTCTAAGAATAAACAACATCAAGTCCCAAAGGCCTAAGAGTGCAGTCTGAAAGAAAAAAACCAAAAATATCTGAATAAGGGTCTACATTTCCAAATTTAACAGTTTGCTGTGAAGAATCCAAGGATATCTTATGATGCCCAGGATCCCAGGAAATAGCAGTCAGGGCTTGACAATTGGAGAATAGGTAGAGTCCTCACCAGCAATGTTGTGAGGAAATGGAAATAAAATGAAATGAAGCAAAATCCAAATGGAGGAGACAATGAGGCTCTATCTGAAAATAACTGAAGATGGACTGAAGCAAGAAAAAGAAAACCCATGGAGAAAATGGGAACAGAGAAGATCAAGGAGTTAGAAACAAACCGAACCTGCAAAGAATAAAGTTTTACAACTACTGTGTTAATTGGGTGCAATTGTTCCTTATTTCAGTGCCTCATTGTATTTTATACACTGGTTCAGTCACAGTCAGTGCAGAGACACACTGTCCATAACCCCAAAGGAGAAGATGACAGAGAATGTCTTTGCCATCTAGTAGCTTCCATCTTAGTTGAAGGAGAAAGGCCATGAACTCATAAAAGGGGAGTTGGGATTCTGGTTTCAGCAAATGCAAAAGTGACAATGCTGTTTACTGAGATGAGAGAAGAGTGGATATGTTAAGTGTGAGATGGCTGAGCTATATCCAAGTGGAAATGTTAAGGAAGCAATTGAATATATACATTTGGGCATCACCAACATATCTAATCTGCAATATTGAAACCTTGAGGGTAGTTGAATACTCTGAATAATAAAGCTAATATATATTGAATGTTTCAATGTTCCAGGAACTATTTTAAGCACTTGATATGGATTATCTCATTAATCTGTGAGATAATCCATAATTAAACTGTCCTGTGAGCTAGAAACAATTATTATCCAGAGTTTACATATGAGAAAACAGGGGATTAAAGATTCTTCTCAGTAAAACTAAACCAGCCCAGAGAAAAGACCATTGACAATGATATTAGGGGTCCCTTGGGAACCATGAAAGCCCTGCCTCCTATACTTGGAGCTTGAAACCAGCTCTCTAGTGTTTGAGTCCTAAATATTAACAGCTTACCAAGGATCACCACACATTTCAGAAAACCTTTGAAATGATATGCACAGACCAAGACAGGCAAATGGAAGGTGGGGTTGGGAGCAAGCACGTACGCGCGCGCGAACACACACACACACACACACACACACACACACACACACAAACACCTCACAGTAACAAAGTAACAGAGAGGGAGAATGCCTTTGTCTTAATTTATGGCTCACTGTATGGTAACTTTTAGAAAATTTCAATGTATGCTCAACTAGAATATACTATTGTAATTGTTGGGCGTACTGTTCTCTGTATGTCCATGATACCAAGTTTGCTAATCATGTTATTAACATCTTCTCTATCCACGCTGACTTTTTCTCTGTTCTATCAAATACTAAGATATATAAAATGTCCCAGTATCATGATTATTATCTGTTTCTTCTTGTACTTCTGTCAATTTTCCTTTATATATTCTAAAGATTTTATGTTAGGTTTACCAAAAGATTAAATCTTTAATATGATTTAAAGCATTATAATTATGAAATGACCCTCTTTGTTTTCAGTAAACTTTTTGCTTGATATTAATATTATTGTTTTGATTAGTGTTTGCATGATATATCTTTTTCTATTCTTTTATATTTAAACTATATCCTGTTTTCATTGTGTTACTTGTTAACAAAATATTGTTGAATCTTGTGTTTTTATCTAGTCTGACAATCTTTGTCTTTTAGCTGGTACATTTAGTTCACTTAATATAATTAGTGATATATTTGGGCTTAGATCTACCATCTCACTATGTACCTTCTAATGTTTCTTCTTTTACGTACTTTTTCTTTTATTCCCTTATTTTGATTATTTACCATTTTTTCTAGTTTTTTTCTATTAATTTGAAAGTCATATACCCTTTAATTATTTTTTAATTCAGGTTGTTCTTCCCCTTTTTCCAATCATGACATCATTACAACCGACAGTAAAACACAAAGCAATTGATTAGGCTACAGTTTTATATTAGTTGCATCCCCAATTGTGTGTTGTTAGTGAAAATTTTAAGTCAGACCCAACATTATGTAAAACCAGGCTCCAATATTTACTTATTGTACTATGCTGGGTAGTGTATTCATGTCACTGAGTTTCTTCACCTACCAAATAGAGTTGATATATCTTTATAACCTTGAACCCTATAATAAACTTATGGAGTTGATGTGAGGATAAAGTCATATGATGTTCAGAAAGCATCAAACACTGATCCTAACATATAACAAGCATGAGGTCTCTATTCCTGTTTTTCTAAGCTTCGCCATATTGAAAGACATTATAGATTCTTAGAGTCAAGTAGACTTGGAAAGTTAAATTGTCTTGCTAACGGATGGCTTTATTTATTTATTTGAGACACAGTCTTGCTCTGTCATCCAGGCTAGAGTGCAGTGGCACGATCTGGGCTCACTGCAACCTCCACCTCCCGGGTTCAAGCGATGCTCATGCTTCAGCCTCCCAAGTAGCTGGGATTATAAGCACGCACCACCATACCTGGCTAATTAATTTTTATTTATTTATTTATTTATTTTAGTAGAGATGGGATTTCATCATGTCAGCCAGGCTGGTTGGTTTTATTTATTTTACGTTGATTCAATTAGCTTCAAATTCAGAAAGTGGTAATTCTGATGTTAAAACCAAGTTATCTCTGTGCATGTATGTTTGGTGGGGCAGTGGGGAGCAGTTCTTGGCTTGTTGATAACAGATACATTTCATACCCTTTTCCTGCTCTGCTCCAGTCCATAGGGTGACTAACACCTGAAAGCTGTATTTCCCTGTGTCCTAGTTTCTTGCTAGGTTTAACCAATGGGACACACCAGCAAGCTTATGGGCAGAGGGAAGGAAGAAGTGAGTTGTTTTTCCCTTTTCACTTCACATCTGGGCCCATCTTCCTGAGTGGCTGTGTCTGTTCCATTGCGCTAACTTCCTCTGTAACAGATGTAGTGCATTTCTAGCTTATACCTAGCGATTTCTGCCAAAACTCCCTTAATCCCTCTAGTTTATGGGTGACAATAGCTTCCTGATGTTGCTAAACCTTTGGGTTGCCTCTATGTCCCCTCTATGTGATTTCTTAAGTATTTTATCATCTTTGTTACCAGTCACCTGGGTTAAGTGTTTTCTTTTGTAAATACTTAGAGTAGCTTTTTCTAGTTTGACCATGACTGAAACAATGTGAGTGATTGGTTGTGTGTGAGTGTGTCAGTGTTTGTACTTAGGGGTGAATTAAAGTAGGGTGTCACCTACTTTAGTGACTGTGGTTTCCTATGCACATCCAAAAATGGTAACTAAACTATGAGCTAGCTAGATACTCCAAGAAAAAAAAAGTTCGTTGGAGTCACCCAATAACTTAATGTACTCACCTAGTGGAGTGTTACACTATGAATTATATGGACACTTTCATAGTTGTTCAAACATAGAGTCATTGATGGATTGATGTGATGGTTCTGGTACAATAACCATTACAAAATAGAAAAGAATCCCTTTCCTGTTTGGGCTACTTCCTCATTCTGAGAGAAAATAGAGTTTGCTGCCATCTTAATACCTTGTCTGTTGCTAGATAAGCCAAGGGAAGCCCCTTCCATATATAGTTGCTCTTTAATGATACCTGTCCTCTAAAGTCACCCAACACTTTGGATTGCTGATAAAATACCTAATAGTTAAAAATAGGGTGGGGGTAGGGGAAGGCCTGTATCTAAATTATTCTGGGAAGATTTTTAAACTTTTTTTAAACTTTGGATTTGCTACTTATAAAATCTTTTCACACTAGAAATATTGAGATCTTTTTTTAATGTACTAAAAGGAATTACTTGACGGCATTCCATTTTTCCCTCTTAGGGACTGCTGAATGAATTGGCATTTCCCCACCCAGCTGAAGCTATACTTTTATTTTATTTGTCTCAGTGCCGGTTTCAGATTTTCACTTCCCTGTTTTGAATGTTGACTCCTTTAATTACTTTGTTACACATTTGCCAAGAAGAATATTTTTCAGTCTAGCTTTGTGAGCCTGTAAAACATGAAGCAATTTTTCTAAATAATATCCCATTTGATACATCATTGGCTTGTGCTGATTTATTTCAATCTAGACCAATGTAGAAAAGTTTTTTCACCAGTGTAGAAATATCCTAGTAATAGATATGATCACATACTTATGTTCTACTGTGCTTCAGGTGCTTAAAAGTCAAATGCCAATAATATTACCTTCTCATTTGACTTACCAAGAAAATTATGTATATTGAAAAGGGATAACCTAGGAGTGCTGAAAAATGTTTTAATGTCAACAACTATTTACTAAATACTTACTATGTGCTAGGCAGTGTGCTAAGCATTACAAGGATTTAACAATGACACTTATAGTACTAAGGGGACCGTATTTAAACAAGTTATTTAAAGCACTTAGCACTGGTCCTGGCATGTAGTAATGCTCAGTAAGTGGTAGCTGTTATTAATAATCTGGTGTCTTGCATCCCAATCCTGGGTTTTCCCTGCTCTAAAGAATCAAGGTAGGATAGGATATGTGTATATGCCATGTGATCCTGACCATGCTTCTATTGGCCTCCCATATTAACTTTAACCTAACTACTAACCTATCTACATTATCTGCTTACTACTACTATTATCTATCTATTACTAACTGTTATTTATCTATCACTAACAAACATACCTGCTTTAACCTTCATCCTGCTATGGTCTGAATGTTTGTGTCTCCCTAAAACTCATGTTAAAATCCTAACCCCCAAGGTGATGGTATTAGGAGGTGGGGCTTTGGGGAAGTGATTAGGTCATGAGGGAAGGGCCCTCGTGATTGGGATTAGTTACTTTATTAAAGAGACCCCAGAGGGCTAGCTTTCCATTTCCTCTATGTACAGTTACAATGAGAAGGTGGCCCTCCATGAGGAAGTGGACTTTCACCAGACACAGTGAAGATTCAGTGTCTGGTGAGAGCCCATTTCTTCATGGAGGACCATCTTCCATTGCAGATCTTGGACTTTCTAGCCTTCAGAAACATAAGAAACAAATTTCCATTGTTCAGAAGGCACCCAGTCTTTGCATTTTGTTATAGCACCCCAAACTGACTAAGATACTGCTTTTCATCCCCTTATCTTAATAATGAAAATAGCTGACATTTAACCTGACTGTGACTTTTATCAGGCATGGTGCTAAATGCTTTATAAGTATTATCTTATTGAATCTTATGCAGTAGACCCTATAGCCCTGAAGCTTAGAAAGATTTAGTAACTGAAGCTTAGAAAGATTGAGCAAACAGTCTGCAGAGCTAGAAAGTGCAAGAACTAGAATTTAAGTCCAGGCAACTTGACTCCAAAGCTTGTGTTCTCAAATGCTAGGTCCTGTTGCCAGTTCCCTTGGGCCTTCATGTCAACCTCACCTGTTGTAACCTCAGGCTGAACAGATGCTGTTCTGAGTCTCTGGTCCTGATAGGCTCTTGCTGAACCTGGCCCCTTCCAAACTCTAGTGTAAAGAGCTAGAGAGTTATATAATTAGGTAAAGGAATAGTAGTCCCATAAAAATAAGGGCTCTGTAAGTGGTCTTCCTGGTTGTTCCATGTGGACACTGGAAAGAAGAATTTAGAAAAGGTAAAAAAAAAGAATCCTGGGTCTTATTGGCAAGTAGATAGAAAGAAGCAGTACCTGGAGGGTCACTGGGAAGAAAACTGTTTTAAGAGGAGAGAAAAACTTTGCTTAAAAAATTGAAAGTCTGTAAGTTATATCAAATATCTAATGAGATTCTCTGGGGATAAAGGGAGATGAGTAAGGGCCACTGTGAAAAAGTGGGCAGTATCCCACCACAGAGTAGCTTTCCTTTCCATCTCTACTTCTCAGTTTGCAAACTGTTTTTCTCTCATTCTAAAGACTCAGAGGTTCATTTGCAACTCTGAGTATTCACTTTCTCCTTTTACTGCCCCCCCGATCACATTGTGCACACTTAAGCTGTAGTTACTAAGTAAACCCTGAACAGCATATCAACAGAAAAAAAAAAAAAAGATGTTTTTATCCCAGAGGACATATGGCTTCAAAACAAAGATGAACTCAATTTGCATTTCCGTTGACAACCAATTTTAAGGGTCCATGAAAAAGCCTTTGGTGTTGCCAATCTGGAGGAAAGTTGGGCATTGTCTGCCTAAATGCTTCCTTACTCTGTGAGTTACAGTCACCAGATGCACAGAGAAACCTTCTGGGTCTGCCTGTCCCTTTCTTTTTCTTTCCTCACTTACTTCAGAAGCAATTAGACAGCATGAAGATGGATGCTGACCAGCCTCTGTGTTGAGATATTTGCTGGCCACCCAGCACGGTGGGCACTTGTCTTTATTTTGGGCCATTCAGCCATAGTGCCCTGGCTCTGCAAGCATGCGTGTATTAGCACCATAAAAGATGATTTACAAATGAAACAAGATGAGGACACCGTGCTCACCAGAATTCTTCTTCTGAAAGGAGAGCCATCAGTGTTGGAACTTTTGATATGAGAGCAGCTAGGAGCTTAGCCAGCCTGGGGGTGAGTAGACCTGTTCTTTGTTGCTTGCTAAGGCACATGTCCTTTGCACAAGTTGTTCTCTCCATAGGTGGGGAACATGGCTCTAGAACCAGCCTACCAGGTTTAAACCCCATCACACACTGGCTCTTGGGCAAGATACTTGACCACTCACACCTTGATTTTCTCACTGTAGGATTAGGCACACTCATAGTAGTTCCAAATGGGATCATTGTGAGAAAGATATAAGCATGCATGGAAGGCCAGCAGAACAGTGTGTGGCACATAGTATTAATAATAACATGTGGCCTGGTGCAGTGGCTCATGCCTGTAATTCCAGCTCTTTGGGAGGCGGAGGCGGGTAGATCACGATGTCAGGAATTCAAGAGCAGTCTGGCCAACATAGTGAAACCCTGCCTCTACTAAAAATACAAAAAATTAGCCGGGCATAGTGGCAGGTGTCTGTAATCCTAGCTACTTAGGAAGCTGAGGCAGGAGAATTACTTGAACCCGGGAGGCAGAGGTTGCGGTGAGCTGAGATTGCACCACTGCCCTCCAGCCTGGGCAACAGAGTGGGACTCTGTTTCAAAAAATAATAATAATAATGATAATAATAATAATAATGATAATAATGATAATAATAATATGTAAGTGCTCCTTTTTTGTGTTCTACATAACCATATTAATTTTCACCCTTCTTTCAAGTCTTAAGTATCACTTCCTTAGGGAACCTCCCCACCTGGTAGATCAGTTGCTTTGTACATGCTCTCTGAGAAATCTGTGCTTCTTTTGCAATCCTGTGTTTATTCATGTGATCATTTGGTGAGGTCTGTCTTCCCCACTAGGCTGCAAGCATCCTTTTTTACATTGTATACCCAGTGCCTGGCATAGGATCTAACATATAGTAAGTTCTCAATAAATTTTTGCTAAATGCATTATATATCTTTATGATCCATGTATAGAAATGTTTAAAGCACCTACATTGATACATTTTATTTCATTCAACAAAAATATACTGAGCACTAACTTCATACCAGACCCTGTGCTAGAAGTTAGTCAGGCAAAGATAGAAAAGATGGTTCCTGCTCTCAAAAGGTCCCCAGTATTGTTGACAGCCACATACCAGATAAATCGTAGCACTTGAAGATGTAGCCTGTGTAAGTCATGTGCTCACCCTGTGCTGAGTCACTCTAAAAACAACCACGTATGAGTAGTTGGGGGTAATTTTTGCTTCACTGAGTATTATGGAAGCTTAATGACTTAGTAATAAATGTATGCATGGTAGCATTAGGGCCTATATACAAAGAAACAAACAAAAAATAGGATAATCAGAATCCTAACACTGTAGCAGAAAATAACAATTTGCGTTTCTTTGGAGCGTTATAGCTCCACATCAGTTTTCTTTTATGATCTTCTGGGTCATTGCATAATTTTTATCCCCAGTTTATTAGAGGAGATAAAATATGCATTATCCCAAGAACCCAGTGAGGACCCAAGCCCAGATTCTTTGACCTAGATACCCTGGCTTCCTTGACCAGCACAAGGAATGGAATGAGCACATCCCTGCCTCCCAATGTTAAGTGAAACTAAACATCCTCCCTGCCCACCCCATGGGTTCATGGTGGTTCGGGGTCCTATGCTCACAAATACTGCTCTTTTCAGAGCAGAAATGGTAGGTTCTGTCTTTGTGATTGCAGACCTTTAGGCTTTAAGGCTTAGCGTATACAAGAATACCTCAGAGATATTTCAGGTTCAGGTTCCAGACCATCACAATAAAGCAAGTCACCAACAATTTTTGGTTTCCTCATACATATAAAAGTTACATTTACACTATAGTCTATTAAGTGTGGAATAGCATTATGTATAAAAAGTTTGCATTATGTTTAAAAATACCCATAATAAAAATACTTTACTGCTAAAAAAAAATGCTAGTGATCATTTAAGCCTTCAGTGAGTTATAATCTTTTGCTGGTAGAGGGTCTTGTCTTGATGTTGATGGCTGCTGACCAGGGTAGTGGTTGCTGATGGTTGGGATGGCTCTGGCAATTTCTTAAAATGAGACAACATTGAAATTTGCTGCATTGATTGATTTTTCCTTTCATGAAGGAATTTTTCTGTAGCATGTGATACTGTTTGATAGCATTTTACCCACAGTAGAAATTCTTTCAAAATTGCTCAATCCTCTCAAAACCCTGCCACTGCTTTATCAACTAAGTTTATTCTAAATTCTCGTCATCATTTCAACACAGCAGCTTCATCAGAAGCATATTCCATCTCAATAAACTACTTTCTTTGCTCCTCCATAAGAAGCAATTCCTCATCAGTTCAAGTTTTGTCATGAGATTGTGGCCATTCGGTGCCATCTTCAGGCTTTACTTCTAATTCAAGTTCTCTTACTATTCCTACCACATCTGCAGTGACTTTCTCACTAAAGTCTTAAACCTCTCAATGTCATCTATGAAGGCTGGAATCAACCTCTCCCAAACTCCCATTAATGTTGATATTTTGACCTCCTGCCATGAATCACAAATGCCCTTAATGGCATTCAGAATAGTGAATCCTTTCCAGAAGCTTTTCAGTTTACTTTGCTCAGATCCATCAGAGGGAATCACTATCTATGTCAGCGATCACCTTACAAAATGTAGTTTTTAAATAATAAGACTTGAAAGTCAAAATTACTGCTTGATACATGGGCTGCAGAATGAGTGTTGTGTTAGCAGGCAAGAACACACCATTCATCTCTTTGTACATCTCCATATAGGTAGTAAGTTTGTTTCACTTTCTTTTCGTTCTTTTGCTCACTGGAGTAGCACTTTTAATTTCCTTCAAGAACATTTCCTTTACATTTACACCTTTGCTAACTGTGGCAAGAGGCCTAGCTTTTGGCCTGTCTCGGCTTTCAACATGCCTTCCTCACTAAGCTTAATCATTTAAAGTGAAAGATGTGTGACTCTTTCTTTCACCTGAACACCTACAGGCCATTGCAGGGTTATTAATTGGTCCAATTTCCATATTGTGTCTAGGAAATAGGGAGACCCAAGGAGAAGGAGAGAAATGGGGAAAAGCCAGTCATTGGAGCCGTTAAAATACACATAACATTTATTAATTAAGTCTTCCATCTTACATGCGCATGGCTTATGGTACCTCAAAGCAATTAAAATAGTGACATCAAAGATTACTGGTCACAGATCACCATAACAGATATAATAATAATGAAGAAGTTTGAAATATTACAAGAATTACCAAAGCATGACACAGAGACATGAAGGGAGCACATGCTGTTGGAAAAATGGCACATAGATATTGTTGCCACAAGCCTTCAATTTGTAAAAAATACACTACCTGCAAAGTGCAGTAAAGCAAAGCACAATAAAAGGAGGTACGCCTGCATTCTCTGTTACTGAAAAAGAGAATATTGGAAGGATACATGAGCATGTCTCTTAGCAATAAGGCCTAAGACCCAGAAGGAAGGCCATGTCCTCTCATTCCTACCTTGGTGGGTGCTTCCTCCCATGACTCAGTCCCTTAGGGTTAGGTAACTTTGGTTTTCATTCTTACTTCAGAAATCTTAGATCTAGAATTGCAGAATCTAGCTGTCAGCTCTAAAAGTCCTCTATACGATTTCTTCCAGAAGGCTCAGATGTCCTTATGCAAATGAAATCCTTGGTGCCTTCTCAGATATTCCAGAGTTCCTCAGGGGCATACACTCAGTTCAGATTTCCCTCTTGTGACTGTATCTTTAAGTGAAGCTGTTCTTTTCCTTTCCCTAGACACCACAAATGTCCACCATCTCTTCCTGCTTATTAAAAATATACTTAGAGGCTGCCTTCTGGAAAGTGCTGGACTCATGGCAGGTTGGAGGTCTCCTGAGCTGTGTCCTCTTGATCCCAGCCAATTCCTGCCACAGTCTGCCCACCAGGGACAGTGCCCCCCTCAGTGGCACATTTGCCAGGCCAGGAAGTACCAGGCAAATGTCCCACCACAAGATGACAGGCTCCCCACCACAGGTGCCAGACTCTTCTCCTTTGTCTCATGGTAGCACTTGGAGCTGCCGTGGCCACAGTGCAGAGTCTGGCACCTGGGGGGATGCAGAGGGGGGCTCTCGGCAGCAAGCCTACCTGTCAAGTGCTTCTGGGATTAGGAGTGCACATTGCCAACTCCCCCCTCTGGAAGAACTTGATGGGTGGGCATCCTGCCAAGAGGCAGAGCTCAAAGCCCTTCTGTGCATGTGCTTCTCAGACCCCCAACTGGCTACTTAGCCATTTGGCCAGATACCAACTTCTCCAGCAGTGTTTTTGAGCCCTGCCCATCTTTCCTTTGGCTGGATTGAGCAGACCCACTATCAAACACTATCAATTTTCCTTCATATATATGAGGCAGACCCTGAAGCAGTTTGTTGGGTTGGGTCCATGTCTTTGCTCTATCCTAACTGCCCTCTCTCCCTCCCCACCACTGATTTTGATGATACAAGGCTGGTTTTGTTCTTTTGAAACAAAACCCCTGTTCTGGGTGGATGTTCCAAGTCAGAAAGCCTGGTTGTGTTTATCCCAGGCCATTGGCTGGGCATGCACATGCTTTTTGTATTTGGTAAGTGACAGTATTTGCAAAAGCTGATTGCCACAGCAGGCGGAACAGAGACAAGACTAGCAAAAACATGTGTCGGTAACATATGCTGTAGCCTTTTCTTCTTTGCTTGGAGGACTGACACTTCCTACAGGAAGAAGTAATTATTTTGCATGTGCATAGATTACACTGGAATGAAAAAGACAGAGGAGGGGCTGCTGCTTTATACATGAAAGAAGAAATACCTCCCTGTTTCTCTCTGTCTTTCTCTTTCTCATGCATGTTTGTGTGTGTGTGTGCACACCCACACACACTCTCTCCTCATTCTCATATGCAAGCACACAGGTTAACCTGCTTTATTTTTTAGACATTTCTTCTTTAAAAGAAAGTAGATGTCCTAAAAAAAATTCAGAGCCTATAATTAGCAGAGCTGCCCTTTGTAGGAGAGAATAAAAGCATTACCTTAGAACTTAAACAGATCTGTGCACAGGTCCTGTCTCCCTTTCATATAGGTTGTGTGACCCATAGAAAATTATTAAGCTTCTAACCCTTGTCTGCCACAGGTGGACAAACAGCTCAATTCCTAGGTTTGTTGTGAGGATTAAAACTACAAAATACATGTGGAAAGCAGCTTGTGTCTGCTCTTGGGCTGTGCTGTCCTTTCCCTCCCCTGGGTCAGCTTTCCAGAAGGAAAAATAATTGTAAATAGCCATGATGCATCTTCACTGATGAATGACTGTGGGCAATCCCAACTAGTTCTGCAACCACTTAGAACTTCAGAACTTAATTCATGTATTTTCATGCAGCCACAAAGAATAAGTCTAGAAGTAGAGGATCTTGGAAAAGTAGAGCCAATGGGAACTCAGATTCCTGCGCTTGAAGGCATTTTTGCCTCAGTCATTTGGTGGGGGTTCAAAAGAACTGGGTGACGCACATTGGGATAGAGCCAGCAGAAGTCCTAGCAATAGCATAGCCACCATTTGATTCATTATTCCATCTTAACCAGCCTTCTTTCCCACCCTAAACCTGGAATCATTCTGAACCATATTAGCATTAGCATGAGCTCCTCTGGCTGCTTTTCACATTCCTTAGAGCAAAATGTCTCTCAAACTTCTCCCATATACCTGTTTTTGTTCTATTTATTACAACAAAATATAGCACCAAGAATTTTTAATAGCACCAAAATCTTTAAACACCACCACCAACAAAAAATTGTTCCATCTCTCCTGACTTAGACTCAAGATGGTAAGTGTTGGTTACATGTTGAATGAATGAAAGATGATAGCTTCCATTTGTTGAGCACGTACCTTGTTCTTGGGACTGTGCCATGCACATGTTTACATACTTCACAACAATCAATTTATGAAATAATTTCAATCTTATTTTGTAATCAAAAGTTAGAAGTGTTAAGTTACCCAATGACACAGAGCTGGGAAATGGAAAAGACGAGACTTGACCACACAACTTAGCACATATTTAGAACCTATCATTTGACCTCTGCCTAAACTGAGTGAATGGATGAATAAATGAAGGAATATTAAAGCTACAGAGAACTTTCTCAACATACCCATATCTGGTATCCTTGGTCCTTGCTATCCCTTCCCTATAGTTCCAGCTCTGCCTCTTTCCTGATATAGGAGAGACTTTTTATCCTTGTTTCTGTGACTTGGTTCCTACCTCATTCTCCAGTTCTTACAACTGAATCCCCATTTTCTTCCCCTATGCCCAGTACCTCCAAGTCTCCAGCACTGGGCTCCAAGTTGCCCTGACAGTGAGCCACCCCTGGGGAGTGGAAACATGTCCCCAAACCTAAGCCCAGGAACTGGAGCCTTGCTGCCGATTTCCACAATGCCAACTTCCTGCCTTCCTGCTTGTCTCACCTGCTCCTAAATTCTTCCCACTATAGGTGGGTCACCCGTAGGAATAACGTTGTTATCACAACTTCTGCTCCCTAATGTCCACCATTGTTCTTGCACCTTTCAGAAATTTCCTTCTGCCCTGGACTGGGTTTCCCTCCCAACCTTGCCCTCAGTCTTGCTGCCAGCTGCTGCATCCCAGTTGGTATCCCTAATTCCAGCTTCCAGGTCCTCTTCATCTGCCCCACACTCCTGCAGTGCACCAGGACAGGCCCAGGGTGGCTCTAAACATAGCAGAACACAGGTAGTCCCTTTGGGTCATTTGAGACACAAAGAAGTTTGAGATTTTGTCAAGGTCACAGAAGAGACACACCAAGGCTAAAACTCAGGGCCAGCCCGTCTGGCTCAGCATCTTTCCACCACACCATGCCGCCTCCTTTCCCCATTCTGTCTATATTTTCCTCTTGCTTTCTTTTTCTCCTTCACCCACACCTTTTTAATTTAAGTTTTAACATCTGTTCTCTCTTAGTCCACTACTTCTGTGACATTTTATATTATGTTGAATTTCCATTTCTATTTAAGACCCATCCATTTTCTTACTTAAAAAAACACATTTTAAACCTGCTTTTTAAAAAATTTTACATAACTTAAAAAGTAAATTCAGTTTGATTTTCTCTTTCTAAGACCTTTCTTGACTTATCTTTCCTGCCTCCTTAGCAGCAGAAATTACTTTCTGCCTCCATGTGGTTTTACTCATTCTATTATCTGTGCCACTGTAATATCAGGCCTGTAATCTAACAATCTACAGCAATCTATTTTTGCTTATTATTTGTGAAACTAGTACTTTTAAAATGCAAATGAGGAGACTGAGAGTTTTAGTTTAATTCCTGATTTTATCTTGCAAGAAAAGCCTTTTTTTTTTTTTTTTTTTTTTTTTTTTTTTTTTGGTTCTTTTACTGACTCTGCTGAAAAAAAATATCATAGAAAGGGAGAGGATGGGAGAAGAGAAAGCACTGCAAGTAAAAGTGCCTCATACTCAGCATTTCTGCAGTGTGTTGAGTTTTTATTTGCAGGGTCACCTGCAGAGAGCACTGCATTGAGCCAGGCTTCCAGGCTTAGGCCTTCCACCTCTTCCACTGGATATATAATTCCAGCCTAAGAGGTAATCAAGGTCCTTACTGGGGTATTGGGCAAAAGACCCCACTCACCTGAGGGGAAGCAGTGGGCAATAGCTGCTTAGCTCTTGGGCAATAGCTATTATTGTTAGTTAGCTCATTCATCTCTCTTGTGAGGGCTGTCTTATTATCTTCACTTAACAGACAAAGAATTGAAGCTTAGAGGTTAACTTGTTCAAGCTTACACAGCTAGGAAATGGCAGAGGTGGAATTCAAGTGCAAGAAACTTAACTCTGGAGTCAGTGTCTCTAATTATATGGGAATATTTTTGGGAGATTCAATTTTAAAACAGTTTGCCATACTTTGGAATTAAGATGACCCCAAAGAGCTGAAAACCTGAAACATTAAACATTTATACTGTCAGATAGTGGAGAATGAGCTCATTTTCTCTGAACTCTCCCAATTCTGATGTTTTTTGATCAAAACTTTTGAAGTGGTAATATTGTAATCATGATCCTAAAAATAATTTTGTGATATTGCATTTGGTCAGGTTTTTTAGACCTCAGCATTTTTGACATTTGGGGCTGGCTCTTAGTTGAAGAGCTGGGCTGTTCCTTGTAGAATGTTTTGCAGCATCCCTGGCCCCCACCTACTAGAGGCCATTTACATACCCCATCCCTTGTCTTTTCCTTTTTCCGAGTCATAAAGTCAAGACAATCCAAAATGTCTCCAGACATAACCAAATATTCCCTGGGAGGCAAAAACGCCCCCTAGTTGAGAACCACTGTGTTAGACATTGCCCAGATCATAAGCACCTGACTTGTCCATAGTCTATATGGGACCATGTTTTACATTTGACTCACTTACCCTTGCCCTAGAACCACACCAAAATGTTACTGTCAATTCAGTAATCTCACTTCTGAGTATTTACCCCATAGATTAACGTGAAGGAGATATCTGCACACCCATATATATCGCAGCTCTATTCACAATAGCTGAGTTATAGAATCAACTTAATTGTGCATCAACAGATAAATAGAGCAAATGTCATATACAATCAGCCCTCAGTATCTGTTAGTTTTGCATCTGTGGAATCAACCAACTTCGAATCAAAAATATTCAGGCAAAAAAAGTGGATGGTTGAGTCTGTACATGTACAGACTTTTCTCTCTTGTCGTTATTCCCCAAACCATAAAGTACAACCAATATTTACATAGTCTTTACATTGTATTGGGCATGTAAGTAATCTAGAGATGATTTAAAATATAGGCCCAGTGTGGTGGCTCATGCCTGTAATCCCAACACTTTGGGAGGCCGAGGTGGGTGGATAACCTGAGGTCAGGAGTTCAAGACCAGCCTGGCCAACATGGTGAAACCCCATCTCTACTACAAGTACAAAAATTAGCTGGGCGTGGTGGTGGGCACCTGTAATCCCAGCTACTTGGGAGGCTGAGGCAGGAGAATTGCTTGGACCTGGGAGGCAGAGATTGCAGTGAGCTGAAATCATGCCATTGCACTTCAGCCTGGGCAACAAGAGTAAAACGCCATACACACACACACACACACACACACACACACACACACATATGTGCATAGGTTATATGCAAATACTACACCATTTAACATAAGGGAATCAAGCATCTTGCATTGTGGTATCCTCCGGGGTCCTAGAACTGATCCCCCAGGGATACTGAGTGATGACTGTATATACACAATGGAATTCTATCCAGCCTTTAAAAAGGAAGAAATTTTGTCATTTGTGACAACATGGATGAAACTGGAGGATGTGTTGCTAAGTGAAATAAGACAGACGCAGAAAGTCAGATACTGCATGTTCTCATTTACATGTAGAATCTAAAACAATTGAACTCATAGAAGTAGAGAACAGAATGGTGGTTACCAGAGACTGGGTAGTTGGGGGAATGAGGAGATGATAATCAGAGGGTACAGAGCTTCAATTAGACAGGAGGAATAAATTTTATTTTTTTCTAAGTTCTATTGCACAATGTGGTAACTATAGCTAATAATTCGGTACTGTACATTTCAATATTGCTAAGAGAATAAATATTCAATATTCAATATTGCTAAGAGAATAAATCTCAAATGTTCCCATTACAAGTGTCAAATATTTGAGGTAATGTATAGGTTAATTAGCTTGATTTAATTAAAATATTATATTAAAAAATCATAGCATCACTTTGTGCCTCATAAATATATACAACTAAAATTTGTCAATATATAAAATAAAATCTGAATTAACAAATAAAATTAAAATGTTATTGCCACTTGGGAAGTAGTATGGAGAGTTCTTTGAATCTACTTCTGTTTCTTTTCAAAACTTCTGCTCAGAGAGAATCACTCAGTTCTTAGACATTCATTCTCTCCCCACATCCTTTCTCTTTTTCTCTCTTCCTTTCCAATTATCTTATGAGTCATGTTCATTCTCTCTTTCTCTTGCCTTTTATTCTTCCTCAGGACTTCTATCTCAGCCAAATTATACCCCTAGCGATTTCAGGCAAAGAATAACTGTTCTGCTATTGATAACTTTCTAGGGAACGGCAAGGCAGTGGTTTTGACATGAAATTGGATGAGAAGAAAACCTAGCATCATCAGCTTTTAAACCTTTCAAAGGTACAGACAGACAGATGTCCATTTCAATTTATTTATTTATTTATTTTTTGAGACAGGTTCTCACTCTGTCACCCAGGTTGGAGTGTAGCGCTATCCTGGCTCACTGTAGCCTTGACGTCCTGAGCTCAAGTGATCCTCTCACCTAAGCCTCAGCCTCCTGAATACCTGGGACTACACAGGTGCACCACCACACCCAGGTAACTTTTTTACTTTTTGTAGAGATGAGGTCTCACTATGTTGCCCAAGTTGGTGTTGAACTCCTGGGCTCAAGCAATCCTCCTTTCTTGGCCTCCCAAAATGCTGGGATTACAGGTGTGAACCACCATGCACAGACTCTTTCAAAATCTTGAGACGTTTTCTTCTGCAGCCTCACTTTTTATTGCAAGTCTCCACATTTTTTCAGGAACTGGCATATACTTGCAAATTTATACATCTTAATTAAGTTTCCAACAATCCAAAATGATTAATACTGGTAATGATAGCTAATATTTATTGAGTGTTTCCTATATAATGGACACTATAGTGCTTTACAAGTATTGTCTTATTTAATCATCACATTTAACTTACCAAACTTTTTTAGAACTTACTTCATTCCAGGTATAAAATCAAGGGTTTTCATACCTAACTGTTGTGGATGTTCAGGGACATTAAATCGTTTTCCCAAAGTCAGTAAAAATTAGAACTAGGACTCAGCCCTAGTCTTCAATATTCTACCACATTCATTGCTCTTATTTTTTTCTCAATTTCTGTAAGTATAATAGTATGGTACTTTTTTCTAGTATATAAATATATTTTTTTCATTTCATTATACAGCACATTTTAACTATGTTTTTTCTTGGGAAAACCTGGGAAGTATCACAATTTACCATTTATGACATTCATATAGAGGAAATGGAGTATGAATTTCCAACATGCATGTTCACCAATGTAATTTTGTAATATAAGCTCCCTTAAAATGGAATCTGTTTTTCCTATTGAACATTCACTGACAATTGTATAATCAGTGCTAGTTCTATTTTAAACAGTATCTACTGGTTCTTAAATCTTAAAAGGCCAAAATGTTTAGCAATAAGTACATTTTCCCCAGCAGCTGAATCCATTTGTAAAATATCTGAAAGAATGAAGTGAAGGCAAAAGTAATGCGGTACCACAAAGACAGAGGTGTTCCAAATCAATTTAGGCATCTTTGATTTCTACAAAGATAATTTGCATAGAGCAAATCTTATGGTTTTACCTCAACTTCTGCTATAAAACCTGAAGAATATTTCTGTAACAAAAAGAATATTTTATCCAGGTTGAAACCATTTTGTAATGAAGGGATCGTGTAGATAACCAAGCAGGAAGGATAGCCAGTGAGAGCTGACAGTGCTTTTGAGGCATTTTCAATCCTTTTTAGATGTTTGGCAAAACTTCCTCCGTATCTTTAACTTTCTCTCTTTGGTCAATTTTGTCCTCACTGTTATAGTCCAGTTTGGAAAAATATCTATGGTGCTACTGCTGTAATTTTGAAGTTCAGCCTAGGAGGCCACATGAGTTCTTGGCTTCTTGCAGGAAAGAATTCAAGAGTGAGCCAACAGAGTAAAGTGAAAACAAGTTTATTAAAGGAATAAAAGGGTGGCTATGCCCTAGGCAGAGCAGCCCTAAGTGCTGCTGATAGGCTATTTTTAATGGTCATTTCCTGATCGTGTGCTAAAAAGGGGGTGGATTATTCATGAGTTTTCTAGGAAAGAGGCAGGGAATTCTCAGAAGTGAGGGTTCCTCCCCTTTTTAGACCATATAGGGTAACTTCTGCAAGTTGCTGTGGCATCTGTAAACTGTCATGGCACTGGTGGGAGTTTCTTTTAGCAAGCTAATGTATTAGCAGATCCTGCTGTCTGGGCCTATCATTGTAACCTTGTTTAGTAAATTATAATGCATTTATTTAGCAATTATTCAGTTATCCACACTCTGTAATGAGAATCCTGTCCATTGTCACCAATTATTTCTATCAACTCTCTACCCTCCACCTGTCTACTAAAAATTAAAAGGGAGTCACAAACATTTCTTAAGACCAGTATTTTCCAATTCATTTTTTCATTTATTTCTCCTAGCGGCCCTGTACATTAGGTATTACATCCCTGTTAGGTACCATATCAGGTATTTTCATTGCAAGTCTCCACTTTTTTGTGGTGAAGGAATTGAGGCTTAGAACGATTAAATGACATGCCCAGCAATTAAGTAGAGAAGCTTGAATTTGGATTCAGGTCTGTCTGAATCTAATGCTGTTATTCTTTCACTATTATGCTGCTCAAGGCCTTTTTGAAAACACCAGGTAGGAGGGATTTTTAACCTAGAAAGCCACACAGTCGTGTTTCTCAGACACATAAAACCTCCTTTAACTGCTTATTTAAGATGCAGATTTCTAAACCCCGAAAATCTAAATCTGTGAGTTCATGAATGAACTCCAGGGCTCCCATGAACTCTAAAATTATATTCAACATTTTGTGCAATGTTGAATATCTGATTCGCCAAGATATTTTTGACCCCAAAAGGCAAAGCATACCAGCTGTAAAAAAACAAATCGGAGTTACGCCTTGCCATTTTCTAGTTTCCGGTCAGCCGCTGGGAATGAGGAACAGTTAAGTCAGCTTGCAATATGCTGTGTGTTTTCCCACCCCTACTCCTGTCCCTACCCTGCTTCACCTTTACCCTACTCCTCCCTGGGTTGGGTCCTTCCTGTTCCTTACTAGAACCAGCTCCCACCACCACCTCATTCATGGCAAGAAACTCAAAAGGCAAAATGCTTTCTACAACAAATGATGCAGAATTGTTCATCCCCTTGTCCACATTAATTGCAGAACTGAGCACTCAGTGACCTAAGTTGTCTAACATTTTACTGTAAACAGGATACAATTTATGTGAAGGAACATAGTTACCGTACTTCTCTGTCATCTGCAGTCTGCAGAGAACAAAAAACAATGGTAACCCGACCCTTGGGCAAAATGCTAATGGCTACATAATTGATTTAGCAGATAATTATAAAACACAGTCCCATCCTAAAACACAAAAGATGTAATTATTGCACTTTACAAACTAATTAATGAATACTAATTCAATTCAATAATTAATAATTCATTATGTAACCTCTAATTAAATCATCATCCTTCTTTTCCTTGCAAACTTTGCTGGTGGCTTAATTGCTCTGGGTCAAATATACAAGAGAGCTCTCCTTCTCTATTAATTAAACAGTGAAAAGACGTGCAATCATTGTAATAGAGAGAATTAAGGAATTTAGATTGAAGTATCTCCCATTTGAAAGAGACAAGAGCATCTCCTGTCCTCAATTCCCACCCAATGCTTTAATCAGTTAAAATGGTCCAGAGTAACTCAAACCGAAGAACCTGATAAGATTGTTGGTTAATAGAAGGCTGTTCAAGGTATAGATCAGGCCTTAGGAAACACATAGGAGCCCATCAGACTAGATGCATAGTCAGAGTCCCTTGGGGCAGTCACGAGCTTGAAACGCAGACACTGACTCATAAGATGTGGATTGTGTCCCTCTCAGCTCTAGGTTCTCTGACATCATATTGGTATCTTGATATCAGTGATTATGGGAGTATTTACACAATTAGAATTGGTACACACTACAAATTGGGGCTCTTTTCTTTCTGTCCTTCTTTCTTTCTCTCTCTCTCTTTCTTTCTTCCTTCCTTTCTTTCTTTTCTTTCTTTCTCTAGTGCTGGTTGTTAAACATTTACCAGTCTACCACTGCCCCTACAGCAACAAAGGTGACTTGTGGCTGAGTCCTAGGTTGTCTGGATACAAGTGCCAAAATCCTAGAGTCAGGATTGGGGCTGACCAGCAGCCTGGAGTTCTATCCCTGTGGACCTGGGAATGGAATGATATATATGGAGGCTGTGCTCTATAACAAGTTTTGTGGTGGCACCTTGTACAGCTCATCTCAGTGAATCCTCACATAACTCTGTTATAGACATTGGTGTTATTCCTAGTGATCTTTTGATTTTTATAAAGTACATCCTTCTCTCACAATTATGGTCCATTAATTTTAAGCTTATTTATAATCCATTCATTAGTGGCTTACTCTTTAATTTATAAAAATTTAATAAATTCTTAGCATTTCAATGCACCATGAGATTTTTCTGTACTTTTAAAATGTGTAGAGAAAAAAATATATATAAATAAAGTGTGTGTGCCTTTATATATGGACACACACACATTTTAAAAGTAAAGAAATATATATATATTTTATACATGTATATATATGCACACACACACATTTTATAAGTAAAGAAAAATCTCATATATATGCACACACACAGGATATGTGTGTATGTGCAAAGTAAAGCAATTCTCTTCACCTATACATATATATGTATGTTAATATATGTGTGTGTATACACATATATGTGTGCGTGTGAATATATATGTGTGTATACATATATATCTATATCCATATCTATATAGTCTAAATATTGAAAGTAGACTGGCATTCTCACAGCATAGATGATGTCTTGGGAGGGGCCAAGGAATAAAAAAGAAGTCTAGCAAATCTTTTCCTCACCAAAAGGGTTTCTTTCCCCCAGTAGGAAGTGCCAGTGACCATGTGAGGTGAGAGTAGGGTGGGGGTGACCATCGGGTGGAGTCACCACTTAGCTACATAGCATCACATATTAAGGGATACTACATTTGCAGCTTCCCCATCTCTCTCCACTCTCCTGGTAGTTTCCTAAAAGGGCTCATTTCACCAAATAGTTACTAATAGTTTTCTTATCTGTAAAACTGTGATTATGGTTATACCCACTTCATACCTGCCTTATATAAGCAAATTAAATGAGGTAGTATTTACAGAGCTCTTACAACAGCAACTGGCACATACTGAGAACTCTGTAAGTGATGCTGCAGTGGTAGAGAAAGACATGGAGCTGAAAAGGGTGGGGTTTGTTGTGAGTATAGTCCTGGAAGATCATAGGTGCATAGGAAATGTGATGAGTGACCAGATGACTGGCTTACCCTATTGGTGCAGCCAGTCGGTCCCCTTCCTCCTCATAATACGGCACTTGGAGGCTTTCTGTGTGGCGCAATTGCACTCTCACACTGCCTTTCTGCGTGGCCTGTATAGGAGGAGCTTGGTTACCGTAGCAGCTCTCTCCATACCTCGGATATGACTTCCCCTTCGGTACACCCTTGAGGTAGCAATTTATCTAAAACACCCAGGTGATCACAGAACTGCTCTCCTGAAACCCTTCAAGGTTCCCCATAAATTTCAGAAATAATTTCAAACGTGATAGAACAATTTAAAAGTATCTTCCCATCTGGCCTCTGCTCCATTGCCAAGTCACCTCATGTCCTGCCTCTTCCCTCCAGCCCTGGGGAACCAGTGCAGGGTCTCAATCCTGCCTGTGGCGCTGTGTGCCTTTGCATGTGCTCTTCCCTAGGTCTAAAAGGTGCTCTCCAGAGAGCTCCTGTTAAACTTTCTAATGTGGTAAACTTTTCTACTCCATCAAAGTTCACCTCCAATGTCACCTATTTTGTGATGCCACTTCAAAAAACCCTCAAGTTTAACACAGGCCCATTTTCTGTGCTGCCACAGCACCCTTCGTGTAACACAAACATGGGGCTTGTCACGCCATCATATAACTGCTTGTTTCACCTCGTTCCTCCGCCACACACACATACACACACGCACACACACACACACTCGCCCATATCCCAGGAACTCTAGGTAATATCAGGGTTAAAGCTCATATTGCCTGAGTTCAAATGCTGCTTCTAACATGGAATCCCATTTCCACCTTTGTGAAGTGGAGCTCAAAAATATAACCACTTCTTGGGTTGTTGTGAAGGTTAAATGCAATAATCTATGTAGTATCTCAAAAACTGCCTGACATTTCATGAGTGTAGGTGTATTTGACTATGGATGTTTTCCCTTGAGATCAGGCAGTATCCAACCTTTGGATCAGTACTGTGGTGTGAGGATATCACAGCCTAAGAGAGACCCATAAGAGTATGGATGCTGCAGTCAGATGAACTGAAGTTGGAACTGTGGTGTCTCTAAAAATTCTTTAGGAAGAGTTCTTACCTCACATGGTTGTTGTGATAGTAAATGAAGTAAAGCAATTCACCTTGCCCATGAAAATCCTTTTAAAATATTAGGTATTATTATTAAAGAGCACCTACTGAAAGTTGGAAATTAATGATGAGCATGCCAAGGGTGACACACAGCTCTCCTGCCACTTACTGCCTGGGACGTGGAAGGCTTCTGTCCCCTAGCCAGGCATGGACTCATGGGCTCCATTGTGACCACGGTGCTCAGCTGTATAGACCATGCTGGTTTGGCCCCTTTGCCTTCCAAATAGCTTTGGTGACAAAGATATAGCTCCTGCCACAATTGCAACTCAAGCCCCTACACTAAATCACAGTGAGTGAGAAATTGCTGGGAAGTGGGAGGAAGGGTGATGGAGGGTGTGTGTAGTCTGGCTTGAGAGGTTCACCCAAACTTTCAAGTAGCCTCCACAATAAATCCAGGACTGTCGCTTGGTGATTAGTTAAAGGAAACAGAAACGGCCGGACAAAGCCAGGAAATGACCTTAGAAACTAAACATGGTGTATTTTATTTTAGGGCTTTTTCTCACTTAGAAGTACTGCCAGGTTGTTTAAAGAGAATGAGTGTTATCAGGGAAGGATTTGGGGGATCTGCCAGGCTTTTGACAACATGTGGTAAAAGATTTACAAAGCCCGGAATCAAAGGAGGAGGACGGACAGGGGGATGTGTACTTGAGAGATGCCGCAGGTGGGCCTGAGATTGACATAACTTTTTATTGCCCTTTGGGGAGCTTTCTAGTAAGCCTGATGGGCTCTGCAAGGCAGGGGCAGAAGCCCGAGCAGAATGGCACATTTCTGTGGAAGGCGGAAGAAGTGAGGGAAGGGTGGGGAACCATTTGGGTCATTTGGAACCCATGGATGTCAATTAGGGAAGGGAGTGGCAGGGTGAGAGCAAGCGGGACTAATAAGATTTTGGGCACTTTCCTGCCCTCATTTTTAGAGAGATGGAAATTGAGGAGGTGTTCAAGCAAAAAATAAATAGCCTGAACAATGTAAAACTATTCACAGGAAATGAGGAGGAAGGAAGGTTAAAAGTATTGAACCCCCTCTTAGGCAGCAGAGTGCTGGCTGAACCATCAGTGCTAATCCATTACCATCCTTAATGTAACAGAGGAGACAAGCAAAGCTTAGACTGATAAAATCCTCTTGTGTGTTGCAAGTGGGGGAAATGAGGTCTGTATCCCAAAGTCTGTCCAACCCCAAAGCCTTCTATGATGTTACCTTGGAAGGGATGGGCAGGTGGAGTTGAATACTAGCTGGCAGGAATCCCTTCTTCTTTGCTTCCTTAAGCAACTGCCTTGCTACTCACCATTGCAATGGTATCAGAATCCAAAATGTGTGTTCCAGGGGTCTCCACTGCACAGTTTCTCTGCACACCATGGATGGTTCTGGCTTCCTAAACATGAGATCATTCACATTCTCTTATTTAAAAACAACTGACTGCAGGCTTCTTTACTTATTGTATCACTGGATTGGCCTAAAGCCCATTTTTAAAAATTGACATTGTATGTTTTTATCATGTAGAGCATGATGTTTTGAAGTATATATACATTGAGGAGTGGTTATACCCAACCAATCAACAAATATATTACCTCACATAGTTATCATTTCTGTGGTGAGAGCATATTTTCAAGAATACCATATATTATCATTATCTGTAGTCACTTTGCTATGATATAGATCTTAAATTTATCCCTCCTGTCTAATTGAATTCATGCATCCCTTGACAAACACCTCCCCATCCCTTCCTCCCTTCAAAAACCCCAGTCTCTAATAACCACCATTGTACTCTCTACTTCTATGAGATCAGCTTTTTTAGATTTCACATGAGGGAGATCATGCAGTATCTGTCTTTCTGGGTTTGGCTTATTTTACTTAACATAATGCCCTCCACATTCATCCATGTTGTCACAAACAGCAGGATTTCATTCCTTTTTGTGGTTAAATAGTATTTCATTGTGTATATAGATCACATTTTCTTTATCCATTCATCTGTTGATTGACACTGATTGATTTCATATTTTGGCTATTGTGAATAATGCTGCAGTAAACATGGGAATGTACATACCTTTTTGACATAGTGATTGCATTTCCTTTGCATATATACATAGTAGTGGGATTGCTGGATCATATGGTAATTCTATTTTTAATATTGGGGAAACTTCCCTACTGTTTTCCATAATAGCTGTACTAATTTACATTCCCACCAACAGTGTACAAGAGTTCTCTTTTCTCCATGCTATCTTTGTCTTTTTGATAATAGTCATTGTAACTGGGATGAGATAATAGCTCATTGTGGTTCTGATTTGCATTTCTCTGATGATTAGTGATGTTTGAGCACTTTTTAAATACACTTGTTGGCTATGTGTATGTCTTCTTTTGAGAAATTTGTGTTCAGATATTTTGCATGTTTTAACTTATTTTTTCTACTATATAGTTGTTTGAATTCCTTATATATTTTGGACATCAACCCTTTGTCAGATAGATAGTTTGCAAATATTTTCTCTCCTTCTGTAAATTATCTCTTCTGTTGATTGTTCGTTTGCTTTGCAGAAGCTTTTTAGGTTGACATAATCCCGTTTGTCTATTTTTTGCTTTTGTTGCCTGTGCTTTTAAGGTCTTATCCAAAAAGTCATTGCCCAGACCAATGTTATGGAGCTTTTCCCTGTTTTCTTCTAGTAGTTTCATAGTTTCAGGTCTTACATTTAAGTCTTTCATTCATTTTGAGGTTTTTTTAATATGTTAAGAATAAGATAAGTCTAATTTCATTATTCTGCATGTGGATATCCAGTTTTACCAACATCATGTATTGAAGAGGCTGTCCTGTCCCTATTGTGTGTTCTTCAAGGCCTGTTTATTTTTAATGATGCCATTAACTGGGGCATGCAATGGAGTAATTCTGAGGCCATTTATTTCCTCTTAAAGAGAATCTGCAAATGGTCCTAGGGATTTTTTTAATGTGATAAAATAATAGCTAATAATAGCTCCAATTTATAGAGTGCTTACTATGTGCTAGGCACTGTGGGAAGCATTTTATGATCATTGTCTTATTTAGTTGCAGACTGATGGTATGCAGACAAATCTGGCCTGTAGGCTGGAACTGTGTTTTCAAAAGATAAATTTGAATGGCTTTAAATGGGGCCTGTGCTCTCCAGTTTTCTACAATCAACACCATTCCCTACTTTTTACCACCTTAATTCATTTAATTATAATCAGGCCCCCGTAGACAGTTGCATTTTTAACCTCTGTCTTAAAACAGCCTGATGGAATAGATCTTAAAGAATCCCCATCTTATTGCTGAGGCAAAGAAAAAATATGCAATTTGACCAATGCCACCTAGATAGGAAGTAGCAGATTAGGATTTGAAACAAGTTCTTCTGACTAGAGAACAAGCTTTTAATCAATACATAATAATCCTTACTATCATGGTGATGTTTCCACAGGATGGCATAGTGTCTTTTATCAGGGGCAAGAGAAGTTGTCCTGAATAATTCTTTAATAGCAGTGATGCATCTTCTACCTCTTTTCTCTCTCCCTACTCCTCTGTTCACTGAGCAGATGTCTATAAAAACTGTTGGCATGCAGATGTTGTCGCTCTCATCTCCATCTCTCTTATAGATGTCATTTCCACTTTTCCATACCAGCCAAAGGTTATGATCTCACCCGGAATTTGAATTCCAGGTCACTTGGTCATTCCAGGTCATTGGGAGATACCTTGGAAGAATTCTATAGCACAACCTTTTTAAGAACTGGAATTAGTGGCATTCATCTTCATAGTACATCCTCTCCTAGCACAGAAATAGCTGGTATGTGGTAACTGATTAATAAGTATGGACAATCATCATTCTTATGGTCATAACTATTATTATTATTACTACCAGGGAGCAGGTAATAATGTTCACCCAAATACCTAAAACCACCACCTGAAGGGTGATATTTACCTTTTATTTTATATTTTTCCTGATTAATTTGCAGTTTAAATATTATTTCTAGGCTAATCAATATTCTTGTTTTGTATACTGAATATAGAGTATTAGCTTCAACTTATTCATTTATTGATTTACCACTCATTTATTCAGTAAATACTTATTGAGTGACCAAGTGTTAGGAGCTTTGATACAGAGTGATTAGAATACTTGTCCCTAAGGTTAATACATTCTAGTGTAGTGTTTTCAAACAGCAGGACACAATTCATTAGTGAGACATAAAATTAATTTAGTGAGTCATGACAAGCACAAAAGAAAATAAAACAGAATAGAATAGACTAGAAAATACCAAAGTGAACTTTGGTTAAGTATTATTCATGAACATTTATTTCCATAATATCTATGGAAGTATTGTGAATATCCTGGGCTGCATTGTAAAATATATTTCTTACAATAGGCTGAGATCAAAAAGCATTGAACACCACTGGCCTGGTGGTCTAGGGAAGAGGGTACAGAGGACAGATGCTTGAACAAGAAGATGACCAGATGGCTGAATTACAATGGTTTTCTTTGCCCCTCAGGTGTTTCTCAGTAAGTCAACAGATGTCCACAGACTGAAAAACACTTGAAAACCCTAGTCCAAAATCTCTTTGGGCTCAGATGCTTCATGCTTTAGGACTAGTCCTCTTCCATGGCCTTAAAACGTTCTCCCCACCTCACCCCACCCCCACTTTGTAGTAACTAAAATCAGTGACCTGTGACCTGATCTTCTTTAGAGCTGGATACACACACACACACACACACACACACACACACACACACACAAGTGAACACACACATGTATTTTCATACTCTTTCTAAATTTGTAAACTTTAAGTCTTTCCTTATCAGAGAATCTACTAATCCTAATCACATAATCTAATCACATTCCCAATGCCACAGATAGCTTAAATATTTACAGGGCTGAGTGAGAACCAATGAATGTAGAAAGGCTGTCAATCTTGGCAGCCTTGTCAAAAATTCAGTAGTAACCTACTTGCTGAAGGCCAAAGCCGGGAAAGCCAATTCCTGTGCCAAATGCGGGTTCCAATAAAGTTCACATTTCTATTCCAGTCCCACAGCCTATGTGCGTCTGTGTTTGTGGATGTGAGTTCATTGATTGTTTATTTTTTCTAAGCCCTTTGTGAGGTCTCTTGCAAATCACTTTCCAGGTCTGTGCTTGGAATTTTCTGCCGCACATTCTCAAGATTTTCAACCAAATCCAGACGGCACAGTTCCGTTTTGTTTAGATTTGTTTTCCTTTAAGTAGTCCTCCAACTAGGCTTTGAAGCAAGCACCCCAGGATGATAAATGAGAAAAACTCACACCTCTTTGAAGGACTGTGATTCCACTCTGTCTGCCTGGAGCCTAAGCAAAGCAGCTCTAAATTGATTTACAGAGACAACTGGGAAAATGGGAAAGCGTTTCCGTGGAAATGCAGCTAATTAAAGGCTAGATTAACCAGCTCTATCTTCTTTTCACTCTTTCTTATGCCTGAGCACCATATTGCTTTATAGCAGAAAGGTTCCTCACGCTAGGATGTCCACAGGGTCTTAATTCTTTGGAAACCATATTCCTAAGTAGAGTGGTAGACAGTCCTTAAAACCATCAGTTTTGGAACCATTTGCCTTCCTCTAGTCGGGGGCAGGAGGAGCGATTGTTTTCCTTTCCAGTTTGTTTTAGAGGAACAGCTGCTTCTCTGGGCATTTGGCTAACTCTTCTCTAATTCTGAACAAAATCACTAGGAGCCAAGAGCTCCTGGTAATGAAAAAGTTGGTACCTTAAGGCTAAACAGATTGTGCCTTTTCTCCCACATGTGAGTGCTCTTTCTAAGCAAGATCTGAGAAAAGGTACTTTGACATATCTTGGGATTGGTGGTTATAGGTGGGGGGCTTTCTGAATGCAAATGAAATGAACTAGATCCTTTGGCTTCCAGACTAAGTGAAATCTGAGGTCACCAATGAGTGACAGCTACAAAGATTGTGCAATTTCCAAAAGCAATAATTGCTACCCAGGTAATTATTAACAGTAACCAAGGCTGCTAATTCTCTCTCTGTTTTCTCTATTACCTCCTGCTCACTGCACTATGGAGTTCCCTTTGTGTTTCCATGGAAATACAGAGCAGTTTACTGAAATATTCTTCAAAATCAAGCATGGGAAACCCATCCTTTGTGTATTGATCTTATTAACTACATTCTGTTGTAACACTTTAATACCAGGTCAAATGAATAATTTCAAACCTTGGGACCATACATTTTATTTCCATGTCCTCACTCACATCTATTATGAAAATATATATTTGATATGATTTCAGAGTCAGTCTGTCATGGCTTTTTATAACTGAGTGGACCAATTTTTCAGATTGCTCAGTGTCTAAATGGCAATAGATGCACAGTGTCATTTTATTTTCTCTTATGTTAGTAACTGAAGCATTTATTCCAACTTCAATTTAATTCCTTTTCCATATTATGTCTGCTCTTGGCTCCAGATCCCCACCTTCTTCATGGCCATACCTCTCTCTGCTCATCTTCTTTAGTCAAATACATTAATGTGGTGAACATGCATAGAATAATGCCTGCCACATAGCAGATATTCCAATACATGCTTTTTTATCATATCTGTAATATGATATTCCTTATTAGCAAATAGATGGTTGTTCCAGGGAACATATACCATTCAAAGCAGGATAATAGCAAAGGATTCAGTTTGTTTGTTTGACTGTTTTTGTTTTTAGTAACAGTCAACCAACATTCTTTGCCATCAGGTTCTTGCACTAAGGACCCAGAATGGAATTGGTGAGAGAGAAGCAGCAGAGATTTTTTCTTTAGTCATATAACTTAGTCATCATGATTCCTTTGTGGGTGAGACAGTAAGCACGTGGATGAGGGACCACACTGCATAGACCTTAGCAACAGGAATTGCAAGAGGGAGGGGGTGCAGTTACTGAGCACATGGCCTGTGACCCTGATTGACTTGGCTTAAATCCTGCCTCTACCACTTGCAGGATGTAAAAGCTTGGGCAAGTTGCCTAATTGTTCTGTGCCTTACTCCTTTCATTTATCAACTGTGGTTAGTAATGTACTTACCCCCAAGGATTGTTACATGATTTAAGTAAGTATCTATGGATTGGCTTAAAAACACCTATTATATGATAAGGATTGAATAAGTTTTTGGTATTTTTATCATTCAAAAATTACCTGTTTGTGGTATATGGTGGAAACAGATTTCGTGGGTAGTATAGAGAAGAAAATTTAAAAAATACAAGATACAATTTGATTTTAGAGAGAGAGGGAGAGAGAGGACATTTCAGAAAGACATAAGCAGTAGTTAGAGTGTTGCATGGTTTTGATAAGAAAAGAAACCTTAAATGTAGTCAACATTGAAAAAGGAAAAATGTATATGGTTTAGGCAGTAGGCATAGAAAAAATTAAGTCAGGATTTTAGGGGAGGCATTGGGAGAAACAGGTAAGGCAAGAGTGCAGACCATTAACATTCAGGGATTCTCTAGAATAAGGTGACTGTAGATCATGGTAGGAATTTAATCAACTGAGGCAGAGTCGGCAGAAACTGAAGAGCTGGGCATGGGCTTCTCTGTCCAGCACCTGCAAGGTGTAGGAGGAGGTGATGCTGGCTGCTTGGGGACCAGTGGCTTCTCCTGCGAATAATATACTGAAAATACTAGATGTAAAACAAGTAAATGATTATTAGGCATAGCCCAACACATAGGGAGACATCTGAGCTGAAGTTTGGGAGGGGAGTTGGAAAGCAGACAAAGGAAGACGGCACAAGGCAAACGGGCAGAATTGTCCGTATAGGAGATTATACTGAACCTGTGTGCTTGGAAACTTTTTTGCTACTGTGATGATTTTGCGTGAACCTATGTTGCCTCATCTCTTTGACCTAATGGGCTTTTTCCCATGGAAAGTATTCCAGGGCAAGAAAATCCAGAACTCATTCTCCCGGTGCTGTGGCTTTTGTGGATCTATTTGGATTACTATTAATAATCCAATATTAATAGCAATTGGAATAGCTGCCTTAGATTATATACATGTATGTGTATATATAAATATAAATATATATATAAATCTTTCCCACAATTCTTCATAAAAATCTTAATATGTAAAGAAGGAAAAATTAGCACAACTCACTACTTTTAAGAAGACATGGATTGTACACACACTAACATGCATGTTAATTTTACCGTCCAATTTTACCTTCCTTTCCTTTTGTAACTTTAAAAAATAAAAATTATTCTATTATTTGTATGAAAACAGTTACTTATTTTAATGTGAAGGTGTTAATTTTTAATTTACTAATCTTGTATATTTGGATATGTGTGTACACATGTATAATTTATGTGAATATATATGTACATTTGTATATTATGTCTATATATACAGGACATGATCTCAGAAGTATATGAGTGTATATGATGGGTAAACTTCTGATTTGTTATTCTCCAACTGGACAAATGAAACGTAAAGTCTAGTAGAAAAGAGCCACATGGGAACTCTTTCGTATATCCTTATTTAAATGATGTTGAATATAATGAAACCTTTGATTTCCAAGTTTTCATTTGACTTTCCTAAATTTCAATTAGTAAAGGTAAAAGTGTTCATGGCTCTACTTAGTGATGTAGAGGAAAGAGCCTGAGCTTTGAAAGCCAATAGATTTAAATTTATCTTTCTTTTTTATTTTTATTTATTTATTATACTCTACGTTCTGGGATACATGTGCAGAATGTGCAGGTTTGTTACATAGGTATACACGTGCCATGGTGGTTTGCTGCACGCATCAACACACCCTCTACATTAGGTATTTCTCCTAATGGTATCCCTCCCCTAGCCCCCCACCCACTGACAGGCCTCGATGTGTGATGTTCCCTTCCCTGTGTCCATGTGTTCTCATTGTTCCACTCACATTTATGAGTGAGAACACGTGGTGTTTGGTTTTCTGTTCTTGTGTTAGTTTGCTGAGAATGATAGTTTCCAGCTTCATCCATGTCCTTGCAAAGGACATGAACTCCTCCTTTTTTATGGCTGCATAATATTCCATTGTATATATGTGCCACATTTTCTTTATCCAGTCTATCATTGATGGGCATTTGGGTTGGTTCCAAGTCTTTGCTGTTGTGAACAGTGCTGCAATAAACATATATGTGCATGTGTCTTTATAGTAGATTGATTTATAATCCTTTGGGTATACACCCAGTAATGGGATTGCTGGGTCAAATGGTATTTCTGGTTCTAGATCCTTGAGGAATTGCCATACCGTCTTCCACAATGGTTGAACTAATTTACACTCCCACCAACAGTGTAAGAGCATTCCTGTTTCTCCACATCCTCTCCAGCATCTGTTGTTTCCTGACTTTTTGATGAACCCCATTCTAACTGGTATCTCATTGTGGTTTTGATTTGCATTTCTCTAATGACCAGTGATGATGAGCTTTTTTCATATGTTTGTTGGCCACTTAAATGTCTTCTCTTGAGAAGTGTCTGTTCATATCCTTCACCCAGTTTTTGATGTTCGTTTTTTTTGTTTTGTTTTGTTTTTCTTGTAAATTTGTTTCAGTGCTGTGTAGATTCTGGATATTAGCCCTTTGTCAGATGGATAGATTGCAGAAATTTTCTCCCATTCTATAGGTTGCCTGTTCACTCTGATGATAGTTTCTTTTGCCATGCAGAAGCTCTTTAGTTTAATTAGATCCCATTTGTCAATTTTGGCTTTCATTGCCATTGCTTTTGGTGTTTTAGTCGTGAAGTCTTTGCCCATGCCTATGTCCTGAATATTACTGCCTAGGCTTTCTTCTAGGGTTTTTATGGTTTTAGGTCTTATGTTTAAATCTTTAATCCATCCTGAGTTAGTTTTTGTATGGTACCAAAACAGATATACAGAACAGAGGCCTCAGAAATAATGCCATACATCTACAACCATCTGATCTTTGACAAACCTGACAAAAACAAACAATGAGAAAATGATTCCATGTTTAATAAATGGGATTGGAAAAACTGGCTAACCATATGCAGAAAACTGAAACTAGACCCCTTCCTTACACCTAAATGTATCTTTCTAGCTGTAAGAACTTGAACAAGTCACTCACTCCCTTTCTTTCTTTCTTTCTTTCTTTCTTTCTTTCTTTCTTTCTTTCTTTCTTTCTTTCTTTCTCTTTCTTTCTTTCTTTTCTTTCTCTCTCTTTCTTTCCTTCCTTTCTTCCTTTCTTCCTTCCTTCCTTCTTTCTCTTTCTTCCTTTTTTTTTTTTTTTTTGACAGACTTTCCCTCTGGGAGTGTTGTGTTGTGGCATAATCTCAGCTCACTCAGCCTTTGCATCTGGGGCTCAAGTGATCCTCCTACCTCAGCCTCCTGAGGAACTGGGATGACAGGTGCACATCACCATGCCTGGCTAATTTTTGCATGTTTTGTAGAGACAAGGTTTCACCATGTTGCCCAGGCTTGTCTTGAACTCCTCACCTCAAGCAATCCTCCAGTCTTGGCCTCCCAAAGTGTTGGGATTATAGGTATGCCAAGCCTACTTTTTAAGACATGTTTTTTTTTTTTTTCGTGTATAAAATGGTAATAATAATAATACCTACCTCAATCAGGGGATGGTAAGGACCGACTGAGTTTACATAGTGCCTGGTGTGTAGTGGGTTCTCAAAACCCTATTATGATTATGGTTACTGTTATCTGACATTTACTTTTTATGTTTACAATTTTTAAGCTATAAAAGTAACACATATTTAAGGTAGGAAAATATAGACAAATGAGAATGAAGAAGAAGGAGAAAATGGAGGAAAAGGAGAATGAAGAGGTGGAGGAGGAGAAGAAGCAGCAACAGCATGGGAGGTGGAGAAAGATTACCTGTGATCTCCACCTAGAGATGATCACTCTAATGTTTCAGTGTATACATTATCCTCATGTGCAAATCCTCTGCACACATGTAAAAACACACACATACACTCTTGATAAACAGATAGATAGAGGAAGAAAGATTGAGATAGATAACATTTTTATAAAATTGCAGTCACTCTGTGATGGTTAATATTGAGTGTCAACTTGATTGGATTTAAGGATGCAAAGCAGGCAGGGTAAAGTGGCTCACACCTGTAATCCCAGCACTTTGGGAGGCTGAGGCGGGCAGATCACGAGGTCAGGAGATCGAGATCATCCTGGCTAACACGGTGAAACCCTGTCTCTACTAAAAATACAAAAAAATTAGCCAGGCATGGTGGCAGGCACCTGTAGTCCAGCTACTCGGGAGGGTGAGGCAGGAGAATGGCGTGAACCCAGGAGGTGGAGTTTGCAGTGAGCCGAGATTGCGCCACCACACTTCAGCCTGGACGACAGAGTGAGACTCTGTGTCAAAAAAAGAAAAAAGGGTGCAATGTATTGTTCCTGGATATGTATGTGAGGGTGTTGCCAAAGGAGATTAACATTTGAATCTGTGGATTGGGAAAGGCAGACCCACCATCAATCTGGAAATCTGGGTGGGCACCATCTAATCAGCTGCCAGCATGAAATCAGTCATAGAAAGAGCAGAGTTGCTGAGTCTTCTGGCCTCCAATTTCTCCCGTGCTGGATACTTCCTGCCCTCAAACATCAGACTCCAAGTTCTTCAGCTTTTGGACTCTTGGACATACACCAGTGATTTGCCAGGGGCTCTTGGGCCTTTGGCCACAGACTGAAGGCTGCATTGTTGGCTTTCCTACTTTTGAGGTTTTGGGACTCGCACTGGCTTCCTTGCTCCTCAGTTTGCAGATTACCTATTGTAGGACTTCATCTTGTGATCGTATTAGTCAATTCTCCTAATAAACACCATTTCATATATACTTCTATCCTATTAGTTCTGTCCCTTTAGAGAACCCTGACTAATATACACTCTAAACATGCTTTCTAATATCCTTGTTTTGTTAAACTTAATAATACATGATAAAGATATTTTTGTGCCAAAAAATAGAAAATTTTATCATCATTATTAATATGCATAGCGTTATGTTTAGAATAATTTATTTTGGGGCCAGGCATGGTGGCTCACGCCTGCAATCCCAGCACTTTGGGAGGCTGAGGCAGGCGGATCACTTGAGGCCAGGAGTTCAAGACCAGCCTGGCCAATGTGGTGAAACCCTGTCTCTACTAAAAATACAAAAATTAGCTAGGAGTGGTGGTGCACACCTGTAATCCCAGCTACTCAGGAGGCTGAGGCACACAAATTGCTTGAAGTCAGGAGGAAGAGGTTGCAGTGAGCCAACATCATGCCACTGCACTCCAGTCTGGGCCACAGAGTGAGACTCTGTCTCAAAAAAATTAAAATTAATTAAAGTTTAAAAATAGGACTTATTTTTATTCAGCAACTATGCCCTTTTAAGTTAAAATTTATGTTTTCTTTTAATTAAAATGATGTTTGTTTCCTTAAATGCATATTCATACAGTTTATAGTCATTGTAAAAGTGGAAGCCCTCCTTTATCCCTCCTGATACCCAAGCATGCCCCTCCTTCCTGCTTCTGTGGTCCCACCCTCCTCTTCAGAGAGAACTGCTTTTCACAGCTGGGAGTGTATCCTCCCCTATCTTTTCCTACATTTGTGTGTATGTGTTTGTGTGCGTGTGGAGTTGTAGGGTTTTATTATACTTGCTATCAACAAATGAGTCGCTGAATTTAAATGTATTCTCCATGATTTAGAAATATTTAGTGCTCAGAGAAAATATTTACACAACTTTAGTTGAAGAGTAAAATAAATCATACATAGTTCACAGTTTATTTATCTTGAATTATGCACAGAATTAGGTTAAATCTAGAAAATCAGTCACCTCAAATCCTTTTTGGTAGTGAATGGATATGGGTGAATGGAACATAAATCATAAGCAAAACATACTCAGGAAATCACTTAGGAGTCAATGTAGGACATTTTACAAATGCAGTTCATTTAACCTCACAAACTTTTAAATAAGTTTATTATACATCCACATTTATATCCTGAGTAGATATCTTCCTAATCTAAGCCTTAGAATTGGTATTGTATGTATAAATCAATAAAATATCTATTACATTTCATGTTTTTCCTAGTAGCAATATCTCATGAAAGGACTCTGAGATCTATAATAACACAGTATAATCAAGCTAAAAACTAATATTTTGGTCCCATGGAAGTATGTTTCTCAGAAAGGGGAAGTATTATATAGCTAAGATCACAATGATCTACTTGATATCAATTTATACACTCCTTTTATAGTTCAAAAAGCACTGACTTATATTTTCCAATCTATGGTATAGATCTGAATTAGCAAATTGTGATGTACACTTTAAAATTTGTTATTACACTTGTGAACATGTTCATGCAATAATAGAAAGAAATGCTTAAATAACTAAAGCTGTACGTGGGTAATCTAGTACTGATCTCTTCTCTTTCAGAAGATTTATTTACATGCAATCTTATGTAATGGGATGTTAAGTGGGACATTTCCTATCACCTTGGAATTGGTGACTTGGGTCCAAAGCTTAGAACAGGAAGAATCAAGAAGCCCATATTTTAAAAAGATACTTGATAACTGGGCTAGATGCCATCCAGAACTATAGAGAGGTTAGCTCTGCTATCATTATCCACCACCCAGTTCCTATCTCCTTTGAATCTGTATGAGAAGACAGAAAGTGGGTGGGAACGAGGGAATCACTGGAGTTAGAAGTCAGGCCTTGTAATAATTTTGTACTAAGTCAACCTAGCTAACTTAGAACTGTGTTTCCCAGAATTTTCTTCTCTGTATGGTCAGGGATGGGGTTGGCCATAGTGACATTCGCATGAGAATTGGAAGGCGGAAGTGAAGCAGCAGACATATTTACTCTCAGAAGGTCAGAGGCTGTAGCAGCTCAAGCATGTTGAGTTGATTTTACATAACTCAACAATCCAGCCCACAGCTCTTCTAACTCTCATATTTCCTCCTTCAACTAACTTCTGGGTCAGATGTATGTTTAGCGTCCTGGCACAGTTCATCTGCATCTACAAGGCTACCCATCCTTGAAGTTGGAGATTCAGAAGTGTGAGACTGATGCAGGTTCCAGCTCAACCTTGCTCTCCTCCACTTTATGTACATCTTTCCTTTCTGATGCTCTGACCTGCTGAGGTTAGGCCAGCACCAGATATGTAGAAGCAACAGCTGTATTATATACATAAAGATGGGACACAAGAGAATCATTTAGAGATTGAGGGTTCCCCAGTGAAGGGGGGAGACAAGAATCTCCCTACCCCACCTGCATGTTCTTTTTATTTCTTTTTTGTTTATTTCTTTTTAAAATATATTATCAATATTTTGATTGACAAACTATAATTCTGTATATTTATAGGATACAATGTGATGTTTTGGTAAATGTATACAATGTATTATGATTAAATCAAACTAATTGACATTTCTATCACCATACTTACGTATCATTTCTTATGGTGAGACATTTGAAATAGCCTCTATTATTTTGAAATATATAATACATAGCTATTGACTATAGTCACTCTACTGTGCAATAGATCTAAAAAGCAATTCCTTCTGTCTATCTGAAACTTTGTACCCTTTGGACAACAACTTTTCCTGCCTCTCTATACCCTTTCTCCCCAGCCTCTGGTAACCATTATTCACCTCTCTACTTCTATGAATTCAACTTCATTAGATTCCACATACAAGTGAGATCATGCAGTACCTGTCCTTTTGTGCCTTGCTTATTTCACTTACCATAATATTTGCCAAATTAATCCGTGGTGTTGCAAGTGACAGAATTTTTCCTCTCTTTGAGGCTGAATAGTATTCCATTGTGTGTATACATATGTCATATTTTTCTTTATCCATTCATCTGTTCCATATCTTGACTGTGGTGGATGCTGCAGTAATCATGGCAGTGCAGACATCCCTTCAACATCCTGATCTCATTTCCTCTGAGTGTGTACCCAGAAGTGGGGTTACTGGGTCATACAGTAGTTCTGTTTTTAGTTTTTGAGGACTATCCCTACTGCTTTTCACAATGACTGTACTTAAATTGCCACCAACAGTGTATAAGAATTCCCTTTTCTCTGCATCTACTCCAACACTTGTTATCTTTCTTTTTTTTTTCCCTGAGACAGGGTCTTGCTCTGTCACCCAGGCTGGCATGCAGTGGGTGACATGATCATAGCTCAGTGCAGCCTTGACCTCCCAGAATCTAGAGATCTTCTGGCCTCAGCCTTCTGAGTAGCTGAGACTGTAGCCATGCACCACCACACCCTGCTAATTTTTAAATTTTTTATAGAGACAGAGTCTCACTTTGTTACTGAGGCTGGTCTCAAATCCTGAGCTGAAGTGATCCTCCTACCTCTGCCTCCCAAAGTGCTAGGATTATAGGCATGAATCACTATGCCCAGCCATCTTTTATCTTTTTGATAAATACCATTTGAACAGATGTGAGGTGATATTTCCTTGTGGTTTTAATTTGCAATTCCCTAATAATTAGTGATGCTGACCATTTTTTCATCTACCTATTGGCCATTTGAATGTTTTCTTTTGAAAATTTTCTATTCTGGTTCTTTGCCCATTTTTCAATCAAGTTATTTTCTTACTACACAGTTGTTTGATTTCCTTATATATTTTGGATATTAACTTTTTGTCAGGCACATCGTATTCAACTATTTTCTTATGGTATTCAACTATTTTCTTCCATTCTGTGAGTTGTCTGTTTATTTTGTTAGTTGTTTCCTTTACTATGCAAAAGCTTTGTAGTTTGATACCATCTCATTTGTCAATTTTTGCTTTGTTACCTGTGCTTTTGAAGTCCTATCAAAATGTTGCCCACACCAATGTCAGGAAGCTTTTCCCTTATGTTTTCTTCTAGTAGTTTCATAGCTTCAGGTCTTATATTTAAGTCTTTAATCTATCTTAAGTTGATTTTTGTGTATAGTGTAGGCTCTAAAACTCTAATTTTACTCTGATGAATGTACATATTTGGTTTCTCCAACACCATTTATTGAAGAGACCATCCTTTCTCCATTGTGTGTCCTTGGAAACTTTGTCAAAAATTAGTTGACTATAATTGCCTGGGTTTTTATCTGATTTTGTTTTTTTTTTAAGTCCTGTTTCATTGGTAGATGTGCCTACTTTTATGCCACTACCATGCTGGCTTCATTACAATCACATTATAATGTTTTGAAATCTGAAAGTGTAATGCCTCCAGCTTTGTTCTTTTTGCTCAAAACTGTTTTGGCTATTCAGAGTCTTTTGTGGTTTCATATGGATTTAGAATTATTTTTTCCATTTCTGTGAAAAATGGCATTGGAATTTTAATGGAGATTATATTAAACTTATAGACCACTTTGGATAGTATGAACATATTAACAATAATGATTTTTCTAATCCATGAGTATGGGGTGTCTATCCATTTATTTGTGTTTTTTTTTCAAGTTCTGTCATCAGTGATTACAATTTTCAATACACAAGTCTTTTACCACTTTGGTTAAATTTACACCTAAGTATTTAATTTTTTGTTGCTATTGTAAATGGAAATAAAGTATAAAGAATAAATGTATTGTTTGTTGTTTCTTTCCTTTTTGAGTAGTTCATTATTAGTATGTAGAAATGCTACTGATTTTGTATCCTACAACTTTACTGAATTTGTTTACCAGTTCCAATAGTTTTATGGGGGGATCTTTGGGTCTTTTATGTATAAGATCATGTCATCATCCAATAGAGATAATTTCACTTCTTCCTTTTCTATGATGATGCCTTTTATTGTCTCTCTTGTTTAATTCCTCTGGCTAGGACTTTCTGTATTATGTTGAAAAGAAGTGGTAAGAGTGGGTGATATGGTTTGACTGTGTCCCCACCCACATTTCATTTTGAATTCCCACATGTTGTGGGAGGGAACCGGTGGGAGGTAATTGAATCACAGGGGCAGGTCTTTCTTGTGCTGTTCTCATGATAGTGAATAAGACTCATGAGATCTGATGGTTTAAAAAGGAGAGTTTCCCGCGCAAGCTCTCATATCTTGTCTGCTGCCATGTGAGACATACCTTTCACCTTCTGCCGTGATTGTGAGGCTTCCCCAGCCACCTGGAACTGTAAATCCAATAAACCTCTTTCTTTTGTAAATTGCTGAGTCTCAGGTATGTCTTTATCAGCAGCATGAAAATGGACTAATACAGGGGGTATCTCTGCCTTGTCTCTGATCTTAGAGGAAAACCTTTCAACTTTTCACCACTGAGAATGATGTTAGTTATGGGTTTGTCACATATGGCTTTTATTGTTTATGTTGAATTAAGTTCCCTCTATACCTAATCTGTTAAAAGGTTTTATCATGAGAAGGTGTTGAATTTTGTCAGTTTTTATGCATCTATTGAGATGATCATCTGATTTTTATCCTTCATTTTGTTAATATGGAATATCACATTTGCTGGTTTGCATATGTTGAGCCATCTTTGAATTCCAGGGATAAATCCCTCTTGATCATAGTAAATAATTCTTTTGATGTGTTCTTAAATTCTCTTGCTGTTTTTGGTATTCTTTTTCTTTGATTTTTCAATAATTTGATTATGATATGTCTTGGTAAACTTCTTTTTAGGTTAAATTTGATTGATGACCTCTGAGCTTCCTGTACCTAAATGTTATTGTAATTCCCCAGATTGGGAAATTTTCAGCCATTATTTGCTTAAATATGCTTTCTAGGCCCTTTTCTCTCTCCTTTAGGAATTTCTATTACACAGATGTTAGTTTGCTTGATGGTGTCCCATAATTCCTGTAGTCCTTATTTGTTCTTTTTCATTCTTCTTTATCTTTCTCTAAGGGATAATTTCAAATGTCCTGTCTTCAAATACCCTCATCTTTTCTTCTCCTAGGTCAAGTCTGCTGCTGAAAATGTCTATTGAATTTTTCAGTTCAGTTTTTGTATTCTTTATCTCTATAATTTCTTTTTTTATTGATGTAGTGTCTAACTTTTCATTTTGTTCATGAATTGTTTTCCAAATTTTACCTAATTTTGTATCCATATATTTTATGGTTCCCTGAACTTCTTTAAGAGGATTATTCTAAATTATATGTCAGCCATTTTATAGATCTTCATTTCTTCTGGGCCCATTAGCAGAGCTTTATTAGTTTCTTTTGGTGGTGCAATGATTCCCTAATTTTTCATATTGTTTGTGTTCTTACATTGATGCTTGCTTATTTGAGGAGAAGGCTACCTCTTCTGGCTTTTGCAGGTGTTCTTTGATGGTGATACACCTTTATTATTTAGTCTATCCTGGGATTGTGGATGATTTGGCTGGCGGCAACACTGAGCGTGCAGACTTTGCTGTCAGTTTCTCAAGTTGGGCTGGGTTGCTTCTTGTGTTCTGAGGGAGAATGGTATTGCTGATTGTGTTCTGTGATTCAGTGAGACCACTGGCTGGACTCTGAAATCAGGTGGAGCACCGCTGGCTGGGCACTGAAATTATATCTGTTCAGGCAGGGTTGCAGGTTGTCTTCCCTGGCTAGACAGTACTATTGTTTGGAATTTTTCAGCATGGCCATGCAATGGACTCCAAGTCTGAGTGAGGTCTCTGGGCTTGTTGTTTGGCTGCACAAGGTGGGCAGGACCACAGGCTCTGCTCCACAGATATGTGTGGATATGGGCTTGCCTGCTGACCTAGAGGTAGCTTACGCAGAGCACCGAGGTTTGGTTGAGTAACCATGCTGCAGCTGGAGTTGGGCAGGGCCAGATGCTCCCTCCCCAGGTAATTGCTGACCTGCAGTTGTCTCCTGACTTGGGAAAGGCTTAATGTGAGAACCAGAGCTTAGTTGGGTTACCTCTTCACTACTAGCATTGGACAGGGACAGATGTTTCTTCCTCAGGTAATCACTGACCTACAGTTGCCTCTCGACCCAGGGAAGACTTAGGGAGAGCACTTGGGCTATGTGGAGACGCTCACTAGGGATTCAATCCTAAAGGACCTGTGGATCATGTTTTCTGTAGTGTGATAATATTGGGTAGTTTCTCTGATGTGGCACCTCCATAGATCCATTGGCCAAAGTTCAGAACAACTACCAAGATTTGTTTGATGGTTGCTGTGAACTCTACCCCCCACCCTTTTTGTTTGTTTGTTTCTTGGTTTTTTGAGACAAAGTTCACTCTGTCACCCAGGCTGGAATGCAGCAGCCAACAATCTCAGCTCACTAAAACCTCTGCCTCCTGTGTTCAAGTGATTCTCATGCCTCAACCTCCCGAGTAGCTAAACACCCCTGTTCTTTATTTCTAACTGACCCCAGGTGGTATAGCCCTCCTGTTACTCTCAGTGTTTCCCATAGGATGAGACTGAAGTGAGCCTCTTTCACAGGGTCCCAGAATGGTGGGTAGGCTGAATGTCCACCTCCAACTCACTTTTCTCACTGTAGAAACCACAAGTCCAGAATTCTTTGTGCATGGCACTGTGCTAGCTTGGGGAAGGATGAGCATGCTTAATGAGAACCATTTCTCTTACCATTCAATCATGGCTTTTTTCAGTTCCGCAGTCTAAGGGGGTGTCTCAGCCTTACTCCTGAGTTCTTGGATATTCAGGATGGTATTCTTGCCTGTGGACAGTTGCCAGCTGGATTTCTGTAGGAGAGAGTGAAGTCAGAGAACTCCTATTCCCTTCTTGCCAACTTCACTCTCTGCATGTTCTTCTGAACTGGGAAACTGAAGGCCCTGGGTGCTGCCAGTGGGGTAGAGCAGAGGATGGAAGTGGAGTGAGTGGGAGAACTCAATGCAACCTCTGGAATTTGGGGCATGAGTGAACATAGAGTCTAGAGCCTGCATCTTTCCTAAAGTCTCTGAAGATAGCAGGCTGGACTACAATGATGTCATATGCCTTGGAAGAAGATGGGAGCAAACGCTACCTTTTAGGGGATATAAGAGGACTTCTCCAGGGCTCTGGTACAGGAAGCAGAAGTCATGGAGCTGCCAAGGTGGATATCTAGTGAGAGTTGCCTCATCTGGAAAGGGGGTTGGAAATGTGGAACTGTGGTAGGAGACAAATGTAGATACAATTACCCTTCAGCAATGAAGAAGTAGAGTGAAGTTCACCACCATCCTCTAAAACCAAATAGAGAATATCCACGTACAGAAGTCACCAGTGGCAGACAGAGCCAGGCCAAGACAGAATGAGTCCAAAGACACCTCTGTAGACAGCCAGTGAGAGACCTCATCCTCTCCCTTGTTCCCCTTCCCAGCTCCTCTTCCCAAAGGATACAGAGACCCACAGTGGTTACGACTGTATCCCAGAGTCAGACTTAAGAGAGGGAAGAGGGGCCAGGCGCAGTGGCTCACGCCTGTAATCTCAGCACTTTGGGAGGCTGAGGTGGGTGGATCACTTGAGGTCAGGAGTTCAAGACCAGCCTGGTCAATGTGACAAAGCCCCATCTCTATTAAAAATACAAAAATTACCTGCGCGTGGTGGTGAGCACTTGTAATCCCAGCTACTCGGGGGACTGAGGCAGGAGCATCGGTTGAACCCAGGAGGCGGATATTGCAGTGAACTGAGATCATGCCACTGCACTCCAGCCTGGGCGACAGAGTGAGGCTCCGTCAAAAAAAAAGAAAAAAAACAAGGGAAGAGGAAGAGGAATTAAAAGAGAAGCCCACTTGCCCTCACCTGTGCAAGTCTCTTAAAATACACATCAAGCTTGTGCTGCAGAAGAGGACAGGAGATTTATAATAGTTTTGGGATTAGACTTTCAAACTGTGCTGAACTAATTCTATTTTGAATAACTAAGTTTTAACAGAAACTAATGGAATATGCCCAAAGGGACTTCTGATGTAACTGTTGAGAAGAGTGATTAGTGAAACATAAAATTGTTTCATGTTGAAATCCCCATTGCATTCAGATTTTTCTATAAAGTAGTTACTTTATATACTCATAAATGGATTTATAAACACATATATGGATTTATGTATATGAATTTATATATATATATAGTCACCCATGTATACACCATTTATATAAAAGTAACTGATTTGGAGAGCTTGAGAACCTAGATTAGACTTAGCAAATATATGGCACATGTGTCACACAAATTATCCCACCCCCTTCCCTTGCCCAAGGCAGACATTATCAATTAATCAATGCACCTTTTCACACTAAAGTAGGATTCAGGTGCAGAATCCTTTTCAACCCAGAATTACTGGCAGCCACTTCCAAGAGATCACTGTTGGCACACAAGGTGAAACCTATTACATCTCTTTTCAAGATTCTAGAACAGAGCACTGCAGCAGGGAGTCTGATTTTCAACAGTCAAAATTGATCTTCCAAAAACTGTTTTTTATTTGCTCAGAGCCCATTTATTCTTACTATGGGCACAATTCTAGTAAACCTTATCAGCTGTCATCTGATTTACCAGTCCTTAGCATGATACAGTCAGCTAATTAAGAGTTGTGATTTTGCTAGAGAAAACAACACCCACAGTAGAAAGCAAAGATGTTGACACAAGCAGTGACGTAGTAAAAATAATTTCTACTTAACTGAGCACTCACTTTTGTTACAGGTCCTTGATAAGTGTTTTCTTTTATCCTCACAGTAATGGTCTTAGGAAGGCAAGCACTGTATACCCATTTTATAAATAAAAAAAGGTAGGCTTGCCAAACTTAAGCAACTTACACAGGAACACACAGTTGGGAATCAATTCCAGATATTTGTAGTACCAAGGCATATACTATTTTCTTGACACCATATAGACTGACCCTAAAATTTCAGGCTTTAGATTTCAAAGAGCATGGTAGTCTGGTGTCATGTAATGGAGAAACAGAGAATTCCCTAGGCCTTGATGAGGTCTAAAGGCATGAATTTTAGAACAGAATGTTTTTATTTTAATTTTTCAATTTTTGTGGGTATATAGTAGGTATATATATTTATGGGGTGTATGAGATATTTTGATACAGGCATGATATGCTTAATAATCACAGCCAGGTAAATGGCTATTCATCCCCACAAGCATTTATCCTTTTTTGTGTAACAAACATCCAATTATACTCTTAGTTCTTTAAAAATGTACAATAAATTATTGTTGACTGTAGTCACCTTGTTGTGCTATCAAATAGTAGATCTTATTCATTCTATCCAGTTATATTTTGTACCCATTAAACCATCCCCCCTCCCCTCACCCACTACCCTTCATGTTTCTGACTCATCAAAGTCATTCTCCATCCAACTTTGTTCCATTGCTGGTAATGAGCTGCGTTCCTTTGGAGGGGGAGATGCACTCTGATTTTTTGAATTTCCAGCTTTTCTGCACTGCTTTTTCCCCATCTTTTTGGTTTTATCTGCCTTTGGTCTTTGATGATGCTGACGTAGTGGTGGGGTTTTGGTGTGGGTGTCCTTTCTGTTTGTTAGTTTTCCTTCTAACAGTCAGGACCCTCAGCTGCAGGTCTGTTGGAGTTTGCTTGAGGTCCACTCCAGACCCTGTTTGCCTGGGTATCAGCAGCGGAGGCTGCAGAAAATAGAATATTGCTGAACAGCAAGTGTTGCTGTCTGATTCTTGCTCTAGAAGCTTCGTCTCAGGGGTGTACCCCACCATGTGAGGTGTGAGGTGTCGGTGTGCACTTAATGGGAGATGTCTCCCAGTTAGGCTACTCAGGGGTCAGGGACCCACTTGAGCAGGCAGTCTTTCCATTCTCAGATCTCAACCTCCGTGCTGGGAGATCCACTGCTCTCTTCAAAGCTGTCAGACAGGGGCATTTACCTCTGCCGAGGTTTCTGCTGCTTTTTGTTTAGCTATGCCCTGTCCCCAGAGGAGGAGTCTACAGAGGCAGACAGGTCTCCTTGAGCTGTGGTGGGCTCCACCCAATTCAAGCTTCCCAGTGGCTTTGTTTACTTACATAAGCCTCAGCAATGGTAGGCGCCCCACCCCCAGCCTCGCTGCCACCTTGCAGTTAGATCTCAGACTGCTGTGCTAGCAATGAGGGAGGCTCCATGGGTGTGGGACCCTCTGGGCCAGGTGTGGGATATAATCTCCTGGTGTGCCGTTTGCTAAGACGCTTGGTAAATTGTAGTATTAGGGTGGGAGTTACCCGATTTTCCAGGTGTTGTTTGTCTCAATTTCCTTTGGCTGGGAAAAGGAATTCCCTTTCCCCTTGCACTTTCCAGGTGAGGTGATGCCTTGCCCTGCTTCAGCTCTCACTGGTCGGGCTACACCCGCAGACCAGTGACAACTGTCTGACACGCCCCAGTGAGATGAACCCGGTACCTCAGTTGAAAATGCAGAAATCACCCGTCTTCTGTGTCGCTCACACTGGGAGCTGTAGGCTAGAGCTGTTCGTATTCAGCCATCTTGGGTGCGCCCTAAATGGGGTATTTTAATATGTTACTATGTTTGTGTACATAAGCACATATATGTGGTATGACAGAATATATATACAAATTTCCTCAAAGGAGGTATTGAAATGCTAACTGTCAGCTGACCCTATGCCCTACCCTCAACTTTGGGTTATTTTCATATAACAAATAGACTTGTTTCTTTTCTGGTTTTTTTTTTTTTTTTAATGGAGCAGGGAATGGGATCTTGGAGTTCTTGATTATTTTTGACTATTCATGATTTTCCCATTTCCATGCTCTCTTTAGCACCTGGTTAAATCACTGGCCTTTGGTTTCAGAATAATTTCACATTCTACAAACAATGTAAAATTATTTTTCTCCATTTACATCTAATAGAACTTCCTGGGAGAACCCTCCCTTGATATGCTTAATAAATACCCTCTCCCGCCCCACCCCACCTCATCCTTTAGAACCTTCCCTTTGATTTGGCAGTATAATGAACTAGGTAAAAATGAAATTTTAGAGTCTCAGAGACTTGAGTTCAAGTCTTTGCTCAGCAATGTAATAACTTTGTGATCTTAAGCAAGATACTTAATCTTATTATGTATTTCTTCATCTGTAAAATGGGTACCATATCCGCATCTATTCCTTAGGCCACTGTGAAGATTAAACAAGCTAACATATGTAAAGTCCTCAGCACAATATTAGACACAGAGTAAGCCTCAATATTTGTTTTTTAAATTATTTTGATTTCTTAAATACTTTTAGGATGTCCAGGAGGTTAATCATCTTTGCCCCAGTTCTTGCTATGGGATAATTTCCCAAGTCCAAAAATTTGTTCAAATGAAAGAGGACTTTCCAATTTGCTTGACTTTGTGATTAATTATGGATAAAGTGAATGGTAATTATTAATTTTTGAGGTGATTATCAGGTGCATGTAGATTACAATTAAAGACCCTTTTCTCTAGACACCCTCCTTTCTATGGATTTTATTGTAAAGTTTTAATATAGCATAACTATTTCCCTGACAACTAGTAACAAAGCTATGGTTTAAGAAATTATTTCATTATGATAACCAACAGACTGGAACAATAAAGAGAAAATCTCTTATTTAGTATCAGATACTTCAAGGAGAAAGAAAAAAGATGCTTCTTTTTCTTTCAAAAAAAGTGATACTGTTTTCAAGTTTGTCTCCTTCAGAAATCTCCTCTTTACATCAATTCAGGTTCAATCATGAAATCCCAAAGGAAGAAAAAAAAAACCTCATGATCTTCACAGCACATTGTTGGGCATGCTTCATAAAAGCAGTACCTACTTGTTTTGTTATAATCCTTCATTCTTTGAATTTAATGAGACAAGATATACCATATTGCCATGAACACATATACAAAACCAAATCAATTTCCTCAAGGAAAAAAATCCCTTGCAAAGCTCCAGCTCAACAAATTTAAATATTAATGGCTTTTACTACATCTGTATATGGTGAAATCCACTAATGGAGATCATCCCATAGCTCAATAAAACAAAATGAGAGTCTTTTAGGCAGGTAGTCTCATACACAAATTTATGGTAGCCTGTATTGTGTTCTTAACTGGATGGATTCATGATAAGATGGAGTTAGGACTATACTTTTTCCTCTTAAAGAACGTTACAATGTCACTTCTGTTTCCCCACTCTTCCCTCTGCAGGTTCTCAGCTGCTCAGTTGTATGCCCAGCTTCCCTGGAAAAGTCTGACCAACAGAGTGGTCATAGGCCCAGCTGAACACTGGTCAACAAAAATGTCCTGCCCATGTCTGGTGCTAGGCCAATGGAAGGAAACCTCCAAAGGTAGGGGGCTAAGTATTTGGGAAGCAATGGTGATGAAGCAAATGGCAATTGCATGAGTGCAGCGCGTGCTCCCTTATCATCTATTAGCTGCTTGTTAGCTAGTACTGGTTAGAAGGGGTCTGTATCTATATCTGTTTTATACATATTCAGTATTCTGTATGTGAAAGAGTATCAAGGCTGAGAAAATCTCTCTCAGGGCAAAGAAAAGAAAATCACCCAGAATCCTAGCACTCTAGACCAACTAATTGCATATATGTAAGGTTTTTTACCCCAGATTTTTCTATACACAACACATAGACATATACATATATGCCATTGTAATCATTATGGTCATGCAAGTTTTTGTCCTGTTTTTTTTTTTTTCATTAAACATCACACATTCAGGCAGTTTTCATAATCATCATTTAAATGATAGTACTAGGCATTGGCAAGCTACTTCTTGCCAGTCAAGTCTGGTCCACTACCTGTTTTTATAAATAAAGTTTTATTGGAACACAGCTACATCCATTCATTGTTGTATTGCCCATGGCTGCTTTCATGCTATAACAGCAGAGCTAGTAGTTGTGACAGAAAACCCTATGACCCACAAGCATAAAATATTTACTGCCTGGCCCTTTACATGCCAACCCCTGACATTCATTCTATCAAGTGGAATCTATAATTTATTTAACCTACCAGCTTTTTTGAACATGTGAGTGGTTTTCTCTTGTCTTCTTACTAATACCTCAAGGAATATGAGGGTTCATACTTTAAAAAGAGGATTTCCTGAGTCTAAATTCCCCAAAGTAGGACTACTGTACCAAAGTGTATGAACATTTTGATAGCTTGAAATTTCGAAATAAAATCTCGTAAAACGAAGTAGTTTATCCTACAGTGGTGCATTTCTCTCTGACAACAGCATGCTCACCATATTGACAGAGAAAACAAGCATGGATTTTGGCTGACCTGTGGATATGTGGATATGTGGCTAATTGCTGGATTAGAGTCTTACAAGCATCATTTTGCCTGTAGTCATGGGCATAGTTTTCTATGATAAGTGTGTTCTGTGTTGAAGTGTTTGGTTAGTTGCCATGTATTATCTGCAGTGACCATTCTTCATTTTGAGGGAACCCTCTCATATAGATTTGCTACACAAAGTCCTTCCCTTACCACAGTATCTAATTCAACAAACAAAATGAATACCAAATAGGCCAGCAGAACCAGATTTATCATTTATGGGGCTAGTACAGTTCCCCTTTTCAAAAGTTATTAAAAATTTCAGGATGCTGACAACAGACCATTAAACCAAGCACAGAGCCAATTAAACGTGGAGCCTTTTGTGAATGTATTGTTTGTACATCCATAGAGTCAGCCCTACAGGTAGGTGGAGGATGTGTGTGAAGGCCACAGCTAAGAAAAATCCTGTTATGTGGAATACAGCCAGCCCTGCTGTTGTCCCCTCCTGAAACCACCAGACATGGGCAGTGGGCAAGGAAGGAGGAAAAATCCAGAAGTGTTTGCCTGTTCTACCTATTGAAGAAGATGGGCCAGAAACTTCCGTGACTTCCTTGGTGACAGTCACTGTGAGTGCACCAGTCTGGAGTTTCCATCATTTACCTGTCCCATCTGTGGTTAAGAGAGTGAGCTCTCAATTCTGACTGCCTGAGTTCAAGTCCTAACTCTATGATGTGCCAGCAGTGGGACATTGAGGTACGTTACCTTTAGTTTACTCATCTGCAAAATGGGTCTAATAAGGGTACCTGACTCATAGAGTTTATTTTAACAGTAAGTGCAGCGACAATCCTTTTGTGCTTATGCCTGAATATACCCTGAGTAGATTTTCCTGGTGTTATGCTATTATCTTTTTAAAGGGTACCAAACTAATAATTTTTAGTGAAAAAAAAAAAAAAAAAAGGTTGGTAGCTTGTGGTAAGCCTTTTGGTAGAATAAAATGCTGATCGTTTTTCTAACATGGCGGCCTTGTACATTGCTCAGAGACACCTTTCAACTACTGGTGCATCAGTGCTGGCTCAACAGCCTGCATACACACAGAGTTGGGGTGAAATGGTAGTGCCATTGATATTACTATTACTCTTCCGATGTTGAAATCTTATGGTGAAAAGCAGAATGCTTGCCTCTGTACCAGAGATGGTGGTACTAAAACAATCCTTGTAGATTCATCAGCATTTACCTAAGTATGTTCCACTAAAGCAGGGCTGAGGACTGCCTCAAACTTTTGAAAATCAAAAGAATTCTATGAACAAATAAATTTTAGAAATGCTGTATTAAGCTCATATAAATGGTATCTTTACCTTTAGTATTCTGATGTATATGGTAAGTATCTAAGAAGGGACTTTCATATTTTCCATGAAGTACATTTTTCTGGGAATATATCACAGAACCAATGTTTCAAGAAACACATTTTGGGAGATACCACTCTACTAAATATTTAAGCGCTGGATCAAAGTAGATGTTGCTTTGTGAAGCTTTATTTCTTTGGGAGGGGCAAGCTTTAACCAGAGGCATCATGAACAAAAGACATGTCTGTATAAAGCCCAGATCCAGGTAATAAATCTTAAAGACTCAGTAGAAAGATGCTTAGCAACCTCTTTAGTGATGTGGCAAGCAGGCCTCAAAGTTGGCAGGTGACATGGAATAGAGATGAATATCCACCAAACTCAGCCATTGCCAGTGGAGGGTGGACTGAGATGCCTTTTTTCACAGTGGATCTATTTTTGATTCCCATGTGATTTACCAAAAAAAGGCAGGGCCTTGACACCTTGGGGACAGTTATGCTTATTCTCAGCTCAGCAGATTGGGCGAGAATGATTTAAGCAGCAGAGGAAAATTAATTGGTTGCTTTGGCTTCTTCCCCTTCCTGCTAGGCTTAACCCCCTTCCAGATTTCTTCTGCAGGACAGTTCCCCTCTCCCCATGCAGATCTCAGCCGATATAGAGTGCCAGGAGGGTGAGAGGGTGCATTGTGAGGCATGCAGAGCACTCTCCACAGGTAAACCTGCAGCTTTGCAGGAAGGTGGATGCACACTCCCTCCTATCCTCAGCCAACTCATTGCTGCGATCTAAGAGGACAGGATGTCTAGTGCACTAGGGACAATGCAGGCTCTGCCATCAGAAACAAAGTGCTGATACTCCAGCCTTTGACTCTCCTTTGTGGCCCACAAAATGCAACTGCCACCTTTGCATTTGATTGTTTATTTTTAAAGTGAGGGTAGGCCCATTAGAGCAATAGATAGGGAGAGAAAGGGCCTCAAAATGTGATCTTTGTTCTTGGATACCAAGATAATACTCATCTTATTATCCACTGGGGTCAGGTGACCCTTCTAAACTTAAGAAGCAATAATTCCAAGTTATGCTTCCTGCCTCTTTCTATCCTCCACACCCTCTCATACATAACTTTCCTGTCTCAACAGTGATCCTGTTTTTTCCATGAAAGATTTCTCTGCGTATAGAGGAGGAAGAGTAACATTTTACTGTTAACTTAGTCTCTAGGGCATGTATATTTCCTGCCTTTATGCTTAAGCCAAAGCTGGGGTCCATTCTTTAGTTTAAAATCAGAGCCTTAAAATTGTGTAACACTGACACATAAGAAACCCCAGTGCAAAAAAAGGTGGCAGATGTGGAGACTACAGGAGAAGGGATCCATGTGTCCTGGAATCAGTTCCTGATCTTCACTGAGCTCCCACAGCAATTATTGTTAGTTGCCAGGTGGTCTGTTCTCAGGGCTGTTTGTGTTCTGATATTTCTCCCTTGTCCTCCAATAAGACTGGATAAACTCTTTGAAGATAGAGACCCTATACAATGTTTATTGAGAACTGGCACAAAAGTCTCTAAAGCTCCAGTTGAAGGTATGTTTTCTCCCTCTGATGATTATAGGGCAGTCTGGATCCAACCTGCCTAGATCAAATTCTGTCTCTGCTACTAACTAGCTGCATACTAGCTACTTGGGCAGGATTCCTCCAACTTCTTATCCATAAAATGGGAAGCTGTTATGAGCAAAGTCCATGTAATATGCTTAGCACAGTTCCTGGCACCTAATGGTACTTCGAAAGGTGAAATAATAATGTTCATTAAGTGCCAACCATTTTCATACATACTAGTTTAAAAGCTTTTAAAGTAGGAATTATTACCACCATTTTACAGCTAGAAAAATCAACTGGGAAATCAGCTAGGAAAATACAGCTAGGAAATCAGAGAAATGGTTTTTTTTAGTTCCAGATCAATCACACAGTGAGCAGCAGGGCTGAGACTCCAGCACAGATCTGTGTAACCCCAAGGACTGCAGTCTCTGGACCTATCCACGCTGTCTTGAACATTCAGGCCATTAAGATCCTGAACTGGGAACTCCTAGTGTAGCTGTTTTGTCACTTGGCAAAATTGCCACCAGTGACCAGAATGAAGAGGTTGAAAACAGGCCCCTTCTAGAGTCTGATTCTCAGCCACGGGGTGTTGACTGCTTTGTGCCTCCTGGGTCCCCCTGATGAAACTCTGTGACTCCGGCTCAGGATGATTGTGAGGCAGTACACAGGAGGTCAGCCCTGTAATTCCATAACTGCTCACTCACTCACTGCTTAGTGAGAAGTCATGATGACAGCTGGGATCCTTTCCATGATGAGTAATTACCCTGTCACACAAATCTATTTCGACCACATCCTTCTGGGATACGACCACCAGTTGATTTAAAATGCAAACCCTTTGTAGCTCATTGCCATGAGGGTGAAATATAGAGTTTGCCCAGACTTTTCTTTGTTGAAGTATTTATTGTAAATCATTAGTTACTATGAGTTGCTACCCATACATCAAGCAATTCCTACCTGGCCCCGAGTGCTGAAAGAATTCTCTGTGCTTTTCTAGAAAATGTACCATTTGTCCAAGAATATAATTACTATATACTTTTTAAAAATCCAAAGCTCATATATTTGTGTAGAGAAATTCAGGCCCAAGGACACCCAATAACTGGGGACACTCAATGTGGTTTTTAATACAGGAACCACAAGTCTTTGGGGATGTTTATGAACATGGATAATAAATGCCTCACCTACTACTCAGGCTTCCAGCCAGAGAGGGGAGGGAGTGACAGGCAAAGCAGAGTGTCTCCCTGTTCCAAGTCTTGCACTAAACGCTTTATATAGATCTTTAATTCTCCCAATAGCCCCAGTGGGTAGGTATTAGCATCTTCATTTTACAGATGAACAAATTGGGGATCCCCATCTTACACCATGAAGCAGTGGAACCAAAATTCATACTGAAAATAATTGACTTTCCCAAGTCTCTCTGCTATATCACCACACACAAAGAGACTTGCAGCCCCAGCTAGCTTATTTCTGGCTTCTGCTGCTCTGATTCTTCTGTGGGTGGCTTTAGAACAAATAGGATGGCTGAGGTCCCCCATCATCAGGGCTGCCGTTGAACATGAAGGAGGAAAGCTGCTATGTATAGCAAGCATTTTTATCTTGCCACCAACAAAGATCAAGCACACAAAATCTGAATCCCCCCAGGGGTGGGAGAAGGAGTGAGTTTCTATTTCTCCCAGACCATTCTGTCCAGAGCACACAGCAATATGGGCAGACAATTAGTACGAACGGATTTGAGCAAAACAGCAAATCTGATTGATGCTGAAAGCACACCCATGTGGGAGCACAAAAAAGGGATGGAGAAGAGGGGTGGTCATAGGAAGCGGGGCCTGCTTAAAAATTCAAATCCTCATAAGCTTCTGAGGAAGCTGCTCTTTTCACTGGGCAGGTTTTTAATATTTATTGCTGAGGGCTGTTTTAATCCTAATGAAAATAGCATGTTCCTAGGAAAAGAAATGCTGGAGCTACAATGAATGAATGTGGCTCTGGCGTTTAAAATGTCTCACAAGGCTTGCAGAGGGTAGAGGTGACCCGGAAGTGAATCATTGACAGTCTTCAGGAAGTACTGCTGCCAGAAGGAAGTTGAGCTCAAAACAGGGTATGTGTAGGTGAGTTCAGGCTGAGTTAATCCCTGAATGGGTCTGAATGGAACACCCATTTCTGAAGAGGGGCAGACTCAGAGTTAATCTGCCAGGGTTTGAATCCCAGCCCTGCCATCTCTAAATCTCAATCTCCCCATCTCTAAAATAGAGAAAATGACAGATTTTGTTGTTTCATTGTGAAGACCAATTGAGACAATGAATGTAAATCACTTACAGAGTAAGTGCTAAATAGTGAGAGATGCATTATTATTAATATATTTTTTATTGTGTGGATTATCCTTAATATTATTGACTTTTTTCCCAAAAATATAAGGATGCCAGATACGAACTAAGAGATAGTAACTAGGAGGACCTATTGAAAAGAGTCAGAGAAAATTAATGCTGAATCTTCTGTTAATAACATTCAGATTCAAATCTGATTCAAACTGAGAAGGAAAATAAGAGCTTCTCTCTTGCAGTGAGGGACACAGGCAAATTAACTGTTTATCCGAATAGTGTTTCATTGGCAAATAAAATGTGTTACCTGAGTCCAACCATGTCATCAAGTAGGATCTAAACAGAGCTGAATCTGTGTGTAATTCTGAAGACTAGAGTTTGTCTTGCTCACTCCTAGCTGCTGTTGTATGCCTGTTTTTTCATAAGTGGAATCATTTCTAACCACTCAGTAAATTCTCTGTTTGCCTCTCCCCATCTGTAATAGTGGATCTGTGACTGGGGTTTCCCTGTCTGTTGTTGGATGAGTCTGATGCTTGGTGTGTATGCTGAATGATCCTGACCACCTTCTCTGATCTTCTCAGGCTCACAAATGAGGACCTCAGTTCCTCACTCCAAGGAATAGCTTAAGAATTTAAAAGGTATCATGACCTAAACTAATATGGTATGTCAACTTCCATATGAAAGTGAAAATCAAAGTTGTATCAAACTGTAAAGTAAACTTACCTTTCGAGGTGACATAAAGCTTAAATGGGTACTGGAATTATCTTTATTCTAATTTCTCTCTTGCTCTTTCTCTTTCTTTCTGTGCCCCTGCTTTGCTGGTTCCCTAAACTCATACCTAGTCTGACTATTGCATATCTAGCACCAAGATCAGATTCCAAAAATTATTAAGAAGAAATGTAAAATTGAGATGACTAAGTTCTAAATCTCTCTTCTTGTCTTGAGGAAAATGCCCTGTGCTCTCTCATAATTATTCTCAAGAAGCATGCCTAGCTGAAGAGCTCAGCAAATTGTTTGCTTTTTTTTGCCTTTCTTTTTCACCATCTTTTGCCTGCAATAATGGACAGTCTTCCAACTGGTTGTCTCCGTCTCTCTTGCCTTGCTCTCCTTTACTTCATTCTCCATGCTGTTACTACTGAGAGCTTTCTAAAATTCAAATCCAATAATGTCGCTACTGAGTTTAATACCTTCCAATGACTCCTCATAACTAGAGCTACAGTTCTTAAACCAGGGAAAGGTACCACTTGGGGTCAGGTGTTACTCATCATGGAGGGTGTGAAGGCATAGGATAATCATGATGGATCTCTTTTTTTTTGTTTGTTTGTTTGTTTGTTTGTTTGTTTTTGAGACAGAGTCTCACTCTTGTCACCCAGGCTGGAGTGCAGTGACGCTATCTCAGCTCACTGCAATCTCCACCTCCTAGGTACAAGCAATTCTCCTGCCTCAACCTCCTGAGTAGCTGGGATTCCAGGAGCCTGCCAGCACGCCCGGCTAAGTTTTGTATTTTTTTAGTAGAGACTGGATTTTACCATGTTGGCCAGGCTGGTCTTGAACTCCTGACCTCAGGTGATCCACCCACCTCAGCCTCCCAAAGTGTTGGGATTACAGGCATGAGCCACCACACCTGGCCATGATGGATCTTCTATAATGCCAAGAGTGATGAATGTAATGTATTCATATATTAACAAATATAAATATGTTATGGAGTGGAACACATAATCGATTCAAATATTAGAGACTAAATATGGGATTTCAGAGGAAGTTCACAGGAGTCACTGGCTTCTGACCATGCCCCAGGACTTATGAAAATATGCAATCACTCTCCTAAAACTGCAGAATAGAAAAGTTGGTGAAGCATTGCCCTGAACAGTAAAATCGAACCCTTTGATGCAAAGAAAATTCTCTCAAATCTGAAGCCAGCCTTTTCTTCACAGCACCATATTTCTTTCCCAACTTTACCCTATCCAACACCCCATGCTACTTGCATAGTTCATGCACAGTTACAAGCATCTTTGCTAATTTTACTCTTCTAGCTCTGTGTCTCTGAAACACCTGTCTTGAAGCATGCATCTTCTTAAAAAGATTGAAAGTAGTGGTTCTCTTCCAACCTTCGCTTTACTTCACCCAAAGAATCCAGTCTACCTTTCTCCCCAGATAGCCTCTAAGAAGTTAGCTCAGCAGTGTGTGTGCTTGTTCATCTCTAAAGAGGAGACGGGCCTAGGCCAGGCTGCCTTGACTAAGCACATGGTGCCTGCCCCATCTGTTGAACATCAGGAAATGGTGAGTGATTGAGGGCTAGATGCTGGGGTACACTGCCTAGATTTGCATATGGGTTCCCTCACTTGTCAACTAGATTGATCTTGAACTAACTAGCTAACTGCTCTGTGCCTCAAATTCCTCACATCTACAATAAAGATTATAGCAGAATAATAATTCTGTAAAGAAGATCAAGGAGTTTAAATGTGTTAAATGCTTCAAAGAATGTCTGGTACCTAAATGAACATTAGTTATGATCATTCTTAACCTCTCCTTGTTAGTAGGAGGGAGTTGGCTCAAAATATCTAGTGTCCTTATGAAAAAGATCCTGGTCCCCAGGCATTCTCACATGGCCCCATCGCAGCCTGAGTCCTGTGGCTTATAGGATGAGTGTACTCTAGGAATAAAATTCAGCTCTTTCTGTTTTTCTTTCCTTACCCAGAGCCAGGACATTCTGAGGCACCCACGCATAACCTCCACACTCTTTTTACCTCTGTGGCATGTCTGTTAAAAAAGAGACTGAAAGATGAACATATTTCTAAAACAGAAGTCATGAGGGAAAAGTTTAATGTTGAATTGATTAGTATTTTAATTTTTAAATTGAGATAGATTTTTAAGTCTAAAAGATATGCATGAAAGAAGAAAGAGGAAGAAAGGAGCCAATATTTGTTGCACGTTTATGTACCAGTTTTCAATCCTCAATCCCTCTAATAGTCCTACTTAAGGGAAATAATTATCCTTCTATGGAGAAAAAAAAAAGGCCTGAAATATTAACTATCACAGGGGTTAAATCCCCTCACCATCCAACAAATTAAATCACCATGGCATTTCCTCCTACTGAAATTCAATGTCCATGATATTTTAAGGTAAAGGGTGTTGTTTTAGTCATTTTTAATTAGTGATATCTCCATTCTCTGGAAAACAGACTTCTCAAATCCCATCCCCTCACTCTGTATACTGGTATATTGGAAGGGACTTCTCAGTGAAGTATGTCTATGCAGATTGTGCAAAGGCTTCAACAACATAAGCTAGTTCTAGGTCAGACTAAAGGAAGGAGCTCAGGGTGCTGTAGAGAGTTGTTGAAGCCCGGTGCATGAAGCCACACTATCTTCAGGGAAGTAGATGGCAACCCATGTCCCATCCTCACATATGCAGAGGTCCTTGGGAAGCCACTCTGCTTGCTATCTTGGACATTCCCTCATATCGCTCATAGCATGCCAACTCCTGCCTCTCAATGTGAGAGTGGTAAGTGAGGCTTCAATAGAATCAAGGGCCTGGTCCTCAATTCCTCTTGGGCATCACTTGTTAAACTACTGTGAATGAACCAACATGAAAAACCTTGCAGCTGCTAGACCCGCAGGTGCCCAACACCCTGGGACATAAACCAATTGGCCATGTTCTACTCGGGAATTTGTATGACTCAGAATGTAGGGTGAGAGCTTGGTCAAGGCTCTTGCCCACAGAATTTATTGTGTGCATGGGTAATTACCCTGGTTATTCATGCTAAGGCTGTCTTTCCATAGTTTTTTGCCAATGGTCACAGTTTGTTATTGCCTTAAAATTTAGCAATTGGCAGCGGAGGACTGCTGAGATAATGAGACATTGCAGTATCTTTCCCTGATGAAGGAGATTGTGGTCACTCCCTTTAATGTGTTCTTTTCCGCTAGAAGCAGGTGCAGCAGCCTGTTGCAGTGGAAATAGCAGCTCACCTGGAGCCAGGCAGATCACTATTCTAATCCTAGCTCTGCCACCTGCCAGCTATGTGAACTTCTGCAATCTACTTGGTCTATCTTTACCTCAGTTTCCTGGTACACAGGGCTGCTGTGAAGATTAATTACAAATGAGTAAGATAATGATGGAAGGATGCCTAGCAATAGTGGGGTCTCAATAACTGGGTGTTTCTCCTTCTCTTCCTGTTTTTAGATCTGACTATTTTCACCATGGGCATTAATGATTGTGTTTTCAACCACTAGCATGAAGTTCAAGGCTCTGTTACTAGTGGTAATGGGAGATAAAATGGTAATATTCTCAAGGGACTAACATTTTCCTGGGAGAGAAGACATAGTTAGGGAAGAGAACAGGACCACGAAATGCTCAGTTATCTCCTGCACACTCTCAGACCAAGATGGGGAGAACTCTGTGTGGGCTCTGCTTATCAGGTTTAGCTTCATGGAGGAGGAGATGTGGAATGAAGAATTAATGTGGCACGCTTCCCTGAACATAGTAGCAGATACTCCATAAATGTTAACCGTGTTGAATGACTGCACATATTTAATGTTTGGAATGAATAACTTTCTAGTTTATGGTGTAAACTGCTCAGAGGAAAAGTGAACATCCATAGATGGTTATAAAATAAATTTTAGGAAAGAAAAAATTTAAAATAGCCATGAAATCACTTTCTTGTGGTTTAAAGGACAGACTTAACTGCCACATCAATTATGTGAGTTTATATATCCTATTCTTTGGACAAAAGCTAAAGTTTTTGAAGTTTATTGATTTTTAAATACAGTAAATAAATACTATTAAAGGTAGCATGTGGATATGCAGTATGTGAATGAAGCTTGGGAAATTCTGCTGGAAGTATTATAATATGATCCATTTCCAGATACCCTGTGGATGGAAAGAATCATTCTGCTGTGTGAGGCTATGTGATCTTGGGCAACTGCATTCATCTTTCTGTACCTCATCACCCTCATTTACTAAGTACGGTCAATTATGATGCTACCTTATGGGGTTGAAGGTTAATATCTATAAAGCATGCAGAACACTTCTCTGTATGGGTTAAGGTTTGAGTAGAACAAGAATAAAAAAATGAGACTGACATTAGTTTGTGGGCTACCACTGACTGAGCCATGGTGGCACTAGATGTTTTGGTAGGACTTTGATAGCAAGAGTTAATCTACCCCACACTGATGAAAAATGATAGGTCAACAGATTGCTCTGTGGTTCCCAGGAAGGGATTCCCAGCTCTGACATTCACACCCTTGTGGGTTATTTAAGGTCACAAGTACATTTACTGTATGACCAGAGAAACCACATACTTGTGCAGCTGGGAGCATATTCCTGCCAATGTGCAGAGGACTGATGTGATGCTACAAACAACGGCATGGGTGATTTTTTCCTAAGATGAGTAAGCACGCAGTCAACTGAGATGAATTTAATCTGAACCTATGCTCCAGTGAAGTCCAAGATTCCCCAGATTCTTGTAGAGGCATATAAAATAATTAATCAAATCTTATCTCTGATATTTTTAATCAGTTAATGAACATTTTATTTCAATGGTTCCAAAGACTAGCCTATTTGAATGGAATGGTAAACAGTTTATATATATAAAATGATTTGGTTTCACCCAGAGGTAGATATATTTTAGTTCTCATCCACATTGCATTTTCAACTCATGATGCATAGCCATCAGTTTTAGAATTTTAAAAATATTTTCAATAAGCAACACATACCAAGTAAGCAGACATGGTGGAAAATACAGAAATGCTGTCATCAAAGATCTGCTGCTGAAGAAAATGAGCCCCAAACCTCTACCTCTAGGTATTCCTCTTGAACCCCAGACCTATATGACCAAGGCTATTGGACATCCCCCCAGTACACACAGAGTTGCTCTCTTGGAGATTCTCAATACACAATAGTTTTAAAGATGTTGACAAGTCCTGTATTAAACAATGCTGTTTAATCCAATCATGTACGATAATGTGCCCCTTTTTAAGTGATAACATTAATATTTCTATTTCCTATAGGACAGAATAAGACATGCTGCCCCAACATAGATGGTTGAAGCACACCATTCACTCATTCAGCAGTCTAAAAACTTGGGTGACTTACTTTACTTCTCCTTTTCCCTCATCCATCCAGTCCCCAAGTCCTGTTGCTTCTACCAGGGAAATGTCTCTAGGGTCTCTGCCCTCCTCTCCATCTCTGCTGTCAAGACTCAGTTTAAGTCTTGCTCATGTCTATTTTGAATGTCTAGACTGCTCTCCCTGCTTTCAGTTTCTCTCCTCTATAATCAACCACTGACTTATTTTCCTAAAAATAAATCTCATCATATTGCTTTTTCATTTAAAACCTCTCTGTCTCCCCATTGCCAATACAATGATGTGAAAATTATTACCACAGACTAATTCTCAGGACAGTATAGGATGGTAGTTATAAGAATAGCATTTGGAACCAAATACAGTAATCCTGCCTTATGTATGGTAGATACGTTTCAAGGCCCCCAGAGAATGCCTGAAACCATGGATAGTACTTGTGATGGTTAATACTGTCAACTTGATTGGACTGAAGGATGCAAAGTATTGTTCCTGGGTGTGTCTGTGAGGGTGTTGCCAAAGGAGATTAACATTTGAGTCAATGGACTGGGAGAGGGAGACCCACTTTCAATCTGGTTGGGCACCATCTAATCAGCAACTAGGATAAAAGCAGGCAGAGGAACATGGAAGGACTAGACTGACTGAGTCTTCCGGCCTTCGTCTTTCTCCCATGCTGGGTGCTTCCTGCCCTGGAACATCAGACTCCAAGTTATTCAGCTTTCGGACTCTTGGACTTACACCAGTGGCTTGCTAGGGGCTCTTGCGCCTTCAGCCGCAGACTGAAGGCTGCACTGTTGGCTTCCTTACTTTTGAGGTTTTGGGTCTCAGACTGGCTTCCTTGCTCCTCAGCTTGCAGATGGCCTGTTGTGGGACTTCACCTTGTGATTCTGTGAGTCAATACTCCTTAATAAACTGTTTTTCATATATGTATGTGTGTATGTGTATATATATGTGTGTGTATGTATGTGTGTGTGTATATATATGTATATATATGCTATTAGTCCTGTCCCTCTGGAGAACCCTAATAAAGCACTGAACCCTATTGATACTGTTTTTTTGTTTGTTTGTTTGATTTTTTCTTTTTTTTTTTTTTTTTTTTTTTGGATAACCAAGACAGCTACTAGGTGACTAATAGGCAGGTAGCATATTCAGCGTGGATCCACTGGACAAAGGGACGACTCATGTCCTGGGCAGGATGGAGAGGGCCAGCATAAGATTTCATTATGCTACTCAGAATGACATGCAATTTAAGATTTATGAATTGTTTACTTACGGAATTTTTCATTTGATATTTTCTTTTTCTTTTTTCCTTTTCTTTTGGATGGAGTCTTGCTCTGTCACCAGGCTGGAGTGCAGTGGTGTGATCTCTTCTCACTGCAACTTCTGCCTCCCAGGTTCAAGCAATTCCCCTACCTCAGTCTCCCGAGTAGCTGGGACTACAGGCACCTGCCACTATGCCCGGCTAATTTTTTTGTATTTAGTAGAGACGGGGTTTCACCATGTTGGCCAGGATGGTCTCGATCTCCTGACCTCGTGATCTGCCCGCCTCGGCCTCCCAAAGTGCAGGGATTACAGGTGTGAGCCACCACACCCGGCCTCATTTGGTGTTTTCTGACCATAGGTGACCATGGGTAACCTAAACCATGGAAAGCAAAACCATGGATAAGGGGGAGACTGCTATAGTTTTGTACAGGCCCTAAGACATTGATTTAATCCTCCTAAGCCCCAGTTTCCTCATCTATAAAATGGGCATAATTATGTTACAAGTTTTACAGGATTATGGTGATGATTAAATGAGATAATGCAGGTATAACACTTAACACAATACCTAAAATATTGAAAATGTTTATAATTTTAGTCATTCTTTTAGTCTTATACATGACTCTGAAGAACTGAGTCCTAGCTCACCAGTATCCATTTCACAGCCTTTTCCCAGCCACCTATGTTTTAGCCACAGCAAATTCTAACTTTTCTCTGACGTTCTAGGCACTTACCTGTCTCTGATTTTGTGCTGTCCATTCCCTCTCTGCATAGTGCTATTATCTGCTTCTATAGTGGAAATGTCCTCACTCCAAGAGACCATTATGCAGGTTAAAAGAACTTATCATTATAAAGCCCATGCACTTTTCTGTACAAGAACGTCTTGAAGGGTTAGTATGCTTATTTGGAATTAGGTGGAAATGTAAATCTACTGACTTGACCCGTGTGGTTGTCTAGGTTCCTTTGTGAGTGAGAGAAGGGAGAGAGGGAAGGTTCTTCTTAGTTGACAGAGGAATCAGATTAAAAGCAGCAAGGGAAGAACTGTAAGATACCATGCTTAGAAGCAAAGGCTAAGAAACAGGGAGGACCAGGAATAGTGACAGATCACTTAGTGTAGAGCATAGCCTAAGAACACTATGGAATTCACATCCACTTCAACGAACTCTTATCTAAAAGGACTGACTGGACCAGGTGTAATAACTGACATTGTTTATGATGATCATCAAAAATTAGTAATAATAGTGCACTCATGCTTTTTATTAAGTGCTTATGATGTATCAGCATTATGTTAAGTATATTTTATGTTAAGAGTGTTTGACTCATTCTCATTGTAGTATTATCACCTCCCTCCTGTTTTGCAAATGAGAAAAATGAAGCTTACAGAGACTAAGAGACTCTTCCAAGGTACTTAGTGAGTGACAGAGTTCTAATAATTCTGGAGCTCATGATCAAAACCATTTATAATATTATCTCCTTATATAAAGTTATTATGGTTAATGAACTCTACTTAAATACACATGGAATAATATAAATACATAATATTTATTATTAACATCTATGATTAAAATATATTTTTATAAAACTTTTCATGTAGCATTGTTTACAACGTTGGTATGCTAGCAAGCCACAGAATTTTTAAGTAGGACATCTTTTATTTCTCTGCTGCTGGATAAATGACACTTCACACACTTAAGAAAGTTAGCTTCCCAAAGGAAAATCTAATGGCTGTGAGTGTCTTTGTGGGGCACAAGCCTATAGTGAAAATTAAAGTTTTAACCAAAATGTTTATGTTTTATGTCCTCCTAGGAGGTTTTCCTTAGATCTGGAGTCAAAGAGGAGTGTGTGATTTGGAATGAGTGGATTCAGTGTTCCTCTGATCTTGGTTTTGTTTCAGAGCCCGATATGTGTGTGTCAACTTGTTTCTCTCCTGCCTGCCTTAGTACTTCTACAAAAGCAGAACCACCTCTGTGAGAGACACTGCCTATTCCCTGTCCCTTCAAGCTTGTCCTTAGGGTGTCACCTTTTAAAGCCAGCCCTTGTCTCTCTTCCTATTCAGGCCAGATCCTCCCTCCCTTGTCTAATTCTTAGCCAAGCATAGCAAGACCAGCTGGTGAGAGCCTTGTAAAAAACAATGGCACCAGACCCTGCTTAATGGAACGCTGATTGTGCCAGTCGAAACTTCCTGGATTGGAACAGTTGATTTTGAGTTGTGGCCCATCCTCTGACCCATATTGAAGTGCTGTGTTCAGTGGGGATTAAAAGCCTTGTGAACTGGAGTAAGAAGAGCTAGAAGAAAGAGGTCATTGTGGGTCTAGAGGGAATCAATATTGTGTCTTTGAAAAAGCCTGTGTCTGTTCCCAGACTGACCATCTGGGGCTGTGTGGCTCAAAATCATCTACAAAAGAGGAGAGAGAATTAAATTGGAATGGGAGAACTTTGCAAGGGCAGATTTGCAAGGTAGCTTGTCTGGGAAGACTAAGGAGGAGCCAAAGGGGTGGTAGGAGAGAAGGCAGTTTAAGAAAAGAGGAAAAAAACCTTAAATTCCTATGCATACCTGCAGTTCATCCATCCCTCCTTGTGCCCCTAGCAAATGTTTTCCAGATGTGAATAAGGAACTATTTCCACAGCACTCATAATTTCTTCCTCAATTCTTGAATGCCTTTAGCATACTTTTACAAAAGTGTTTTTGTTTTCAATGCAATTGACATTTCTAATAAATTCCAAGCTTTAAGCTTATAGGGCAAGAACACAAGATGAGGAGTGGTAACAATTTAGAGATGGGTGTCGCTGGTTCAGTGCTCCTACAGCGAAGGAAATGTTTCCTCTATATAAGGATTGGTGGCTTCAGTTTTCTTTGTGGAAGGGTGGTAACTGGATGAAAACAGAGCAATAACAGTGGCCAGAAGAAACAGAGAATACTGATGTGTGATGCAGAAGGATTATCAGGCTAACAATTTGCTCAGAGCAATGACTTTGTTCTGGCTTTAAGATACCAATATACCTGCTTCAGCTAATTATCTGGAATTGGAGAGACTTTTCAGAAAATATATACATTTCCTCAGGAGACCAAGCAGCCAAATGCTGCTGTCAGTGGTGAAGTGGAACCTGGTAAGTGGGGCGTTTAAGCAGGAATGCTGGAAGTGTGAGCATTGGACACATTTTGGCTCTGGAATAGATTTGCTGTATGTTCCTAGATTAAGCCTTAATATTATATAATCCTGAATCCTCACTAATCAATTAAAATGGCAAAAATTAATTTACTGAAAGGACTTGTGTCACAGTAATAGGAAGGTAGGAATTTAGTGATTTCTTGTTTTATCAATATTTTTATTCAGGAGGGAATTTTACTAATAACGTCTGTCTGCCAAGGTATCATATAGCTCTTTTCTCCCATTATATTCCAGTGGCAAAAAGGTCCACCTGACAGTGAGACCTCTCTACCTGCACACCTCCACAGGTACCTCCAACCCTCATGACCCAACTAAACTCATTGTCCCCCACACTCCAAACCCCATCTTCCTTCCACATTCCCATCTATAGCAATGGAGCATCAGCTCTTCCACATGAGGAGTTTCAGCATCACCCTTTACTGCCCCCTTCCACTCTCCACTGTCCATTACCATTCTCTTGTTCTGCTTCTTTTCCTCCTTTGTCATGGCGTCTGCTTGAGTTCAAGCTCATTATTTTTCATCACCACCAACAATATCCTTTTTATTTCTTAACTGAGTTGAAATTGACATAATATTAACCATTTTAAACTGAACATTTCAATGGCATTTTGTACAATCACAATATTGTGCAACCACCACCTCTATCTAATTCCAACACATTATTATCACCCCAAAAGTAAATCTATACCCGTTAAGTTGTTCCTGTTTTCCCCTCCCCCAGCCTCCGGCAACTACCAATCTGCTTTCTGTCTCTATAGATTTACAAGATAATTTGAATAAATGGAATCATCCAATATGTAATCTTTCATGTCTTTCTTCTTTTATATAGTGTTTTCTAGGCTTCTTCATATTGTAACATACATCAGTACCTCATTCCTTTTTGTGGCTGAATACTATCACATTTGATATATATACCACAATTTGTTTATCCATTTATCTGCTGATGGACATTTGGGTTTTTTCCATCTTTTGGCTATTGTGAATAATGCTGTTATTAACATGAGTGTACATGTATTTGCTGAGTACTTGCTTGCAGTTCTTTTGGGATTACATACCTAGAGATGGGATTGCTAGGTCCTATGGTCATCCTATACTTAACTTTTTGAGGAATGGCCAGTTTTGTACAGCAACCAAACAATATATTATTGGTTTGTACATTATTCCCACTAGCAATGTACAAGGGTTCCAATTTCTCCACATTTTCACCTACACTTATTTTCTAGTTTTTGATTATAGCTAACCTAGTGGGTGTGAAGTGGTATACCTTTGTAGTTTTACTTGTATTTCCTTAATGATGTTGAGCATCTTTTCATGTGCTTATTGGTCATTTGTATATCTTTTGGGAAGAAATTTCTATTTAAGTCCTTTGCCTATTTTTAAATTGAGTTTTGTTGTTGTTGTTGTTGTTCTTGTTGAATTATAATGGTTCTTTATATATTCTGGATACTAGACCCTTATCAGATATATGATTTACAAATATTTTCTCCCATCCTATAGGTTGTCTTTTTGCTTTCTTAATCATATCATTTGATGTAAAAAAAAAAAGTTTTTAATTTTGATGAAATCCAATGTGTTAAATTTTTTCTTTTGTTGCTCATGCTTTTGGTGTTAAATTCAAGAATCTGTTGCCAAATCCAAGGCTATGAAGATTTACCTCTATTTTCCCAAGAGTTTTATAGTTTTAGCTCTTGTGTTTAAGTCATTGGTTCATTTTTTACTTTTTATCAATGCTTTTGTAAATCATCTTTATTAAAGTATACTTTATATATAATAACATTTACCAAATTTTGTGTAAGATTTGACAAATTTTGACAAATGCATAACAATCATGTAGCCACCACCACAACCATAATTTAGAACATTTTCACTACTCATTGAACATTCCCTTGCCTTTTATAATAGTCAATAACCTCTCTGACCCTGGTCCCTGGCAAGAATAATTTGCTTTAAGTCAATATAGCTTTGTTTTTTCTAGAATTTCATATAAATGAAATAATGTAGTATATAGTGTTTGTGTCTGGTTGTTTCATTTATAATACTTTTGAGATTCATATAAGTTGTATGTATCAGTAATTCATTTCTTTTTATTTCCGAATAGTATTTCCATTGTAAGTTTATACAATAATTTATTTATCCAATCCCTTGTTGATGGGCTTTTGTTTCTAATGTTTGGCTTTTGTGAAAGAAGTTGCTATGTACATTTCATAAAAAGGCTTTTTGTGGACATATGTTTTTATTTCTCTTGTACAAATTCCCAGGGGTGGAATTGCTGAATCATATGGTAAATATATGTTTAACTTTTTTTTAAAAACTGCCAAACTGTTTTCCAAAGTGAGCACATATTTTCACTTCCCATCAGGTTTTTTTTTATGTACGAGATTTTTCGATGCTCCAAACCGTCAACATTTGTTATTGTCAGTCTTTTTAAAATTTGAACTATTCTAGTGGTGTGCATTGATATCTTATTTTTAAATTATACTTATTTTTCAGAGCAGTTTTAGTTTTACAGAAAAATTTCACAGAAAGTACAAGTTCCCATATACTCCTCTCATCTCACCCCTTAAATATTTCAGAGAGTGTGAGGTAGGGGTCCAACTTATTATTTTGCATGTAGCTATCCAGTTGTCCCAGGACCATTTGTTAAAAAGACTATTCTTTTGCTATTGAATGATCTTGGCACCCTTATCAAAAATCAATTGGCTATAAATATTTGGGTTTATTTATTTATTTATTGAGACAGAGCCTCCATTGCACAGGCTGGCATGTAGTGGCATAATCTCAGCTCACTGTAACCTCCGCCTCCCGGGTTCCAGAGATTCTCCTGCCTCAGCCTACTGAGCAGCTGGGATTACAGGCATGTACCACCACACCTGGTTAATTTTTGTATTTTTAGTAGAGATGGGGTTTCACCATGTTGGCCAGGCTGGTCTTGAACTCCTGATCTCAGGTGATCCACACGCCACACGCCTAGGCCTCCCAAAGTGCTAGGATTGCAGGTGTGAGCCACCATCCCTGGCCTGGGTTTATTTTTGGACTTTCCAATTCTATTTCACTGGTCTATGTGTTCATTTTATGCCAGTACCATGCTGTTTTAATCGCCGTAGCTTTGAAATCAGGAAGTGTGAGTCCTCCAGTGTTCTTATTTTTCAATATTATTCTAGCTATTTAGAGCCCCTTGCAATTCTACATGAATTTGAGAATCAACTTTTCTGTTTCTGAAAAGAAAATGCCATTGGAATTTTGATAGACATTGTATTGAATGTGTAGATTGCTTTGGATAGTATTCCATCGTAGCAATACAGATACTCTGTGACTTACAACAGGGTTACATTCTGATAAACCCATCATAACCTGAAAATGTTGCAAGTCAGAAGTACCTTTTTGACTTATGATATTTTCAATGTATAGATTTCTCTGGACATAACCCCATTGTAAGTTGAGGAGTGTGCTGAATGCATATAACTTTCATACCATCATAAGGTCAAAAAACAGTAAGTTTAACCATTGTAAGTTGGGGACTATCTGTATTATCTTCCAATTCATGAACATGGAATGTCTTTCCATTTATGTTGCTCTTTATTTCAGCAATGTTTTGTTGTTTTCAGTGTACAAGTCTTTTACCTCCTCAGTTAGATTTAAAATTCTAGTGTTATATTCATTTTTATATTCAGATTTATTTCTAGGTGTTTATATTCAATTGCATGCAATTATAAATGCAATTATTTTCTTAATTTCTTTTTCAGATAATTTCCAATGAATGAAAAAATAAAACATTTTTTTCTTTTCCTTTTTTTTTTTTTTTTTTTTTTGTTTTGAGATGGAGTCTCAATCTGTCGCCAGGCTGGAGTACAGTGGTGCGATCTTGGCTCACTGCAACCTCCGTCTCCCAGGTTCATGCGATTCTCCTGCCTCAGCCTCCTGAGTAGCTGGGACTACAGGTGCATGCCACCATGCCTGGGTAATTTTTTTATTTTTAGTAGAGACGAGTTTTCACCATGTGGGCCAGGATGGTCTCGATCTCTTGACCTCATGATCCGCCAACCTCAGCCTCCCAAAGTGCTGGGATTACGGGTGTGAGCCACCGTCCCCAGCCACAACTGATTTTTGTTTTTTTAGTTGTTATTTTATCCTGCAACTTAACTGAAGCCATTCATTAGCTCTAGTAGGATTGGGGTTTTGTTCATCCGTATGTGAATCCTTTGGGATTTTCTATAAATAGGAACATGTCATCTGTGAATAGAGATAGTTTTACTTCTTTCATTCCAGTTTGGATGTCTTTTATTTCATTTTTCTTCATAATTGTCTGGCTAGAACTTCCAGTACAATGTTGAATAGCAATGGTAAAAGTGGGCATCCTTGTCTTGTTCCTAATCTTAGGGGGAAAGCTTTTGATATTTCACTGTTGAGCATGATGCTAACAGTGGCTATTTGTAAGTGTCCTTTATCATGTTGAAGAAGTTCTCTTCTATTCCTAGTTTTCTGAGTGTTTCTTCATGAAAGAATGTTGGATGTTGTCAAATCCTTTTTCCCCATCATGAAGTTTTATTCTCTTATTCTATTAATGTGGTGCATTAAATTGATTGATTTTCTTATGTTGAATGATTCTTGCATTACTGGAATAAATTTCACTTTGTCATAGTATATAAACCTTTTATATGTTCTTAGATTTCTTCTGTCTGTATTTTGTTCAGGATTTTCACTTCTATAATCATAAAGGATATTGGTTTCTTCTTTTATTGTCTTTGGCTTTTGGTATTGGGGTAATATGGCCTCATAGAATAAGTTAGGGAATGTTTCCTCTTCTTCTATTTTTCAGACACATTTGAGAATGATTGGTATTAATTCTTCCTTAAATGTCTGGGAGAATTCACCAGTGAAACCAGTCTAATCACATCTTAACTACTTTTCTTCTTTCCTGACTCATCGCCCTCCAGTCTATTCTTCCTTTTATAGCCATAGTACTCTTCCAAAAATATCAATCATCTCAAGTCACATTGCTGCTATAAACCTTTTAATTGTCCCCAAGTCTTTGCAGGATAAAATTTAAACTCCTATTTATGAGGTTCAAGGCCCTCTGTGGACTGACTGTGTTTGCCTTTCTGGATTATTCTGCTCTGTTTTAGAAATCCACCAACCTCCTCATTTCTCCTCCCTCAACAAACATGCACACCCTGCACACACTCACACTTCCATTCATGAGGAATTGCTTTTGGTTTCCAATACAAGTCAAGCTCTTTTGGGCCTTTGTGTCATTGTACACTCTGTTTCTTTTACCTGAAACCCATTGCCCATCTTGTATATCTGGAAAACATTTCTTCAAGTATCACCTCCTCCATGAAGTCTTCCCAGACGCTTCTCCTCCCCGTAGCTAGAGTAAAACACCTCTGCATTATTCACTCATTGCAGTCTTCTCAGATATTTAGCTCAGGTTTTTCCACTGGTTTGGAGAGTGTAAAATAGACATTTTAAAGACACACTTACTCCTTCTGTTCTCCCTCCTCCACTGATGTTGAGCTTGACCGTCTCACTGGTTAACCTCATAGTGGGTAGGTAGAGTATACTTGCCTTCCCCATGACATTGGGCTTGATCACATAAGTGACTTGTTGTAGGCAAAAGGATATTAACAGACACCGTGCAAGCAGAGACTTAAAACGTTCTGTTCAGTTGGATTGCCATACTGCCTTGTAAAGAACTTCCCCTGGGTAACTGCTATCCTTTCAGCCTGGACACCAGAACAAACACATATAGAGCAGACCCAAGCCCAATTTAGTGAGAAGCCAAATGTAGCCAGTGACACAGCTTGAAACAGAATCATCCCTTAAAGCCAAGCCTAGATCAACTACCTATGATTGCATGTGGGAATTGTTTGTTACACAGCTTTATTATACAAATAGTTGACTGATACAGGGGATTTTTAAAAATACAATTACTGTTTTGAGAGATGCCAAAAAAAAAAAAAATTACCAAAAATGCTAGAGCAAATATTCCACATGCCAACATATAGAATTGACCATTGTTATGCTTTGCTGTGTTTGCTTATGTCTCTTTGTTTGTTTTACAGAATAAATTAAATGCTATAGAGAGTTCCTGTAATATTATTAGTAGAACCTTGGAGTCAGAGATTCTATTTTGTTCTACTTAGTATTTCAGTGACTAGAACAATGCGTGACACATACTAAGTGCTCAATGAAATGTTCTTTGAAAGAATGAATGATGAATTAATGTAATCAGGGCCAGTGAGCTGCATATATATGAAGTTGCTTGGGGAACACTCATCATATTTTTCTAAAGCTTTTAAAGGTATCTTAGCATTTTGAAACAATCTGAAGAAATAAGAAATTCTTTATTCGTAAGTTTTACATCTTCCTTATTGGTTTGTCCTGTCTCCATACTCCATCAGGGTCTTTTTATTGCTTCAAGATGCATTCATTATAAAGGGGAGATGAGAGTAACAAGTGTTACCCTCTTGGGGAGATAAAAGTCTTAATAAAACTTTGATAATATGAAGTGATTAGGAGTAGTATTTTGGGATGGGAATATAAGTCATCTGTCCCAAGGATTGAAGTCGTACAGAGGCTTCCTTCTCTCAAAGTAGGAGAAACTAGTTAAGCACTTACAACATGCTAGGAATGCACATGTTATCCCATTTAACTCTCAACAATTTTGTCCTGATGGGATATTTGGCCGTGTGAAGTGGTTTCTGCTTACCCCTGTTTGAGCCTGGGAATCACCTTCTTTCTCTGAGGCAGGTAAGATGGCCATCTAGATGTCTTTTCACCTACTTAATTTCATGAATTAAGTAGACTCAGGCCTCAAATGAAAGTAAGAAATCAAATATCTTACTGTCTCATATTAAGCATTCTCTCTATTCCTTTCTAATTGGTGGGTTTTTGAGTAAAATGGGTGGTGGAAATAAGCCATTTCTGAGTGTTCACTATGTGCCAGAAAGACTTACTTTTGTCTTTTCATGTAATTCTTACTTGCTCTAACCCTACCAACTTTCCAGCATCACTTCCTTCCCTGCAATTGATGGTGCAACCGTTTTGAGCTGCTGCTGTTCTTCAAACCTACCATGTTGCTTTTCACTGTCACCTTTGTGCTGGTATTTCTTTAACCTAAAATGCCCTGCTTGCTTCTTCAAGTGTGGGTCCAGAGACCAACACTATCAGCATTAACTGGAGCTTGTTAGAAATGCAGAATCACATGCCCCACCTCAGGTGCTGAGTCAGAATTTGCAATTTCAGTGATTTAGATGCAGATTAAATTTGAAAAGCATCACTTTATTCTCTCCTTTTCCACCATGTAATTCTTCCTATCCTTCAAAGCCCAACTTAGCTCTCACTTCCTCCAAGAAGCCTTTAGTCCCACCAAAAAGTAAGTTAGCCGTTTCTTTGTGCTATTTCCTTTACATGCGTCACTGTCTTGTTTTCGCTGCTAGTCAGTGAATTCCTTCAGTTGAGAAATTGAATCAACTCTATTTCTATGTCCTTTGCAGGCAATCAACCTACAATAGATATTTGTTGAATTAGTTGAGTAGCCATTCCTATGAGGGAAACTTTATTATCACTATATTGCAAATGCAGAAACTGGAGCTCAAGGAGGTTAAAGTTGTGTCTGAGTGACAAAGTCAAGATTTAAGCCCAGACCTCCTGATTCCAATACCCGTGTTTTCACCTCTATGTCTTACAGCAATTTTAAGAATTTCGGGCAATGAAAGGGGATACCTTACGATATTGGGATCATCTCCTGTACATAAATAATGTCGGAAAGCAGCTGCCCATCCTAAAGTCAGCTAGTAACTAAGAGTAGGAGAGCAAGGCCATTTATAGAGATCAGTACTAGAGAATGATGGAATGCCTTGGGGAAGCAAAGAAATCTTTTGTGCTTTTAAAATCCATTTGCAAAGATCAGTCCTAAAAAGTGTATGTCTATATGTGTACAGTACCTACCCTAAAACAATACACTCAAAATTTGTCTAAACAAATGAACAAATGACTTTTTGCACTCATAAGTATACCCAAATCCATGTGTGTATGTACATACTGTGCATCTCTAATATGTATGTATACCTGTGACGATGTGTTCCAGTCCCTTGCTATTCAAAATGTGATCTGAGCAGGAGAGGCATTGGCATCACCTAGAAATTAGTGGAAATGAAGACACTTAGGCACCACCTCAGACACACTGAACCAGAACCTGCATTTTTAACCACTCCAGGTGATGAATATGCACATGAAAGTTTAAGAAGCACTATTCTAAGCAACCCCAGGTAAGCCAGGACAGGCTGTCATGTCAGGTTCAAGCTCAAAATTCTGAAAAGCTGCCAGAAAGAGATGCTTCCATTACTTGCAGTACACTGGGCTCATTATTTTATTCCTCTGCTCTTCACACACCTACCTGTAGACAAAGATCTAATTTACCACTTAAGAAAGAGCACACACATGCCATCACAAGCACATCGAGCATGTCTGAACCTTTGTTGACACTTCATAAACCAGATTTTTCTTTAAGTCTTCCTCTGCCAGGATGTAGGCATTTTCCCTAAACTTGCAGAGAAACATGTCTTTTTCGTTCAGTAGAGCTCTTTATCTGCCCCTTTCTGCCTCCATCTACCCTTTCTAGCTCTGTTCCTTTCTCCTCCTCCCACCCAGCTGCTCCTTTAGCGTGAATATAAGTTTTCTCTTCAATCACCTCAATTCTGCCAATTTATAGAATTAATTTCTATTCACTGCCTTACCCCTAAGAATTAGATATGGCTATCTGCCTTCTTTAGTTTTTTTGTGTGTAAAGAAAGTTGGGAGTCACTTGATATTTCTAAAATTGTTAAATCCTCTGAAGAAAAAAAAAAATACCTTTTCTTTCCTTGAATTTTTCTTAGGAATCATAACATTGGTCAGTTGCTTGAACACAATTCCTTTACCTGTTCTATTTCCTGTGCCCTACCCTGGGCTTTCTGAAGACTGTAGAAGTTATACTAGGGTCACATTTCCTCTATCTACTGGAGGAAATTCTTTTACCAAAAAAAAAAAAAAAGGTGGGGGAGGGGGGTAGCCAGGGGAAGGGCATTTGGAGCAGGCTAAAGATAACTAGGGGTTATTTTTGAACAATAGTTCATAAGAATTTATCATTTCTAAGGCTGTATTCTTGAGGAATTAATAAAAGTGGCCCCTCTGTCCTTTTGCTAAAGATGGCATCAAATGATCATATGATGCAGGTGATAACATGTTATACAGAGTATTACAAACAGTTATATGGTTGTAAAACCAACTTTGTAAATGGTTATTTTGTAAATAGAACCATGTGTTTGAGGCAGTTTGGACTTTTAGTTGACAAATTCAAGAGTATAGAAAATCTCTTGTTCTCTGCAATCAAATTAAATCTAAATCTGAACACCCATCTCTTTATCCTGGCAGGAGATGTAAGTTACCAAGACTCCCCTCAGGGTTCTGCAAGGGTCTTACCCAGCCGCATAACATTAGGGAGAAAACCCTAGCCATCACTTATCTGTCCACCCTGACTATCTTTAAGATACCCATTATCCCAGGAACATGGTCTTTTCTGGTCCAATTAGGACATGTGACTATTTATTGGGGCTCAGAGATCTGTGTCCAGAGCCCACCTGCTCTAGATTGTTCCTTTCTTCTCTGACCTTTTTATTCTAGGTGAAGTCTCTCCCTCTTCTTTCTAAATACCGTCAAATACACTCCTCAGCTGAAGATCATTTTGTTTAGGCTTTTACAAAAGACAGGAGATAACAATTGTCTTCAAATTGTTTCTGCTTTCTTTCCTGTGAAAATCCCTGAAGCAGGAAAATATCAAGAGTCCAGCTACATGCCTGACACACATGGGAAAGGGAAAGATTCCGCAAGTCAAGCCCAAGTTGATATTTCAGAGGAGTATCCAGACTATTCTCTATACAAGGAGCTTGTACCTGTCTCTTCATCATCCCCTTCTGAACTTGCTGCAGAGAGAAAAGGCCATCATTCTCTCTAGCTCATGCTCCACGACCATCATCAATCAGCTATCTCAAGACCCCATTCTGGTTTTATTTCATTCTTTTTCTCTTTTATCTCTATCTCAACTCCCACCATCCCAAGCCACCCACTCTAATATATTCAATACGCACTTCAGTTGTGAGTATTTCATTGAAATATCTGTGCATTTTAAGTACTTTTTATTTTTATGTAATTTCAAACATACAACAAAGCTGCAAAAGCAGTACAAGGACCTAACATGTACCCTTTATCCAGATTCACCAATTTCCATTTTGCCTGATGCACTTTATAATTCTCTCTCTCTCTCTTTCTCTCTCTCTCTCTCTCTCTCTCTCTCACACACACACACACACACACACAAATATAGAAATGTTTAGAGATAAATCTCCAGTCTACTTTCAAAGATGTCACAAAAAATTATGTGTAAAAAATTTACATTGCACATATTTTTTCCTGACATGGCCAGCCCTTGTTGTGACTGTAGTTGGACTTCGCTGATTTTTACTGCACTTTTTAAAATATGTTCAGTATGTTTATTTTATTTTTTCACCTTCACAAGCATTTATTGTTGCTGTATCTTCCAGACTATGGCTCAGGGGTCTGAGCATCTTTTATTCAGAGTTGTATTGAAATCAATAGAGAAATAGCAGAGTACTGGAACCAATGAGCATGTCCTGAAAGAGTAGAGTTGTCCCTTGATATCCACAGGGAATTGATTCCAGGACCCCCTGCAGATACCAAAATCTATAGACACTCAAATCCCTTATATAAAATGGTGGAGTATTTGCATATAATGTACATATATCCTCCTCTATACTTTAAGTCATTTCTAGATTACTTACAATTATTAGTCTGTTTTCACACTGCTAAAAAGAACTACCTAAGTCTAGGTAATTTATGAAGAAAAGAGGTTTGATTGACTCATAGTTCTGCAGGCTTAACAGGAAACATGACTGGGAGGCCTCAGGAAACTTACAGTCATGGTAGAAGGCAGAGGGGAAGTAAGCATGTCCTATGATAGCAGAGCAGAAGAGAGAGAGTGAAGCAGGAAGTGCCACACTCAGAAAATTTCTAACAACCTGATCTCATGAGAACCCATTTACTATCATAAGAACAGCAAGGGGGATGTCTGCCCCCATGATTCAATTGCCTCCCACCAGGCACCTCCTCCAACAATTGGGGATTACATTTCGAGATGAGATTTGGGTGGGGATACAGAGACAAACCATATCAATACCTAATACAATATGAAAGCTATAACAATAGTTGTTTTACTATATATCTATATATTTTTTAATTTGCACTGAGCTTAGTGGCTCATGCCTGTAATCCCAGTACTTTGGGAGGCTGAGGCAGGAAGATGGCTTGAGGCCAAAAGTTCAAGACCAGCCTGAGCAACATGGCAAGACTCTGTTGCCACAAAAAGTTAAAAATTTAAAAATTAGTTGGGTGTGGTGCCGCGGGCCTGTGGTTCCAGCTGCTCGGGAGGATCGCCTGAGCCCAGGAGGTCCAGTTCACACCACTGCATTCCAATTTGGGTGACAGAACAAGATCCTCTCTCAAAAAAAAAAAAAAAAGAAAAGAAAAGAAAAGGTATTATGTTTATAGTTGTATTTTTTTTTTCTAAATATTTTCAATGTGAAGTTGGTTGAATCTGAGGATGCAAGCCCACAGATATGGAGGGCCACCTATACAGGGTTAAAGTCAGGATAAGCCACAAAACAAAAGAAAAGCAGAACATGAAAAAAAAAAAGTCTCCAACCCAAATGAGTCAAGTAAAAAGCTGGAACCAGCTTTAGAGATAGAGCAATCACAGAAATGGATATGTGTCATAATAATAAAGATAAACATAAATGAATCATCTGTTTTGAATGCCTGCTATATGCCTGGCACTTTCTATCCTTGTACTAAACCCTGTAAGTTGAATATTTTTGTCTTCCTTTTGTAGATGAGGAAATAGAGGTGCAAAGAAGTTCCACAACTTAACCAAACTAAGATGCAATGGAGCCACAACTCAGACACAGGTCCATCTGAATCCAAATGTCATTATTTCCCTTCAATTCCATGTTGCATGAGATAGACAAGAAGTATGGGGATGAACATGGAAGAATTCATGTAACAGAGTTCAGGCACACTGGAGGATTTTTTTTAGATTGTCACAGTTTCTTTGGGGAAATAGGTGTATTTAAGAGGGGAAATCAGAATATATAGTCAGTATGTCTAGGAAGTATTAAAATGAAATTATTTATATGGAACCAGGAAGGAAGGGAACCCAAAAAAGCTAAGCTAGGCTCTTAGACCTGGAGCCTAAATATCACAGACCTTTAAATCAGACCATTTTGTGTTCCTTTGGCCCGAACCAACCATGGTAATCCTGTTTCCACTTGCCTGAGATTAGTTATTCCATTACCCTCCGTTAGGGATGACCATGTGACCCAGTTTTAGCCAACAAAAACTTACGGGAAACCTACTGGGGTTGGGGCTTCTAGGAAAGATTTTCCTACCTGATAAAAAGGAGCCTTCCCCCCATCCTTCCTGCTGAGAACACTGCCATATGGGTTTGTGACATCTGACCATGGCAGCCATCTTGTGACCCTGACGGAACTGTGAGGAAGCAAAAGCATCCTATGAAATAATATCTGACCATTTTGCAGCCTTTGCATATTGTTGATAGTTTGGAAAGTACTTTTACAGACCTAATTTCATTTAGTGCTTAAATAAGTCTGTGAGCTGGTAAGTATGTATGCTCTAGAAGGATCCAAAAATCTGTAGATTCAACCTAAGTGACAGCATGATGGTAGACCTAAAGTTACCAAATGTTTCCAGGTGGTTTTCTAACTAATCCTATATGGTGTTCTGAAATCGTTTCCAATGTTGCCTAAAATGAGCTCTTCAAAGAGGCTTCGGTCTTCAGACCCCCTAGGATGTTGCAAGGAAAATCAATTAATGTTCTAAAGCATAGGTTATGTTTTGCTCAGGAAAGAATATTGAAATGGTTAAAGGCAAAAGCAAGCAAAACTATAAAGAGCACATAAGCACTTGTTGATACAATTTAGGGACCAATTACTGAGGAAATGCCGAAGGCTCCCTGCCACTTTAGAAACTACTTGGAGTACAGACCTTAAACGTTGTCTATCATAGAGATTTTATTATTGTTCATTTGGAGAAATTTCACTATAGGGTTTCAGGACAAATTAATAGCAGTGTTAAATCACTGTACTTCTACCTTCCAAGTAGAAATTATTTCATTCTGTTAAGTCTTAATGTAAGAATCCACAATAGTAGTAATTTTGTATAATTAAATTCTATAGCATGACATTGACCTAGAAATTATAACACCTATAAATCAAGTAGAATAAAGGGGAAATACATTTATTCAGTGCTTATCATATACCAGAAACCATATATTACATAATCTAATTTGACTTTCTCTTATGACTCTCCAACATCCTTCTGAGATAAGATTATCAATAATCTGTAAATGTGAATAAATCACAAATTTAATGAAACACGTTTCAGTGTATGATAAACCAGAGTATCATCCTAACTCATTACACTTTTTCTATGGGGAAACAAAATAGGCTAACATTCAGCTAGTCAATTTTTAAAATTGAGTCAAATAACCTTGTTTTATCCCGTATTTCAAAAAACCTACTATCTAAATAACTAAACAATTTTTAAAAACCTTTTAGTTAATTATTTTGAAATTGTATAGCCACAGCATTTGAAAGAATCTTAAACAAGCGGGTTAAATGTATCTGGTTTGGAGATATCTGGTATAATTATCCTTCTACTTTGTATTTGATGAAAGTAATTTATGTGAGTTACCTTTATTAAATTATCCCCAAATCCTGTGAGGTATGGATTATTCGCATTTTACAATTGAGGACAAAATTCAGAAATATTAGCATGATGCCAAGGTTACAGAGCAAGAAAATGGTAAAGGCAGGACCCAAATCTAAGTGTGTCTTGCTCCAACGCCCACATCTATCTACTACTCATTGCTGTAATCACAGCATGATTTTCTTTTAACTGATGATAGAAAAAAAATTCCTTTGAATTTCCAACCGCAAAATGAACTGCTTCACTGGATGTAGGGTCTGTTAAACAATTTTTCTTAAATGAGAATTTTATGTATTTCCTATTTTTCTCCCTTAGGGAGTTGCAGAAGGAGCAAGAGAAAAGGTTTCACTGTTATTTCCAAGTCATGCTGCATAAATCATGTCCTGGGTAAATGCCATGGCATTGCACGTGGCAGTGTCTGCTACACAAGCACATTGGTAGCATCATTTTGATTTTGTTTTTGTTTGTTTTTAGAAATGGGAGTCTCATTGTGTTGCCCAGGCTGGCCTCGAATGCCTGGGTTCAAGCAATCCTCCCACCTCAGGCTCCCGAGTAGGTGGGACTACAGTCGCACACCACTGCACCTGGCTTCACTTTGGTTTTTAAAGTCCTGTTTCTACATTTTGTGATGGCCTGGCTGATCACCAGTAGAAAGATCCCATCATTCTCTTCCCACTCCCCAAAAGATGAGCTTAACATCATTATTTAAATAGGCAAGTGTGGGCAGGAAGAGTCAAGTCGGACATTAATTTTAATAAAAATAAATGAAGTGATGGGCATTAGATTAAGATTTAAGTTTGAGTCTTTTCCTAATGACTGAAACTTTGGCAAGTTTCTCTGAGCCTCAATTCCATGGTATAGAACAGTGCTTCCCAAATTGTCTTTCTTAAATTTCTAATCCATTTGAGGAAAAATACTTTTGTAAAATATATGAATTACCAGGAAAATTAAATAGAAAATGTAGACATATAAGATATGCACTCATTTTTTTAGGTTATTAGATTCAACAAGCAGAACATTTTTTAAAAACAGCCACTTTTAATTTCTGTATCATCTTGTTGTGGACTGGAAAGAAAGAGTTCACAGCCTGCCACACATCCAGGAATCACACTTCGAATAGCGCTGATCTTTAAGGATAAAAGTCTGTTTCTTCTTTGAAAGGTTGTTGTTAGAATTCAATGCATAATGTATGTGAAAAGCTTACAAAACTGCCTGGCACCAACAAAACATAAGGAAGTGCCACCTCTTCAATAAAATTAAACCCAGAACCTCTAAGGAATTAGCATCCGTAGACAATCTCCTGGGAAAACTGGGAACAAAGTAAAGCCCCCTGACTAACGGCATTTGACTTCATGCCCCAACTTTACCTTCTCATACAGATTTTTTTCCTTCTCTCTCTCACTCTCATTGCCACAGTAGCTCTCTCTCTCTCTCTCTCTCTCTCTCTCTCTCTTTCTATTCCCTTCCTGCTGCCACCAAGATATTGGCCTCATAGTGGTGAAAAATTCCTGAACATGCAGTGTCAGAAACATAGTACTAGGACCATCAGCAACCCAGCTTACAAAGTATAAAGTCCTGGTCCTTACTCAATCTGTTTGTTGTTTTGTTCCATAAGCTCTTTAGAATAGAGTTCTTGAGCCAGATTTGTGGCCACCTAGCTCTACTTGTTAACTGTTATTTTGTCCTTAGTCAAAGGATAAAGGTCACTTAATATTCTGGGCTTCAGTTTCCTGAAGTATAAAATGAGGAAAGAAAATGACTGCCTTATAGGGTTGTTATGAAGATTAAATGAGTTGACATATATCAAGAGCTAAGTATAGTACCTGGGACATAATAAGCAACCTGCTCAGTCGGTGTCAGCCATCATCAACATCATCATCATCATCATCATCATCAATGTCATCTCATGGAACTCCTGGGTCCTTCACTGCTCAGCTCCTGGTCAGTCCCCACACAGGAGAAGTCATTCTGAATGGCCCCTGAGAGAAACATCCTCCTAGACAAATACACTTGCCCAGGAGAGACCCTGCCATATCATCTAACTGACAATGGTCCATACTCTGACATTCAATTTCTACTCAGAGAGACACTGCTTTTCCCTAAGTGATTGGTACCAGGAATAATCTCCTCTTTTAAGTGAGAATCCTTCCCCTGCCTGGAAGTAGCTTGGCCCTATAGGCCTACCAGTCTATCTTAACACATATCCCTTCTATAGCTTTCATGTAGCATGTAACACAATATACAATATGTTCTGATATCCAGAAACCATTTCATCACTGTAGGTTTTGTATTAGTTATCTAGCACCATAATAATGCTGTATAACAGACCACCACAGATGACACAACAAAAAACATTGATTACTCATGCATCTGGGAGGCATGCTAGGAGATTTTGCCTATCTTGGATCAGCTAAGACTTTCTTTTTGTGTTGTGCAGGGATTGGCGGGTTGTTGACTGACCTAGGATAGTTTCAGCTGGGATGACTGAGGTGACTTTTGCTCTGTTCTGTGTGAGCAGAAGAATAATGTAAATATATGCTTATGGCTATGGTAGAGGACAAGAACAAGTGGAAACCCATAAGTGCTTTTCAGATTTCTGTTTGCACCACATTTGTTAGTATCCCATTGGCCAACCCAAGTCATAAGGCTGAGCCCAGAATAGGAGTGGGATAGCACTACAAAGTTAGGTGACAATGGGCATAGGAGTATGATCATGAAATGTTAGTTCTGCCTTCCATTATCTTATATTTCTGTCCAATCATATCAGAAAAACCACTTGTTGATTCACATTTCCAAGTCAGGACTGTCTATCAAGCCAAGGTGTTATTGAATATGTACTCTAGGATTTCGTTTTTCTGTTTGTTTAAACAGACTCTGTAGAATACTTTTTTTCTTCTACTAACTGAAAAAGGAGCAACAGAAAATAGATTCATTTTTTATAATAGATATATGAACATTTCATGTCATAATTCCTAGGATAGTTTATATCTTCTATGGGGACTGGTCTTTACCCCATGGTATTATTTTATTCTCAACAAATGAACTTAACATGCAAGGAATAATACTAAAATTGCTACTTATTACAGCTTAATGCTTTTCTCATAAAACTTGCAGAATGCAAAATGACCTTTCCTACTGGAGGCAGACTCAGGGAGATTTTCTGTGTTAGGAATTTGATATTTTCCTTCCAAATAAGAAAAAGAAAAAACCCTCACACACCTGTATTTTCTCTTTCTGAAGTTACTTCCCAACTACATGGACAATTCCTCCTGAAGAAGCGTGAAGCAAGGCCGCAGAAGTATGTAAAGGTGGTATTGTGATGTCATGTAGTGTCTCCTACCCTTCCCTGTATTTATGTCACTGACTCACACTGTTGCACAGACACTTCATGTTGCAATCCCTAGGATAGCTCATAACTCCTATTGGGATGAGTCTTCATTCCTTTGTATTATGATATTCTCAACAAATGGATTTTGTTTGACTCAGGTCAAAAAGCCTTGAGTTAGTACTTTAAGCCACTTACAAGCTCTACGATCTTGAATATTTGAAATAATTCTGTGAATTTCCTACAATCTCCTCTTCATCACTGCTCCCTCTCTCTATCTTCTTGCTTCTTGGTTCTTTTCTCGCTACTGTAGCCTCAGGCCTCATAGCCATTGCCTATCCAGGAGAGAAAAAGAGATGCTGAAGGTAGCTAAATCTTAAATTAGAAGGTGAAACTTCCTATGGACATCTCTACAGAAAAGCAGTAATGTGTGAGGAGTGAAAAGACACCAGAAGAAGGGAAGAGGGAGCATGAAGTTTCATACTGAAGAGAAAGGGAGTATGGAATTTTTTTTGTGCTTTATTGGCATGAGACCCAGACTTTCAGTGAGAGAGACAGTGAGACTGAAATGACTTTGGTTTTCATGGAAATTATCATTTAACTTTGATCTTGAGAGAATGTCACTGAGCCAAGTTCTGAAGTTTAGGTTTTGGGGGAGGGAGTGGAGGTTGTGAGACAGAAGAGATGAGAAAGGAAAAATACACTTCATTCTGGGAGAAAGAATTTGTGTGTGCGTGTGTGTGTGTGTGTGTGTGTGTGTGTGTGTGTGTGTGTAGCAAAGGAAGTGGCAGACGCAGAGGTTAGGGAATTCCCTTTTCCTCCCAGCCCTCAAGAATTCAGGTTTAAAACACAAGAAGTCTTAGAGAAGCTGAAAGAAAGCTGTTCTTAATTCCCTCAGTTCCGTGCTAGTTATAAACACTGGAAAGAAAATGGGATTGAAGAATGTCTGGTAAAACAGCCACTGTAAACCTTTTATTATCATATTTGTGGCTTCTGGGGTATGACTTTAATGCCATCTTTTAAGATGTTACTTAAGCAGTTGTGTTTAACTTTAAATTTCAAAAACCTATCCGAAGTATTTCTTTTCTCCCTTCAATTAATTTTCCATTTATATAAATGATTTCCTTGCTGCAGAAACTCATGCCTTGAGATGAATGCATAGTTTAAATATTTTCACATTTGAAGAAATCTATTAATGATGTAAAATAATGTATAGAGAAAAAGCAGAGCATTAGAGGGCCAACATCTGTAAATGTTCTGATCCCAGCTAGTCACAGCTGGCTGAGTGACCTTGGGTGAAGTCCTTAACTTCTCTAAGTCTTTTTTTTTTTTTCTATGTTTTTTTTTTAATTAATTTATTATTATTATACTTTAAGTTGTAGGGTACATGTGCATAACGTGCAGGTTTGTTACATATGTATACTTGTGCCATGTTGCTGTGCTGCACCCATCAACTCGTCATTTACATCAGGTATAACTCCCAATGCAATCCCTCCCCCCTTCCCCCTCCCCATGATAGGCCCCGGTGTGTGATGTTCCCCTTCCTGAGTCCGAGTGATCTCATTGTTCAGTTCCCACCTATGAGTGAGAACATGCGGTGTTTGGTTTTCTGTTCTTGTGATAGTTTGCTAAGAATGATGGATTCCAGCTGCATCCATGTCCCTACAAAGGACTCAAACTCATCCTTTTTTATGGCTGCATAGTATTCCATGGTGTATATGTGCCACATTTTCTTAATCCAATCTGTCACTGATGGACATTTGGGTTGATTCCAAGTCTTTGCTATTGTGAATAGTGCTGCAATAAACATACGTGTGCATGTGTCTTTATAGCAGCATAATTTATAATCCTTTGGGTATATACCCAGTAATGGGATGGCTGGGTCATATGGTACATCTAGTTCTAGATCCTTGAGGAATCGCCATACTGTTTTCCATAATGGTTGAACTAGTTTACAATCCCACCAACAGTGTAAAAGTGTTCCTATTTCTCCACATCCTCTCCAGCACCTGTTGTTTCCTGACTTTTTAATGATCGCCATTCTAACTGGTGTGAGATGGTATCTCATTGTGGTTTTGATTTGCATTTCTCTGATGGCCAGTGATGATGAGCATTTTTTCATGTGTCTGTTGGCTGTATGAATGTCTTCTTTTGAGAAATGTCTGTTCATATCCTTTGCCCACTTTTTGATGGGGTTGTTTGTTTTTTTCTTGTAAATTTGTTTGAGTTCTTTGTAGGTTCTGGATATTAGCCCTTTGTCAGATGAGTAGATTGCAAAAATTTTCTCCCATTCTGTAGGTTGCCTGTTCACTCTGATGGTAGTGTCTTTTGCTGTGCAGAAGCTCTTTAGTTTAATGAGATCCCATTTGTCAATTTTGGCTTTTGCTGCCGTTGCTTTTGGTGTTTTAGACATGAAGTCTTTGCCCATGCCTATGTCCTGAATGGTACTACCTAGGTTTTCCTCTAGGATTTTTATGGTATTAGGTCTAACATTTAAGTCTCTAATCCATCTTGAATTAATTTTCGTATAAGGAGTAAGGAAAGGATCCAGTTTCAGCTTTCTACTTATGGCTAGCCAATTTTCCCAGCACCATTTATTAAATAGGGAATCCTTTCGCCATTTCTTGTTTCTCTCAGGTTTGTCAAAGATCAAATGGCTGTAGATGTGTGGTATTATTTCTGAGGACTCTGTTCTGTTCCATTGGTCTATATCTCTGTTTTGGTACCAGTACCATGCTGTTTTGGTTACTGTAGCCTTGTAGTATAGTTTGAAGTCAGGTAGCGTGATGCCTCCAGCTTTGTTCTTTTGACTTAGGATTGTCTTGGAGATGCGGGCTCTTTTTTGGTTCCATATGAACTTTAAAGTAGTTTTTTCCAATTCTGTGAAGAAAGTCATTGGTAGCTTGATGGGGATGGCATTGAATCTATAAATTACCTTGTTGTGCACTACATGAATGGGGAAGACTTTCCAGCTCTAAATACTTGTTTCATAATTAGTCTTGAGGTAACATAACACCTAAAATAAAGTTAATATGAAATATAAGTCTATCCACTTAGGTCTGTGGACCTTATTTCTATAAGCAAATTAACTTCTCCAAATTCCAATTTCCTCATTTATAAAATGGAAATTATAATACAGTTTTGTATATATCTTGTTAGATTTGTTGTGAGGTTTGCATGAGAAAATGTTTGCAAACAGTTTAGCATAGTGACTGGCACTTAGTAAGTACTCCAAGGATGTAGGTTAAAAAAGAAAAGAAAACAGAAGCTGCTGTGTTTCAGAGTCAAATTACTCTCTGTGGCCCATGTGGGTCCCTGTGGACTCCCTGGTGTGCTCAGATGAACAATGGAAAGCAGAGTTAGCATAACAAAGATGATGATGAAGATTATAATGATGAAAACAAACCAGGCTCTGTTCAAAGTGCTTTATTTGTATCAACTCATTTAATCTGAATACAAACCCTAAGGTAGATAAAATTATCCTCCCTGTTTTATAGATGGGGAAACTGAGAGAGTAAGCGACTTACCCAATGCCACACCTCTGGGAAAGTAACCCTCTACTTTCATTAGTGTGTTTTTAAAAAAAATATTTCAAATCCAACCTTTTTGGTTTTTCAAGGATGCTCAGAAAGTTAGCTGAATAAATAATGTCCAAGCCTGAATCAACCCTGTATTTCCATGCCTGTATTTTCCCACCTGGTGCTAATGAACATGCACAAGGAGATGGCAACATTTGTCTAATGACATTAACTAATGCTGCCCCCTGCATGGTGATTATGAGTGGAGCTGTGCTGTGGCTTCAGCAAGCAGGTGGTGGAAATTCTTAATGAAGATTGCATTCAGATTACAGTGTTTGGATATATTTTATGATGAGATTTGCTAAGGGCTCAAAACCTTTTCTGATTGGCTCACTTATCCTCAGAGCTAACAGGAGGGCTTGATGTAAAGAACTGGAAGCATGGAAAGAACTAAATGTAAATTGCCTTAGAGCTACCCCTATGTTAGAGACTGACTCTGAATGCTAATGAATAAGCTTCTGTGATGCTTTTTATGAAAGCAAAGTGATAGGAGGCAAAATATAGACTCAAAGGCCAATTCTGACTAAAGAGCACTGGCATAGATTAAGAGACATTTCATCTGTTGAGGAATGAGCAGTTTGCTAAGAATTAAAAACTAGTTTTTCGCTTACACATACTTGTACACATACTTGTATGTGTAAGTGAAACAACTGGTTGAAGGAATGGATGAGGTTATGAAAGTTGAAGAAAATAGTGACTTGCTTTCTATATTTAGAAGAGAAATTTATTCATGCTAATGCTGGGAGCTGAACTATTGAAAAATGGTTTAATAGCAATGGAACAATTTATGATTTATTCCAGGGAAATAGACTGGAGAAGAAAAATTCTTATTCCATTCTGCCTTGTATACATCACAAGGTCATGGTAAATATATATGTTAATTTTTACCCATGGGTGCAGTAAACATATTCAAATTCAAATAAATGTAATGTGCTAAGTAGAAAAAATAAGTCAAGCAGAAAAGTTCAAACACCTACCTTAGAATTTTTCAGAAATTCTTCCAGGCTTTAGAAGAAAAATCGGTCTCACAGTAATATCAAAAGGCTTAAAATTTTTGTTTGTTCGTAGTCATCTCTGTTCAGCTTTTTCTTAGTAATTTCTTCTACTAATTCAATTGCTTGAGAGGAAAGAGTTCATATTCAAAATTTCATACTCTCAGCAATTGCATTCGCATGCCACTACTTTGTTAATTGTACACCCACTTTTTGTTTGGGTTTAGAAGCTTATTTTAAAACCATAGTCCAACATTTTTTCCTGTGTTGATTTTTCCCTATAGAATGTTCAATCTGTGTTTCTCATTTTCCAAAAGAACAGTGAGTTCAATCGTGACATTTTTTTTAGTGAGAATGTGGCAGATTAAGCCCAACTGCCCTAACTGTCCAAAGACAAGAATATTTAAGTGTCTAGAATTGACTGCATTATTTTTGTCTGTTTAAGATTTGAATTTCTTCTCAATGATAAATATTAATTTTTGGTAGCTTGAGCTTATCTACAAGAAATTATTGGCTCTCAGATGCTGAAATGATCTTTGTGTTCATACCCACTAATCGTTAAACAAGAGTGGGTTTTTATCTGAAGCAAAATGAGTTAAGTTATACACCATTATTATATGTACATAAATGCTATTATGGGCATGCACACATGGAGATCCAACTCTATTATTAATTATTCATGCCAGGGGGAGGGAAGTAGAGACAATACAGCACTAGACACAATCCAAAACCCTTAAATATGCAAAATGTCTTGATTTTTATTTGGAACTGGAACATTTACCAAAATGCTATATGAACACTTAAGTATTTATTAAGCACCTGCTGTATGCAGAACTCTAGGTAGCAGGGGACATTACAGAGTATAAAAGGGATATCCAGTAAATCATGCATCTGTTGAGAGATCAAGCCAATCAAAAGGAGGAATAAGCTGCACACTTGTGATGCTAGCTAAAGAGAACAGGGAATAAAAGATCAACTCATGTAAAATAATTACCACAGACTAAAAATTTCATGCCGAGCCAATGAGATACAGGGCAGATTTCTTGGGTGAAATGTGTCTTTACTCATAGTTTTAAGGAATGGAGGATCATTCCAGGTCTCAAGAAAATTACACAGAGGAAAGCCCAAGTAAGGCCATTGCCTTCTGGCTGCAGGATGGGTCGTGGTAAATGACTTGCCCAGGTCACAATGTGACAGTAGCAGAACACTGGCTAAAATTCCTGCTTTCTGATCCCTCATTCAGTAAAAGGATAGGTTCTTGGTCATCTGTAATTGGTATAAAATAACATTTTGCCATGGAATAGTTTTAATAGCTATTTTGACTATGGCCACTTAAGACAAAACAGGTTAAATCAATCTCATTGAATTGAGTCACTGGGGGATTAAAACTACAGTCATACCGCAAGCCAACTAACGTCCCAGTCACATTAAACAACTTGTTACGCATCACACACACCACGCATATTTTCTCAGAGCTTCTATTTAGCTGTAATGCATCAGTATGATAGTGCAAGTTGTCGAAATATTAAAACATTTCTGTACTAGTTGGCAAATGGTTGCTTCTCTGATCCCCACTCCCATAGTTTTAACCACCACAAGACCTACCCAGACTTCTCCTCAGTAAGACCTTATAATTCAGTAACTAAAAGGGACACAGCCAGGCCTTTCAGTACCCTGCTTCAGCACTGTGGCAAGCATTTGTTCTGATTGGCCAGTGCTGGGGTCTGCCTTCATTCTGATTGGTCAGTGCTGGGGTAATCATTTATTCTGATTGGTCACTACTGGTGTTATGCAAGTGATTATGTATTACTCGTACCTTTTCCCTTCCATTCCTGTGTTCCTGTTATTCCCCCTGCCTCCAATGCTCTTTCTCGTCATTTCCACCTGTGTGTCACAGGGAACTGGCTTACACGATCTATACGTCGTGGGAGCTGGTTAAGCAGTCTCTGTATGGCTGTTGTCTCTACATGTGGGGCTGGAGCTTGAACTCCATGGGAAGACAGGAAGAGAAAATCAGGAGTAGGCTAGCATGTCAAGCAAAAAAAGGACTGAAACTGTGTCACCTCTTCTTGCTTCTCACCTTGCTGATGAGAGTATCCTTCAGAAGCTGAAGCCGTTTATCCCAGAGCTCAACACACACCTGACCTGGGAGTCAGACATGCTACCGAAGACCACAGGGGAAGGTAGAGCAATGGCAGGCCAGCTGCTGCTTCACACCAACAAAGTCAGTTAGCAGCCCCACACACCTGTGCACCAAGAAATGGCCGCTGCTTCCCTTCTCCTTGGGGGGGGATCTCCCTTGTGCCCCACCCAACCTAGAAACATACAAGAAAGGAATTCTGGGGAAGGCAGTTCAGCCCAACCAAGTGGACATATGGCATAGCCATCACACCTTGGTATCACGGCTTAGGTCAAGTGCCATCGCCTCTCTGTATCCTTTCATCTGCCCAGGCAGGAAGTCCTTGTTCCTCCTCCGAGTCCCGAAGGCCCTCTATCCAAACCACATAGTGGCATTTAGCATGCACCTAGCGTTTTAAACAGTAACAGTCTGCCCACTATATATCCGCCACTAGACTGCAACTCCTTAAAGTTAGGATTTGAAGAGAGTCACACTGCCCAACACATAATGAGCAGCCCATAAAGTTCATGGAATGAATGAGAGAATAAATGAATCATTAACTGACTGACCTAACACAGATGGTGTGGGAAGCAAGATTCAAGGGTGATATATTAGCTATCTATTACTGTGTAACAAATTATCCCCAAACATAGCAGCTTAAAACTACATATATTTTCTCATAGTTTCTGAGAGTCAAGAATATAGGAGTGGTTTATCTGGGTGGTTCTGGTTCAGGGTATCTGTTGGCTGGGGCTACATTCTTTTGAAGAGGCTAAAGGATCAGTTTCCAAGCTCTCTTCCCTGACTGTTGGTGGGAGGCTTTAGTTTTTCATCACGTGGGCTTCTCATGGCACTGCTCACAACATGGCAGCTACCTTCCCTCAGAGTAAGCTCCAGAAGAGAGAGGCAAAGCCATATTACCTCTTATGACAGAGTGTGTAAGTCATACACTGTCATTTCCACTTTATCCCATTAGTTAGAAATGAGTCTCTTAGTCCAATCCACATTTGACAGGCAGAGTATTACACAGAGCATGAATACCAGGAAGTATTGGGAGCATCTTAGAGGTTGCCTGGCACAGGTGGTAAGAAGGAAGGCTTTAGGGAGTGTGGGGCCATGCAATAGAGTTCTTTAGCTAACCTCCAAAGGATGAAACTCACTTTCCACTACTTAATATGTAGAGTTTTTCCTTTATTCATTTTTTTTTTTGTTAAGTCTACTTATTGAAAAAAAGGCTTTTAACCCCATGCCAAAGATTGGGTTTTGTGGAAATACCGTCAAAGAAGAACAAAGAGAGGGAATCCAATTTTGGATCTAACCTTTCTTTACTAAAAATAATTTCCTTTGCTGCAGCCAAGTTTGATTTGGCCTCTTGAAGATACCAATGAGTAAAATAGAGCAATTCTGATTTCTTTCTTTCTCTCTCTTTGTCTGTCTCTGTCTCTTTCTCCTTTCTTCTCTCTCAATCTCTCTCTCTCTTTCTCTCTCTCTCTCTCTCTCTCTCTCACACACACACACACCACACACTCACACCCCTAATCCTGAATTTGTCCCACCAAAATATATATTGTCACCCAGTCTAGGGCATTCCAGAGTAGCTTTAAGTAGTTGGACAATAATAATAGATTTGTTGAATAGATGATATAGCCAATAATTTATTGAGCACTTACTACACATCAGGCACTGTGTTGAGAGCTTTACATATGTTATCACACTTAATGCTAACAACAACCCTGTGAAGTAAATACTATTATTTCCTCATTTTTTACACGGGAGTAAACCAAAGCTTAGAGATTATGTGATTTGCCTAAGATCACACAGCTAGTTTGTGACGGGGCCAGAATTCTGCATTCCTAACCACCTCATTACACTGCTGTCACCATACATCTGTGGGACACACTAGGAGCCAGGGTAGGTGTGTATGTTTATCGCTCACTCTTCTCAGCATCCCTTTGAGGTATGTATTATTATCCCCATTTTATGGATGAGAAACCAAAGTTCAAAGAAACTATTATTTGCTTTAGCCCACACAATAGCAACCGAAGGTTCCAGTCTCACAACTGAATCAAAATTCCATGTTCCTCCTACTACTTTTATTGCTTTCCACCTCATTGGTTTCCAAACTGCAGCTCATTACCTGTGAATGCACAGTGAAGTCAATTATAAGTCAGTCCTAATCAGCATTTAAAGAAATAAAATAGAATAGAATGGAAGGGAATGAAGGGAAAGAAAGAAAAGCAAAAAGGGAACAGAATGGAAAATATTATTATGCATCACACATAGTGGCAGTAAGCATTTCTCAGTAAAAGTTTTATTTCAGTTATGTACATACATATTATGTATGTATGTACATATGTGTGTGAATGTGTGTGTGTGTGTTAGGATATAAAATGCATTTCTTACTTTGGTTGGCATCAAAAAACAATGAAATGCTCCTGTTCTAGCCACTCCTGTTTTTAAGGTCACTGCCAATAGTTTATCCTCAACAGACACACTTTCTGCACGCCTTTGCAATTTAGAAAAGGGTAGTTGTAATTCTTTGTGTGCTTCCTTGAGCCTTTTCTATGAAAATATAATTATTAAAGAAGATCATATGCAATTGATTATCCTTATCCCAACTTACTAGGTGTATAAACTTTTTCCCTGTCTAAGGGTAGCCTCCCTGAATTTTACCTTCTCCATTTTTAAAGTGGGATAATTATGTGCTTACTTGTTGTTACAAGGATTGAATGAGATCATGTAAACTTCTTAACACAGTACCCAGCACAGTAATCATTCAATGAGTACTAGCTATTGTTAAGTTATCTGCATAGACGAGAGGAATCTTAAATAAGAGTCTTGTGTTTGAGGAAATAAAAGGGTAAAAGGGGGAGTGTTCTTTTCTAGTTTTGAATCCTTCAACACCTTGAAAAGATAAAATAACATAACTCGGTCTGCATTCTTTCAGTTCATTTATTCACCAAACACTGATCAAGTGCCTAGTATGTGCCAAGGACTGGGCTAATCTACAGTGACATAGTAAGAGTTTTCAAAAGGTAGGAACCAAATTTATAGACACTCCTAAAGGTGGGGTTATATTAGAAGAGTAAAGTGATAAATCACCGTGGCACCTTATTTTATGATTGTAGACAAGAGTGATCATCACTTGACTCTTACACATAAGCTCTGTCAAATGAACTTCAGTGATAATAGCCTCATTTTTTAAAGCCATGTCCATCTGGCATCCAATTGATTGAATCTGAAGTCCTCACTTTCCATTTTTATAGCTTGGTTCCTTCTCTCTGCATGCCGCAATTGGGAGGATTGATTTTACTTGTACATTGTCTTTTCTTCTTTCCAACTCCCAGGTCCCTCTTTTTCTCTCCCACCTTCTCCCTCTATCACTGATTCTCCTCCCATGTTCTGCCAATTATCTCTAGCCTTAATCTATGGTACTCACATTTTTTCCTGTACATTTACAGTGAGAGATGGGTTAGCAAAAAGCAAAGTGTGGATCTTAGGGGAAAAAAGGCCATAGAACACCAGAGCACTGGTTGCTATAGCTTTGCTTTTTTTGGCAGAGGATGGGGGACTTGCCACACAAAAATTGTTCAGACTTAAGGTGCATGTGGATAATTTAACACTACATCCCAAAGATCATGTATTAAAGCAGGGCCTCAAAAATGATGGTTGGATTTAATTGAATACAAAAATGATATTTTACCTTGTATTTATTATTAAAAAGTCACAAACAGTAATTTTTGCATTTATGTGTCCCTTTAAACCTCACACAGTATTTTTTACATGCCTTGTCTTTTATTTTACACATTTATATTATGCCTCCATGATTCATAAAACGTATGAGAACAAAGACTGTTTGATGTTCCAAGAACTCCATGAAATAGACAGGGCAGGTATTTGATCCTCATTTTTCAGACAAAGAAACAGCCTCAGAGAGATTGTGTCTTGCTCAATGTCACTTAGCTAGTAAAGAGGAAAGTTAACACTGGAATCCTAGACTTGCACAGCCCATGCTCACCGGTCTGCACCCGAGGCTCAGACCTGCCTGGAGTCCAGCATAGTGCCGCGCACACCGTGGTTTGGGTCCTGACTGCACCATAAAGCCTCTGTACTATGGAGCTTGGGTTGCAGGAATCCCCATGGTGGCAAAGAAACAGACCTCCGGGTAGACTTTACCCGGGAAGCTTTTCTAATTTGCAACAGCTGGGTGGTGTTCCTCATTAGTATCTGTTAGCATAATTGTCACATCGTTTCACTGTAGTGGCAGGGACTCAGCTCTAAATCACCTGGATCCTAGTCTTTCAAAGGCTTCGAGACAACCAGGAGAGCCTGCTCTTAAGCCTAGGGGTTCTCTAGGCAAGATATTCCTCCCCATGAGTCTGTAACTGCCGGGCTCTGAGGATGCCCTCAAAGAGCCATCACATTGATTCCTCTTCCCTAGCTATGAGCAGCATTCCCTGGAAACAAGCTACTTCAGGACCTTGGTGGAATGAGAGAGGACTGTGTATCCCCCTACCATGACCCTATGGCCACTGACAGTATGGACAAGATCCTGGTGGTAAAGGATAGAGCTACCATTGTCATCATGAATTATTACAAAACACACAGGAGAGCATTCCGCATTTTGAGCAACAAACAAGACTGAGTGACACTGGCTGCACACCCCACAAAGTTCCTCCCACCAAGGAGATCAAGTGCCTTTGAGTGACAGAAGTACTCCACAAATCAAAACTCCACAGGAGAGAAATAATGAAGAAAGAGAGGCTGCCTGAATGTCCGTCTCCACTCCAAGCAGCACCCTGACCCTTTCCCTAAGCAGAAACTAAGACTGTTTCACTTCTGATTCTTCTACAACCTTACCTGGTCCAAATTCCAGCAAAGCCCAGTTTTAGAAGTGGGGATAAAGACAGACTCCTCAGAAAAATGGAGGATCTTTGAAGAAAGAATCCCCTACTTCCACCCCCACCTCAGGAGTCCGCTTCAGGAGGCTTTGTCACCTGGACTACAAAGGAGCACGGTAGCCCTTTCCAGTGGAACTGACCTATGCTCAGGCTATATCCAGGCCACCTGAATGGCTGTGAATCCAGCAACCTTCAAGCCACCCAAGATGAACATTCCAGAGATAGAAGGATGAAGCGATTGCCACAGACCACAATCTCAAACTTCAATGTGCTTATACCTGCTGGATTCTAGAGCTCTTTCTATTACAGGGATTCTGGATAGAAAGTGTTTTGCTCACTACTCCTTTTTCATCTTAGCTCTGACCTAGGAAAGGTTTTTTAAAAAAAAAAAAATTGTTAAGCTGAGGCTAGATTTAGAGGCATAATTGGCTTTGAGAAGTATGAATACAAAGTTTGTCTTTATTGTACGAAAGAAGTCATTTGTACTGCTTTAATTTAAAATCAGACTAAATAGCCTCAGCAGTAATGTACTATATTTCATATCATTTACTCCAGACAAGAACGTTTATCACTGCTTATTAGGTAAATGATGTTGCCTTAGTTCAGGCTGTTGTAACAAAATACCATAGACTGGATGGCTTATAAACATCAGAAATGTATTTCTCACAGTTCTGGAGGCTGGGAAGTCTAAGACCAAGCCTCCACAGATGCAGTGTCTGGTGAGGGCCTACTTCCTGGTGTATAGACAGCTGTCTTTTTGCTGTGTCTTCGCATGACAAAAGATATGAGAGAGATCTATTTTATAAGGGCACTAACCCCATTCATGAGGGCTATGCCTTCATGACTGATATGGTTTGGCTGTGTCTTCACCCAAATCTCATCTCTAATTGTAATTCCCACAATTTCCATGTGTCATGGGAGGAAACTGGTGGGAGGTAATTGAATCATGGAGGCAGGTCTTTCCCATGCTGTTCTCCTCATGATAGTGGATAAGTCTGATGAGATCTGATGGTTTTAAAACTGGGAGTTTCCCTTCACAAGCTCTATCTCTTGCCTGCTGCCATACAGTAAGATGTCACTTGCTCCTCCTTGCCTTCCATAATAATGGTGAGGCCTCCCCAGCCATGTGGAACTATAAGTCCATTAAACCTCTTTTTCTTCCCAGTCTGGGGTATGTCTTTATCAGCAGTGTGAAAACAGACTAATACGATGACCTAATCACAACCCAAAAGCCCACACTTCTAAATACCATTACACTGGTGATTAGGTTTCAACACGTGAATGTCAGGGGGACACAAATATTTTGCTATAACAAATGTGTAACTTTTTCCAAAACTCAGGCTTCCTGATGCCTGTATCACTATCATTGTGAGCATTGACAAATTATTTAGCAGAGATGTTCACTGACTAGTTTAGACAACTTTGGCCCTCTTGACCCTGTGAAGATACTGTGTTCTGGCATTGTCAGTTAGGGAGACCTAGGATCTGTTTGAGATCTGGTTACAACTAAAAGCTAAACTTAGCAGGGACTCCTCATCTTTGCTGAAACTGAACTCTCCTCTCCCTGCCTTGTTAGCTGACCTAAGGGATCACTTTGTCCTGCAGCCAGTTCTTAATGTGGTATCTCTGGGGCCAGTGCTGTTGAAGAAATGCTTCTGTTTTATGCATTACACAGAGCAAACACTTGTCTTACCTATTCTTTCTTGTATTTTACAGTGAGATTAATTTAATTCCAATTTGGTTGAAAACTTTGTAAGGAAGAAAATTTAGTGTACTGGTTTGGTACAGATAAAAGGAAGCTAAAGTTTTTTTTAAGAAAAGAAGATAGTAACTACAGTTAGATTATAGTCTTGAGGTTCATGTGAAACTAGTGTTACCCTGATTGATTTCCTTGCTCATCTCAGGGCTTAAAACCTTTTTTGGGAGAGGGTGGAGGAACTTACAATTTTTCTATAGAAAAGCATTTTTCCCCAAAAGGAGACCCATACCTTTATATGCTCACATAGCTTATTGAGGAAAGAACATAGGAATCTGCCTTTTTATTTTTATATATTACATATGTGTACAGTCATTGTCTTGAATGCTGCTTCAAATACCTGTTGTTTTTATTTTGGATAGTATCTTGTCTACAAAAGTAGCTGACCTTTCCATAGAGAATTCTTAGAGTCTAAAATTATCAAGACAATTTATTTGTGTCTCCTGTTATGCTTGTATCTCTCACTTGTTTTGGCAACAAAAATCCTTACTAACATCTCAATAAAAAAGGAAAACAAAAGAAAAATAACCTGAGAGTTTCTACTCATATCCTAGTTTTTTATTCACTCTACCATATTTCCTAACTGTAAACAAAATTTTTTGTTGAATATTTACATCACTCTAACATGAATAGTATCATCTTTCTATTATGGAATAATAACTTTATCTCTTTAAATCTAAGACCCCATTAATTATAAAGATACATCATTATGTTATGTACCACCACACAGAAAACAATGACCTAATCCAAATAAATTATGATATATCATTAATTGTGGGACACATCCTAATTTCAGAAAGAGCATAATATGAAGGTATTTGTATCTTAGAATTGATTAAAATGGCTAAATAAAAAATGTAGAGAAATGAAATAATTTCTACCAGAATTAGAATTGAGTATATGTTTATGATAGTTAAATGAACTACTAAAAAAAAATGGCAGCCTCCTCTTTTTCCTGTAAAAGAAAAGATGGCATTACCATCTACGTACATAATTTCAAGTTCCTCAGACCTCAATTTGCTGATTTAAATGGTAATTGTTAACCCACAGGATTGTTGGTTGTTACTGGTTCCAGATTCTCTTCTTATAGATGTGGGCAGAAGAGGAGAACTTCTCCAGTAAAGAGGCACTGCACCTCTCAGAAGAATGTAGGGAAGGCTTCCTCACTGAAAGCGGTTCCTCAGAATTTTAGGCATTGTGTGAAAAATAAGACCTGGTTATGCTATTTTCCCTAGAGAAGGGGTTGTAATCTTGAGGGAAATGTTTCAGTATTCTTAGAACCAGAGGTGGATATAATATGGACTCTCTAGATTTAAAAAAAAAAAAAAAAATTCTGGTGGAAAATGTTTTATTGGCTAATACATGCATAGTCCCACTAAATTTGCAAAATCGATGATTTTCAATCTTTCCTGGGGAAATATGCCTCCCTGTTTATCTGGGATAGCCTATGTTTATGTCTATTTTCCCAATTGCTATTGGTACTACTCCCTTTCAGTCTCAGAAAGATCTTGGTTAAGACTATAAATTACATGGCCACATTGCCTTACTTCCTCCTTATCCAGCATTAGTGCTTGAGTTGCCTTGGGTTTTTGGTTAACCTCTCATCTGCATACATTATCTTATTTCCATAGCTATATCCTTGTCTCTCAAGGTGTAGTAGAGGTATCCCCAGGACTCTGCTATGATATCTCAGGGAATATAAGGATCCATAAAATAAATATAGGGAATCTTATAAAGTGTAAAATCATGTTTAAATACAAATGTATCATTTAGTAGAAGAAAAACTTTAGATGAGCCTTAAAGATTTAACATATTTAAATTTTCAAGTAAATTTGGCTCTCAAGAGCTTTCTTCTTTTCACCCTAGACCCATAGTTCCCAAACTTTGCTGAGGCATTTCAGGGAACTGTGGTGAACTCATGGGGCATCATGGGATACTTTATTTTTTTGAGGAAAGAGCAGAAATATTCAATATCAATAGGACAGTGTGCAAACTGCTAGCTCAGGATAATATTTCCGATATTAGATTATACTACATTTCTTTTGATAACATCATATCTTTGATAAGCTGGGTTTTTAGCAGTTGCCATGATAAAAAGCAACTACTGCATGAAAATAAATGTAAAACAAATAGGTAGTATGTGAGTCCAAAGTTTTAAAAGTTTTTCAGTGCCAAACAGGTGTCTATCCCATTAACAAGTAATTGTAGTTATTTAAGAATTGAATATAAATATTTGTATTGTTATTTAATGGCTACTTGTTATTAGGAAATAAAAATTAAATGATTTGGACTTATCTACTTAATAAATGGAATTTTATAGGTTTCTTTTGATCTGAGGTGCCTTGAGAAAACTGAGACACTAGGTTTTCCATGAACTTAAAAATGTCTGAGATTCTCTGCCCTATATCATGAAAAGTACTTATTCAATCTTTCCTGCCATTTGGTATAGCTTTATAGAAAAGTTTGAGAGGCAGAGTACTAGATAATAATGTCCTTAAGGACAGAGAACAACATGTGTGTTTCTCAGATCTGCCATGGTACCTAGTTGAACACATTGAAAACTATAGTTGTTTAATATTTTTCCTTATTTGCTTTGTTTCACATATGTTTTCACATTCTTCTAAGATCAATTCTCACTTACTTAGAGTTGTACAGGAGAAGGAATATCAATACAATAGAGAATGGACAAACAACGGAAAAAATAATCTTTGAGAAAAATCAATGAAATTGATAAACTTATAGTAATACTAATCAAAAAGAACAGGGAAGACACAAATTACCAATGTTAAGAATGAAAGAGGGGACATGATACAGATGCTAAAGAACATTAAATGGATAATAAGGCAATGTTATGAATAACAAATTGGCAACTTAGATGAAATGATCTAAGTATTTGATCCAGTATATGAAAAATAAAACTTTCAAAAACTGACATAAGAAGAAATAGAAAATGTTAATAGCCTTATACTACTTTAAAAAATAAATTTGTAATTATAAACCTTATCAAACATATATTTTTAAAAATCCAGGCCCAGATGACTTGAGTAAAAGTTTACCAGACATTTAAGGAAGAACTAATACTAATCTTATACAAATTCTTTCAGAAAATAGAGGTGTAGAAAACACTTCCCAACTAATATTATGAAGCCAGTATTACCCTTATACCGAATGTAGACAAAGAAACACAAGAAAACTACAGGCAATTGTACCTCATGAACACTGGCCAAAAAAAAAAAAAATGCTTGGCAAATATTAGCCAACCAAACCCAACAATGTATATGAGATAATATGTCACAAGAAAGAAACAAAAATATGTGATTATCTTGTTAGATATAAAAAAGCCATTGGACAACGTTATATCTCAGGTATGGTAAAAAAAAAAATCTGAGGAAATTGGCAATGAAAAGGAATTTACTAGTCTTATTAAGGGCACCTTCAAGATAGAATCAGACAGACAACAGTAACAAAAAACTACAGCTAATATACACAGTGGTGAATGCCTCAATGCTTTATATCTAAGATCCAGAAAAACTGAAGGATATTCACTCTCAAAACTTGAACTATAGGTCCTAAGCAGTGCAATAGGGCAAGAGAAATAAATAAAAGGCTTGCATATTGGAGAAGAAAATGTAAAATTGTTTTATTTGCAGACAACACATTTATGTATAGAGAAAATGCTTTAGAAATCTAAAGCTACTGAAAACAAGTGAATTTGGTAAGGATACAGGATACAACATCAATATACAAAAATCAATTGTTTCTATGTACCATCAATAAATAATTTAGAAATTAAGATTTAAAAACAACTCCATTTACAAGGGCATCAAAAATAAAATACTTGGGAATAAATTTAACAAAACTCTGCAAGACTTTCACACTAAACTACAAAACATTGCCAAAGGAAATTAAATACCTACATAAGTGGAGATAAATCATGCTCATGAATTGGAAAACTCAGTATTTTAAAAATGTCCACTCTCCTTAAATTGATCCATAGATTCATTGTAACCCCAATTAAAATCCTTGTGGGGTTTTAAGAAAAGAAATTGATGAGAAAATTCTAAAATGTATATCAAATGGTAAAGGAATTAGAATAACCATGACAATTTTGTGAAAGACTAAGATTGGAGGATTTATACTACCTAATTTCTTGATTTATGAAGCCACAGTAATCAAGATTCTGTGATACTGTTGTAAGCATAAATATAAAAATCAGTGGAACAGGATAGACTTCAGACATAAACCCTTTTACAGCCAACTGATGGTTGGCAAAGGTCTTAAGGCAATTCAATGGAAAAAGGATAGTGTCTTTTAACAAACTGCACCAGATACTGGCTATCTATATAGAAAAAAAATAAATCTTGACCCTTACCTCAAACATTACACGATGTGCCATAGACCTAAATATAAGTAAAACTGTAAATATTCTGGAGAAAAAGGGGGGGAAAAACCTTTGTGACATTAGGTTAAACAAACATTTCTTAGAACATACATACACACGAACACTAAGCCATAAAAGAAACAATTGGTAAGTTGGACTTCATAAAAATAAAAAACTTTTCCTCTTCAAAAGACACTGTTAAGAAAAGGAGAAACTAAGTCACAGGTTTGAAAAAAATATCCAGAATGTGTTAAAACACAAACACACACACACACACACACACACACACACACACACACACACGAAAAACAACACCACAATCTTGAAGAAATTGGTGGAAGATTTGGACACTTCCCCAAAGTGTCCAACTATGAATAAGTTCCCATTATGGCCAAACCTCTTAATGAGGAAGTGATACTTCCTGGCAGGAACTCATCAAAGGCCTGCTCTTCAGCAATGGGTAAGACCAACCAGAGAATTTATTGGAGAACATCCCAGCTCCACAGTTGGGAGAACCTTTGACGTCAGATGTGCTTCTGACTTGCTTTGGAATACAGATTTCCTGTGGTCACAAAGTCTCTCCATTTTGCAAAAACCTTGCTGGCCCTGGATAGATTTTATGGTAACCACAATCTCATAGGCTCCGGGATGTTTCAATCTATTTTTCACTTCCTCTTGTTATGATATTCAAATTTTCCAAACTAGTAATTAGGAAACATAGTCTGAGCCGCAACCTGATAATGAAATCTAAACTTGATGGTTACTCCCCATCTCCAGACCACTTCCCACACTTGCACTAGAATATGAACTTCATGAGGGTGGAGATTTTTGTCTGTTTTCTTTACTGATACATCCCAAGTACCTAGGAAAATGCCTGACACATAAGTATACGCTTAATAAATGTTCATTGAATATGAATACATGTTACTGTAAAGATTATCCTGAAAGTACCAAGCTACATGGTTGTTACAAGACTTGACACAATTTCTACCCTTCTCCATATCTTCACCCAGACCTATTATTTTAACAGTGGATGGATTTATTAAAATCTTAGTTTACAGATGTCCTGTGGTTACAAAGTCTCTGTATTATGCAAAAACTTTGCTGGCCCTGGACAGATTTTATAATAAATCTGTAAGTCTGACAGCTTTATCAGAGACCAAATAGCTTAAACAAGATAGAAGTTTTTTTATAATAAAATAATAGCAAACTCTTCAATAGCTTTATACCAACTGGTAGCTTTATATGTTTACTTATATTACCTCATATAATTCTTGCAACAACCCTATGAGGAAGATGTTATTAATATCCTTAATTTATAGATAAGAAACCTGAGCCACACAGATTTTTAATAATTTGCCCAAAGAGACACAATTAATTAAGTCACATATTTGGATTTGAATCCAGACTCTGGCTCCAGAATCTATCCTTTTAACTACTCTACCCATGCTAGTCAACTTCCAATGTGTATATGAATTGTCAGGAGATGCTTTTTAAATGCAGATTATACAATTCAGTGGATGGGTCTGGGGTTCTGCATTTCTGATAAGCTCCCAGGTGCTGCTGCTGGTCTAAACAGCACACTCAATTAGCAAGGCCCTCCATGAAACCACCTCTTTCAGAAACATGCAAACTGGTAGGCAGTCCAGGGTTGAGGGTTAGTGTCATTCCACAAGGTGATCCATGATCCAAGCATCTTCTTTCTCTTCACCTTCCACTAGGTGTTGTTCCAATCCACATGGTCAGCAATGAACCACCAACATGTCTATGTTTCAGTCCTTGGGAAGGGGAAAAGAGAAAGTGGAGAGCAAGCAGCTTCTTTTTGAGGACATGACCCTTCTGCACACTGCTCATTAGCCAAACTTAATCATGACATCACACGTAGCTGCAAGGAAGGCTGGGAAATGCAGAGTCCACTGGACAACTAATCAGCTAAAACTCAGGAGATTCTATTGCTTAAGTGATGTTTTTTAAGATGGAAGAATATAGATTGGTGAGACAACTACCAGTCTCCAACACAGTAGACTTGAAAGCCTTTGACTATTTCATAACATTTTGTTATATATTTCTTGTTAGTATGATCATATACATTTCCCTCTGTCTTCTTTTGCTGACCTGCACATGAGTTCCTTCATATCTAGGAAAAACCATTTCACCATTGTCATCCCCTTAATTTGATTTCTCCAAAGATTTGATTAAATGGAAGGTGGGGGCCAGCACAGTGGCTCATATCTGTAATCCCAGAACTTTGGAAGGCTGAGGCAGGCAGATCACCTGAGATCGGGGGTTCAAGACCAGCCTGGCCAACATGGTGAAACCCCGTCTCTACTAAAAATATAAAAATTAGCCAGGCATGGTGGCAGGTGCCTATAATACCAACTACTTGGGAGGCTGAGGCAGGAGAATCACTTGAACTCAGGAGGCGGAGGTTGCAGTGAGCCGAGATGGCACCACTGTACTCCAGCCTAGGCAACAGAGTGAGACTCCATCTCAAAAATAAAATTAAATAAACAAATGGAAAGTGGGGAGTCGATTTTTGCATACACCAAAGAGAGTTAGTAGTTTAGGATGAATAAACAATAAACATTTTAAATCTCTGAGACCCCACCTTTTGTTAGCTCTGTTTTCTTAATAGTCAATCTATTCTTCAATCTCTACCAGATCCTTAAAGAAATTCAATGAAGTTGGAAATACTGTCCTCACATATATTTATTTTACTTAAAATGTTCTCTTTTTCTCTAACTGGAAATGTTGATAAGCAGCTTTTGTTTGTTATCTTTATTACAACCAGAGAAGTCCCCAAAGAAAATATTGTGAAGATAATTCATTCTAAGTAGACGTGATTTGAATCAGCTTTAGGCAAAGACTGGGAGCCTGCCTTCATTTTTATTGGAACGTCTTGGCCTAAACCTAGCAACTCAGAGACATTTGGATTAGGCAACTTACACAATACACTTATCCTTCCAGCAGTCACAGATGAGTTGGCTCGAAGTAAAGAATATAGCAAGGAACTGTGGTAGCTTAATACATCCAGTCACTTGTGCAGGTTATAAGAAAGGGCTTAAGAGTCCTGCATTCCACTTCTGGAACTTGGATTTCTTTTTAAGAATTTTATCTTGACAGTTGGGAAATATGTTTGAGATGATTGCTCTGTTACAAGCTTTTGAATTAAGCACAAAAGCAAAAGATAACCAAAGAAGAAACAGAGGCAATTAGGGTGAAACAGAAATTATTATTGCTGTGGCCTGGCACCAAAGCCTATAAACTTTGGCTTTCTACAATAGGTTGCTCTGCAAAATCTATCCAACAAAGTGTATTGAAATACATTGAACTAATTTCTTTTTTTTTTTTTTTTTTTTTTTTTTTTTTTGGAGACTGAGTCACGCTCTGTCGCCCAGGCTGGAGTGCAGTGGCGCCATCTCGGCTCACTGCAAGCTCCGCCGCCCGGGTTCATGCCATTCTCCTGCCTCAGCCTCCCGAGTAGCTGGGACTACAGGCACCTGCCACCACACCTGGCTAATTTTTTGTATTTTTAGTAGAGACGGGGTTTCACCATGTTAGCCAGGATGGTCTCGATCTCCTGACCTCGTAATTCACCTGCCTCAGCCTCCCAAAGTGCTGGGATTACAGGTGTGAGCCACTGCACCCGGCCAAACGACTTTCTTTCTCTCTCTTTCTTTCTTTCTTCTTTCCTTCCTTCCTTCCTTCTTTCCTTCCTACCTTCTCTCTCTCTCTCTCTGTTTCCCTCCTTCCTTCCTTCCTTCCTCCCTTCCTTCCTCCCTTCCTCCCTTCCTTCCTTCCTTCCTCCCTTCCTTCCTCCCTCCCTTCCTTCCTTCCTACCTTCCTTCCTTCCTCCCTTCCTTCCTTCCCTCCCTCTGGCAGCCACAGTGCAACCTACTTTTGGATAAACCTGAGAGTTGTTTCTAATAACGTTGGCTTTCAAAAGATGGCACCTGTCTATATCCTGACAGAGGTTGTAGCTATCGAATGGGCCTTGGCAGACAGCACGGCCAATCCATTTGTTTTAGCTTTCTCAATAATCAGGAAGTATCACTGCAGGCTCAGTTGGTCTGGCTGATTGATTGTAAAGACAGCCAAAATGAACAGCTCGACCATCTCACAGTCTGATTTCCCTGCCATGTATTGACCCAGTCCAAGTTACATATGTTACAGTATTTGCAAAGCTGTCACTGTTATAAAACACTTACTGGGAGCTTACTATTGACAGGGCTTTTATGAGAACCTAGAAACCAAACTAGCCCTGGCCTGTTTGAGTTTTGAAATTTTTTTACTTTAGAAGAAAGCTATTTATTAGACATCTACACATTCACACAAACATAGCAGTAACAATGAGAAAACAGCTCTTTCTGAGAATTCCCTTTGATGTGATTAACTAGGCAGAAACTGAGAATGAAAGCAGATAGAGAACAATCTTTGTGTTCCGTGTGTGTGTTGTTTTCTTTCTTTTAATCTGCTTTTATTTTAAAAATCTCAGAATATGTGGCGTGGGGACCAAATCCCTGGGCCCTTTCTTATCTGAGAAGAGGAAGTGCTGGCATCTGCTGGTAAAGGCAGGCACTGTGCTTAGAGCACGGGTCGTCTCATTAACTCAGGAGATGACCTGGTCTGTCTGGAAACTGTCTGCATTTCAGACTCCTTAGCTGATTTACGGTTAAGGCAAAATGGGTCGTTTGAAATTGTGGAGCCAGCGGTTTGCTTTCATTCGTCTTTAAAGCCTTCAGTTGAATTCAGGACAGATCAGAGAGATCTCTCCTTGCACTAAATAAACTTCTAACGATACTGATTGAGCTCCTCAGATGGGACACTATGGGAATGTGGGAAACTCAAGGGCCATTAAATCACTGAGCACACTTAGTTGAAATTATGATACTCTGGTCACCCATGGCTAAATGAAGAGCAGAGGTTTAATGAGTTTACCAGGTTAAAAACGAGCCTGTGTCAGGCAGGAATCAGACTCATTAATTAGGGCTCCACTTAAACTATTGAGCAGTTTTACTTACCAGCGGTCCTTGGGGGTGGGTTGGGGGGTGGACTTAGTGATAGGGATGGCCGCCTTTGCTCGTGGCCAGTTATGAACCATTCATTGAGGGTTAAGAAGGGGCAGGGGGTAGCTAGCACAGAAATATAGCCAATTTTTGCCATTGACCACAATACATTTGAAAATCTAAAGTCCTAGCAGTTTTACTTTTGAAACTGATTGGGACCTTGGGTGACAATCTTCTCTACTCTATTTGAGATGATTTCCAGACCACAGACAATCCCTAAATTGCCAGGCGACTTCAAAAGCTACAACTGGTGTGGAATAGCAGGCAGCCTCCTTTGGAAAAGATGTAGTTTCCTTGGTGCCCAAGTCACTGAGGGATATATGGATAAAACCAGTTTATTCACACTGTAATGAGAAGAAGCCTCCATTTTAATTATCAGCAGCTAGTTGAGAATTGGGAACTCAAAGTGTGGGCTTTGGAGAGATCTTGGCTCTGTATCTTGCTGTGACATCCTTCAGCCTCCATTTCTTCATCTCTAAATTAGGGGTGATCATTCCTAATTCAAAGGATTGTTGTGAGGATTCCATGTGATGATATAGGTAAGGTACTTAGTGCCTGGCATTTACTAAGCATGCCACAAGCAAAGGTAATTGCTATGGTCTACCCTGAATAGCAAAGGGAGAATTACCCCTTTTCACTTCTGGTTTCAACAGTAGAAATTAATGAACATGGAAAAGGGGAAAGGAAACATAGATACCAAATGCATTGGGGCATTAAGTCTAGTGAACAGCTGCAGGGACTGGGTAATTGTTCTTACACGAAAGAAGTCCATTTCCACAGGCATGCTGTGCCCTTCCCTGCTCAGTCTTTTATGTTCTCTCTCTCTCCCCTCCCTCCTTCCTTTTCCCCTCCCCTTGCCTGCTAAGGAGGGAATGTATATTCCTCCACCTGCTTTTGTGCTAGAAGAGCCTGGTCCTGCTAATATTTTCCTTATAAAACAAAGGCATCTTGTCCCTGATTCAGGAAAATCGCAGATAAAATTGTCCCAGCTGAGTCTGGATTTTAATGTCGTGTATGCTTGTACATGACAACTCAATGCCGTGTTGACCATGCTAGTGTTCTGATTTTGCTGTCCAGATTCTTTAATTCAAAGAAAAGCAGCTGAGATGTGTATGATGTGACTGATCAGGAGCACTCTGTATGCACAAAAGAGACGTGTGAAGACCAGTTCATCCAGATTAGAGAGAGATTACTGATGAGATACATATGGGGTGGATCAAACAGAAATTAGGTACCTTTTTCTTCAAATAGAAATCTGATTCTTTTAAGTCCAGCAATTTAGAATGGTCCTTTTTTCCCTGTAACTATCAAATAAATAGTCACACACACACACACACACACACACACACACACACACACAGAACAGATTAACGAAGACAAATATGAGTGAGGAAAGGTTTCTAAGTTCCAATTCACCTCCAGCCTCTTGGCACCTGCATGTGCATTATACTGGAATGAATATCATGTCTCATGGTCTAAAAGAAACAAAGGGACACTGAAGCTTCAGAAAGGCACTGTCCCATATGGGATGTTGCAAAGGGGTAAGACTGGTGGAAAATGGCATTTACATCTTGAAATAACCTTCCTGACAGTGAGAAGAGGATCCCATTATTAACTAAAAGTTCTTTCAAACCTATATTAAACGGTTATTTCTTAGTTATACTTGTTTTGATAAGTCAAATTCATTTATTTTCACATCCTGCATCCTTCCTTTTTTTTTTTTTTTTTTTTTTTTTTACAACTTTTATTTTAGATTCAGGGGGTATATGTGCAGGTCTGTTGCCTGGGTATATTGCATGATGTTGAGGTTTGGGGCGTAAATTAGTGTTACCTCTCTCAGAATTCTTCTGAATCATTTGCTGGCATTGTAAGTGGCTTTTAAACTTTGATTTTGCCCTTTTTGAGACTGTTTGTACTAAGACTTTTTGCTGGAAGAATTTGAGCTGCTTTGATTGCTTAAAGAAGGTCTTTTCACTTACCTTTGCTTTTTAAAGTTGAGTTGGACCTAGACACTGAGCATTGTACCCAAAAGTTAGTTTTTCAACCATTGCTTCCCTCCCTCCCCTGCCTAGTAGTCCTCAGCATCTGTTGTTGCCGTCTTTATGTCCATGATTACCCAATGTTTAGGTTCCGCTTATAAGTGAGAACATACAGTATTTGTTTTCTGTTTTTGCATTAATTTTTGCTTACATGCCTCCTTTAAATCATCTAATGTTTAAATTGGTAGAAAAATGTGGTGCTTAAATTATGCTCCTTGAGAGCAGGGACTTTTTAAAAATCATTTTTCTATTCCCAACTTCTAGCTCAATGTCTTACATTGAGTAGAATATTAACCACATTTTTGATGAATGAAGAGATAAGTTGGAGTAGCTTTCAAATATTAGTTAAGAGAAAAGGCTAAATAGCTTTAACTTTTTAAAAATAAAAGGTAGCATCTTTCTTATTTGAGATACTGGCAAAACTTAGAATGTTGAAAATAATACCATTCTGTGCCTTGGGTGAGAAATACAGATAGATTAGCAGAACATTATCTGCAAAGTGCTCTCCTAATTATTTTAGAGAAGAGATACAAATGTACTCTTGAGCTTCCTTTTAGTATGATTCTTGCTAGCAACTAATAGTGCATTTTGGGCAGTTGCAGGGCTCAAAAGCAGTATATATACTGTAAAACAATAAAAAAAATGCCTTGAATTATAGTAAAAAGAGAACTAATGAAAAGGGACCTAAGAAATATAATGAAAATAAATAGTTCTTCCTCTTCCAACTTTCCTCCAGGGAGCAGGTTATGAAAGATAGCTAGAATAGTAGAATAGTGGAATAAAATTATTCCAGGGTAGAAAGTAATTAGGGGTGAGTACATGAAAGCCCAGATTTCATTGTTCTTTTTAATACAGTGAAAAAAAGTCATTCATCATACAACTTTAAATGAGTGTCCCATTAATGGAGTATTCTCCCAATGGAATATAATAAATTAATATTTTTATATGTCCTGTAATTATTCTCTGAGTAGCACGTTTGTAGGGCACTGCACTTAGGAGTATGCATTAAAAGCATTATCAGGTAAATGTCATCATTTAAAATATACCACAATTGTTAATATTGCATTTAAGCACTTATTTTTTAATATTCTAAGACCTTCATGCAGATCAACAATAATTTCTTCAGTTTCTGAAAGGATCCATTTTTTGCTCTAGTCACTTCACTCACTGTTAGAGATTTCTAGGTTTCTCTAGAATGTTCATTTGGGGTTATTCTTTGGATCTAACCAGTGGAGGAGATAGTGAATTTTGTTTACAACTTCAAGTCATTGTTGGCTCATTGGCACCTGTAGGCTACATGATAAACATCCATGACTTCCCTGCCTTCATTATGGCAGCAAAATGTGCTTTACTTTCTCTTACATTAAATTCTTCTAGAGAGTAAGTAGGGACTTTGTGAGGCACATGACATCTTCCTGGGCACAGTGCCATGTAGACATAAATGGTGGCCTTAGGATACTTTTGAAGATCTGATTATAAATACCTTCTTACTGCTAAATACTCATCTGAGATGGCAATTGTGTTCACTAGGTTAAATTAAAAATGCAATGCACTGTTTCACCATGTTAAGCTGTCTTTTTCTTTCCCCTAAGAAATTCCCATATTCTTCTGCAGTTAGTATAAATGTACCCAACATGTGGATTGCTACTTGAAATGAAGTTTCCTTTCAAATTCATCCTAGAGGAAATGTGACCTCGATATCACCTGGACATAAGTCGAATCAGACACTGACTCTCCATGTGACCTTGGACAAGTTATTCACCCTCTCTGAACTTCAGTTTCCTCATCTGTAAAATGGCAATGATAATAGTACTTGAATCTTTAGTACTTGAACCTTTGAGACTTATTGGGAGAATCATAAGTTAATGTTCCCAACATGTTTAGCATGGATACAGCCACTTATAAATGCATTCTCACGGTTTAGAATTATTTCTTCCAGAGCTCTACTGTTGAAAATTACTAAACAAGATATTTACTCTTACTGAGTTTCAGTTTCTCAGAGGGTTGACAAAATGAGATAAAATATACATAAGGCTTGGAAAATTATTCAGGGCTATGTGAAGGCTTGCAAAATGCCAACCAAAGTGAAGACTCAGAGCAGTAAATAAAACATAATGTAAGATTTTTTAAGCCCCTAAAGTAATCACTCATTGTTTAAAATCGCTATATTTTCATATTTTATCTTTTGAGGGAAATCCTTATTCTATACATAAATATGCATATGTATACATGCATATACACAGGCCACAAAATATCCCTTGTGGGATTAAACTTCCTAGTACTGATTCCTTATTGGTATTTTCTTGTGTTTATCATGCATTTAATGGAATGGAAACAGAACAGTCTGGCAGACATATTCATCTAATAATCTAATATCTTGTTATTTACAATATCTCTAGTAATTTTATTAAAGTTATTTGTCATGTGCTTCTAGTAAATGTGGAATTACAAATACTACATTGATGGGCATTTTAGCCCCCATGTGTTTAGAAGAGGTGAAGCCACCCTCGTTTCTACAACTCTCTCTCTCTCTCTCTCACACACACACACACACACACACACACACACACACTCCCAGTCCTCTACAAAAACTGGTAAATAAATCTGGTGGCTTTCAAAAGCAGGTGCTTTTTGGTAGGGGGTGGAGGTGGAGTTTGAATATGTGATGTTTTTAACACAATTACTAAAGTAGACTTTGAGAAAGACAGAGAAACAAGTTAAGACCAGACAAAATGGAACCCCATAAAGGGCTGTGCCATCAAGCTTGGAGTCAGCTCATCAACACTAAAGATGCTGATGAATTGGAAAATCAGAGAAGAAGGCTTCAAGTTTCAGTCTCAAGGGATGGGTTAGCCTTGGAGATTTATTTTCAGATCTTTTTTTTATTTGTCTCTACTCCATAGTAAAACTTGGGTGGGCAAAATTCTCCCCATTCCAGGGACCCCACATAGACTGTTGCAGGATTTTATGGGACTGATACTCTGTTCTTTTTTAGAGGGCCATTTATGCCCAGTGTCTTTCCTCCTCTCAGCCAGTGTACATCAGTCTCTAAATCTTCCTCCCCCAACCTTTGAAAATTTATGGCAGCTTTCAGCCAGAATTGGCTTAAAGCCATTGACCTCTGTGGCCTGCGTTATTGACCAGAACACGGCATCTTCTGCCCACATAATATATGTCTCTTTATCTCCCTGAAAGGAAAGGAAATGACTCTTGGAATGGCCAGGAACACAATAAAAATGAGAGAGGCTTTCCCATTTTTTTGTCAGTGGCGTTTGGCTTTACAAAAAGCCACAGTGAAATCAGCATGTGCATTCAGCAGTGCTTTGAACTGTGCATTGAGAGGGCACCCTTGGGAGCAGGCATTGTAGGCCAGAAGCCCATCCCATATAAAATCACCTTTTTGTAACTTCTCACCTTGAGTGTGAGTGTAACAAATGGCCCTTTGTCAGCAATCCTCAGAGCTGAATCTATAGACTCACTGACATAGTAAGCCCACAGAGACACGTGTGGAAAGCACAGTAGGAAAACACAGATTCCACACACCTTTTGGGGTTGGCGATAGGGGTGAGGGTTACAGTGTCAGAAAAGGTTGAATTTTGGAGAGACGTGAGCACTCATCTAGTCCAACCCCTAAAATTGTACATGAGGAAGTTGACACTCAATGAGAACATACAACTTACCCAAGGTCACAGAGCAAATAAGTGCTAGAAAGGGAGCTCACCTCTAGGCCAATGTATGAAGTACAGTAAGGCTTCAAATGTTCACCTAGCCTTGTTTATAAAAGTACCCCCTGACTATTCTACACAAAAGTCATGTGGCAAGGCTTATATGGAACAGTTGGCAAAAGCCTCTTCTGTTCCCCTGTTTGGATTATTAGTTCCACAATCCCATATTTAAGAGCTACCAGATGCCTCTTAACTACTATGTTCAGACAGGAGCTGGGAGTGTCCCAGAGAAAAACCCTAAAGGAAAACAATGCAAGAAGTGGCACTTACAGCTTCGCAACCTTTGATGAGTTTTTTTACTCTATACTTTGACTTCCCCATGAGTACAATGGGAATGGGAGCATCCCCTCAAATCCCCAAGGGTGTCGTGAGAAGTGAGATAGCTGGTACAGAGAAGTGTTCAATCAGTTGAAGTGCTATTGTTAAAGCCTGGGTGGAGGAAAACTGTGGCAAGCATGTGCTACTACAAAACGCTGTGTGAGTTGAAGCATTTTATCTGAGTGTGCCAGGGATTTCTGGAGAAGGGATTTGGCAGAAGTCATGATTTTAGCATAGCCGTAATTCACTAGAGGCTGGCAGTTTATTTCTACCTACAGCATTACAGTCATGTTCTGCATGATGACATTTCGGTCAACAACAGACCACTTGTAGGACAGTGGGCCCCTAAGATTATAACGAAGCTGAAAAATTCCCATCCCCTAGTGACATTATAGCTGTGGAAATGTCATAGTGCAATTACTTCATTTTTTACAAGTTTAGTGTAGCCTAAGTGTACAGTATTTATAAAGTCTACCATTGTGCACAGTAATGTTCTAGGCCTTCACATTCACTCACTACTCACTCACTCACTGACTCACCCAGAGCAACTTCCAGTCCTGCAAGCTCCATGCATGGTAAGCGCCCTATATAGGTACGCCATTTTTTAGTCTTCTATGTCATATTTCTACTGTCCCTTTTCTATGTTTAAATATGTTTAGAATCACAAATACTTATCATTGTGTTGCAATTGCCTACAGTACTCCTACAGTAACATGCTGTACAGGTTTGTGGCCTAGGAGCAATAGGCTATATGCCATATAGCCTAGGTGTGTAAGTAGCTATACCATCTAGGTTTGTGTAAGTACATTCCATGATGGTCACACAATGATGAAATCACCTAAGGACACATTTCTCAAAACATAATTGCTTTGTTCTCAGGTTTAGAGGGCCAAACACTTAGGTGGCACTATACTCATTCCAGAACACCAGGATATGCTTATATCCACCATTCTGTTATGTAAAGTAGAATCCAGAAACAAGATTACTAGAAGAAGACAGATATTACCTACATATTTATCTGTGTGATCTGCCATAATAGTCACAGACATGAAAAAAAAAGTTAGTGGGACTAAACAACAGATATGAGTTTTTCCATTTTCCATTATTCCATTACCATTTGTTTATTGCCTGTTTGTAAGATATTTTTAGTTTTGGGTTTTGTTTTGTTTCTTTGTTTGTTTGGTTTTTTTTTTGTTTTGTACGTAGCCTCAAAAAGACAAGCTGTAGCGGATGCCAAAGTTTTAAGGAAAATGTGTGGAGAAAAATGTTAAAATGAGAAAATTCTATCTAGCAACTTTTTTTCTGGAAACTTGGAAAATACATACATTATTAAATTGTAGCAATAAACATCTCAGTCATCTCATTTTACAAAAGACCAAGGATCCATGGAGCAATTAAAGAATCACTAGAGGGTTAACAACAGGGGAGGTCATATTTCCTAGTCATTGAAGTGTTAAAATAGGAAAAGAGACCTGGAGACTTATAGGTCCAGGTGAGTTTTAGTGTCTTACCTAACTAATAACATTAGAAATGTGAAGCAGAATAAGTCTATATCAGAGTCCATAGTCAACTCTTTAATTTAAACATTTTAATAAGCCATACCCCTATTAATCACCATGAAATTTCTCTTTCAAACTGAAAGGAAGTGTCAAAGTATTAGGAAGACAAATGGTAGTTAAAAATATTGTCCATATAAGTCAAATAGGACTGTAAAAAAATGTCTATCCAGTTTAGAATATCTTTCAGTTTTCTCAGATTTTTCTTTTGAGAAATAGCATATTAAAGAACCTATCAATTCAACCTTTAATATTGAGTTTCTATATCATATTTTTTAAAATGAATCTCCAACAGTGGGTAACTGGCTAAATAACCTAAATATACATCAAAATCATGCATTATACAGACTTTTAAAAAAGATTTTCTGCAAGAATGTCCAATGATATGGGAATACAGATACTGGTATTAAAGGAAATCACAGTCTATAAGAGTACTATAAAATATTATTTCATTTTTAATCTATAGAGTATAGAAAAGACTCATTAATAGTTAATGCTATTAATAAATGCAATATTGTTATTTCTATTCTGTACTGTTTCTATGCTCTTCTATTTTCTTCTTTTCATGTATTTCCATTTTTAATAAACATACTGCATTTGTAATAGGCAAACCACAATTGTTAGTGTAAAAATTACATTTGAGTTTCTGTGCAATATTATCTAATTGCTGAAGTACCAGAAATACAACATTTCACCTATAAGGCTGTCCCCACCATATACATCCTGAAGACAGCATTAGAACACAGCTTTGCTATCCAGAGAGAAGCACAGGAAATGTGTATCTGTAAATATAGTTGTGTTCATAATAGCACTTTATGTTTGCATAGACACAAATATCATAAACAAAATATCTGTCTCTCAACTTTATTAATTATTAGGATACATAGATCTATTTCAACAGACAACATTGATTAGCTGTAATCCAGGTGTTCATTAGAAAGTATAGTTTTAAACTCATTTTCAGCTAATAATTTTCAATAGCTCAGTTGAGAGAAATTCTATTTTAAATTTTTAAAGTTAAAAGTAACAATTCTGTTAGTACAAAACTGCATATATTTTTCAAGATATTCCAAAATCTAACCCTAGATCAAGCAGGGAGCTGAGTTCTCATGGAATTATTTATCTAACTTGCACTTGAGTGTGACACCAGCAATCTGGGTTGAGAATTCTAAGGGAAAAAACAAAACATGAAAACCATTATTCTGTACATTTCAAAGACATTGTTGAGGATGTTAATCATCTCTCCATGTCTTCTTCAGGAAGACCCCTGGAAGAAATTTCATTCTGATATTTTAATAGCAAGGAGCAGCCAAAATTCGCCCAGTTGGTCTGTTTTCATCTTGTGGATATTATACATGGACTGACCAGGGGTCCCTCTGTAATTGCTCTGGCACAGTTCAGAGCCAAATGTGTGGCCCAGCTGCAGCAAATGTGTAAATCAATGCGGTATGTGTTTTTAGGCCTAATTCTTGACTCAATTTTATATTCCTACCATATTTTCCTTTCTCCTGACTTTTTGGTTTTTGCTTAAAAAAAAAATCCACTAAAGTAATACAGATGTGTGGGAACATATCAGTGAGGACAGAAGAACTTAAGGTCTGAAAAGCAGCAGCCTCTACCCCTCTGCTCTCTGCCTCCACCCCATCCCACTTCCCAGATTCAACCTCTTTTAATTGTTTGTTTTTGGTTCTTTTAGCAGTTACCTCCATAAATCTAGATAAGAGGCTTAACCTCTTTTTCCCCATTTATCATCTTGAGATAATATCTCTAGACACCTTAATATGAAAAGGGGAGGATTTAGCTCATTTAATCTAAGTTTCCTCCTCCACCTCCAAATGTTTTATATTTGCATTATTACTTTTAGTTCTTCTACAGTTCATATCATTGCAACTTTAAATAATATATAAACCTGTTAATCAGAGGCTCCCACTGCAGCTTTTTAATTGTTTGTACTCTTGTAAGCTGTTTCATTTTACAAAGTGAAGAGGCTGGGCGCTTGTAATCCTGGCACTTTGGGAGGCTGAGGTAGGTGGATCGCTTGAGCGCAGGAGTTTGAGACCAACCTGGGCAACATGAGGAATCCTTGTTTCTACAAAAAATACAAAAATTAGCCAGGCATAGTGGTGCACACTTGTAGTCACAGCTACTCTGGAGGCTGAGGAAGGAAGATGGCTTGAGCCTGGGAAGTCGAGGCTGCAGTGAGCCCTGATCATGCCACCCCACTCCAGCCTGGGAACAGAAGGAAACCATGTCTCAAAATAATAATAATAACAATAATAATAATAATAATACAAAGACAACTAACAACACAAATTCAAGAAGAATAAGGTCAGCAAGTCTTCATGATGAATACAAAGGTAAATAGTTAAGGAGTCCTGGAAAATACAAAGGATGGTAACGCAGGCTAAGCAGGCCTCCGATATCACAGTGGGCTCTAAGGTTTATTGTGGTGGCAGCCTCATTTTTGATTAAATTTAACATTGAGCTTAAGCTGATGCTTGAACAAGTTGCAGACATGTACCCTCATACTCAAGTGAATTTCTTTCAAAACTCTTTGTGATTACTTAAAGCCTTAAGTTTCAAAATTTGTCCTTCCTAAATATTTTAAGGCACTTATTAAATCTTCCTTATTTCCTGTAGAGAAGCTTTTTCTTCTCCTTGTCTTCTGTTGCTTCTCATGTGGAGATTGCTTCGAGGGCTCAGGGTAATGGATTGGGTTGACTTCAGTCAGTGAGATGAGGTTTACAGGTCTATCTCAGCGAACACCTCACCGTGTTTTAACTTGGTGACTCCCCTCCCTATGAGTTCCTCACACTAGGACACACATCAGACACACGGGGGACCTGGCAGAAGAGCATTCCTGACAGCTCTGGTAAAGGCTACCTCAATGGCAGCCAAGGAACTTACCCTCCCATGCCATTCAGCACCAGCCACCCTCTGGACAGACAAGAAGCCTCCTCCTAAGGACACACACAAGGGCTGCTAATCAGGCAGCCACTCAGCTTGCGCCCCAGGACAGGTGAATGAGTAGGGTGGTGATTGAATGGGGAATCAAGTGGCAGCTTTGTTTTGTTTATTTTTTCCAAAGGAGGCATTAGTTTATATTATCTACCCAGTCCCTTTCAGCCCTGCAGCTCTTAAGTGCCGGATTTTTTGTTTTGTTTATTTGTTTTGTTTTTTGGTTTCAGTTCTTTCAGATCCTGTTCAGCAGCAAGGACTTTGTGGCCACCGGAGGCTCTTAAACTTTAGTATGCTTGATAATCATCCAGCAAAGTTGTTAAAAAATATACATTTTTATGCAAGAACCACCCCCCCCCCGTCCTTAATACATACACACCCCACCCCCCTAATCCCGATTTCCAATATAGTAGGTCAGGGTGGGAGCTGGGGGATCTATTTTTCACAAGCAACCCAAGTGATGCAAATGCAGGCACAATATTGAGAAATATTTTCCACCCATCCTGCCTCGTGACTAAAGGGAGAACCAACAACCGCACCAAAAATAAATAAATAAATAAATAAATAAATAAATAAATAAATAAAAGAAAAATAAGTGGTAATGGGCCTCCGCAGAAAGAAATCCGATTCCTCCTTTCCCACGAGGAAAACAAAGTTTCAGAGGCGCCAAGACGCCCGTATCTCAAGGCCATGAGATCCCTGCCAGCTCTCCTGCCTCCAAACCTCCACGTTTAAAATCTTTCTCTTCCACCACTCACTGCTCCTCCTCTCCCTGGAGAAGACAGAAACCGACGCGCCACGCTTGCCCTCCTCGCCGCGCCCCGTTCGGTTCGTTAATTACTCGTAGAGGCTCGCGTCCAGCAAAAGAGAAAGTTCCCCAGCTTTACAACTCTCCGGGAAGTATAGGCAACATTTCCTCTCGGAAAGCTCTTCGCAGCGATTTTCCCAGGGCTGCACTTGAATGAAACCCCCAAAGGAAATTACCACTTAAATGAGGCAGGAGGTGCTGGCTGCCTGTTTGGCCTCTGCGGTGTACGCCGCCTGGCAGGCAGTGCAGGTGGCTCCAGAGCCCCGCCATAGGCGACCATAGTGCGGGTGGGCCGGGCCGGGCCGGGCCGGACCGGGGGTGCGCGGGGAGCTGGGAGCTGCAACCGGGCCCAAGATTTACTCGGGGGCCTTGGGGTGCGCGGGAGCCTGGGGATGCGCGGGGGTGCGGGATGCAGGGCATGTGTCCCGGCCCAGGACCAGGGAGTCCGCTTTGGAAAACCGACGCTGAGACATGAAGCCACCTGTTTCCTTCCTGCCAAATCCTTCACTGGCCTGCTGGGAAGGGGACGGATAAAATGATGGGCCTCCTTTAAGGCCCAGCCACCCCGTATTGGAACCTGCCTTAATAAGTGCAGAGACCTCGCAGACAGCCAGGCTGTAGGCTTCACAAAAGCAAGAACAAGATCTGTTCTGGTTTGTTCTGAAAATCTGTTTTAAAATTAAGGTATAATTCAGATACTATAAAATTCGCCCTTTTAAAGTATACTATTCAGTGGTTTTCAGTTATTCAGGAGGTTGAGTAGCCATCACAACTAAGTCCAGAACATTTTCATCACCCCAAAAGAGAAAGTCCTCTGCTCATTAGCAGTCACGCCCCCATTATTCCTTTCCTGCATACCCCTAGCATACCATTAATCTACTTTCTGCCTCTATGGATTTGCCTGTTTGGGGAATCTCACATAAATGGAATCATACTACATGTGGCTTTTGTGCCTGGCATCTTTCACTTAGGATAAAGTTTTCAGGTTATTCCCATGGTCGCGTGCACCAGGACTTTATTCCTTTGTATTGTGGAATAATATTGCATTGTATGGATATCTGCATTTTGTTTATTCATTCATCAGCTGATGAACATTTGGGTTGTTTTACTTTTTGGCTATTATAAGCAATGCCGCTATGAAGATGCATGTACAAGTGTTTAAACAGACATGTGTTTGATTTCTTTTTAATATGTATGTAGGAGTAGTATTGCTTAGTCCTATGGTAACTGTGGAACCTTTTGAAAGGATCTGTTTTTACCCATACAGTTGATAGCCCAGCCCCCGCACATTCTTTGACAAGTAGATGAATGAATTGAATGGATGAATGAATGAACGGATGGAACTAAGAATCAAATAAATGAGATTATGAGCTTTTGAGTGTAAAGGCATTTTATACTTTATTAAGAGCAATACAAATGGGATTTACTGCTATTATTAAGTAATGATATTATAAGTTCTTAACTTGCAATCTATGGAAGAGCTATAGGACAGTTGTGAATCCCAGAAGTTGTATATAGAATTGTTTGAGTATGTGTGCAAGTACCATTGCTTTTAGATCAGGCAAGAGGGGTACCTTAGCATGCCTTACTCTGGCTGTGCCCCTCTCTACAGGACATGATGTTCCAGAGGTCCAAGCAAAGTGCCCACTGTAAGCCTGCTTCCTCCTTTTTTGGCCCATGGTTCTGCTCCTAGAACCTGGGAATTTTCTACCTAAAGAGTTCAAGCCTCTTCCCCAAGTCCATCCTCCCAGCAGCCCCCACCTCCTGCCCCAGAGCTGGGAAGGCCAAGGATGAGAAGGCCACCACTTTCCATAGTAAAATTCCAAGGAGTCCAAGAATTCTATATTCGAACTTGGCCTTCCAGCCTTAGGTTCCTTTGAAGAGCTTAAAAGGGTGAAACCAGTGATGACAGGGGAATCTCAGAGTATTACGGGCAGAGTAGGACGAGGTGAGATGAGGAAAAACCTGTGGCATAAGGCGTATGGCTCTCCCTTTGTATGCTTGTCCCAGGTCTTATAACTGATAGGAAAGGACCTGTGCACATGTATATTTTTTCAAGGAGAGGTTATTGTAGTTGGCAGGCTCTCGATGACCTCCAAAGTCTGAAACACAGTGGCAAGAGTTGAAAACTAGACAGCACTAGACTAGAAGTCAGAAGTTCTGAGTTCTAGCTCTCTTCTTCCACATACCTGCAAAGTGAACTTGGGTAAATTCTCATAACCGTAAGTCACCCATACAATAAAATGGAAAGAATCATAACATACATTGAAAACGTCTATAAACCATAAAGGAATGCAAGATGTCATTTTAATAGGTATTTCCCCACTTTGTTTTTTGTTTTTGTTTTTATTTCTGTTGACTACAGCTCCTTCATTAGCAGACCCATAAAATTATTAATTCAGGCTCATAATATTGCTACCAGCTAAATTTCACTATGATATTGAAGAAGCTCCACATAAGACAACATTGGGCTACATAATTTGTATAACATTATTCAGCAGTGAATTAATGGCAGTTAAAAAATACCTACCAGGAATTTTAACGATCCTTCCCAAGCTTTCATCTCTACCCAACACCCTCTCACCTAAGAAAAAGAAACCATGACCATTTCAGAACAAAAATATTTTTCTTACAGCTTTGACTATTTAAATGGTTTCCTTTTTCTCCTGTGGTTCAGTACTATTTTTTAGAGTTTTACTGAATGAATTTATTCCAGTATTTGTTTGTTTTGATACTCTTATGTTTAATGGGACCGTATTGTGGTATGTGAATATGTGAGAAATTTCAGCTGTTGACCATGATGGCTGATACATAATGGATGATTTTTTAAATTAACAAAACTAATTCTCTTTCTACATGGGAGAAAATTAAAAAAAAAAAAAAACCCAGTTCAGTCTATAATGTAAAATATCCAACTCAGTGTTTTATTTCTTTATTCAATGAATTCATTGGTATTATTTATAAATTGTATATAAGGTGAGAACTTAAAGAACATAATTATTCTGGTTGTTTGTACTGTTGTTTGAGGTAGGGTGACCAGCTGTCTTGTTTGGCCTGGAACTGAGGGGTGTTCTGGACATGGGACTTTCCATGCCAAATATGGGACAGTCCTGGGCAAACCAAAATGCTTACTCACCCTAATTTGAAGGTAGCATGTACCATTTTGCCTGTGATTTAAATATAAAAGCCTTGGTAGATTTTTCTGTCAATTTAGATGTTCTACTGTCTACATCTCCTGTTTGTAAGTGAATAAGTAATCTATGTCAGTATGATGTTTGTGTACTTTAAGTAGAATAACAAAGGCATAGAGAAAAATAATAATAATCCTTAACATTCTAAATAGATTTTTGTGTGATGAGAAAGAATTGTGGGTTTTCTCTTGTTGATTTTGTGTGTAAATACATTATTTTGTATATGGTTATTGTGAAAAAATCTAAAATCTATTTTTAAATTATAGTATTGAATGTGGAAGGTACATGATTTTTTACTTTCTCAATTATAATAACTCTTTCTGTGAATTTCCACTTTGATAATTATGGGCCCAGTTTGAATACCTGACTGATCAAAACTGCAACCTGACCTTCCACACCTTTTGATTGTCTTACTTGGCTGGCAGGATGGTCTTGTATCTGTTGGTGTTGATTTTAGCTATTGATATTGTCATTCTTAAGTGTTTTTATTTTTTGTTTAATGAGGTTTTGCTTCCTGCTCTTTTAAGTAACATTCTATTGTCATCATGATTATTTAATGTCTTTTCTTGAAGGGTTTTAATCACTATTGGTCAGTGCTAGTGTCAATGAATTCTGCTAATGCCAATCCTGTATGGAAGTACAAAGGATTAGTAATCTATGCTTGATCAATTGTGAGATGCAGTAAAATTAATAGGTTCCCTCATTATTAATAGTTAAAATAGACACAGGCTAAAAGAATCAGAACACTTGGACATAAATCCCAGCTTGACCACTCTCTAGCTATCTGAATGTGGACAATCACATCAAGTCTCTGGCACCCTGTTTCCTAGCTACAAATGAGAAAGTTGGACTTCATCAGGGATTCCTAACAGAGTTCCTGAGTGGTCTGCAGGGGATCTGTGAACCTTCCTGAAGTTATAGTACCTTTAGTAAATATGTCTGTATGTACAGTCCCCTCCGCAAGAGCATCCATTGCTGCCCACACATGCGAAAGCAGTCCTTGTCCTAAGAAAGATTGAAAACTTCTGAGCCAGATGGCCACTGAGAAGATTCTAGGGGCAGTATATGATGTACAATCATGGGCCACTTCATGATGGGGACATGTTCTGAGAAATGCGTGATTAGGTGGTTTTGTCGTTGTGTGAACATCATGGCGTGTACTTATACAAGCTTAGATGGTATAGCCACCTACACACCTAGGCTATATGGCATAGCCTTTTGCTGCTAGCCTACAAATCTGTACACTATGTTACTATTCTCAATACTACAGGCAATTGTAATACAATGATAAATATTTGTGTATTTAAATATATCTCAACGTGGAAAAGCTAGAGTAAATATATACTATAGAAGATTTTTTAAATAGTACACCTGTATGGGGCATGAATGAAGCTTGCAGGACTGGAAGTTGCTCTGGGTGAGTTGGTGAGTGAGTGATAAGTAAATGTGAAGACCTAGGACGTTACTGTATACTACTGTAGATTTTTATAAAATCAGGCTACACTAAATTTATAAACAGTTTTTCTTCAATAATAAATTAACCTTTGTTATTAGAACATTCTTTATAAACTGTTATTTTTAAAATTTTGACTTTTTGTAATAGCACTTAGCTTAAAACACAAATATATTGTATAGCTATATAAAAATATTTTTATATCCTTATTCTATAACCTTTTTTATCTTTAAAATTGTTAGTATTTTTTGCTTTTTAGACTTTTTTGTTAGAAACCAAGACACAAACATGCACATTAGCCTACACAGGGTCAAGAGCATCAATATAATTGTCTTCCACCTCTACATCTTATCCCACTGGAAGTTCTTTGGGGAAAACAACCCACGTACAGAGCTGTCACCTCCTATGACAACAATGCCTTCTTCTGGAACACCTCCTGAAGAACCTGCCTGGGGCTTTTTATAGTTAACTTTTTTAAGTAAATAGGAGTACACCCTAAAATAACTGTGAAAACTATAGTACGGTAAATACACAAACCAGTAACATATTATTTTCAAGTATTTATTATTAAGTATTATGTACTGTATGTAATTGTATGTGCTATTCTTTTTTACAACTGGCAAACAGTGAGTAATGTGTTGCTCTACCACATTTTGATAGCTATAATGTCACCAGGCAATAGGATATTTTCAGGTCCTGGGATTACCATCATATATATGATCTGTTGTTGACTGAAAAGTTGTTATGCAGTGCATGCTTGTATACATTTTAAAAAACAATTGTCGCCAGCCTATTTAAGACAAATTCAGCAGACTCTACTAAAATTTCCTAAGTGAGGACTGTGAATGGCTTGCTAAGGGTCCATGGGCATCCTGGACTTCCTGCTGCCAGAGAGCTGCACAGGTGAAAGTCTAGGGTAAAGGCAGTGAAAGGAGTTCCCTTCAGTCTTGGGCTGAGGAATTTGGAGTTAACCTTGTTAGAAGCAGACTTAGAAGCTACAAGATCGTATAGAAAGGGCGTTTATCCCCACCTTTGCGGGTATACAGGTTATTCTACAGACAAAGGGATACCCGAGCCATGTCTTGAAGGATAGTCAGAGTTAGCCAGATCCAGAAGGAGACGAAGGAAGAAGAAAAGATTGTGTGCAGAGTCTTGGAGGTTCAAGAACACCTCAGTCAGCTAGGGAAGGGTGAAAGCTCAGTGTGGTCAGAGAGGAGACTTGCAAGTCAGAAAGTTAGAAAGACGATACTGGTTAACCACTGCATCCTGAAGGCTCACAGCATGGAAGCGTCCTTTTTTTCTGTGTTAAAGAATTTTATTTTATCCTGAAGATAAATCCATAGTAAGATTTTAAACCAAAGACTAATAGAACCGGACATATTTTAGAAAGGTCATTCTAAGTTTTTGGCAACCTTCCTAAACTTCTGTTTCCTCACTGGTAAAACGTGCATCCGTGCAATGCCTACCTTATGAAAGGGTTCTGCGGATTACATGAAATTGATATAAATTGCTGAGCACTGCACTCAGTTAATTTTGATGATTGTAATTATTGTAAATCCCAGTTCTCATTAATCTTTTCTTCTGACTGGAACATGAACTACCAAAAATGTTGGGCTAGACAGGGTAAGATGAAGAGGGAGCAGAGAGCAAAAGAACAAAGGGAACCTCAGAGGGATTCAGTGACTTTCTCAAGGTCACTCAGCTATGAAGAGTATGAGCTAGGACTTGCACCCAGGTCTGCCTGCCTCCAGAGCTTATACTTTTAACTCCCTACCCAGAAAGCTCTCCTTCCACCTTTTTAGACTCTAGCTCTAGACATCATTTCAGAATCTCCCAGAAACCCTGCAGTCTTTTCAGAGAGACAGTAACGATTCCCTTTTAAAAGAAAAGGTTTTTAGCATTTCCATACCCTAGCCCAAACTCTGAGTGGGCAGCTGCTTTTCAGTTTAGAAGGTATCAAGGGTTTGGAAAGCACTAGAACCTGCTTCTTGGCTGTGAGAGGAAAACCTGGCCAGGCCTCTGAGAGTCTTCCAACAAAGCCTCACTCTCCCCGTGTAAGCAACCCCTAGGAGACCCCAGGACAAAAGCCTGCCTGGTTTCTGAGGTCGCTGGCATGGGGCCAGCCCCAGGGGTGACCAGAGGACCTGCCTCCTCGCTGCTGCCAGGGAAACAATGGTCCAGGGCCCCCAGCCAGGTGCAGCAGACCCTTCCAGGCACACAGGCTCACAAGTGGCAGGCTTTTTGTGAGCTCCAGGAGCGCCAGCCAAGAGGGAGGGAGCTTTGGTTTGGTTTGGCCCCTTATGGAGCTCAGTGCATGGGGTTTTCAGGAGATCTTGGGTTTCAGTTCACACCCCATTGGATTCTACATCAACCTGAAAACTCACGGGGACGGTCAGCTGAAACAACTGAGTTTCGTTGGCTCTCCCCTCAGAGCCATAAATCACACTGTTGCCACTGAGGAAAAGAGCAGGCAACACGAGAAACTTGGCCCATCCTGGTTCTAATTTATCCTAAGTACGTGGGGGGTGGGGGAACTGCTGTAAATGACAGGGATTTTCATTGCACAACTGCTTAGGTTTTCATCATGAAATGTTTCTATGAAGGTACTGAGGTGTGTTTCCTTAGAACTAGGTTCTGCCTCATATGACTAAGACGTCAATTCTAGGCCCAAATTAATCAACATCATCACCATCATCATCATCACTTAGAAGTACATTATATGGTCAAATATTGTGCTAAGCTCTTGACTTTCATTAGATCCACAAGGGAAGTAGGTGCCATTATTATCTCCATTTTATGGAGGTGGGAACTAGGCTTAGCTGGAAACTCAGCAGAGCTGGGATGTAAACCTAGGCCCGCAAGCTTAAGCACTGGATAGACTGTGAGAGAACTTTCTAGCCCAAGGCACAGAGAGCTTCTCTTCACAAGGTTCGTAGAAGGGGCTGGGCGACCACAGGCTGGGGACCCCTCACAGGATGCCGGCTGGAGGGCGGAATTGCTGAGGAAGGCATCATGGTAAGGTCCAGGCTCCCATGACTCTCTGCCAGGTCCGGCTGGAAGCAGCAGAGCTCTGTCCCTCCTCTGCTGGTGTGGAAGCCCCGACTGGAAATGCCGCCCTGGAGTCTCCCCTTCTCTTTGTTAAATCCCATTAACACTGTGGGAGTTACCCCTCTGCCTCAAGGAGAACATAGACCTCTAATTGCTGTGAAACCCTGTTCGGCTACCACCCGTAACTCTGGATCTCCTCCTCCTCTGCTCACCACTGGGGGGTGGCAAATGTCTGTCAGGGGCTCTTCCAGCCTCTGCAGCCCTGGATTGGTACCCCAGATTATTAAGTCATTTGTAAAAATAAAACTTATGTGCTCTCTAGAATGTCTTCCTAAAATCAGCTATCACAGCATGGTCCTCTGAATTTTTTTCCGGGTGCATACAGCGAATGGCCAATCCCAGTGCAGCGTGGAGAGATGGCAGGTCTGCAGTCTGTTTGGTCTTCATCCTCTCTAAATCTTTTTTCTCTCCCAGTACCACAGATTAATATTCTGATTCACATTCTGTGATGCTGCCGTTCTTCTTTCTTTTCTTTCTTTTTCTTTCTTTTTTTTTTTTTTTTTTTTTTTTTTTTTTTTTTATACCTGCATAAACAGCAGTGCCCCAAGTTATGTAGACCGGATCAGTAAGCCAGTGATGAGCCGTGAACACCTGGACACTGATTGGATGACATTTGCAAAGAATTGTGCGAAGCATCTGGGAGCGAATGCTTGCACTTGGCAGCCGGGCGGCTGGCGCGGGAGAGCCAGGGTCATCCCAAGAACTCTGTGTGATCCCAGCCCAAGGACCAGAGACAGGGCTTTCCTTGAAGGGAGGTACTGAATGAAAGGTGAGTCACGTAACTACAGCGGAGAGAAAGGGAAACAGAAAATGGTGAAGTTAAACAAAGGGGCAGGAAGAAAGAGGAGAGACAACAGTGTTCCTCCCACCCAGCAGGGAGAAAGGAGCCGCCGCCAGGGCTTCAACTCAGTCCTCTCCCGCCATCTAGTGGTCATGCTTAGTGACTGCAGCACAGACTACTAAGGGAGATCTTGACACGGGGAGGTGTCGGTGAGATCGCTGCCTTATGGCCTGAAGAGCAGACATCCTCAACACAAAGGGTAACTCAAGCCAAAACCACCACCAGGAAAGCAGACCCTTTTCTGTGGAAGGGCTTGTTTGTTTTTATTCGAAATACTGTGCAATTAAAGAACAGATGTGTGTCTTGCTCAATCTGCAGGTTAATGGAGGTTGGCTTGGAAATTCCCCAGCCCCTAGCAATTTCTTTAAAAAGAATTCACGTGTGTAGCACACGATTAAAATCTCTGTCAGGCAAAGCCAGTTCTTTATGAATAAAGACTATTTGTTACTTCTGTTTTCTGGCACAATCCAGAAGCCAAACATTCCTTACATTTTGAAGAGGATAGGGAAGGAACCCTGTCACATCAGATCCCTTGTCTAGACTCCACTCCCTACTCAGGGAAGCTCAGGTTTTTATCCTCCTCTAATAATTAGCTTTCCTGTGAAAAATACATAACGTAGGTTCTGGCCAATTTTTTTTTTTCTCTGCAGATTTTCTTTCCCCATTCTCAAATACGAAATATTTGAAGTTCCCAGTGATCAAATCTTGGTACAGGTGTTCGCTGATTGAATTATAAAATGCAGAGCTTTTTGGCAGCAAGAACTAATGTGTAAAGAATAAAACACATATGTACACAAGGAGTTACAGCTTCAGAAATATATATGTCTACCAGGAGTAATTGTGCTTGTCTATGCCAAAATTTTCACATGTATTAGATTCTAAGAGGTGACAAAAAGATCAAGTAAATACAGCCTGTCAACATTCCTTTTTCTCTGTGTCTGTGTATATGAGATGAACAAAAATTGTAGATCTAAGCAGCAGGGTGCTTTCTCCAGGTTCCTCTGCATTCTTTTCTGGATCACTGTAAACGTATATATCTTTGACTGGATATAGATGAAGGTGCAGCCTAGGCCTGTCCTTACAGGGAAGGTCTGATGTTTGTTTGTTCTACAGCACATCTGTGCAGGTCTGTGGGGTCACTAGTTATTCTGGGAGTGACAATGTATGCTCCCTTACGTAAGGCAAGCTGTGTTTTACTGCGGTACTGGACGCCAAGGGTCCAAGGGTGCTACAGAAATTTCCACTTTGATGCATTGATTGCTCTGGGGCCAAAGACCCCTAAGAATTGACTCTACTTGAAGCCTGACCTTCAAGAGTACTGAGCCTAGAACAGTCAGAAAAGCTGGGTTCGTTCTGTCTGTGCTGCATTCAAAGGTGTGATTACGAGCCAAATGAGCTGAAGGATTGTAATTATGGGGCAAGCAATAGACTCTCACAGAGATAGGAGAGCAGGAAGATGCTAGGCAGTTTGGTGGTTGCTTTGGTGAAGAAGTTAGTTCACTTTGTCCTGTGTTTTACCCTCAGAGATTCAGTCTCCTTTTATCTTCCTTTATTCACCCTGGGCCCAACCTTAGGAAATTGACATCTGCAGGCAATGAAAGGTATTTATTTTGAACCACAAGACATGGGATCCTTATTTGCTCTTAAGGAGGAGTCACACCTTCATGGGATCCTTATTGGCTCTTAAAGAGGAGTCACACCCTCATGGGGTCCTTACTGGCTCTTAAAGAGGAGCCACACCCTCATGGGGTCCTTACTGGCTCTTGAGGAGGAGCCACACCCTCATGGGGTCCTTATTGGCTCTCAAGGAGGAGCCACACCGTCAGTGGCTTGTGTTGGGAAGATGTCTGGAAGCCCTGATCCCACTGATGGACACAGCTGACTAGATCAGTGATGGAAACCTGACCAAGATGACATTCTAGAAGCCACAAGGGGTATAAACCAAGAAATGGGAGAAGCAGGGAATAAGGTAACTAGTAACTGCAGGAGAAATGGGGTGGCAGACTCCCCCAAAAGCAGCCATAATGGTAGAGTTCTAGCAAAGAGAAACACTGATATCTGAGGCTGGGGATGACACATCTTAAATTGCACAACCACCCTAAACAAGCTGTCACAGCTCAGCTGACTGAGAAGGACATCCTGGCCACTCTCATTTTTGTTTTCCTTACTCCTCTGCAAATAGTTTGATAGTAACACCCATTGCCTGAACCAACTGGGTATATATATCCATGTTCCTTAAAGGGATTGCACAGCCAGCTGCTCTGCTCCCTCTCAGGCATGACGGTGGCACAACGGAGTGAATACAGTGTAATTTCTGTTTGTTCATCACCCTTGCTACCCACTTCCATTTAGAAATGATCTAACTCTCTGTAATCCCAGCACTTTGAGAGGCCGAGGCGGGTGGATCACCTGAGGTCAGGAGTTCGAGACCAGGCTGGTGAAACCCCGTCTCAATTAAAAATACAAAAATTAGCCAGGCATGGTGGCGCATGCCTGTAATCCCAGCTACTCGGGAGTCTGAGGCAGGAGAATCACTTGAACCCGGGAGGCAGAGGTTGCAGTGAGCCGAGATTGCGCCATTGCACTCCAGCCTGGGCAACAAGAACAAACTCTGTCTCAAAAAAGAAAAAAAGTAAAAAGAAAGAAATGATCCGACTCTCTATGTATTTATCTTTGTTGGGGGATGTTTGGCAGATTGCATTCTCCAAAGGTGACAACAACCATATCCCCATTTCACATGTTCTTCTACAATGTGACCTTGTCATTCCTCCATGAATGGGGTGGGCTTGTGACTGCTTCAACCAAGAGGACAGCAGAACTGCTGCAATGTGGCTTCCAAGGTGGGCTAATAAATGACAAAGGACTGCTTCTTGATGTGTGGCTGGGTAGGTAGGGAGGGGAACGAGCCAGGTCAGGAAAGATCCCAGGGCACAGGGATGGCTGCTTTTCCTCATCATGGCTAGGACAACATGCCTCCTCCATTCTAAGATGCTGTGTATTTGAAAAGTATTATCAATTCAATGAAGACTTTAAGGGAACAGAGTCCCACCACCTCAATGTTAAACGTGTCATCTATTATGTGATACATTAAAAGAAACATTAAAATATGAAAGAAATTCATGAAATGCAGGAAAGTATGGTAACTCTTTGGGTGTCCTTGGACATCTTTCCGTACATTCTAAGAGTCTAAAGGATGGAAGGCTTCTAGGCCTTATAAACCTTGACCTCCCTAGTGTGTGCCAGCCGTGCCAATTTATCCACTAGGCACAGTGTGGAGGGCCCACAATACTTTTAAGGTCCCAGAAAAATGTCTTTATTTCTTTTAACAATTTTTTAAAAACCAGTAGGTTAAATTAAATGTTATAAATGTAAATATATACTACTTAATATGCAATATATAACAGGAATATATTCATCTTTAGGCCAACACTCATAAAATACAATTTTTAATATTTAAGATATTTCATGTCTTTATAAATATTTAAAAGTTAATATCTAATATGTTTTATGGAGAAAAATCCTCATGCATTCAAGTTGTCTTTGATCACCTGAGACTCAGACATGTACAAGCTTCTCTTTTACCCTCTCAATATCCAGATCTCAAGGAGCCTCTAGGAATGAATCCCAGGAGGGATTTTGTCCTTTCAGCACTTCCATATTTGGAGTCTAGGTGGCCCCATTGCTCTAGGGTTAGCTGTGTGATGGGCTGTGATTTACAGTGACTGCTAGGATGCTCGCCAATGCCTCCTGTGAAGCAGGCAGAGGTTACTGCTTTCAGTAGAGATAGTTCAATGTGCACAGCTGGGAGGAGGCCTGGGATTTTTCATAGCTGTCATTCTTTTAAACCCTCAGTCCCCAAGGATAATCCCATGGAAGGTAAAACCTGGCCATTTTCAACTCTGCTTAAATTATTGAGCATGCTGGGCATAAAAAATTTAAATGTCTAGGAAAATAAATAAGGTGCATAAAAAGATTTTATTGCCTGTCTCCAAATCAGAGAAGAACACTAAATGGCTGCTTTTTAAAAATATCATAGGAAGTTCCTGCAATTTGGTATGAGATCTCTTGGCTCCCCTGAAAATCATGGACTCAAATACTTAGGGATGGACTATCAGAAAAAATAGAATTCCCTGAAGCTATTTCATGCTTAGCGAGATGGCTTGTGGAATTTTTGAGTGAAAGAATACATTTTCCACTTTTAGAGTCTTTAGGCTAGTCTTTTAGACTGGATGGTTGCTCATGAAACAATGGGAACAGGCTGATGCATCAAACTTTAGTTTCTCTAGCTGCTTGGAGAAGGACATACATGCAAACATGTATGAACAGAAGTAAATGAATCAAGGTACATTTTCAGAGCATAAAAACCCACTCATAGGATTCTTGGGAAGGAGTGTCATTTCTTCTATTTCTGCTTTTAATTTGTCTTACATCAATAGAGACTTCTTAACCCTTTTCCCCTCTCTTGGCCACTTTGAAAAGTGATTTGCTCCTATCACATTAAATTCAACTTTCATGTAAGTAATAGATATGCTTTTTGTATTGTGAGTGGCCAGCAGGGCTTGGAGTCACTTTTTTGTGAAAGGAGGTGAAAAGAGACCTTGTACCGTAGAGTTCCCTGATGAAATGCATGGTTAGATGTTGCGTTCTCTCTAGGAAAATATAAGACTCCCTCAGCTAAACTTTACTGAACTATGTTCAGGGAAGGAATTTAAATGCTCCCCCAAAATCATGATGAATATATTTTTCTCTGTATGCATGGAAAATGAGGCTTTATTTTTTGATCGAGGTGAGATTATTCAATATTGCATATTGTACATGGCATGGTAAGTTCTAAATTCTTTTTTTTTCTTTTTTTTTTTTTTTGAGATGGAGTCTCACTCTGTCGCCCAGGCTGGAGTGCAGTGGTGTGATCCCCGTTAACTGCAAGTTCCACCTCCCGGGTTCACGCCGTTCTCCTGCCTCAGCCTCCCAAGTAGGGACTCAGGCACCCGCCACCATGCCCAGCTAATTTATTGTATTTTTAGTAGAGACGAGGTTTCACCGTGTTAGCCAGGATGGTCTCGATCTCCTGACCTCGTGATCCGCCCACCTCAGCCTCCCAAAGTGCTGGGATTTCAGGCTTGAGCCACCACGCCCAGCCATGTAAGTTCTAAATTCTTAGTGAAGATGATAAAACTATAGAAAGGTCATTAAATGAAATGTTATCAAATAAAGATGAGGAGAAGACAGGTAAATGGTAACCATTTACCACAGGTGAACTGTTGGTGGTAGGTTGATGATTTACATTGGAACACCCGCCTGCCATAATAATTATGAATAAATAGTACATGGCATGCGTCAACATTATTCTAAACTTGTTGCTTATATCGACTCAATCCTCACAACAACCCTATAAGGGTAGGTACTATGATTATCTTTATTTTATAGATGAGGGAACTGAGCGCCGAAAGATTAAATAACTTGCTCAGGGTCACAAACAAACAGGAGCAGATCTGGTTTGAACCTAGGCTGGCTTTAGACTGTATGATTTTGCACTCAGTCTTCTGCCTCTCAGATCCAGCTCCGATCAATACACGTCGTGTAGGTTGTATAGGTCGGTCATTCCTAGAACTCACTGCTCTGTCATCCCTTACTGCCCAGGACTGTGTAGTTATAGATATGTGTCACACACAGGCTGGTGGGGAGTGTGGAGAGTTAACCCCAACCCTGCCCTAGCAGCTCTCAACCAATGCCCAAGGAGATGGCAGATAAATACCAGATCACTGCAGGTGGGCTCCTTTCAGGCACCCAGAGGCTCCCAGCAGGTAGCCCACAGCAGTAGGTTGGCCCTCAACATACCCAATGCTGGTTTGCTTCCCTTCCCTGTTTCACTTCCTCACTTCCACGGCAGTACTTCCTGGGATCTCCTCCTAAATAAACTGCTTGAACTCAAATCCTTGTCTCAGGGTCTGCATCTGGGGGACTCAGCTTAAGACGTGGACTTTGTATTTAATAGTCTGAAAAATCACGACTGCTGAATTAATCATTGGCAACTATGAAAATTGTCCTAAAACTAACTCCATTTCATTCTGCCATACTGCATTGACCAAAAACAAACAAATAAAGTCAATCTACAAGAAATATTGAGAGTCTACCGAATAATTTTAAACAATTCTGGGTAATGGAGGAGATCATTTATTTCTATGCCCCTGCACTTAAACGAATCAATTTCATAAATTTTCTTAACAGAAACTTCAAAAAAAGCAAATATATCAAATGTTGCATGACTATATCAAGGACCCCAAATTATTTTTAGGTTCTGACCTAAAAGCTAATAAGTCAAATAAATAGGATATTGAAAATACTCAGATCAATGTAAAACGTGCCACATTCCATTCCATTATAATTTTTCCAATATATTGAATACATTGGGCTCTGATATAGTTTGGCTGTGTCCCCACCCAAATCTCATCTTGAATTGTAGTTCCCATAATCCCAACATGTCATGGGAGGGACCTGGTGAGAGGTAATTAAATCATGGGGGTGGTTACCTGCATGTTGTTCTAGTGAGTTTTCACGAGATCTGATGGTTTTATAAGGGGCTTTCTGTCCCCCTTTGCCCCACACTTCTCCCTGCTGCCATCATGTGAAGAAGGACATACTTGCTTCCCCTTCTGCCATGATTGTAAGTTTCCTGAGGCCTCCTCAGCCCTGCAGAACTGTGAGTCAATTAAATCTCTTTTCTTTATAAATTAGCCAGTCTCAGGTGTTTCTTCGTAGCAGTATGAGAATGAACTAATACAGACTCTTTTGGAAAAAAAAATTTTTTTTTCCACAAACTGTACGTTTTGATATGTAATTGTATTTTTAATTTGTCCTAAGTATATGTTGGTATCTAGATATTTTCTCTTTTGCCAAAAGCCCATGTGAGCTATTTTTCTTGCTCTCCTTAAACGCTTTCCTTGTTCTTCCATTTTATTTCAATTAGAGACTGTAGCAATAAAAGCACATCACAATGTCCAAGATTGAGCTTAACTGGTACATTGCCATCACCTCCCAAAGCACAATAAAGTTGAGTACTCTAAAAATAACTGTGTGAAAGAAGGCATAAAATCACTTGCAGTGATTGTTCTCTAAGTGCGTCTCTTTGGGCCTGTTTGCTTACTAAGCTGAACCCCCCAAGAGCAAGCCACAGCCAGCACTGTTCTTTCCCACCACAGAAATCATTTCCCTGAAGCGAGCTCGGATAGGTTCCATAGCTTTCTAGGTACTTTCTGGTAATAAAAGTTCTCCTGAAAGTGTTAAATAATTAAAACCCCATTCAGTGTGATATCAAAATTCCAACCTTCATTTAATTTAAATTTTCTCCCCTCCTCTCTTCAGATCCTGGGGAAGAGAGGAAGAAACCTTATGACCCAAATTATCTTTCTTGCCCAGAACATTGTAATCTGGCAGCAGTACCTTCTATGTAGTGGTTGCACAGTGGTTGGCCCCCTTTTTTATAGCAGTTTGGTGGTTTCCTAGAAGTTCTTCCTGTTAGACATGGTAAGGGCAGTTCCTCTGAGGCAGGCAAGGCAGCATCTGGCTGGTCACATGGACTGTCCCCCTCCCAGGCTTTGGGCTTTTCTTGGACCACCTGTGGGTGGGTCTTGGATTCCTATGATTCTCTTGGGGAACACCTTTAAGATGACTCTCACTGGGACCCTTTTATGGCATACACACCTGGAGTCTGGGGAAACACACACAAGACTCTTCATTGGCAGCAGACAGACAACCACAGCCTGCATCTCACCTTTAGAGCTTCCACGCTCCAACACTGTGACATGGGGGAGAAGTGGTGGGAATCAGAGATGTGGAAAGGAGAGTGGAAGATGTGAGCCAGGGAGTAAGACGGGGAAACTGCACAGAATGAATCGAAAACCCACACACTGTCTCAAAGCATAGAAGACAACAGAATACTTCTCTCTTTTTTTTTTTTTTTTTTTTTTTTGATAAAGGCAGAATAACCACAGTATTAAAAGATGACACAAATAGCACGAAATAACAACAAAAATGCCAGGCCAGTCTTTCATAATATAATGAGAAGTGCTAAATACTGGCAAATAAGTTTCTGCAGTAACTTAAATAAATGCTATACTACAACCAAATAAAATAGTTCCCAGGAATGTAAAAATAGTTTATATTAGGAAATACATATATGTGTATGTATACACACACATACACACACACACACATAATGTCAGTTGTTAGAAGAAGAAAAATATGATTATTTCAAAGGATAATGACAAGATTGTAATAACGTTCAACTCAAATTTTTTATTTAAAAAAATAATTTAGCAAACCAGGAATAGACGGATGCTTCCTTAATACAAGGAAGAATATTTATCTTAAGCCAATAGATATTCTCTTAACGGCAAAACAAGCGCTACAGGCATTGCCATTACCAAAGAAACAAAATAAGGATTCCCTTTGTCCACACTGCTGTTTAACACTGTTGTTAAAGTTCTAAATATTCTACTAATATTTGAAAAAGAAAAGCGACATACATAGTTACTGGAAATGAAGAGACAACGTAATCACTATAAGCAAATAATATCACATAATCTTAAAACTCCAAAGCATCTACTGAAAAACTATCAAGGTATAGATATGAGACAAAAATACAAATTGAAATGTTTGTTATATATCTGTTAGAATACATTTTAAGTAGAAAAGCAACTAAAACAACAAAAGGTTTCTATTCATGATTTTAACAAGACACAGAGAAAACCTGAGGGATAAGCTTATGTGCATGATCTATATGAAGAAAATCATAAGACCTGGCTGTGACTCATAAAAATAGAGAGATTGATGACATTCCTGGATGGGTAAATCAATACTGTAAAGATGTCATATTAATGTAGAGGTCGAATGTCATTTCAATCCAAATCTCAATGAGATTTTTTCACAAATTTGACAATGTGCTGATAAAATTCATCTAGAGGCAAAAGTGCACACTAAATGCCAGACACACACATACAAAGAAAGAAAACTCAAGATCAGTTCTACCAAATATACATTTTAAGACCATAACAAACAAAATTTATGGCTAAAAATTTAGGAAAGAATCAAATTAGATATTTCCTAAAGAAATAACATTAAATTTTAGATGGCTAAGTGAGATCAAAACAAAATAAAACCTGAAAGTAGAGGGAGACAAATGTCTGTGGTCCCTTTGTGAATAAGGACATTCCAACCTAAAAGCAGATAAAGAAAATACAAAATTAAAATAAGAATAAAAACTTAGATTTAATTTCAAGGAAAATCTGGAGCTTCCATAAGTCAAAATATATAATTACCAAAATTAAATGTAGGTACAAAAAATTAGAAGAAAATTTGCTACACATAAAACAGGTAAGTTATTTGCACCCATACAGAAAGAACGTGGAATTCATTGGCCGGGCGCGGTGGCTCACCCTGTAATCCCAGCACTTTGGAAGGCCGCGGCGGGTGGATCACGAGGTCAGCAGGTCGAGACCATATTGGCTGACACGGTGAAACCCCGTCTCTACTAAACAAAATACAAAAATTAGCCGGGCATGGTGGCGGGTGTCTGTAGTCCCAGCTACTCGGGAGGCTGAGGCAGGAGAATGGTGTGAGCCCGGGAGACAGAGCTTGCAGTGAGCTGAGATGGCGCCACTGCACTCCAGCCTGGTAACAAAGCAAGACTCCGTCTAAAATAAAAAAAAGAAAAAAGAACTTGGAATTCATATTCCTCATTAGGAATGGTACAGAATTTAACCATAAAAATTAAGGTTCATAAAATAGTCTTTGATCCAATGATTCTATTTATAACATCTATCCTAAGAAGTATATTAAACATGCACAAAAAGACATATAGGCAAGTTTATTACGTTATCATTTATGCCAGGAAAACACTAGAAATAGCCTACATGTCCAGCTCTAGAGAAGTGACTATAATACATCCATATAATAGAATGCAGCTGTAAAAATGACATTTTCCAAGAATATGTAATAATATGGAAAATTGCTCCTGATATAATGCTATGTGGAAAAAAGCAAGATATAAAACTATGCATTTCAGTTTCCATAAATATGAAAATGTGTATTATTTATTTACTTAGACGTACATACAGACACATTTGTAAAAGTGGAAGGAAATGCTTCAAATGTTAACAGTGAGTTGACAATGTCTGGTGAAGCTTCTCTCTTCATTTTTGTTTTAAATTCTTAGGTAAATTTTTAAGCTGTGTAAAATAAGCACATAGTACTTTAAAAAAATTTTTAGAAGAAGATGTACACATTCTTTTAAATTATTGAAGTAAATAAGAACAAAGTTGGAAGACTTGCACTTCTCAGTTTCAAAACTTCCTACACAGCTGTAGTAATCAAAACAGCATGGTACTGGCATAAGTATAGACATATACCAATGGAATAGAGTTGAGTGTCCAGAAATAAACCATACATGTATGGCCAATAAATATTTTGCAAGGATTCCAAGACCACTAAAATGAGGAAAGAATCGTCTTTTCAATATATGATCCCAGGTTACCTGAATATTCACATGCAAAGAGTGATTTGGGCCTCTACCTCACACCATTTATAGAAATTATCCCTAATGGATCTAAGACTTCCCGAAATATAAGTGCTAAACCTGTAAAACTCTTAGAAGAAAATATAGCTGTGATATAGCTTTTTGACCTTTGGTTAAGCAACAGTTTTTAAAATATGACATCAAAAGCACAAGCAGCAATAAGTAAATAAATAAAATAAATAAATAAATAAATAAATAAATGGACTTAATCAAAATTAAAATCTTTTATGTGTAAAATAAAACTATCAAAAAAGGGAAAAGATGACCCAGAGAATATAAGAAAATCTATGCAAATAATATATCAGATATATCCAGAATATATAAAGAACCTCACAAAACTCAAGAACAAGGTAAATAACCCAATTAAAAGATGGACAAAGAATGTGAATAGATAGTTCTCCAAAGAAGATATGCAAATGGCCGATAAGCATGTGAACAGATGCTCATTAGGAATTAGAAAAAGGCGAATAAGAAACCACAATGAGATGCTACTTCATACCTACTAGTACCACTATCATAATAATAATCATAATAATAATATACCAAAAAAATAACAACTGTTGGTAAGGGTATGGATAAATTGGAATCTTTAATACATTGCTGGTGGGAATATATTATAAAATGGTGCAGTGCTCTGGAAAAAGTTTGGCAATCCCTCAAAAGTTAAAGATTTGCCATATGACCCTACAGTTCTATACCTAGGTATATGCCCAAGAGAATTGAAAATATATGTTCACACAAAAGCACGTACAGGAATGTTCATAGTAACATTATTCACAAGAGCCAAAAAGTGCAAACAACCCAAATGTCTATCAATTGATGAATGGATAAACAAAATGTAGTATATCCATGCAATGAAATATTATTATGCAATAAAAAAGAATGAAGCACTGATACATGCTACACACCATAGATGAACCTTGAAAACATTATGCTAAGGAAAGAAGCCAGACAAAAAAGGTCACATATTGTATAACTTCATTCATGTGAAATATCCAAAATAGGTAAATTCATAGTGACAAAAGTAGTTACCAAGGACAGGTGGAAGGTGGGATTGTGAGGTATAGGGTTTCTTTTGGGAGTGATGGGAATATTCTGGAGTTACTTAATGGTAACAGTTGTATGGCATTGTGAATATACTAAAAACTATTAGATTGCACACTTTAAAATGGCTAAAATGGTGAATTTTATATCAATCTTTTTTTAATTATTAAAATGTTTTTTTAAAAATAAAATACAAATCAAATGTGTGCAGAACTCCTGAAGCACCTCAGCTCAGATCTTTTATGTGGCCAGATTCTGGCTACAAAATCTAGATCCCATCTTGTCCACATGACCCTGGGGAGGATATTTGTTGTCTTAAGCCCATTTTCTCACCTATGAAATGGGATGCCTTCCTGCCTCATCTGTCATTATATGGTTCAAACGAGATAACTTTGTTAACAACAAGGCCAGGTCATAAGGGATTCTTATTGTAATCTCTTGTCACTATCTGCTAGATTATGCCAGAGGGATGAACAGAATGCCTTAAGAGAACATGTCCTCTGCCTGGCTCAGAATAGATGATATTTGAGCTGGTCTTAAAAGATGACTTTGCCAGGCCAACACCTGAGGATGGCCTTTTTAGACAGAAGGAAGTGTATGTTATTAAAAATGTGCAAACTCAGAAAATGCTATATGTTTAATTAGTGACTGGAAATCACTGGAATACAAGTTGTGGGAGAGAGCAACTGAGAGGAATTGGGACCAGATCATGTAGAGTCTTTTGTAGAAGGTGTCTGGGTTTTATTTTTGTGATAATGGAAAGCCAGTGGACATGTTTAGGAGGCATGTGTCAAGATCCAGTATGGATCCTAGGAAGAGTTCTGATGACATCATGGAGGATGAGCTGTGAGGGAGATATTTGGCAGGTAGATCTGACAGGAGGTGGTTGAAACACCCAAGTGGGAGGTGAAAAGAATCTAACCCAGGGCAAGATAAAAGTAAGGACAAAAAGTAAGCTCTTAAAGGAAGGGCATTTTGAGGTAGAACCCAAAGTAGGTGGTAATGGACTAGATGTGTAGTGAAGCAGAGGAGGAACAAAGGGCAACTGTGAGGTTTCTGAAACTGGGTTTTGAAAACTGGGCATACTACCCAGTTAATCACGATTGGGCATACTACCACTGATCAAGATTGTAGGCTTTTTGGAGAAGGAGCTGGCATAGTGAGGAAGACTAGGTTGGTTTGGGATATATTAAGAATTAAGTGCTTACCCAGAAAAACAAAAATTTTTTAAAAAGGGAAAAAAAAGAATTGAGTATAGATTGATGGAATGCAAGAAACAAACACACTCAAATAAATGCAAGGAAACAAGAATTTACTGTGAGAGGGCATTCAAATGTAGATTTGTGGGGTCATAGACCATGTTTTCCTTATTCAACAACATTTCTCTTATACCTAACAAAGTTCCTGGCATAAAGTAGGTTTTCAAATTGTATTTGAAAAAGGAATGGTTAATCTCATGAAATACAATGAAAGCAATAAAGCATAGGCTTGCTGGCATTGGAAAATTCTCAGGCAGCCACCTACTCCATCTCTATCTTTCTGAAATCATGATATCCTTTGCTTTGCTTCCCTTTGCATGTCTAGCCTAATCTCTGGATTCTCCCTGTATACTGGCTTTCTCTGCTTACTTTTCCTCAGGACACAATTCCAAGCCCTATATCACCTTAATGATGGAGGTGATTGATTCCCACACAATGGAATCTGACTGGACCAGCTTAGATGAGATATCCACTCTGGCCAAGTCAGTTATGGCCTGAGGGATGAAGTCACAGAGTAATTGATGTAACTACTCTTTATAGTATGTGGGCACATCTCTAAGAAGGGAATGTTGGCAAACAAAAAATGACTGGTATCGCTGGTATAAGACTGCAGCCAAACATTCAGGTGTAGATGAGAATATGGGGCCTATATTTTGGAAAGACTGGTCATAGATCTTGGAGTCATTAGCAAATAGATGGTGGTTGAATTCTTCAATTTAGATGAGACAACCTGGGAAGAGTATGTAAAATGATGTGAGTATGTAGAAGTGATAGAAACTGGGCTAAGAAAAATAGAGAAATAGCCAGTGCGTTAGAGAGGTAATTGTCAGAAAGATATAAAGAAAACCAGGAGACCTGGGTCACAGGCTTTAAAGAAGGAGAGAATAATAAGAAATAGAGATCAAGTTCATTTTAATTTTTACAAATGATTTGTTGATAGTTTCACAAGCCTGTAAGTTTGAGGGAAAAGTTGGATATAATGTTTTTGTATGTCAACCACGCATTTGACATTTTTCATAACGTCATTTTGGGACAAAATAGAGAAATAAGGGTTGGATTGGGTTCAAAAGGAAAAATTGTCAATTAGGCAAATGAAGAATCCCAAAGGGATGCAGGTTGATGGAATAGTATCCACCACTGGAGGTTCTAATGTGAGCTGAAAGGCTCCAGTGTTGTTTTGTCTTTGTGAACATTTTATAAGCGATGTGAAAACCAAGATGATTTATTTATCCCATTTGTGAATAGGACAAATCTGGGAGGAATAGCAAGAAGTGTGTGACCGAGTGAGGGTCCCACGTGCATTCTGTAGAAAAAAGATAGAATTGTTTATTGTTAAATAGATGGAGGAAGGCCATCTGTTGTACTGTAGAGAGCAGAGAACCCATGTTCTAATGCTGACTGTGACCCAATAACTTGACAAATTACTGAAACCGATGATTTCCAACCTACACCTGAGTTAAATCCCTGCCAATGGGATAGGAATAGGGAATTCATACAGTATTTGTAACCATTTTTCCAGGACATTCAAATGCTACCCATCACTATCCATGGGAAAACATCTGAAGGCACTGACTTAAAATTTTAATAGGCTCAGTGTCTGCACCTCTAAAATGATAGCTCACCAGGATGATCCCTAAGGTCTCCTTTCCAGCCCTGACATTTGTATCTGTGTTTGTGCAGGGGAAACATGTCTTAGCAGAAGAGTTTGCCTAACGTCTATCTGCTGGCCTCAGTCCCCACCCCGGGGATTTGAATACCTCCATGACACTCCATAGTCAAGAATCTTCATTATCTGGTCGTAGTGAAGCTATGCAGTGGCTTTAAAAGAATGCTTAAAATGTAAATATACATTTATATAAAATGATTGGGTGAGTAAACAAATAAAACCTTAGGTCTCAGACACTAAAAGGCTCAATGGTATGTAATGCTGATGGTCTGTTTCTCAAATGTATCCACATATGTTTGCTTAACCCCCAAGTTCACCCTTAAATGTCTGATTTTAGTCTAAATGGAAAGAGAACCAAGTGTGCTGGGAGTGATCTAGGCAAGTGATAGTGATGGTGCATCATAGATATTTCTCCCACAGCCACAGGTCAGGTGGAGTTCCTACCATAGGACAGGCTTAATGGGGCAGTGAGTGGAAAGCTAAGATAGAGCCATTAATGTCTCATTGCTAGAAAGAGAAGCTGGATATTCAATGACACTTTAGATAAAACCACAGTTGAGACTGGACGCCATGTCAGTAGCTCAGGGAATCTCACTCAATCATGGAAGAAGATAAAGACACAGATCAAGGCTTATCTGATACCTGATTCCACAACAGTTCAGCACCAACCATCTGCCAATCACCTTTTTAAAGGACCTCACTGCCTGGTGAGAAAGATAGAACAGAGAGCTATAAAATAACATAAAAGCTACTATGGACACATAGAGGAAGAACAACAATTCTTCCCTCCAGGAAGAAGGACTCTCTGGGAAGGCTTTTCTAAAAGCAGCGCTTAAGAATAAATCTGGGAACATCTGAGGGTAGATATAGTGAGGTGTCAGTGGGCAAGAAGGCCTGAGAAAGGTTGTTCCAGGCAGTTACAAGGTTAAGTACCTACACATACCAAGCATGCTCTATGTGGAGACCTGCAAGTAGAGAGAGTGCAGGGAGTTAGTGAGGCTGGAGATGAAGGCAGTTACAAAAACATGAGGCCCCACTGAGGAACTTGCACTTTATCCTATAGGAAATTGAGAATATTTTTGAGGGTTATAAGCATAGGGGTGACCTCTATAGCCTCTGTCTGGAAGGTGGATTTAATGGAGCTAAAACTAGAGGCAAGAAGGCCAGTTATAATAACCACTGAGAAACAAAAGATGATTAAGTTCAGTCTAGAAACATGGCAGTAGAGACAGAGAGAAGAAAATCATTTTGAAAAATTTTAGATCATATCAGCAGGATTTGGTGATAGGAAGGGTAAGGAGCAGGATGAAAGTAGGATAAGCTGCTAGGTTTTTGGCTTCAATGACAAGATGGCACTAATTTAAGAAGAGCTCACAGGAGGAAGATCAGGCAGCATGGATTACTCTGAGGTTCAGATGAGGAGGAAATAAGATTGGATGGTAGGTAGAGAGGATGGTGACGCCAGACTATACATTTCAGGAAGACAGAGATTACATCTGGATTGTTCGCTGACAATACCCTCAGTATCTAGAACAATGCTTGCCCTTGGTAAGCACTCAATGAATATTATTTTGAGTGAATATGGAAGGGCAAGTGGAAGGATCATTGAGATGAGAAAAATTTGAGTATGTTTGCAGGAAGAGAGAAAGAAGCAAGTGTGGGAGGAATAAAGCCATAACAAAGGGAGGTTGTTCTCTATATAGTGAGGGGTATTAGAACATGCCACCCCAATATACACCACTCTGGCATAAGGATTTTTTTTAGCTGAAGGCGATTGAATATCAACAGATGCAGGAAGCGTTTTCTGCCTTCCTATCATGTGCTTAAAATGAGGGCATAAATTTACCTTTGTGAAGATGCCCTCCCTGCCACCAAGAAAAGAGTGACTCTTATCACCAGAGACAGAAAGTCAACATAGAGATGAGTATGAATAAACAGACCTTTCTAAAACATCCCTTGTGTTTCATTAGTTCCCCTATATATTTCTAGTCATTTCCCCATAATTTATAGTCCCTTAAACCCCAAAACCTTTTTCCCATGTTAAAATTGTATAACTCCAAAGTCTAACCACTTCTTGAGTTTCACTTCTTTTCTGTGACCTCTTGTGCACATAAGTGTTAATACAAATTATGTTCTTTCCTCCTGTTAATCTGTGTTTTGTTAGTTTAATTTGCAGATCCTCAGGGACTAAACCTAAGAGGACAGAGGAAAAGACTTTTCTCTCTGATGACAGGAGGTCCCTAAAGAGGTGGGAAGGGGGCCGGGCTCAGTGGCTCACACCTGTAATCCCAGCACTTTGGGAGGCCGAGGTAGGGAGTTCATAACCAGCCTGCCCAACATGGAAAAACCCTGTCTCTACTAAAAATACAAAATTACCCGGGCGTGGTAGCGCATGCCTGTAATCTAACCCCAGCTACTCGGGAGGCTGAAGCAGGAGAAATGCTTGAACCCAGGAGGCAGAGGTTGCATTGAGCCCAGATCGCACCATCGCACTCCAGCCTGGGCAATAAGAGTGAAATTCCATCCCCCCCCCCCAAAAAAAAGATGTGGGAAGGGATGGAGTCAAGGGAAATATGTGACAAAACGTGCAACACTGTATCCTCTGAGACAAGAGAAAAGTTGCTGTGGATGAATATTAATATAGCTATTTACAGGGACAATACTGGGGAGCTGAAGGAGGTTATGCCCAATGGACCCTCAGTTCCTTGATGAAGTCAGAGACAGTCTGAGTGAGACCCCACTCTTTTTCAATGTCCATGAACCAACTGAGCCAGAAGGGCTGGGCTTTTTGTTTCCTCCCTGTCAGATCTTGAATGATACCTCTCTAAGCATCAATAAGTCCCAAGAGTCCTGGTACTTAATCTATTAATTGGGAGTAAAAGAATCTTAGAAACTCCTTTACAACAACAAAAAATCTAATTTTCAAGACTTGCTATATATAATACTTTTAGACCTAGTGATCCTTTTCCTTTTTCCTTTACCTCCACTCTCTTCCTCTAAGATTAATTCTTTACTAAATGGATCTTTATTCCTTCAAGTAAATAGAGTCCTGCCAGCCTCCTCTACCAGCTGCATAGATATGGCCAGACTTGCCTAAATCCCAGGGCAGAACAAAGCAAAAAAGCTCAGCTTTAAGCTGCGTCTCCTACTGTGCAAATAGACCTGTGAATCCATTCAGTAAGAAATGAGTCAAAAAATGTAAATGCCCAAAAGACTATAAAAATAGGTGAGGAATATGAAACAGCAAATGAGAAATCATACAATGTATGCAGCATTCATTTTTACCTGACTGAGAAGAATCATGAGTAATGAAAACATCAAAAACCAGGAAAATAGTGTCTATTTTCCCCCCAAATGCAATGATCATTTTATGGCAGGCCTTATAATCTAACCCTACTACTTTCAAATGGGCGAAGAAAATGTAGTTTCATTTTTCCACCTCTGATTAATCTTGAGGGACCAGTTTTGGTCCAATCTAGTAAACTTGGTCCAATTCAAGAATTCAGATGTCTTTAGAAAACTCAGTCTCTGTATAATTCTTGGTCTTCACATTTTCTCCCCTGTCTTTTGCTTCTCTCTAAGAGAGCACATGGCTACAAAGGGTGATTTTGGTGTATAATCTCATGATGGGTTAGAGGAGAGAGGCAGAGGCCTTGGATCTATACAATGTCTTCTAGATCACTACTTCTGAAACTTAAATGTGAAATGAATTAAATGTTCATCTAGTCAGAGTGCAGATTCTGATTCAGTAGTTCTAGGATAGTGCCCAAGATTCTTCATATCTAACAAGATCCAGTGATGCTGATGCTGCTGGTCCTTGCACATACTTTAAGGAGTGAGGATCCAGGTCCTTGCAGGTCTTTGCTACATGTCCAAGCTGCTTAGCCTCTATACTGATGACCACTGAGGTATGACTTGTCCCATTAGACCTGCTGAGGTGATGTACTGGCCCTTACTACTGACATCCATGGTCTCAACCACCTTCCCTTAGTTGCAAAATCTTTGTGCATCGGAGCCTCTTTGATTCTATACAGGTCTGGCATTCTGTGCACCTACTCACAAGGACATGGGAGAACACCTGGGTTACCTGAATGCTATGCAAGGCATAGGAGCATAGAGTGAAGCCTCATACTCACCTCTCAAGTTCCTTTCCACTACTTTTTTGCCATATACTGGACCATCTTAAAGAGGTCCCATGTACAACTCCTTCAGACTTAATGATGACTTCATCCATCTCTAAAGCCCATCATTTTCTCATGGCTCTCTGGATATTTCTGAGATTTCATATCAGAGGGAAACTTTAAGAAGGGAAAACTGAGGATCATAAAGTGCTTCCTGCTAGCTCTACCTCTGCCTGTCTTCTCGCTGCAGCCTACCTGAGTGAGAAGGGATGGGCTTTTGTTTCCTTTCTGCCGTATCCTGAGTTATGCCTCCCTACTATGGACTGCATGTTTGTGTCTCCAAGAATTAATATTCCAAAGCCTTAATCCCCGATGTGGTGGTATTCAGAGGTAAGTCTTTGGGAGATAATTAGATCTAGATGAAGGTGAAGCACCCGTGATGGGATTGGTGTCCTTATAAGAAGAGGAAAAGAGACCAGAGCTCCATCTCTCTCTCTCTCTCTCTCTCTCTCTCTCTCTCTCTCTCTCTCTCTCTCTCATTTCTCTCTCATTTCTCTCTGCCATATGAGGATGTAACGAGAAGGCAGCTGTCTGTGAACTAGGAGGAGGGCCTTCACCAACAACCCAACCAGGCTGTCATCCTGATCTCAGACTTCCAGCCTGTTCAACTTGGAGAAATAAATGTTTGTTGCTAAAACCACCCAGTCTGTGGCATTTTGTTACGAGCTAACTAAGACACTGTCTCAGAATAATTGAGTCTCACTAGGTCTGGCACTCAATCTGATAATGGAAGTTAAACAAATTTCAAAACCTACCTATTAAAAAAAAAAGCCTGATTTTTAAGACTTATTATAGACTTTGATACTCAGTGACTCTTTTTCCTAGGTAGGATCTGTCCTCACTTTCCCTAGAGTAATGAGCCTCAGAGCTTAGCCATGAAGTTGAAAGACTGCAAGGGAACGTGATTTAGGGAGGAAATAAAACTACATTGGTTTACTATGTCAAATATGTTATATCTGTAACCATACTCACACTATATCTCAGAAACGTTGGTTCATGTAGCCAATTTCTTCCTTTCTGATGTAATTGTAACATAGTGATTACCTCTTATTCCTGCCTTCTCACTCTGAAAATATGGCTCTTTCTGGAGGTCTCCAGAATAATGTTCATTGATATGTGATACTGGCAGTAAAAGTGTGAAAATTCCAGAGACTTAGGCAAATGACTCAATATCCTCTTCCAGAATGAGCCTTTGTTAAATACAAAGAATACTCACTCTGCCTGGGCTAATCCTGTGAACCTAAACTTAACTGCTTACTGGTGCTTTGGTTATTTATGTTTATGATGATCATGATGAGGAGGAGGATAAGGAGTTTTCTGTTGTTAAAAGCTTTACCCATTAAAAGAATATCTGATTACTGATTATCTAGGCCCTTTGATTTCTGTCAGGGCAGGATTAATCTGTTGTAAGGTATAGGCATAAGGCTTTTCTCCTTATCTAAAATGTCCTTTTTCCATTTGCCTGCCTTGAAAATTCTTACTCAGTCTTGTAAACTAAAAGTGAAATCCCAAGCCTCCCAACTGACTGAATGGACACCATCACACCATCTTGGCCAGAGGGAGCCCAGAGAAACCTTAAAAACTGAGTTCCTGGCCATGACAGGACAGGAAGTTAGACACGTCTCATTATACCCCTTCCCTTTTGCAGTTTAGACACAACCAACCAGCATTAATGTTAAAGTAGCTGGAACAGACTCTTTGTGACAATAAAATACCAAACTATAAACAGGGCCTAAGGCTGTTCCAGGCAAGGGTTACTTAAGTCCTGCACCCTACCTTTGGAGAATGAACTATGCTCTAACTTCCACAAGGTTTTTCTTGTTCTGTGGCAGCCTAACAATCACGGGGCCTTAAGGAAAGCAATATTCAAACAATTTGCTTTCAATTGTTCAAAGTCACATTCAATTCACTGCGACCATTGACTACTGACTAACTGACCAACACCACCTCAGTCCCCGCTCCCACCCTACCTGCTCCACAAGCCATAACTACAGCTTTGGCTAAATAAGAGACTTATCTCAGTAACTTTCTCCTGGTAAGAACAGCACCGACTACAGACTAGTTCTGGCCAGTTTTATAGAGTCTGCACACTTGATTGCTTTCATGTCTCAGCTTCTGCCTTTGACATCTAGGGCCTAATTGTAGATATTACAATATTAAGTCTCCACCAACAAAATGAACATGGGTCATATGTTACATGTGTGTATAGTGAATGCATATGCTTTAGGACCACTTTCATGAGTATTTATAGTTCCTCTTATAACCTGTTGAATATGTATAATTAGCCAAACCCATTTCATCATAAAGCTCCTGCTCCAACCCCCCCTCCTTTGACCTCCCTTGAAGTGTCTGTCTTCTGGTCTTTGCCAAAGGCTATACTTCCCAGCCTGCAGGAGAACCATATTTACAGGGTGTAACCCTTATAAGAAATAAAGTCTCTTCTCCAGATTTATAGATCTCATGTTTTTTTAGTTAATAGTCTTTGAAACCCAGTTGCAATGCAGCCTACTGTGTACAGCATCCCGAGTCCTCCCCTACACCCAGGAAGTCTTAAACTCCCTTTGTGCCATCATTATATCTTGTAAACATCTCGATTATCACATCTTTCACAGTGAATTATGAGTATTTGCCACCATGCCTGTCTCCCTTACAGAATCCTCTGTATCATTCACACCAGGTCACATCTGGCATAGACAGTTGATCAATAATGTTTGTTGCCTGCATGACTGGCTGAATGAATAAATTAGTGGATCTCAAGTGCCAGTGCCAAGGTCCCACAGCTAGGAAAAAAGAATCCTGAAATTCAGCATTGGATTGTGACCGCAAGGCCAACTTTTGCTCTGCACTATGCTGCTTTGCACTTTTGTGATTTAAATTGAGTTTGTTGTCTACCTGTGATATATAGTCATGAACTTCTGTGAGCCTCATGTGTTTTTCCCATCCTTTCTCTCCTCCTCACTCTTCTATTGATGAAGAGCATATTTCCCAAAATTGTCAGTGGAACTGGGTTTTAGGGTGAGTGTTAGTAAGAGAATAGAGTAGACTATAACCAGACCAAGCCCTAAACAATAAAGATCACAATAGAACTACTTTCCTTGAAGTCTTCTTATAAGAACTGCTTGCATTTCTTAGGTGTTTCTTATGTGCTTGACATAGTAGTAAGTTATTCGCATGCTTTACTTCATTTAATTATAACAATTATCCTTTAAAATAAGTCTTACTAGTATGCCTTATTTCACAAATGGGCAACTGAGACTCATAAGAGACAATATTAATTTCCCAAGGCCTGATGGTTTTAGTAGAAGAAGAACTGGGACTCAGGCCTGCCCAGGCCTGCCCGATGCCAAAATCAACTCCCCAAGATAATGGAGTCCGTCAAGAATAGGTGAGTAGGGAAGAGGAAGGGGAAATTAATTATAAATTAACATTTATTTGGAGTAGTAGATATCTGTCAGGCTTTGAGATTACCCAGTGTTTTTTACTATCTTTCGTATATTTGGGTAATTTTCCACATTGAAAGACTCACATCCCAAATGTGGAAGCCAGTTACTTTTTCTTGGGTAAAAAGGGAAAATGCCATTTATCACACACACTGGAACTGGCTAAATGAATAAATGTGTGGAGCTCACAAAGATAGAAGCAGTAGCAGCTGTGCAGGCCCCTGTAATCCATTGCATTCTAGGGCAGAGCACAGAGGCTTATACCAGGGCCAGAGAGCAGACTCCTAGCGAGGGATCCCAACCTTGGGCCATGGTGCTTATGAACTATGTGATTAGCAATGGCCCCTCCCCTCAGGTAGTGAAGGTTCAGAGTACAATAGTCATATAACATGATATGGTTTGGCTGTGTCCCCACACAAATCTCATCTTGAATTGTATTAAGATGATTAATAGTTTCCATAATCCCCATGTGTTGTGGGAGGGACCTGGTGGGAGGTAATGGAATCATGGGGGCAGTTACCTTAATGCTGTTCTTGTGATAGTAAGTGAGTTCTGATGGTTTTATAAAGGGCTTTCCCCCCCTTTGCTTATTCTCCTTGCTGCCATCATGTGAAGAAGGACATGTTTACTTTCTCTTCTGCCATGATTGTAAGTTTCCTAAGGCCTCCCCAGTCATGCTGAACTGTGAGTCAATTAAACCTCTTTCTTTATAAATTACCCAGTCTTGGATATTTCTTTATTAGCAGCATGAGAATGAACTAATACAACATGGTAGAACATTGACTCTCTTTGTGACATTGTCATATCTTATGAACATCTCTATTAACACTACCCTAAGCTTTCATGATGTGAGGGTAACTCTGGCCTTCTCCTGGTGTAAGGAAGAAGGTGAGGACCAAGGCTTGCTATTGTAGTTGTATCAAGCTATTGGTTTGAGCTCCAACACTTCAATCTGCATTCAAGACTCAGGAAGTACCAGCCCTTCTCCTGGGATCCAAGACTCATGTTGGCCAGAATTGAGTGCCTTAAGCCTGTGCTATAGCCAGTTTCCATCAAGTTGCAAAGGACATTTTCTAGAAGGCAGCCTGCAGAAAATCAGTCTTTGACAAGTTTCCAAGGGGACAATTTCCCCTTTCTCTCTTACTTTCCCAGTCTCCCTTGCAGCAAGAGTATAGTTGTGTGACTTAGGCTTTACCAGTCAGACACGTCCATGTGAGATTTTGATTTAGAAGACAGCAGAGTGAGAACACAACAGCGTGAACTTTATTTTCATGTGAGACTGATACAGAGGACTCTGGTTTCTGGAATAACAGTGGTGGCAACTCTGGAGCCGGGGACCAGCATTAGCAGTGCCTGTTGTGGTGTCTGTGCCTAGTGGTAGCTGCAGCAGGCTTGCTGCTAAGACAGACACATAGTATAGTTTGGATATTGTTTCTGTTCATATGCTCACCAAGCTGATTTGGCCTCCTCTGAGCCACCTAATAACCTGGAATAAACTTATATGCTTTAACCAGCTGAAGTAGGTCTTTTGTTTACAACTTAGAAGCTGAGTGATAATTGGTCATCTGTTTTGTGCCCATCATTGTCCTAGACACTGTCCTACTCTTTTTTTTTTTTTTTTTTTTTTTTTTTTTGACGGAGTCTTGCTCTGTCACCCAGGCTGGAGTGCAATGGCACAATCTCAGATCACTGCAAGCTCCGCCTCCCAGGTTCACGCCATTCTCCTGCCTCAGCCTCCTGAGTAGCTGGGACTACAGGCACCCGCCACCATGCCCAGCTAATTTTTTGTATTTTCAGTAGAGAGGGGGTTTCACCATGTTAACCAGGATGGTCTCGATCTCCTGACCTCATGACCCACCCGCCTCGGCCCCCCAAATTGCTGGGATTAGAGGCGTGAGCCACCACACCAGGCCTATTCTTTATCTCATTGGATTCTCACACAAAACTTACAAGATGAGTACAGTTTGTGCTGCTGAAGAAAAATGTGGTAAGGTAGTGGTATAGGATGAAGTGGGCAAAATCAACAGAAAAGAGATCATGAGGAGGATTCTTTGTCCAGCTGTTGAGTTTGGCCTTTGTCCTATTAAGCATGATACACATACCTGGCTGCAGAGCTGTGGGGGCAGCAGCTTCCACAAGGTGCCAGCATCCACAGACCCTTCCACGAGCTTCTCCTTTGCAGTCCCAGGGGGCAGCTAGACATGCTAGACTTCTCAGATTCCCTCACAAGCACTGACTCACTCCAGGCACTAGTGCTTCAGGGAAAGTGGCTAGAGACTATTCTATGACCCTCTGATTCCCTCCTCCAGCCAGGCCTTTACTTCTCAACTCTTCCACATTTTAAAATCACAATTGTAAAATCCAATTCCTCTGCTATAGTCATGATTTCCAAAATGTGTAATTCTCTTTCCCTGACTGGACTGTGACTGATACAATCAGCAAAATGAAAAGTGGAATGGGAAATAATATGTGTGGTAAAAATAAACTGTAGTGCATAATCCCATTCAAAGCAGCCTAGAATAATGGAAAAATCTTGAGCTTTGGGTATCATTAAAGACTTGGATTTTAGTCTCAGTTTTGCCCCTTGTAGCTGTAGGATGTTCAGTAAATACCAAACATCTTCAGTTACCTCATTTTAAAATGAGGATCATAATACCTACGTCATGGGGTTACTGATGATAAAATGAGAACGTTTTAAAGCGTTGTGGACATAATAGACCCAAATATCAGAACCTTTCTATTTAATAATAAACTTTAAAAAACCAAATATAATGAGCACACATGTTTGTTGCCCATCCTAACTTGGAACTGTTGTTTTATATGGACTTTCAAGGTAAAAATACATATATTTATAAAATACATTGTTTTAAATAATATTTAAATATATTTACATATACATCTATAATTGTGATTGCTCTGGGTTTGCTTCCTCAAATTGGCTTTTAAAGGAGTCTATGTATACTGTGCTTCTTTTAATACATGTCAAAAAGAAAAGTAAACTTTCATAGGCAAGGGATTTTTAAGTTCTGGGAAGATAAAAATTTTATTTTTCACATTTATAAATATGAAAAAAAAAATGTTGAACTAACATGTACTTGATTGATAACAATGTGGGGTCACTGTTTACAAAGGACACATTCAAGCAATGAAATGAAAGCAGAAGGATAGATAAGAGTTCATTGTACTCACGTGGAAAGGCACATCAGCAACTTTGAAGAGTTCTACCAAGGCCAGGTTCCCCAGTCTAAAGCCCCAGTGATGACTTGGCTCTTTGGACCCCAATATCCTCATCAATTACTATGAAGAAGGCTTAATGTGGACTCCTCCAAGTTCTATCAGTGTAGGTCCATGAATGTGAGCTCTGTTGGCAATAAATTTCATTTACTCAGTCCAACTCCTACTTGCCAAATGAGAAAAGTGGATGGTAATTAGATTTTTCCCAACTCTTGAATTAGACACTTTAAAAGAATAATCATAGCATGACGTGCATAACAAGACATTTTACTGAATGTTTTATATTCAGTATATAATTTAATCCTCACAAACCAATGATATAAAATTAATTTTTCCCCTTTTATAGACAAAGAAATAGAGGCAGAGCAAAGCCAAGTAACTTCTGTAATGGCATTCAGTTAAGAAGATGGACAAAGTCTTCACTATAATGCTGTGAAGGATATTGGTTCTGAATGTCAGACTGATCTGGTTCAAATCCTGACTTTACCATTTAGTACCTTTGTGGTTTGGGGCCAAATTACCTAACCACTCCAATGCTCCATTTTTCTTATCTGTTAGATGGTGATGATACCAGTTGTACTTTCCTTCAAGGGTTGCTGTGAAAATTAAATGAAATAATTTGTTTAGTGTTCAATAAGTGTTATCTATGCTGGAGATGATAATGATTTAACCTGTCTCCCATAGAGTGTTCTTTTAACAATGCCTAGTGTCCTGAGCAAATTGGCATTTCAAAGCTCAAGCACTGTACACCAGTGTTGTTAGACAAATGTTCATCTTTTTAACCGGAAAGACCAATGCCACATACCTGACTAAGCTGTTTCACATTTCATATGTACTCACAAAGTCAAAAACATTGGCTCTTTTCAACAGATTGCTGTACATCATATTTATATGTTTCCCACCACCCACAGGAACACACTTGGCAATCCAGAAGTTTTTCAACATGCTAATTAATGCAAACAATTCATCTTGCCTTCACTTGAAAAGGGCAGGGGAATGTGTTAGATATCACTTTCATCTATTAGAAAATATTTACATACTTCTGAACTTTCTCCTACTTTACCCTCAGAACTGACAATGCCATCAGGACTTAATGGACAATCTCCCCCAGTGCCTAACGGCAAGAAACATCTTGACAACTTTGGGCTCTGCTGTGTTCATTAGGCTCAGAAAGGCCCTGAGAAGACAGCAAATGTATTCAGATTTTTATTTGTCTGCAGTTTGATGTAATAGTGTTTTATTTTTGGCCCCCAATTGCTCAGCAAAAGAAAAAAAAATAAACCTTGGTTAAGCTGCTGATTTCCTCTAAATCGCTGAGCACAGGGATTGTAGCTTGATGAAGTCATTTAGTGCTGGTTGTTTATATTCAAACCACGCCAGTGGCTCTTGCTGGAGTTTTTCATGAGGAATGTGATGATGTTTACTTCTTCATGGAGTTAAAATAACTATGCATTTACCAGTACTAACTTGCAAGGGATTTTCAAACTTTTATTTTATCTTGAGAGCTTTGAAATATACAATTTCATTTAGGTTGTCAGGGAAGAAAATGTCACAAAGAGAAATCATGTAAACTTTGACCAAATAAAATTAGTTGCAACTTCTCCAAATATTTCTAAGTTCATTGGTCATCAGGCTGCTTGAAGGTAGCATCCTTAGGCCATTCCCCAAAGAGTATTATGGAAGTCCATTTGGATAGAAAAATTCATGGTTGTGGTATCAAAAATAAATGGAGAGAAGAAAGTGAGGAATGAGAGAACTTGTATAATAAATATACCTTGTCCCATTTTTTCTTTTTCTATTTTCTTTTCTGCTTTCTCTCTTCTCTCATACCAGAAGAGAAAAGGATATGCTGAGAAAGCAGGCTGTGCTTACTCAAAATGAGAAAAAAAAAATGAATTAGGAAAGCTGTTGGCTCTCCAGCCATCCATTCAATAAACATATATTTGTCGAATACCTGTAAAATGCTAGACATTATGCTAGAGATAAATAAACAAAATTGGCTGTTTCATCAATTCAGTCATTCATGCAATAAACATTACCAATTAGCCTATGTTTGATTCAGGAAAACTGAAAATAAACAATGATAACATATGGACAAATATATAAAAGTATTCAAAATGCTGGGGGAGCAAAAAATCAAGGAAATATCGAAGACAGCCTATATTATGTGTCTCAGAGACTGAGTTTCAGAGGCCCTCAGGCCACCTCAGGACACACAGTAAAACTATCTCTGGCACTCTGCCTCCTCTCCTTGGCTGCCAAGGTGCTTGAGAAGCAGTGTGAGATGATGGAAAGGTTCTACTCTCTGGACCACACAGACCTGAGTCCACATCCTTTTTGTGCCAGACTGCTAATTGTCTTTCAACATCTCTTTTCCCCTTCTTCCTCAAAAACATAAATCTTGAATTTAGCTGGACACGTAGCCACCCAGAATAGACTATGTTTCCCAGTCTCTCTTGCAGCTGGGCAAGTCTTTGAGATATAGTTCGGATCAATGGTTGCAAGTAGAAATAGTGTTTGTCACTTCCAAGAAGTGTCCTTAAGAGAAGTGGAAATTCTCTTCTCCCTTTGTTTCCTCCTGCTAGCGAGTAGGTGGTGATCCACTGCAGCCATCTTGGACCATCAGATGGAACCCTTGTGTGGAGGATGGCAGAGGAAGATGATATGCAGAGTTTGACAATTGGGAAGCCTGATCCCAACCCTGTGTTGCATGAGAGAGGAAAATACAACTCACAGTTTGTTTTAGCCCATCTTGGGTTGCTGTCACTTGCAGTCAAAGCTAATTCTAACTAATACCAACAATGAGACCTTCAGCAAATATGACCTTAAACCTTCTGAGACTCAGTTTCCTAAAAATGAGGACAATAACATCTATTTTTATAATTGTTGAAAGGACTAAATTACAAGAATAAACACATTTAATTCACCTGGAATAATGCCAGATATCCAGTAGTATTAACAGCAGCTACTATTATAATAATGTTTTCTGCCTATTCAAAATTGCTGTTCCACGAGTGTCTCCAAAACTTTAATAGAATAAAAACTCCTATTCCCCAATAGTTGCACCAACCAGGGAGGTATTGATCTGATACAAGATATGTGGTATTTGAGGCCTAGCCTTCCCAGGAACTATATGGAACATGGCTCTTTTCCAGACATGGTGCAGCCTTGGGAGAGAAATGCATGGATTGATGGGGGAGGGAGAGGCTCCTTGCTATAGAGCGAGGCCAGCAGAATTGACTCTGATGGTGGGCAGGGAAGCTAATATGATAATAAAAGCAATTGCATATCTTTCAAGTTGTCCCACCCTAAGATAACACTCCCTGCCCTACTGGCTTCTCTGCCCGCCACTCAAAATACCATTCATAGAGACTTTCTTACATGCTGGACCAAAATGGGAGCAAAATGGGAACATTATTTTTTATTTTTTATTATACTTTAAGTTCTACAGTACATGTGCACAACATGCAGGTTTGTTACACACGTATACATGTGCCATGTTGGTGTGCTGCACCCATTAACTCGTCATTTACGTTAGGTATTCCTCCTAATGCTACCCCTCCCCCCTCCCCCCACCCCACGACAGGCCCCAGTGTGTGATGAAAATGGGAACATTATTAAAGAGGAATTTCTCTTTGGTGGAATGTGTTTGGGGAACCATGGAGAGGATTTTTCTCTAGATAGGGGCTACATATTTTTCTTCCCCTCTAGAGGAAACAAAATCTCCCCCTTGTTTTGCCTGGTCACTTGTCCCTCTCATGATTTAAGGGGACTTGAGCAGCCTGTTGGACAAATGAGGCAGATTTTCAGCCCTTGGAGAAGCACCTGGGTCGGTTTAGTTTTACTGACAGCCAGACTGGGTTCCAATCCCTGATGTGCCACTTACCAGCTATGTGACCTAGGGCCAAAATTCACTCTTGTTCTCCAAGCTTCAGTTTCTTCACGCATAAATACAAAAATAAACCAAAAAAAAAAAAAACCCATGAAAAAAAAAACAGTCGATCCAGTTACTTAAGTGGATAATTATGAACTTTAGAAACGAACTGGATATTAGCCCCTTGGTAATCACTTAGGTGGATTTCCTTAGTCCTTAGGTCACTCTTAACAATAAAAGTTAAGGGTCTGTTTTGAGGATGTGTGGACAATGGATATTAAATTACATTTGTTGGCTGAATCAGGCAGTCAGTCAGCAAACATTGACAGAGCACTCATAATGCATCAAGCTTTGCTCTAAGCACTAAGAATATTGTGAAGAACAAGAGAGACAAACACCAAAACTCTAGAAGCTCATTTTCTGGTGGGAGAGAGGGACAAAACAGACACAAAACACTGAAATAAAGTAATTTTGTGTACTGATAAATATTATAAAAAATAACAAAATAGGACTGTGATAGGAACTGCCTTGGGATGAGAGCAGGGGACGGACACTACTTTACATGGGGTGGTCAGGGAAGATAACTGAGAAAGCAGATTGTTTAGTAGAACATGAACTATGAAAAAGAGGCAGCTCTGCAAAGATTATATGGAAAAACATTCTAAACAGAAGAAAAAGCAAGTGCAAAGACCCTGAAGTAGAACAACTTAGTGTACATGTAGGCATAGAGTGACAAATGAAGGGGAAAAGGGAGGGAATTGAATCTGGAGAGGTGAGCTGAGTTGAAGATGTAGAAATCAGTTTGAAAGAGGCAGCTTATTTATTATCTGGCTATATAGTTTGAATATTTGGCCCCTCCAAATCTCGTATTAAAATTTGATCCCCAATATTGGAGGTGAGGCCTAATGGGAGATGTTTGGGTCTTGAGGACTGATCCCTCATGAATGGCTTAGTGCCATCCTACGGTAATGAGTGAGTTCTTGCTCTCTTAGTTCAGCTCTCTCAAGAGCTGGTTGTTTATTTTTAATTTTTATTGTTTTTAAGACAGGATCTCGCTCTGTCACCCAAGATGGAGTGCAGTGGTGTGATCATAGCTCACTGTAGCCTTGGACTCTTGGTATCAAGCGATCTTCCCACCTCAGCCTCTCAAATCACTGGGATTACAGGTATGAGTCACTATGCCAAGCCCAGAGAGCTGATAATTTAAAAGAGCATTGCATCTCTGCCCCCTCTTCCTCCCTCTTTCACAATGTGACATGCTTGCTCCCCCTTCACCTTCTACCATGAGTGGAAGCTTCCTAAAGCCCTAAACAGAAGCAGATGCTGGTGCCATGCAGAACTGTAAGCCACATAAACTTCTTTCTTTATAAATTACCCACTCTCAGAGTTTCTTGTATGGCAACACAAAACAGACTAATACATCTGTTTTATATTAGAGAATGAAGGAAGATTCTAGATTTAATTCTCATTACAATAGGAAGCCTTTGAAGGGTTTTAACCAGGACAGTGATGTGCTCTAACCTATGCTTTAAAACATTGTCTGTGGCTCCCTCTGCAGAGGCTGGTGTGAAGAGGACAAGACTGAAGAAAAGAAGACACAGGAGGCCACTTCAGTAGTCCAGGTGAGAGCTGCAGTTATGGAGATGGGCCAACCAGGTAAGATTCAGCACATATTTTGGAAGGAGAGAATAAAGGACTTGCAGATAGACTGGTTGCATTGTATGTGCAAAGACGAGAAATCAAAAGTGTTTTACTTAAGGAGTGGGGGATATTAGGGTAGGAGATGATCAAAGAAGAAGGTAGGCTTGGGAGAAATCCATCGTCCTTTTTTCAGACAAGCAAAGTTTGAGATGCTTATCGGGCATCCAAGTGGAAAAAAAAAGTCAAGTGAGCAATTGGATGTATGATTCTGTAGCTAATGAGAAAGGTACTGGAGGAGCCACAGATGTGAGATTTGTCAGAATATAGATCTATTAAAAGCTATGGGATGGTGCATGCCTGTAGTCACAGCTATTTGGGAGGCTGAAGTGGGAGGATTGCTTGAGCCCAGGAGTTCAAGACCAGTGTGGCAACATAGTGAGACCCCTGTATCAAAACAGTAAATTACTTTTTTTAAAAAAAAGTCTGAGATGGAGTAAGATCACCCAAGAATGTAGGTATCAAGAGGACCAAGGAGAGAGCCTTCAGACATTCCAATATTAAGAGGTCAGTAAAGGACAAGTAGTCATCAGTGAGAAAAACCAAACCAATAAATATGCTGACACAGAAAACCAGAGACCTTGTATTTTAAGAAGGAAGTAATTAATTGTATCAAATCACACTGAGAAGTCAAGTAGGATGAGGGCAGAAAATTGCCCATTGACATTGGTGAGATTTGGGTCGCTGGCAACTTGAATATGGTAGGCATCCTCTTAAATAGCCTTCAATGGTCCTGGCTTCCTAGTATTCATGCCCTTGTGCAATTTCCTTCCCTTCATCATTTACTACATCTATTGACTTGTTTTTAATAGAATATGGCATAAGTTATACAATATCACTTCTGAAATTAGGTTATGAGAAGACTGTGGCTTCCCTCTTATTGACTCTTTCTCCAGCATTTGGCTTGGGTGCCAGCATTGAGTAAACAGATAGTTAGGTTTAAACTGGGTTGGGATTTTTTAAGGCAATTATGATAGAGAAAGACAGTGGTGTACAACTTAATGGGGTTTGTAATGGAGAAGTTATATTGGTGGTCCATAAACTCTAAACTAAGTAAGTAAGAAGGTAAGTGAAGATATGAACTGTGTGCAGAGAGAGAAGTAGTGGATCAAAGAATTAGAAATGCAATTCGATGAGGCCTGGTGGCATACCAGAATAACTGAGAAAGGAAGATAAGAGATAGTCGGTAGAAAGAACAATGCTTTAAACAGATATTTCAAAACTGGTATTGATGAAGTAACATCTACGGTACAACCCTGAGCATAAATGGTCCACATGGAGCAAAGGAAAAAACTAAAGGTGTAGAATGAATCATTGATGTAGGTGTGGAAGTCTTCCAGGATTTTGACAGCTACCATGGTAAAACTGACAGTAAGACAGATGCCAGGGCCATCAATTCATGATTCAATGTGAATGGCAAGTTGGTAGAGATAGAAACAAGAAGGGATAAAATGTTAATGACATAATTTAAGAATCCTGGGTTGAAGGAGGAAAAATGAAAAATGGTTTGGCAGCAGTAATGGGGACCCCATTCCTAACCCCTGAAAAGACAATAGGAGAAGAAGTGTTCTCAGGAGGAAGCTTTGGTGATTACTAAGCATGAATGGAGGCCTACAGACTGTTTTGGGACTACTAAGGATTAAATTTGTATTTCCTTTCAAGTGATGAGTATCAAGAAAGTCAATCTGAGTATGCTGCATCTATCTAATAATAATAATAATTACAATTTATGGAACACCAACCAAATACTAAGGACTTTTTTCCGCCTATAATAAACTTGCACTAGAGACAAGGAAATGGAGTTCAGGTGGATTATAGACACATCCAGTGTACTGGCTTCCATGTTTGTTTAGCTAAGCTGAAGCTACGAGTCCCAGAATTTCCTTCCCAGTGAAAATCCAGGTTGGGGATATTCCCAGGAGAACTTTGTGCAGTGATTGGGTGGTGGAAGAGAAGCAGCAGCCAAGGTGCTCCGAAGGTTGATGCAGGGTGCCAGGCACCTGCTTATTCAGTGTCTCTGCTGTGCTGGCTCACACTGATGGTCTGGGGCCATGGCTCTCCTCCTGTAGCTTCTCTGACTCCTGAGCCAGGGGTGTGTGTGGCTCCACCAGATTCTCCATGAGAAGGCTACCAGGTTCTTTGTCAGGATACCTGTGTCACAAGGTTAGATTCAGGGAGAAACAGACCAGGTTCCAATTTGTGATTGTGGATTCCAGATTGTCCTCATGGGTTCCAGTTGTCCTTGTTTTCCCGTCCCACTCTGCCCTTCACGTGAAAGAGCATTTGGCATTTCTTCCCAAATGCCTTCTCAGTTGACCTACAGCAACTTCAGGCCACAACTAGACACAGAGGCAGCAGATTCTGTACTGTATCACCCGGAGTGGGTCAGCTTCCCTGACACCCCTAGGATCATACATTAGAAAGTGGTAGAACCAAGATCAGTACCATCATTTCTCGGAATTGGGTCCTTTGCATTTTTACTCATCCAGAATGCCTCTTAGGCCTACAAATAAATGGCATATTTAATGAAATGCTGCAGAATCAAAAGTTAAAATCCCACAGATAATAACATGCTACCAAGATTTAATCACTCTAAATAGGGAAGTCACATTACACATGAGGTTGGGGGTTTTATTATAAATAAAAGAGAAGAAAAAATTGGGTTGATTGGTGCATACTCCTCAGTCACTTTAGGTTTTATCAGTGAACAAGAAGGTCAGAAAATTAGAGAAAGGCAGAAGAAATAATGGCAAATTGTGGAAAATGGAATGAAAGGAAAGTTATGAGAAGATCTTTCAAGTCATTTGCACCTACTCAGGAATGGACTTAAAAGAAACATCATTCTGTTATATAAACATTTTCCAGAAAAATTAAAACATAATGGAGGCATGTTGTTTGTTTACAGGGTGACTAGGTGAACAGCCCACTAAAAGGTTGGAAGGAATACTTTAAAAAAAATGATTGTTTCCATAGGTTTTGGGGGAACAGGTGCTATTTGGTTATATGAGTAAGTTCTTTAGTGGTTATTTGTGAGACTTTGGTGCACCCATCACTGAGCAGTATACACTGAGCCCAATTTGTAGGCTTCTGTCCCTCACCCTACTCCCACCCTTTCCCCTGACTCCCCAAAGTCCATTCGCATCCTCATAGCTTAGCTCCCACTTATGAGTGAGAACATACGATGTTTGGTTTTCCATTCCTGAGTCACTTCACTTAATAGTCTCCAGTTCCATCCAGGTTGTTGTGAAAGTCATCAATTCATTCCCTTTTATGGCTGAATAGTATTCCATCATATATATATATATTATTTCTTTACCCACTCATTTGTTGATGCACATTTGGGCTGGTTCCATATTTAAGTATCTTTTTTGTATAAAGACTTATTTTCTTCTGGGTAGATGCCAAGTAATGGGATTGCTAGATCACATGGTAGTTCTACTTTTAGTTCTTTAAGGAATCTCCACACTGGTTTCCATAGTGGTTGCACTAGTTTACGTTCCACCAGCAGTGTTAGAAGTGTTCCCTTTTCACAGCATCCATGCCAACATCTATTATTTTTTTATGTTTTTATTACAGCCATTCTTGCAGGATTAAGGTGGTGTTGCATTGTGGTTTTGACTTGCATTTCCATGATCACTAGTGATGTTGAGCATTTTTTCATATGTTCGTTGGCCACTTGCATATCTTCTTTTGAGAATTGCCTATTCATCTGTACAGCAAAAGACACTATCAACAGAATGAACAGATCACCTACAGAATGGGAGAAAATATCTGCAAACTATGCATCCAACAAAGGTCTAATAGTCAGAATCTACAAAGAAATTAAGCAAATTTACAAGCAAAAAGCAACCCCATTAAAAAGTGGAGAAAGGACATGAACAGACAGTTTTTTAAAATTTTAAGTTCTGGGGTACAGTTGCAGGATGTGCAGGTTTGTTACATAGATAAACATGTGCCATGGTTATTTGCTGCACCTATCAACCCATCACCTAGGTATTAGGCCCAGCATGTATTAGCTATTTTTCCTGATGCTCTCCCTTCCCCTGCCCACTTACAGGCCCTAGTGTGTGTTGTTCCCCTCCCTGTGTCCATGTGTTCTCGTCGTTCAGCTCCCACTTATAAGTGAGAACATGTGGTGTTTTGTTTTCTGTTCCTGAGTTTGCTTGCTAAGGACAGTGGCTGCCAGCTCTATCTATGTCCCTGCAAAGGACATGGTCTCATTCCTTTTTATGGCTGCATAGTATTACATGGTATATATGTACCACATTTTATTTATCTAGTCTATCATTGATTGGCATTTGGGTTGATTCTGTGTCTTTGCTATTGTGAATAGTGCTGCAATGAACATACATGTGCATGCATCTTTATAGTAGAATGATTTATATTCCCTTGGGTATATACCCAGTAATGGGATTGCTGCGTCAAATGGTATTTCTGGTTCTAAATCTTTGAGGAATCACCACACTGTCTTCCACAATGAACTAATTTACATTCCCACCAATGGTGAAAAGCATTCCTATTTCTTTTAAATCATAGCCATTCTGACTAGTATGAGATAGTATCTCACTGTGATTTTGATTTGCATTTCTCTAATGATTGAGCATTTTTTATAGGCTTATTGGCTGTGGGTATGTCTTCTTTTGAAAAGTGTCTGCTCCACTTCTCAAAAGAAGACATTTGTGCGGCAAACAAACATACGAAAAAAAGCTCAACATCGCTGATCATTAAAGAAATGCAAATCAAAACCACAATGAGATACCATCTCATGCCAGTTAGAATGGTGATTACTAAAAAGTGAAGAAACAACAGATGCTGGTAAGGTTGTGGCAAAAAAAGAATGCTTTTACACTGCTGGTGGGATTGTAAATTAGTTCAGCCATTGTGAAAAGCAGTGTGGTGACTTCTCAAAGAACTTAAAACAGAATTACCATTCAACCTAGCAATCATATTATCTGGTCTATACCAAAAGGAATATAAATCATTTTACCATAATGACACATGCACGCATATGTTCCTCACAGCACTATTCACAATAGTAAAGACATGGAATCAACCTAAATGCCCATCAGTGGTAGACTGGCTAAAGAGAATGTGGTACAAATACACCATAGAATAGTATGCAGCCATGAAGAAAGAGATTGTGTCCTTTACAGCAACATGGATGAATTGGAGGACATCATCCTTAGCAAACTGACACAGGAGCAGAAAACCAAGTACCACATGTTCTCACTTATAAATGGAACCGAAACAATGAGAACACATAGGTAGATACAGGGGAATAACACACACTGGGGCCTACTTGAGAGTACAGGGTGGGAGGAAGGAGAGGAGCAGAAATAATACCTGTTGGGTACTATGCTACCTGGGTAATGAAATTATCTGTACACCAAACCTCCATGACACACAGTTTACCTATATAACAAACTTGTACATGTACCTCTGAACCTAAAATAAGTCTTAAACAAAATCCTTAATCATAATTAAGTGCTTAGTTACCACTACACCACATGCAAGCTGCACAACTCTGAGCTTGTTTCCTCATCTGTAAAATGGTGAGAGGATAAGAATGAACTTTCATAGAGTTTCTGTGAGGACCAACAGACATTGTGTGTGAACATGTTTTATAAGTTATAAGTTCTCTATACATTAAAGCATCATTGTTTGCCTGAAACAACCATGATTCCACGTGAATATCTAGTGTTTCTGTCTACCCAGACCCTTGCCTACCTTCTTCCAGTAATAGCATAGCTCCCCTTCCTTTGAAGAACTGTTCTTCCTTACTATGATGGAAGTGCCTCCCCACCTAAGCACGTTAGCATGCATCTGGCCACAGTGATGGGTCAAGAAGGGCATGACAGTTAAACCGGTCCAATGAGAGTCCTGCTTGAGGAACTTTTTTCTTTTCTTGCCAAGAACTATATGGATATGTCCCCAGAGACACTGATGGCCACATACCCTGCCATATGGAGACACTCACAAGGATAAAGCTGACATGCAGAGGGAATGAGATTTGAGAGACAGCATTCTGAAAGAATTCCAGTCCTCCTGTATGGCCAGTCCCATTCAACCTTGTCCACTCTGTAAGAATACAGATGCTCCTCAACTTACCATGTGGTTATATCCCAATAAATCCATCGTACATTGAAAAAATCCTAAGTCAAAAATGTATTTAATACACCTAATCTACTGAACATCATAGCTTAGCCTAACCGACCGTAAACATGCTCAGGGTATTTACATTAGCCTACAGTTGGGCAAAATCATCTAACACAAAGCCTATTTTATACTAAAGTGTTGAATATCTCATGTAATTTATTGAATACTATACTGAAAGTGAAAACAATGGTTATATAGATACTCAAAACATGGTTTTTGCTAAATGCATATCACTTTTGCATCATTATAAATTTGAAAAAATCATAAATAGAACCATTGTAAGCCAGGAACCATATTTTTATATATAGAAATATACATTAGGTATATGTACATATATACGTAAGCATATGAGTTGCACTTTATTCACTTCCATCCAAGTGTCTGGCTAATACAGATTTCACAATGAAAAACTTTCAAATTAAAAAACGTGGAAAGTAGGAGAACTTACTCATAGTTTCCTTTTTCAACTATACAACAGTGTTCAGAAGATTAAAAACCAAAACCCAGATATAGAACCAGGATGGTGTATACAGAATGAGATGCTGTCATCCAATAATCATCAAGCAGCAGTATTAATTAGCAGGCATTTTGTAGGATGTGGTGGAGGAAACAAAATTCTTTAGGAATAGGGCTCATAAACACTGAATTTCTTAAAAATTAATTGTATAGTTTTGGTTTAGCTATTCTAAACTAATATACATTGTTATAAAATCCTAAGTAAAAAGATCATTATAGATGAATTTCTAGACTGGGTGCATTGACCCTGTTGTGAGGGATAATTAGTATATGTCATATACTTAGAATGAGGCACAAAAAGTAGGCATATCAACCATTCATCCTATTATCATCACATGAGTATAGTTGATATTTAAAGCCATTGTACTCAATGAGATCACTTTAGTCTAGCAGGAGACAAGGGTCAAAGATGGAGACCTGAGATGACTTTTCTCAGAATAAGTAGCACCTTTTACAGGGTAGGTCTTTAATAAGGCCAATTTCTGTCTATATATGGTACATATTAGAACAGTGATAGAGTCGGAGGAGCCTTAGAGATACATCTGAAACAGTGTAGAGTTGGGAGGCTGAGGCAGGCTGATCACGAGGTCAGGAGATCGAGACCATCCTGGCTAACACAGTGAAACCCTGTCTCTACTAAAAATACAAAATATTAGCCGGGCGAGGTGGCGGGCGCCTGTAGTCCCAGCTACTTGGGAGGCTGAGGCAGGAGAATGGCGTGAAACCGGAAGGCGGAGCTTGCAGTGAGCCGAGATTGTGCCACTGCACTCCAGCCTGGGCGACAAAGCGAGACTCCATCTCCAAAAAACAAACAAACAAACAAAAACACAACAATGTAGAGAAACATCATTTTACAGATGAGGAAACTGAGTCCCCAAAATGGTAAATGACTTGAACAAGTCCACATGGTTTGCAGATAAATTAGGTATAGATTCTTTACTTATGAAATAATTATTTGCCCTACAAAATGCTACACTCTAGTTTTTATTTTAGTTACTTACAATACAAATTTCTTATCTCTATTAAATTTGTAAGACTCTGATTTGTACAAAATTTAGGAAAGCATTTATTGCACCTGTATGTAATTTCAGTCTAGACATACCACTTATGATACTAGAAGTTTATCATCTTTTCAATGAATCAGCATTGGGATAGATAAAATGGTTTAGACTGGCAAAATATCTTTAAGAAACACAGACATTTGCCTGGTACAAACATGATATTCCTAATTAATGTTCTAGTAGTTCTTAAGGCAGTAGACAAAATCCTGATTGCTGTAACTCTTGTATTAGGTAATTTTTAATCATTTGATATTCTAAGTCACAAATGTTTAATCAAATATTTGTGATAAATAGAGATCTAACGCACAGCATGAAGGCTGTCGTTAATAAAATTATGCCATATTTGGGATTTCTGCTAAAAAATTGTTTAGCCAGAGTCTCTTACAGTGCAATTATTTTCATCAGTCTTCCTGCATATCACTAGGCACTGAGAGCTCTAAAAGGCATCCTGCATCAGTTGCTTGGTAGAGTAGCCTTTTCACCCAGCAGGGCACAGCTCAGTTTAGGAGATATTGAAAGATGACATTTTTCAATGTTGCTTGCTGCTTGCTTTTATTTGAATCATTGAGCTAAATTCTCTAACCTGTGGGGTGAGTTTTAGATATCTTTAGAAAGTGTTTGCCCAGTAAATGACTGGGTGGTGGAAATCTATTTTCTATTTTTTTTTTTTTTAACCACGTCCTATACTCTGTCCCTGTAGATCCTCAGGAAGCTTTTGCAGGGACCAAATCCCCAGAAAGTTAAAGCTGACAGTGGGCAGCGCTGAGCATTTTCCTAAAGTCAGGACTGTGATTTCCATGCCATTTCTTTTGCCCATTGCTTTTCAGGGAACTAAGGAAAGTGGGCAGGGGAGTGGGAGGGAAAAGTAATTTTATGAGCTGTCAGTCACAAGGAAGAGATCCACATATATCAAGATGACATACAACCCTAGTAATAAAAACCAAAAACGGGCAAAGAACTGGAACATAAAAATCTCAGAAGGAAAAAAATACGATGCTAAATACGCAAATAAAGATGCTAACTTTTGGACTGAAAATTAAACCACCAGTATGATGTCTTTATTCATGGAGAAAAACTATCACAACTTAACAATGTATGTTCAGTATTGGCCATGGTGTGGTGAGGTGGGCACTTTATCTCTGTTGGCATATCTTGTATTGGTATAATATTTCTAGAAAGCTATTTAACAGCAGCCTTTAAAATATTCATGCTTTAATCCCATTTTTAAGAACTATCCCCTATCCCAAGGAAATAGAGAGAATGGCAAAGATAAATGTATGACAGATTAATATGGTGCTGTTTGAAACAATTAAAAATTATAAACACCATCAATGTGCAAAAGAATAGTTAAATGAATTATGGAACAGTCATAGGTTGAATTATTAAAGTTATTAAAAATGACATTTGTGAAAAAAATTAACAGGCAGAAATGCTCACGATGTAATACTGTATGAAGAAAGTAGGGGACAGGACAAATGTACTACTGAGTCTGTGAAACCAAAATTGCCAACCACTTCCCAAGTTCCGTTTTGAGGAAACCACCCTTAGCAGTTGTTTATATCTCATGTTGACTTAGCCTGTAATAAGACAGTGGTATTACATGATTTGCCATGTGCAAGTTTAACTCTATGTCTGCAGCAAAAAATAAAATGAGAAAAATAACTACTAAAAGAATGCTGGCAATGTTGCCTAACATTCCACTAAATAAGTGTGTACCCCTAAGTTAACATGAGGTAAGGGCTGTGAATTTGCTGTGCTCTCAGACAATCTCAATCTCTAAGGAGCTGTCATAGTGGAGGTTCCTTGCCAAAATAATCATAAGTCTAGTGTATAAAGATACAAGTCTATAACACTATCCTTTACATATTATGTCTTTTTTGTGCATACTTTCCCATCAGAATAGCTCTTGTAAAGGTCCCTTAAAATCTCTATGTAGCCTAAGTCAGTAGATGGTTCTCAGGCTTCGTCTTATTTAATTGTCAACAGCATATGATACTTTTATCTCTGCTTTCTTCTAGATATTTTCAGTTGGCTTCTGGGGACACTATTTCCTCTTTCTTCTTATCCTATTCACTCTTAAGTCTCCTCTAGTCTCTTCCCCTTCTCCTACAATCTAAATATTGGAGGATCTCGGGTCTCAGTCTTTGAACCCTGTCACCTGCTAGACTCAAGTGATCTCACTGGGTACAATGGTTTTAAATATCAACTATACTTATGTGATAATAACAGGACAAATGGTTGATATGCCTACTTTGAGCCTAATTCTAAGTGTATGACATATACTATATCATCCTTCACAACAGCACTGAGATTGTTTCTTTTATGATCCTCAACTTAGAAGGAAAAGGGAGGCATAGAGAAGTTAAATCATTTGCCCAGGGTCACAGCTAGTAGAAAAAAGAGCCAAGACTGAACCTAAGCAATCTGGCTCCAGAGTAGCTGCTTTTAAGCACTACACAACACACCTCCTTGATGACCCCCAAATTATACCTCTATATCCTGCGACTCCTTTAAAATCAAGATTTGTACATTGAACATCTTTGGTTTGGTCATTAAGATGAATTTCAAACTTAACATATCCAATCGCCCAATCTCTTCCTCCTATAGCCTCCTTCAGTAAATGGCCCCTGTCTATGTCAGTTGCTCAAGCCATCCCTGACTTCTCTCTTTCTTTCATTTCCCACACTCATTCCATTAGCAAATAATGTTAGTTTGGCTTCTAAGTATACCAAGAATCCAACTGCTTTTTTCACCTTTTCTGTAGCTACTATCCTAAGTCACATCAACTTCTCTCACCTGGATTTTCACGTTGACTTTATAACCTAAATTCCACATATGTTGAGGCTGTACTATGTGCTAAGAAAAAACAGCCCCACTTCCATGGCCATGACATATTGGCCCAAGGGTCAGAGTCCAAGCCAATGGTAATTATGTAAAAGTGGACATAAGAACGATTAAATCCCTTCATCCAATAAGGATGCTCCATGTGTTGTGATGTATACCAGCCCAACCAGATAATAATTTTGGAAGCTATATGATGAAAAGTTGCATGCCAACCAATCCTGAGTTACTTCCCTGGTTCTCCATGTGTTAATGTAAGTTTACTCTTGGAAGCACTGGAACACTGTCCAGGCTAAGAAGAAAACGTATCATGCTACCTCTCATGCCATCACAACATTGCCATAAACTCTCTTTTAAAAAAGTAATTGCATTATAATACTGCCTTACATTTTTAAATAGTCATAGGGAAATACACAGGAAAATAGTGGAAAAAATAAGTCAAAACATAAGTAGATTTTTACTCTAGGCACTCCTCTTATAGGTCATTTTATTATGTTATTTTTTACTTCTTCATGTTTTATTCTACCTTTCAGAATATCTTATTTTGATAGTCAAGGAAAATGTTAAGAACCAGGTTTAAGAGGGACTATAGAAAGGATGTTTTTGTTTAAAAATGAGGAGATCAAGGTAATTATAAAAGACATTATTATTTACTTGCTAATTTTATTATAAAATTCACTCATTCTACTTTGCAAATACTTACATCCTCTAAGGAAACAAGAATATAAAAATTCCAGATGCTGACTTTTGAATTCATATTTGAAATAACTCTTACTCCTTAGGGGGAGGAGGGAACAGTAATAGAGTTGACTCAAGAGCATTTAGTTCTAATCAGTGTGCCCCCTACTGGCTTTTTCTTCCACGTTTCTCAGTTGTTGCATTTTTGGCTAAGGGAGAATGTTTTCTGATACTACTATTACTAATAAGAGGTAAGTGAAAAAAATTACTATTCAGATATGTAAAACCAAGAACATCTTAACAGTCAAGTCTTTATAACAAGGTTCTATTGGGGCCAAAATAACTTGCTATTTCCTGTAAAATAAATAGGTAATAATGACTACACCAGGCATTTATATGATACTCTCTATAGGCTTTCCTAAACTCAGAGCAATTTGACTTGTCACAGCAATTCCAACCTACCATGATTCACCTGTACAGCACTCAGCTATAAAATAGCTCTTTGCAGACTGCATACAAATTAACTTACCATCGTCCGTCTCCTATCGGGGTTGCTGCAAATTGCTTCCTTGACTCCCAGCCTGTCTGGCCTCACAGCCCTGTGTTTCAGCATCTCTAGCTCTATGCCAGTAGCAGCCCCAGCATGGCCTCTCTGGGGATATTACTACTGCTTGTGTAAAAGATGAGGAAGGGACAGAGGTGGGAGGGGATGCATTCCACAGAAAAAAAGACAAGGAGGAATAAATATTAGAGGACTGAGACAGAATGTCTAATTGCCATAAGGTAATGACGGAGTTTTTTTCCTGTGGTGGTAAATGGTTTTGAAGGTGGTTTCCAAAGAGAAGTCCAATATGTTTTGAATTATGGAATTATTTTGAAGACAATATTCTATGTGTGGCATAATTTGGGGTTTCCTGGGGGAGAAGGGGAAGGAGATTACATTAGTTTCTTCTTGCACTGCTATAGAGAAATACCTGAGACTAGGTAATTTATAAAGAAAAGAGATTTAATTGACTTCCAGTTCCACAGGCTGTACAGGAAGCATGGCTGGGGAGGCCTCAGAAAACTTACAATCATGGCAGAAGGTAAAGGGGAAACAAGCACGTCTTACAAGGCCAGAGCAGGAGAAAGAGAGAGATAGGAGGAAGTGCCACACACTTTTAACCAACCAGATCTGGTAAGAACGCTATCAGCACCAAAGGGGGAAATCTGCCCCCATCATCCAATCACCTCCCACCAGGCCCCACCTCCAAAAGTGGGGATTACAATTCTACATGAAATTTGGGTGGAGACACAAATCTAAACCATATAAGAGATTGTCATGATCATTATGCTATTTCTTATTTTGTTTTTAATTATTTCTATTCTGCTTTCTTAAGACAATTTCCAAAGATGTTATGGAGTAATAAATGGATTAATTTTTTAAAACTCCAAGTGCTCATCCAATGTAACTGGCCCAATGTAACTGGCCCCACTGCTACTCCTACTAGGAAACCTGCATCCAAACCTTCCCCTTGCAGCAAGGGCTTCAATTTCCTATTGGCCTCAAAGTCTCCAGGTGTTATGGAGCTGTTTTCCCAGGATTGCTGCAAACAGCAGCCACCTAAGTTCTGGCAGCTTGGCAATAAGAAGTCTTCTTGCTGATAAGGGCATTTTTGCACTCATTCCAAAAAAAAAGTAAGAGTAATAGGTGTTGTTGTCCCTCAGCTGGAGCACTCTGGATCTGTCGAACCCAAAATGCCTCTGCACAGGGTGGTAACAGGTCTGCTGCCTTTGTGGCCATGAGTTCTAGCCAAAAATATCTTCCCTTTCTGGTGTTATCCCCAAGCCTCATAGGTTCGCAACTTTAAAAAATTAAATAAGCACATACATACATTTATAGGAATGAGTAATGAAAAAATAAGGATGAGAAAATAAGATGGAACAAGGGTTGAAGTTGTAAATTAAGTGTACACCACAAAATTGTACACTCTTGTAACCTAGAAGTCCCAGTTACTTCAGCCCTTGTGTTTCACTGTTCTCTTTAATATCCAAAGCAAGAGTCCAGGTATCCATTCCAGGTGACCATAGGCAATCCAGTCTTCCTCCAGGTTCCTGTCTCTGAGTGTTTCTGGAGCTCTGCAGAAAGCTTCCATCTGCCACAGTTCTATCTTGGGGGCTACTTCTCTCCTCAGCTTGCTGTCTCACTTTGGGCGAGTCACTTCTGGCCATCTCAGATCCAGCTTTGTCCTAACTGCTGCTACATTCCCACATTCCTTCACTCCAAACATTAGGAAATTCCACATTTGAGGTCGGTTTCTGGAATGTATACGACTTTACTAAAATTAAGGGAACTATCATGAAGAAGTTGCCACATAGAAAAGGAAAATTTTAAATTGTATATGAAAATGGTCAGTGCCTCTAGAATCTATAGGCTAAACTATGATCATTTAGCCTACAGATTCTAGAGGCACTGACCATTTTCATATACAAACTGTGGATCTCCATAGTCTCTCTTCCCAGCTGTCTCTCCTTTTCCTCAAACTCAGTCTAATGGCAGGCTCTAGCTTGCTTCCCACAGAAGAATTTTTCTTCCTCTGATTTCACTCCCTTTTGAAAGTCAAGAAACCCGGTCCTCACCGTGGCCCAACAAAAAGGGAAGAACATCACTTTTCCCTCACCCTCAGTCTCAGGCCCGTCTTCCAGACAATAGCATAATAATCTGCACAGACATGAGTCCACTAAAGAAAGGCAAAGTTTCATATTAATATATAGAGAAATCCAGCTTCCATATTGTCCAAAGTTTTCCATTTTGAAATAAAATTTTTGGCTTTACCTTTGCAAAAGATAAATGAAAATATTTCTCCTAATGAAGAAAATAATCCTCCTCAAAAATGAAGCAGAAAACAGCTGGCAGCTTTAAAATAGCCGCTTGAACTTACTTAGATCAAGATTTCAAAAATATTGACTCAATATTTTTGGTGAACCACAAATATGGTTCTAAATCTTCTAGCAAACCTTGTGGAAGGAAACATGACTCACTTTGTGTTTCAAGGTGTCCCATAAGACAAAAATAAACTTTTCCCATGGCTATGAGAGAGAGACACAGAGAAAGCTGTGTAATGTAATAAAAACATCTTTCATAATATCTATTAGTTAACATAGCAACAAGCTTTATAAAACTGTTTCTTACCATGATCCTCACTATAAATTGGAGACATCACCATTCAGTAAAAGCAGTTCGATGGAAAGCCAATTTAAAATGGGTGAAGAACACAATTTGCTGCTGATCTGACTTAATCCAGAAGAAGATTGTAAAGAATTCAGCCAGAGGGTCTTCACATAGCCCCTTATGTATGGCTTCCAAGAATTCTATGAATTACCACAATTGGCACACATGCATACACACACACACATACACACACACCCCTTCAATAAACATACATTTTAATGTCAATCCATATGTTGAGATATTATCTCATTCTAAGTAAACGTGAGATGGCATAGGATACTGTTGTATATCCTCAGGATTTTAATTAATATAATGATGTCTTATTATTTCCTATTGAACATGCCCTTGTGGCCATTGAACCACATTCACAATTATGGAAACCTTTTTATGTTTCTGTGCTGTCTGGTTTAAATTGGAAAATATTCAAGAAGCATAATATTAATATGCTCTTTGATTTGGCTTTAATAATCAAATTTCTTGGCCCTAACAATACTGAAGGAAGACTTCACATGCTACAAATATATTAGATAGAGGATTTTTTGGAGAAAGTCTTGCTTGGTATTCTACTAAATCTTGCATTTTTCCCAAACATTAAACTTTGTTTTGAAGTATTGGATAAGGTTGCTTATCACATTACCATGCACAACTGGAGAAGCCTTGGTTAATCCATGTGCCTTGGAAATGATTAAGTGAATGTGTGACTTGAAACAGAGAAAGGAATCTGAAGCAGTGTGTTATTCAAGTGACATGATCTAGCTCCAGATTCTTCTCATATTTTAAGCACATTCGTAGAGGAATTGGCAGCTATTCATCATTCCTTTCAATATGCAACTGGATGCAACCACTACATTTCTCACTGTAGTTCACAACTGATTTTCAGCTGCTGGATGCAGGCCTGCACTTCATAAAAGAATTCCTCTTTCTTGAGCCCTATTTTGAAATTTCAAAGGCCCTCACTGTCTTCAAGATGGTGACAAGTTTCTTTGCCAAGAAAACCTCCCCATGAGGATAATCTTGATAGTCTGCTCACAGATGGAGCCCTTGCAGGACTTGGTAACACATCTGGGTTGATGCTTTGATGAACAAAGAGGCTCCGTAAGTCATAATGACTCACTGCTGTCCTCATCGGTATGCTTTTCAGTTAGAGACTCTGCTAACCAACTTGGAAGAAGTTTTGTCATTATCTGCTTAGAAGTAAGACCTCAATTTCATCAGAGTCAGGGCTTCATCCACCTCATTTTCAAATGATTTTATGAAGAAATGAGAGCAAAATTAAAATGTTATCTACTAAGCAGAAGTACACTGGTGTTTTTTGAAGACAAGTCTTGAAAGAGTTGATTGAAGCATCAGGAGGAAATTTCGGTTCTTTGAGAGAGAAAAGGAAAGCTTGTTCAGTATAATCTGACACAAAGGTATCCATTTATGATTTGGTTTTCTCAGTAATACTTTTGCCCGTAGGCAAGAGTAAACTTTCCATTGAAGGCATCAAGTCACCATATGAATGCTAGTTAAAAACAAATAAGGCAAAAACTTTTGGCTGAGCTTTTTTTTTTTTTTTTTTTTTTTTTTTTTTGCAATTCTGGAAGATAAAGTTAGACATAGAAAACAAAATTAACTAAGCTAACTCTCTGAAGCTAGAAGTACTTCTGTAAATCGAGGAGAATAAATAAAGCCTTAGAGGTTTCATTATAGGCAGAAATTTAAAGACAAACACTGAAGAAGAGTACCTCTGCTCAAATTATTTGCTTAAAATTTGGAAACACAGATAAAGAAGACTTCATTCCATTGCTAAGATATCATCAATAACTCATACACAGACAAAGCTGACCTTGGAGATCAGGACAAATGAAATGATGCAGTGTGAATTCAACCTGAAGAATCTTGAGGGAACTCAAGTGTCTAGAAATAAGCCTGTCCTTGTCTGGCAAAGAGAGATGTGGATGCCACAGACCTTTCTAAACATTTTCGGACACTGACATGAAAATTTGAAAAGTATTTGGGTCAAAGTCATGCATATTTCCATATTCAAGATCATTACACAATTTCCAACTTCCTGTACAGGCCAACAACAACCTCCTTATCTTGCCATAAACCTTCAGAATCAAATTCTACTTTTAATTTTGTTTGAATTTTTGGACTTTTCTTGCAAGTATTCAATTACATTTAGATGAAAAATAAGAATGGGAAATATTAGCTTTTCTGGGCAATACTTCTCTATTCTGTATTTGTGGAGGAAATAAATTTCCAGAGCAATGAATTATATTGATTGAAAAATATGCCTGGCCAACATGATGAAACCCCGTCTCTACTAAAAATACAAAAATTAGCTGGCTGTGGTGGCTGACGCCTGTAATCCCAGTTACTCAGGAGGCTGAGGCAGGAGAATTGCTTACACCTGGGAGGCAGAGATTGCAGTGAGCCAAAATCATGCCACTGCACTCCAGCCTGGGTGACAGAGCCAGACTCCGTCTCAAAAAAAAAAAAGACAAAAAGAAAAAGAAAAATATCATATGTACAAGTTTACAGAATTTTTACCTTAAATTGGAATCTGTAGCTTTCAGCCATTGTTTAAAGGGATTTATGGCTTCAGAAATTTTAAAAATTGCTGATCTAGAGAAACAAGTTGCACAAATTATCATTAAAGCAGCCAATAAGTGTTGTTTTTAGAAATTAGGATTTTATGGATATTGAGAGGTGGTGATTTGGTGATTTGGGGCGTTCGGCAAGTACATGGAGTTGTAGCTTCAGTGCTGTGTAATATACTTTATCCCCCTTCCCCACCATTACTATGGGTAGGCTCAAAATTCTCATAATAAAACTGAGTTTTGTCTCTAAAATTCACACATAGTAGAATCTAATCCCTTCTTTTAGGAGGTGAAGCTTCTCTTCTGAATATGAGACCCTGTCTCTAGAGAAAGAAGAAAAGAAAAAGGAAAGGAAAGGAAAAGAAAAGGGAAAGGGAAAGGAAAAGGAAAAGGAAAAAGGAAAGGAAAGGAAAGGGAGAGAGAGCAAAAGAAAGAAAGAAAAAGAAAGAGAGAGAAAGAAAGAAGGAAGGGAAAGAAAAAGAGAGAAGGAGAAAGAGGAAGGAGAAAGAAAGAGGGAGAAGGGAGGAAGGAAGGAAAGAAGGAAGGAAGGGAGGGAGGAAGGGAGGAAGGAAGGAAGGAAGGAAGGAAGGAAGGAAGGAAGGAAGGAAGGAAGAAAGGAAGGAAGGAAGGAAGGAAATAAGGAAGGAAGGAAGGAAGGACGGACAAAGTACTTAGATTCAACTATTTAATGCATGACAGAAAATTCAAACCTGATTTCATAATCCAATCCTTTCCCACTAAAGCCATACTGCTTCTTCAGACTTTCTGAGTTCAAACACAGAGGGACAAACAACTTGATTTTTAATGATTATGCTCATTTCTATAATGCCTTTAATTATTCTTCTTCTTCCCACCTAACCATTAACCACCGTCTTTGACCAGTTCAGATCTCTTAACAATCTTGAATTTAGACATGAGGGATTTAAGGAGCTAATCTCCAGCACTACAGGACTGACTTTATTACCGGGGCTCTGAAAACTTGATTCTTCTCTGATCCCTGTTAGCACTTGCTATGAAATTACTATGGTATAAGGGAATATTTTTACAAGAAGACCCAGGACTGCCAAAATCCTGCTCTGTCAATTATTCCTTCCACTTGAAGTTTCCAATAGAGCTGCCATATACAACAAGGATTATTAGCAAAAAAAACAGGTTAATATTATACTACTTGTACTAGGCCCTACTGCTCAAATGTCTACATCTGTTAAAACTGAATTAGAGCACAGAGTTCAGGATCAAGGCCTTAGCAGGAAGTTATCACAAATGAAAACACATCAGCAACCTCCACTCAGAGCCCTATAAGAGAAGGTGGGTACAGTGAAGAATAGAAATGAGAGGAGAGCTGAGGAAAATGACCTGAGACAGACAGCAGGAAATAGAAAAGAAGGTACCACATGCATACATATGATCTTCTGGTACAACAACCTTAATCACTAGAAATGTCTGTCTGTGTGCTGGCACCTGCCCAGTGAGAGTGAGAACTCCTCCTTTATCCTTCTGAATGATTTGAAGTGAGGAATTAGGCATAATCACCATAATACTGAGAACTCCATCTCCTTCCAAGGCCTTGAGTCCCCTCCCTGGATTGCAGTCTATGGAATGAGATCTCAGAAGTTTCCAAAGCTGAGTAACTGCCTGAATCTCTAAACAATGCATGTTCCTATATTCCCCGTAGTTACTGCCTGCCTTCCTGTTACTACATATTGGAGCTCTCTAGCATCCTTTTAGACCATACCATCCTTGCCACCAGGTTCCACAATTGGACCTGACTCCCAGTGCACCTGGTCAAATGCAGCTTTGGGCCCCATCTAGTCACTAAAATTAATTGGTCCATACACCAAGAGAATCCTGATATATAACAACCACAGGACTATGTACTAGGAGCAAACCAAAGAAGACTACAAAAAAAAAAAAATCTTACAAATTGTAAGTTTGTTAAATATGTTCTTTAACTGTAAGCAGTTTTTGCCACCAAATAAGAAAATTTTGCATATTTAAAAAAATAACCAGTAAAAATGAGCTTACAATAAAATGTAACTTTTCTCCAGATAATATCTCAAATTTTCTTGCCCCTTCCAGAAAAACTATTGTTATTCCAAAAACATTCTATGAAAACACAAGTATAGATAAATAATAATAAAAATACCTCATTTTTACACAAGGTAAAGTATCTTCTATACATAGTTTTAACCTAAATTTTTTCAATTAACAACTAATCTTGTATATTGTTTCATGCAATATATAGTATCTACACACATACACACACATACACAAATATGAATAAAATGGATATTATGAAATTGAAAAACACATTATTAACTGAAATGGCAAATTCACCAGAGGAGTTCAAGTGCAGATTTGTGATAGCAGCAGAAAGATACAGTGAATTTAAAAGTGTATCAACAGAATGTATCCCATTTGAAGAACAGAAAGAAAAAACTACTAGTGGAACAACACCAATCTTTCTGTTCTTCAAATTGGATAAATCTAAGCAAACCCAAAGTAGCATCAACATAAAAGGAATTCATGTCTAAACAATTTATAGTCAAACTGCTGAAAGACAAAAAAATCTTGCAAGCAGCAAAAAAAAAAAAAAAAAGAATTATGTTCAGTTTACAATAATATGAATAATGGATAACTTATTGTCAGAAATAATGGAGGTCAGAAGGCAGTGGAATTACATATTCAAAGAATGGAAAGGAAAGAACTCGCAACCAAAAATTTTATGTTCAGCAAAACTATCATTCAAAAGCCAAACTATAAAACTCTTTGAAAAAAACACAGGTGTCTTTCTGACCTTGGATTAGGCAATAGTTTCTTAGATATGAGAGCAAAAGCACAAACAACAGAAAAAAAATTGAAACTAAAATTAAAAGTTTTGTACATAAAAGAACATTATCAAGAAAGTCAAAAGACATCCCAGAGGATGGGAAAAAATATTTGGAAATCATATAAGCTGATAAGGGACTTGTAACCAAAATACATAAATAACTCTTGCAACTCAAAAATAAAAAGAAAAATAACCCAATTTAAAAATAGGCAAAGGATCTGAATAGACATTTATCCAAAGTAAATATACAAATGGCCAACAAATGCAGGAAAATATGCTCAACATTATTATCCATGATGTAAATATAAATGAAAACTGGAAGACACAACTTCACACCTAATAGGATGGCTATAGTCACAAAATGGAAAATAACAAGTACTGGTGAGAATGTTTAGAAACTGGAATCCACATACACTGCTGGTGGGATAGTAAAATGGTACAGCCACTGTGGAAAACAGTGTGATAGTTCCCTAAAAGATTAAACACAGGATTACCATATGACTCAGTAATACTACTCCTAAGTATATACCCAAGAGAAATGAAAAGATATATCCCTACAAAAACTTGTACATAAATGTTCATGGCAGCATTATTCATAATAGCTAGAAAGTAGAAATAACTCAAATGTTCATCAACTGATGAATCAATAAACAAGATGTGTTATATCTGTACAATGGAATATTATTCAGCCATAAAAAGAATGGAACACTGTGGTTACATGCTATAACATGGATGAGCGTTGAAAACATTATGCTAAATAAAAGAAACTAGTCACAGAAGGCTATGATTCCATTTGTACGAAATGTCTAGAACAGAAAAATCCATAGAGAAAGAAAGTGGACTGGTAGCTTCCAGAAACTAAGGGGAGGGAAAATTGAGGAATAACTACTAATGAGTACAGGGTTTCTTTTGTGAGATGGTGAAATGTTCTAAAACTAGATAGAGTGATGGCTGCAGAACAATGTGAGTAAACTAAAAAAAGACTGAACTGTAAATTTTACCAGAGAGAGTGTTATATTATGTGATAATATTTCTTTTTTTTAAATTCTCTCCTTCAAAAGTATGGATGAAGTGTAGAAATCCCTAGATGAAGAAAGACTAAGCAAATTCCTTGCTAGGAGACTTACTTTCCATAAATACTAAAGGAAGTCCTTCAGATTGAAAGGAAGTGACACGAGACAGTAGCTTGAATGCACACAAACAAATGAAAAGCACTAAATATGATAAATTTGTGGGAAAATACAAAAGCTCCATAAAGATATTTTTCTTTTAACTTTTTAAGAATATATAACTTTATAATAATTATACTATTGTTGGATTTATGACATATAGAGTTGTCATACATATGACAAGGATAGCACAAAGGAAGAGGGAGGAAAAGGACACAGCTTTTTTAATTATCAGGACTCAGTATAATTCTGAAATAGATTATGATAAATTAAGATACACATTGTAATATGTACAGAAACCACTAAAAAATTAACTTTGAAATTATAGTTTTTAAAAATCAACAAAAGAATTAAAATGTTACACCAAAAACATTTATGCAATCTGTAAAAGTTAGTGAAAGGAGAACAGAAAGACAAAAAACTATTATAGTCATAGTCAGACTACTGAAGGACAAAGAAAAAATCTTGAAAGGAGCAACAGAAAATTGAATACTCAAGTACAAGAGAACAAGAATATGAGTAAGAGGTGAATTATTGTCAAAAGTAGTGGAGGCTAAAAGATATGAAACAAGAGAAGGCCAAATAGCAGACATAAATCCCATAAATAGACTGGGTGCAGTAGCTCTAGCCTGTAATCCCAGCACCTTGGGAGTCCAAGGCAGGAGAATCGCTTGAGCCTAGGAATTTGAGATCAGCCTAGGTACCATAGGGAGACCTCATCTCCGCTAATAATAAAAAATTAGCCAGGAATGGTGGCACATGCCTTTGGTCCCAGCTACTCAGGAGGCTGAGGCCAGAGGATCACTTGAGCCCAGGTGGTCAAGGCTGCAGGAAGCTGTGCTCCTGCCACTGCACCCCAGCATGGGTGACAGAGTGAGACCATGTCTCAACAACAACAAAAAATCCCACATAAATAACTACATTAATTGTGCATGAACCAAATACCCACTCAAAAAGCAGAGAGTTATCAGCCTAGATTTTTTTTAAAGACGACTCAGTTTTGAATGAAAGTGACACATATTTCATTCAAAAAAGCAAATAGGTTAAAAGTAAAATAATGGAAAATGATATACGATACAATGAGTAACCAAAAGAGAGCTAGAGTTGCTAAATTAGTATAAGAAAATATAGACTTCAGAACGAGAACAATTACTAGAGACAAACAGGGTCATTTCATAATGAAACCAGGGTGAATATGACTAGGAAGATGTAGCAATTATAAATATATACACAACTAAAAACAAAGGCTCAAAATATATTAACTAAAAAAATGAGCAGAACTGAAAAGAGAAATAGACAAAAATAATATCCCACTCTAAGAAATGGAAAGAACAGCTAGACAGAAAATTAACAAGGACATAAAAGACTTGCACAACATCATTAATCAAATTGACCTAACTAACATTTATAGAATATTCCATCCTGTGACTGCAGAAGGCAAATTCTTTCCAAGCACACATAGATAATTTTCCAGGATGAACCATATGAAACCATATGCTGGGCCACAAAACAAGTCTCAATACATTTACAAATATCAAAATCATAAAAAGTATGTTCACAAATCTTGATGAAATTAAATTAGATTCACAATAGAATCTTTGAAAAACAAACAATAAGCCTCTAACAGATCAAAGAATAAATCACAAGAAAAAAAATTAAAAATACATTGAACTTAATGAAAACAATTTTTTTCAAAATTTATGGGTCGCATAATGCTTATTATAATATATAATTAGTGAATGCAACTATTAGAGAGAAGTTACTGTTTTAAGCTCCTATATCTGAAAGAAGAAAGTACTCAAATCAATAACTTAAGTTTCAACCTAAAAATGTAAAATAAGGAGCACAATAAACCCAAAACAAGCAAAAGTAAAGGATAAATAATAGAATAAAAATAAATGAAGTAGAAAAATCAAAACACAAAACACAATTTTAAAACAAAACCAAAAGTTTTTTTGTTTTTGTTTTGTTTTTTGTTTTTTTGAGACAATCTCGCTCTGTTGCCCAGGCTGGAGTGCAGTGGGGCAATCTTGGCTCACCGCAACCTCCGCCTCCCAGGTTCAAGCAATTCTCCTGCCTCAGCCTCCCGAGTAGCTGGGACTACAGGTGTGCACCACCACGCCCAGCTAATTTGTGTATTTTTAGTAGACATGGGGTTTCACCATGTTGGCCAGGATGGTCTGGATCTCTTGACCTAGTGATCTGCCTGCCTTGTCCTCCCAAAGTGCTGGGATTACAGGAGTGAGCCACTGTGCCCGGCCTAAAAGTTGTTTTGATGATTAATAACATTGACAAACACTAGGGCAGACTAACCAAGATAAGAGGAAGGACCAAATTACCAAAATCGTGAATGAAAGAGGAGACAGCACTAGCAATCTTAGAAAGAGAAACAAAATTAAAAAGGAATATTGTGACAATTGTATGCTAACAAATTAGACAACTTAAATAAGAGGAACAAATTCCTAGAAAGACACAAATTACTGAAATTGATTCAAAAAGCAATTAGAATTCTGAATAATCCTCTAACAACTAAGTAAATTGAATTCAAATTTTGAAATGTTCCCACAAAGTAAATCCCAGGCTCAGACTGTTTCACTGATGAATTCTATAAGCTACTTAAAGAAAAAATGATGGAATATCAGCTCTTGCCACTTCTTTTTTTCTAATTTTTAATTTTTATGCGTATACAGCAGGTGTATATATTTATGGGGTACATGAGATTTTTTTGATACAGGCATGCAATGCATAATAGTCACATAATGAAAGATAGGGTATTATAGATCCCCTCAATAATTTTTCCTTTGTGTTACAAACAATCCAATTATACTCTTAGTTATTTTTTAAATGTACAATTAAATTATTATTGACCACAGTCACCCTGTTGTGTTATCAAGTACTAGGACTTATTCATTTATTCATTTCTTTTACCCACTAACCATCCCCACCTCCCATCCAACCCCCCAGTACCCTTCCCAACCTCTGATAATCAGCCTTCTACTCTCTATATCCATGGGTTCAATTGTTTTGATTTTTAGATACTACAAATAATTGAAAACATGTGATGTTTGTCTTTTTGTGCCTGGCTTATTTCACCTAACATAATGGTCTCCAGTTCCATCCATGTTGTTGCAAATGACTGAATCTCGTTATATTTTATGGCTGAATAATACTCCATTGTGTACAAATGTCACATTCTCTTTATCCAGTCATCTGTTGATGGACACTTAGGTTTTTTCCAGATCTTTCCTATTGTTAACAGTGCTACAACAAACATGGGAGTGCAAATATAGCTTCAATGTATTGATTTCCTTTCTTTGGGGTATATACTCAGCAGTGGTGTTGCTGGATTTTATGCTAATTCTATTTTTAGTTTTTTGAGGAATCTCCAAACTGTTTTCCATAGTGGCTGTACTAATTTACATTCACACCAACAGTGTATGAGGGTTCTCTTTTCTCCACATCCTTGCCAGGATTTGTTATTTCCTGTCTTTTGGATACAAGCCATTTTAACTTGAGTGACATGACATCTCATTGTAGTTTTGATTTTCATTTCTCTGATGTTTAATGATTTGAGCACCTTTTCATATGTCTGTTTGCCATGTGTATGTATTCTTTTGAGAAAGGTTCATTCAAATCTTTTGCCCATTTTTAAATTGGATTATTAGATTTTTCTCCCCAGTAGAGTTGTTTGCACTCCTGACATATTCTGGTTGTTATTCCCTTGTCAGATGGATAGTTTGCAAATATTTTCTCCATTCTGTGGGTTGTCTCTTCAATTCGTTTATTATTTCCTTTTCTTTGCAGAGCTTTTTAACTTGCTATGATCCCATGTGTTCATTTTTCCTTTGGTTGCCTGTGCTTGTGGGGTATTGCTCAAAAAATGTTTGCCCAGACTGAAGTCCTGGAGAATTTCCCCAATGTTTCCCTGTACTAGTTTCACAATTTGTGGTCTCAGATTTAAGTCTAAACCATTTTTATTTGATTTTTGTATATGGCAAGATATAGGGGACTTCTGTATATGGATATCAAGTTTTCTCAGCACCATTTATCGAAGAGACTATCTTTTCCCCAGGGTATGTTCTTGGCACCTTTGTGGAAAAGGAGTTCACTGCAGGTGTGTGGATTTGTTTCTGGGTTCTCTATTCTGTCCCATTATGTGTCTGTTTTTATGCTGTTTTGATTACTACATCACTGTAGTATCATTTGAAGTCAAGTACTGGGATTCCTACAGTGTTTTCCTTTTTGCTTAGGACAGCTTTGGCGATTCTGGGTCTTTTGTGGTTCCATATAAATTTGGAATTGATTTTTAGGGTTGCTTTTTCTATTTCTGTGAAGAATGTTATTGGTATTTTTACAGGAATTGCATTGTATCTGTAGATTACTTTGGATAGTATGGACATTTTAACAATAGTGATTGTTTCAATGCATGAACATGGAATACCTTTCCATTTTTTGGTGTCCTCTTCAATTTTTTTCCTCAGTGACTTACAGTTTTTTGTCATAGAGATTTTTCATTTATTTGGTTAAGTTGATTCCTAGGTATTTAATTTTATTTGTGGCTATTGTAAATGGGACTACTTTTTAAATTTTCTTTTTCACTTTGTTCAGTTTGGCATATAGACAGGCTACTGACCTTTATATGTTGATTTTGTATCCTGCAACTTTATTAAATTTGTTTATCAATTCTAGATATTTCGTGGTGGAGTCTTTAGGTTATTCCAAATATAAGATCACATCTGCAAACAAGGATAATTTGACATTTTTCTTTCCAATTTGGATATCCTTTATATCTTTCTCTTATCTGATCACTCCAGCTAGGATTTCCAGTACTATGTTGAATAACAATGATGAAAGTGGGCATCCTTGTCATGTTCTAGATCTTAGAGGAAAGGCTTTCAGTTTATCCCCACTCAGTATGATACTAGCTGTTGGTCTGTCATATGTAGCTTTTATTATGCTGAGGTATATTCCTTCTATACCCATTTTTTTGAGGGATTTTATCATGAAGGGATGTTGAATTTAACCAAATGCCTTTTTATCAAATGAAATTAACATATGGTTTTTGTCCTTGATTCTGTTGATATCATCTATCACATTAATTGATTTGCATACATTGAACCATCCTTGCTTTGCAGGGATAAATTCTATTTGGTCATGATAAAGGACCTTTTCAATGTATTGTTGAATTTGTTTTTCTAATATTCTGTTGAGGGTGTTTGCATCAATATTCATCAGGCATATTGACCTGTAGTTTGTTTTTGTTTTTGTTTTTTTGTCTTGTTTTGTTTTGTTTTTTGCTAGTTCTTTGTCTTGTTTGGGTATCATACTGGTCTTGTAGAATGAGTTTCAAGTATTCCCTCTGCCTCCTCTATTTTTTGGAATAGTTTGAATAGGATTGGTATTAGTTCTTTAAATATTGGTAGAATTCAGCAGTAAAGCCATTGAGTCAGGCTTTTCTTTATTGGAAGACTTTATCATGGCTTCAATCTCATTGCTTGTTATTGTTTTGGATTTCTTCATGGTTCAATCTTGGTAAGTTGTCCTGTGTCCAGGAATTTGTCCATTTTTTCTAGATTTTCCAATTTATTGGCATATAGTTGCTCATAGTAGCCACTAATGATTGTTTGAATTTCTGTAGTATCAGTTTTAATGTCTTTTTCATCTCTGGTTTTATTTGTTTGAATCTTCTTCTTTTTTTTTTTTTTTTTTTTTTTGTTAGTCTGGCTAAAGGTCTGTCAATTTTGTTTAACTTTTCAAAAAAAAAAACTTTTGTTTCAGTGATCTTTTATATTTTCTTCATTTCTACTTCACTTATTTCTGCTCTGAGCTTTATTATTTTTTTTATTCTACTAATTTGGGATTTCCTTTTCTAGTTCTTTAAGATACACCATCAGATTGTTTATTTGAAGTTTTTCTTTTTTGATGTAGGTACTTATAGCTATGAACTTCCCTTATAGTTCCACTTTTGCTATATTGCATAGATTTTGGTAAGTTGTTTTTCTGTTAGCATTTGTTTTAAAAAAATCAATTTCCTTCTTAATTTTTTAATTTACCCACTGGTCATTCAGAAGAATATATAATTTCCATGTATTTGTATAGCTTCCAAAATTCCTCTTGTTATTGATTTCTAGTTTTATTCCATTATGGTCAGAGGATGCTTGATATTATTTCAATTTTATGAGTGTTTTGAGACTTGATTTGTGACCTAACATATGGTCTCTCTCTGAGAACGATCCATGTGCTGAGGAAAAGAATGTGTATCCTGCAGTTCTTGGATTAAATGTTCTGTAAATATCTATTAGAGCCATTTGGTCTAGAGTACAGTTAAGTCTAATGTTTCTTTGCTGATTTTCTGTCTGGAAGATCTGTCAATGCTGAAAGTGGGGTGTTGAGGTCTTCAGTTATTATCATATTGGGGTCTATCTCTTTCTTTAGCTGTGATAATATTTGCTTTATGTATCTGAGTGCTCCAGTGTTGGGTGCATATATATTTAAAATTGTTAAATATTCTTGCTGAATTGACTCCTTTATCGTTCTCTAGTGACCTTGTCTCTCTTATAGTTTTTGTCTTGAAATCTATTTCGTATAAGGACAGCAATTCCTGCTCTTTTCAGCTTCCATTGACATGGAATATCATTTTCCATCCCCTTATTTTCAGTCAGTATATGTCTTTATAGGTGAAGTGTGTTTCTTGTAGTAAAGACTTACTTCTGTCATTTTGTTATTTACTTTCTGGTTGCTTTTGTGGCCTTCTCTTCCTTCTTTCTTTGTTTCCTTCTTATATTCCTTTTAGTGAAGGTAATTTTCTCCGAAGATATGATTTAATTTCTTGCTTTTTATTTTTTGGGTACCCATTGCATATTTTTTGGTTTGAGGTTACCATGAGGCTTGCAAATACTATCTGATAGCCTATTATTTTAAGCTGATAACAACTTAACACTGCACAAACAAACAAGCAAAAAGAAAACTAAGGAATACTGTACCCCATAGCTTCATCACTTCCATGTGTTAATTTTTTTATTGTTACTATTTATACCTTCTTATTGTACTATGTTTTGACAGGTTGTTTTTTTTTTTTTTTATTGGTTCATCATTTCATCTTTCTGCTTAAAAGTAGTTTATACACCACAGTTACAGTGTTATAACATTCTGTGTTTTTCTGTGTACCTAACTATTACCAGTGAGATTTGTACCTTCAGATGATTTCTTATTGCTCATTAACATCCTTTTCTTTCTGATTGAAGTACTGTCTTTAGCATTCTTGTAGGACACGTCTGGTAATGATGAAATCCCTCAGCTTTTATTTGCCTGGGAAAGTCTTTATTTCTCCATTTTTGAAGGGTAATTTCACCAGATACACTATTCTAGGGTAAAAGTTCTTTTCTTTGAGTATTTTAAATATGTCATACCACTGTCTCCTAGTCTGTAAGGTTTCCACTGAATACTCTGCTGCCAGACATATTAGAACTCCATTGTTTGTTATTTGTTTATTTTCATTTGTTGTTTTTAGAATCCTTTACCCTTGACCTTTGGGAGTTTGATTATTACATGCCTTGAGATGGTCTTCTTTGGGATAAATCTGGTTGGTGTTCTATTGCCTTCCTGTACTTGGATACTGACATCTTTCTCTGGGTTTGAGAAGTTCTGTTATTATCCCTTTGAACAAATTTTCTATCCTTGTCTCTTCAATTTACCCTTAACTCTTCAATTTACCCTTTTGAAGCTATTCTCTAGATCCTGTAGGCATGCTTCATTGGCTTTTATTCTTTTTTTCTTTTGCTTCCTCTGACTCTGTATTTTGAAATAGCCTGTCTGCTTAAGTCTGCTATTAAAAGTCTTTGATGCATTCTTCAGTATGCCAATTGCATTTTTCAACTCCAGAATTTCTGTTTGATTCCTTTTAATTATTTCAATTTCTTTGTTAAGTGTATCTGATAGAATTCTGAATCCCTTCTCTGTGTTATCTTGAATTTCTCTGACTTTCCTCAAGACAGCTATTTTGAGTTATCTGTCTGAAAGGTGACATATCTCTGTTCCTCCGGGATTGATCTATGGTGCATTATTTAGTTCATCTAATGAGGTCATGTTTTCCTGGATCATCTTGATACTTCGTAGGTGTTCATCTGTGTCTAGGGATTGAAGTGTTAGGCATTTACTGTAGTCTTTACAGTCTAGGTTTGTTTGTGCCTATCCTTCGTGGGAAGGCTTTCTAGATATTTGAAAGGACTTGGACATTGTGATGTAAGCTGCATCTGATTTAGGGTGGACCCCAAGCCCAGTAGTGCTGTGGTTCTTGCAGACTTGTAGAGGTACTGCCTTGATGGTCTTAGACAACATCTGGAAGTATTCTTTGGATTACCAGGCAGAGACTTTTGTTTTCTTCTCTTACTTATTCCCAAACAAATGGAATCTCTTTTTCTGCTCTGAGCCACCTGGAGCTGAGGGTAGAGTGACACAAGCACCCCCTGTAGCCACCATCCTTAGGAGTGTACTGGATCACACATAAAGCCAACACAGCACTGGGTCTTACCCAAGCCCTGCTGTAATCACTCCCTGGCTACCACTTATGTATGCCAAAAGCCCTGGGGCTCTATAATCAGGAGGTGGCAAAGCCAGCCAGGCCTATCTCCTTCCCTTCAGGGTGTCAAGATCTCTAGGCCCTGGGTGGGTCCAGAGGTGCCATCTGGGCTACAGTCAAAAACCTTAGAACTCCACCTGGTATTCTATCGTACTGCATCTGAGATGGCATTCAAACCATAAGACACAGTTCTTCCCACTCTTCTCTCCCCTTTCCAAAGGCAGAGAAGTCTCACCTTCAGGTCAATGCCACCTCAGGCCCACGGTGAATATTGCCAGACAATTGCCAATGTTCTCTTAAGGCCCAGGGGCTCTTCAGTTAGATTGTCATGAATGCTGCCTAGCTTGGGACTCACCCATCATGGGAGTGTGCTCCCCTCTGGCCCAGGACAGGTCCAAAAATTCCATGCAAGAGGCAAGTCCTAGAATCAAGGACTCTAATGGCTACTTGGTGCTCTATTGCCCTGTGGCTGAGCTGGTACCTAATGTGCAAGATAAAGTTTTATTTACTTTCCCCTCCACTTTTCTCAAGCAGAAAGAGTCTTGACCCATAGCCACCACAGCTGGTAATATGCTGAGTCTCACCTGAACCCAGCAAGTCTCAGTGTCTTACCAAGGCTCTCAACAAAGTACTTGAGTATCACTGCTGGTTAGTCAGAGGCCAAGAGCTCTTCAGTTAGTAGGTGATTAATCCTGCCAGGACTGGGTTCTTGCCTTCAAGGCAGCAGGTTCCCTTGTGGCCTAGGGTGTGTCTAGAAATGTCTGGGAGATAGGGCCTGAAAAGGAGGTCTCATGACTGTGACTGGTGCCTTATCTCCCCACTCTTTCGTCTCCTCTCCTCAAGCAGAAGGAAGGGGTCTCTTTTTGAGCCATGAGCTGTGCAACTTAGGGTTAGGGGAGGGATGATGTCAGTACTCCCGTAGCCACCCTGGCTGGTGTCTCAGTAGGTCACATGCTCCCCCAGTCCATTGTCTCTGGGCTCAGTTCAGATAGGACTGCCTAGGAGTTGCAGTCCTTGTGGCCTAGACTATGTTTTAAGTTTATTTGATAACCCAGAGCCCTTTAGTAGCCCATGGTGTCAAGGCTTGTAGAAACTTAAGTTCTGACGCTGGGATGGGCAATTCCTTTCTGTCTAGGGCTGTTTTAAATGCACCGTCCACGTGTGGGCATCAGCTGAGTTTGGTCTGGTTTTGCTTCCTGCTATAACAAGGGCAGTACTAAGTTTAATGTCTCACAGTTGCTGACTCTCACACTCCCCAGAGCACAGAAACGCCCTCCTCACCATGCTGCCACTGCAAGGGGATGAGAAATGGGTGATGTCCTTGATTCCAGACTGTTTTTTGTACCTCTTTGATGTCTCTTTCGGTAATATGAAGTTAAAACCAGGTATTGTGAGTGCTCACCTGATTTTTGGTTCTTATAAGGTGATTTGTTTTGCTGTAGATAATCGTTTATTTGGTGTCCTTGCAGGGGGCAAGGGGAATTGGCAGAGCCTTCTATTTTATCATCTTGCTCTACCCCTTATCTTTTTTTTTAACATTAACTTTAGGTTCAGGGGTACATGTGCACGTTTGTTGCATAGGTAAACTGCATGTCTTGGGGGTTTGATGTACAGATTATTTTGTCCCCCAGGTAATAAGCATAGTGCTCAATAGGTAGTTTTTTTAATCTTCTCCCTTTTCCCGTCATCCACCCTCAAGTAATCTCCAATGTCTATTGTTCCCCTCTTTGTGTCCATGTGTTCTCATTGTTAGGTCCTACTTATAAGTGAGAACATTCAGTATTTTTTTTTCTGTTCCTGTGTTATTTTGCTTAGGATAATGGCCTCCAGTTCCATCCATGTTTCTGCAAAGAATATGATCTCATTCTTTTATATGGCTGCATAGTATTCCGTGGCATATACGTACCACATTTTCTTTATCCAGTCTACCATTGGTGGGCATCTAGGTTGATTTCATGTCTTTACTATTATGACTAGTGATTCAATGAACATGTATATATGTGTCTTTATGGTAGAATGATTTATATTCCTTTGTGTATATATCCAATAATGAAATTTCTGGGTCAAATGAAAATTCTGTTTTAATTTCTTTAAGGAATTGCCACACTGATATCCACAATTGTTGAGCTAATTTTAATTCTCACCAGCAGTGCATAAGCATTCCTTTTTCTCCACAACCTTGCCAGCATCTGTTATTTTTTTACTTTTTAATAATACCAATTTTTACTAGTGAGATGGTCTGTCATTGTGCTTTTGATTTGCATTTTGCTAAAAATTATTCCTGTTGACCATTTTTCATAGGTTTCCTGGCCACATTTATGTCTTCTTTGAAAATTATCTGTTAATGTCCTTTGCCTACTCTTTAATGGGGCTGTTTGATTTTTGCTTATAAATTCATTTAATTTCCTTAAATGAATCTTCTTTGTCAGATGCATACTTTGCAGATATTTTCCCCCATTCTGTAGGTTGTCTGTTATTCAGTTGATAGTTTATTTTGCTGTGAAGAATTTCTTTAATTAGGTCCCATTTGCCAATTTTGTTTTTGTTGCAATTGCTTTTGGCATCTTTGTCATGAAATCTTGCCCATTCCTATGTCTAGAATGGTATTTCCTAGGTTTCTTCCAGAGGTTTTAGAGCTTTAAGTTTTATATTTAGGGCCGGGCGCGGTGGCTCAAGCCTGTAATCCCAGCACTTTGGGAGGCCGAGACGGGCGGATCACAAGGTCAGGAGATCGAGACCATCCTGGCTAACACGGTGAAACCCCGTCTCTACTAAAAAAAAAAATACAAAAACCTAGCCGGGCGAGGTGGCGGGCGTCTGTAGTCCCAGCTACTCCGGAGGCTGAGGCAGGAGAATGGCGTGAACCCAGGAGGCGGAGCTTGCAGTGAGCTGAGATCCGGCCACTGCACTCCAGTCTGGGCGACAAAGCGAGACTCTGTCTCAACAAAAAAAAAAAAAAAAAAAGTTTTATATTTAGGTCTTTAATCTTTCTTGAGTTAATTTTTGTGTATGGTGTAAGAAAGGGGTCCAGTTCCAATATCCTTCATATGGCTATCCAATTATTCCAGCACCATTTACTGAATATGTAGTCCTTTCCCCACTGCTTACTTTTGTCTACTTTGTCAAAGATCAGATGGCTGTGGGTGTGTGGCATTATTTCTGGGCTCTCCATTCTGTTCCATTGGTCTACGTGTCTGTTTTTGTACCAGTACCATGCTGTTTTGATTACTATAGCCTTGTAGTATAGTTTGAAGTGAGGTAACATGATGTCTCCAGATTTGTTCCTTTGGCTTAGGATTGCCTTGGCTATTCAGGCTCTTTTTTGGTTCTGCATGAATTTTAAAATAGGTTTTTTTCTAATTCTCAGAAGAATGTCATTAGTAGTTTGATAGGAATAGCATTGAATATGTAAACTGCTTAATGGTATACTGGAGGTTCTAGCTAGTGAAATGAGGGAAAATATAACAACAGTACCCAGACTGCAAAGGACAAAATATTACTGTTTTTATCTACAAATGATGTGAGTCTGTCTGTAATTAGAAAATCCTAAATTCTAATAAATCTGCACACCAAAAAAAAAAAAAACCTGCTAGAAGTAATATTAGTTTAGCAAGGTTTCAGGATATAGAATCAATATTTAAAATCCAATTGCATTTCCATACCCTAGCAACAATCTGAAAATTAAATTAATAAATAATTTCCATTTATATTAGCTTCAAAAAGAGTAAAATAATTATGAATAAACTTAACAAATATGTGCATAATTTGTATCTGTAAACTAAAAAATATTGCTGAGAGAAATTAAAGATTCAAATACATACAAAAGCAACCTAAGTTTATGAATTGGAAGACTTAATATTGTTGTGATAGACTGAATAATGACCCTCAAAAGATGTTCATATCTAATCTGTAGAATAACTTTGTAGATGTAGTTGAGGATTTGGGGATGGGAAGATTTTCCTAGATTACCTAGCTAGGCCCACTGTAACCACAGGGTCCTTAGAAGAGAAAGATAGGAGGGTCAAAGTGAGTAATAGGAGATGTAATAATAATAGAAGCCAAAGATGGGAATGATGCAAAGAAGTGGACACAAACCAAGGAATATAAGTAGACTCTAGAAGATTTTCAGTTTCATCTTCTAGACAGAGAAATAGATTCTCTCCTGAGAGCCTCCAGAAGAAACCTGTTCTGCCACCACCTTAACGTTAGCCCAGTGAGATTGATTTTTGAACTTTTTACTTCCAGAACTGTAAGATAGTAAATCGATGTTTAGAAAGCAGTTCTGCCACCACCTTAATGTTAGCCCAGTGAGATTGATTTTTGAACTTTTTACTTCCAGAACTGTAAGATAATAAATCCATGTTTAGAAACCAGTTCTGCCACCACCTTAACGTTAGCCCAGTGAGATTGATTTTTGAACTTTTTACTTCCAGAACTGTAAGATAATAAATCCATTTTTAACAATAAGGTTAAAATACAAACCAGCAATTTTACTCCCAACCCAAAAAGACATGTTAAAATATGCCCACGTGGCGGTGGTGGTCTCTGTGGCTCAGTGGACTTAGTCTTTCCTGCCTGCTGGCTCTGAAGCGGCCAGGCAGTCCAGATAAGGGGGATTTGTCCAGATGAGGGGGATTTCTCCCCAGTGCAGTGCAGCATACCTGATCCACCATGGGGCAGCCAGAGTGGGCAGCCAATCCACCATGGGGCAGCCAGATCTTGGATCCAGTGCCTTATGACTGGGTGGGACCCCCTAACATGCGCTGCCAGACACTTTATACAGGAGCATTTCCACCAGCATCAGGTCAGTGCCCCTCTGGGACAGAGCTCCCAGAGGAAGGAACAAGCAGTCATCTTTGCTATTCTGCAGCCTCCACTGGTGACACCTCCCGGTGCAAGAGGGACCCAGATGAATAGGGTCTGGAGTGGACCCTCAGCAAACCACAGAAACCCTATGGGAGAGGGGCCTACCTATTAAAATAAAAACAAATAAGCAGAAAGCAACAACAACATAAACAAAAAAAAACCCCCACAAAAACCCCATCCAAAGGTCAGCAGCCTCAAAGATCGAAGGTAGATAAGCTCATGAAGATGAGAAAAAATCAACATAAAAATGCTAAAAACTCAAAAAGCCAGAGTGCCTCTTCTTCTCCAATTGATCACAACTCCTCTCCAACAAAGGCACAGAACTGGGCTGAGGCTGAGATGCATGAACTGACAGAAGTAGGCTTCAGAAGGTGGATAATAATGAACTTCACTGAGCTAAAGGAGTATGTTTTAACCCAATGCAAAGAAGCTAAGAACCATGATAAAATATTACAGGAGCTGTTAACCAGAATAACCAGTTTAGAGAGGAACATAAATGACCTGATGGAGCTGAAAAACACAACACAAGAACTTCACAATGCAACCACAAGTATTGATAGCCAAATAGACCAAACAGAGGAAAGAATCTCAGAGTTTGACTATCTTGCTGAAATAAAACAGGCAGACAAGACTAGAAGAAAATGAAAAGGAACAAACAAAACCTCCAAGAACTATGAGATTATGTAAAAAGACCAAACCTATGACTGATCAGGGTATCTGAAAATGACAGGGAGAATGGAACTAAGTTTAAAAACATACTTCAGGATATTATCCAGACCTTCCCCAACCTAGCAAGACAGGCCAACATTCAAATTCAGGAATTCCAGAGAACCCCAGTAAAATACTCCATGAGAAGATCAACCCCAAGACACATTATCAGATTCTCCAAGGTTGAAATGAAGGAAAAAGTGTTAAGGGCAGCCAGAGAGAAAGGCAGGACACCTAGAAAAGGAAGCCTATCAGACTAACAGCAGACCTCTCAGCAGAAACCCTACAAGCCAGAAGAGATTCAGGGCCAATATTCAACATTCTTGAAGAAAAGAATTACCAATCCAGAATTTCATATCTGGCCAAACTAAGCTTCATAAGGGAAGGAGAAATAAAATCCTTTTCAGACAAATAAATGCTGAGGGAATTTGTCATAACCAGGGCTGCCTTGCAAGAGCTCCTAAAGGAAGCACTAAATACGGAAAGGAAAAACCATTACCAACCACGACAAAACACACTGAAGTGTACAGACCAATGATACTATGAAGCAACATTAACAAGTCTGCAAAATAACCAGCTAGCATTATGATGACAGGATCAAATTCACACATAAAAATATTAACCTTAAATATAAGTGGGCTAAATTCCCCAATTAAAAGACAAAGAATGGCAAGCTGGATAAAGAGTCAAGACTCATCAGTGTGCTGTATTCAAGAGACCCATCCACATAGGCTCAAAATAAAGAGATAGAGGGAAATTTGCTAAGCAAATGGGAAGCAGAAAAAAGCAGGAGTCATGGTCTTAGTTTCTGACAAAACAGACTTTAAATCAACAAAGATCAAAAAAGACAAAGGAGGGCATTACATAACGGTAAAGGGTTCAATTCAACAAGAAGAGCTTACTATCCTAAATATATATACACCAATACAGGCACACTCAGATTCATAAAACAAGTTCTTAAAGACACACAGTGAGACTCAGACTCACACACAATAATGGTGGGAGACTTTAACACCCCACTGTCAATATTAGACAGATCATTAAGACAAAAAATTAACAAATATATTTAGGACTTGAGCTCAGCTCTGGATCAAGTAGACCTGATATATATCTACAGAACTCTCCACCCAAAAGTGACAGAATATATATTTTTCTCAGCACCACATGGCACTTACTCTAAAATTGATCACATAATTGGAAGTAAAACACTCCTCAGCAAATGCAAAAGAACTAAAATCATCCTTTGGGTATATACCCAGTAATGGTATAACCTGCACGTTGTGCACATGTACCCTAGAACTTAAAGTAAAATTTCAAAAAAAGAACTAAAATCATAACAGTCTCTCTGACCACAGTACAATAAAATTAGAACTCAAGATTAAGAAACTCACCTAAACCACACAACTACATGGAAATTGAACAATCTGCTCCTGAATGACTCCTGGGTAAATAATGAAATTAAGGCAGAAATCAATAAGTCCTTTGAAACTAATGAGAACAAAGAGACAATGTACCAGAATCTCTGGGACATAGCTAAAGCAGTGTTAAGATGAAAATTTATAGCACCAAATGCTCACGTCAAAAAGCCAGAAAGATCTCAGATCAACATCCTAACATCACAACTAGAGAATCAAGAGCTAACAAACCCCAAAGCTAGAGGAAGACAAGAAATAACTAAGCTCAGAGAAGAACCGAAGGAGATAGAGACACGAAAAACCCTTCAAAAAAAAATAAACAAATCCAGGAACCTGTTTATGAAAAAATTAATAAAATAGACTGCTAGCTAGACTAATAAAGAAGAAAACAGAGAAGAATCAAATCGACACAATAAAAAAAGATAAAAAAGGATATCACCATTGACCCCACACAAATACAAACAACCATCAGAGAATACTATAAACACCTCTATGCACATAAACTAGAAAATACAGAAGAAGTGGATAAATTCCTGGACACAAACACCCTCCCAAGACTGAAATAGAAAGAAGTTGAATCCCTGAAAAAAACCAATGAGTTCTGAAATTGAGGCAATAATAAATAGCCTACCAAAAAGAAAAAGCCTAGGACCAGAAGGATTTATAACTGAATTCTATCAGAAGTATAAAGAGGAGCTGGTACCATTTCCTCTGAAACTATTCCAAACAATTGAAAAGGAGAGACTCCACCGTAACTCATTTTATGAGGCCAGCATCATCCTGATACCGAAACCTGGCAGAAATACAACAAAAAAAGAAAACTTCAGGCCAACATCACTGATGAACATCAGTGCAAAAATCTTCAGTAAAATACTGGCAAATCAAATCCATTAGCACATAAAAAAAGCTTCTCCACCATGATCAAGTTGGCTTCATTCCTGGGATGCAAGGCTGGTTCAACAGATGCTAACAAACAAATGTAATTTATCACATAAACATAACTAAACACAAAATCTACATGATAATTTCAATAGATGCAGAAAGGTCCTTTGATAAAATTCAACATCCCTTCATTTTAAAAACTCTCAATAAATTAGGTGTTGAAGGAACATACCTCAAAATAATAAAAGCTATTTTTGACAAAACCAGAGCCAATGTAATACTGAATGAGCAAAAGCTGGAAGCATTCCCCTTGAAAACCAGCACAAGATACGAATGTTCTGTCTCACCACTCCTATTCAACATAATATTGAAGTTCTGGCCAGGGCAATCAGGCAAGAGAAAAAAATAAAGGGTCTTCAAATAGGAAGAGAGAAAGTCTATTTGACTATTTGTCTCTGTTTGCAGATGACATGACCTATATCTAGAAAACCCCATCATCTCAGCCCAAAAGCTTCTTAAGCTGATAAACAACTTCAGCAAGGTCTCAAGATATAAATGTTCAAAAATCACAAGCATTCCTATACACCAACAACAGATAAGTAAAGGGCTAAATTGTTGATGAATTTTTATTCACAATTGCTGCAAAGAGAATAAAATACCTAGGAATACATCTAACAAGGGAAGTGAAGGACCTCTTCAAGGAGAACTACAAACCATTGCTCAAGGAAATAAGAGAGGACACAAACAAATGGAAAAACACTCCATGCTCATGGATAAGAAGAATCAATATCATGAAAATGACTATACTGCCCAAATTTATAGATTCAATGCTATTTCCATTAAAGTACCATTGACATTCTTCACAGAATTAGAAAAAAAAATTTTTTTAATTAATATGGAATGAAAAAAGAGCTCATATAGCCAAGACAATCCTAAGCAAAAAGAACAAAGCTGGCCGGGCGCGGTGGCTCAAGCCTGTAATCCCAGCACTTTGGGAGGCCGAGACGGGTGGATCACGAGGTCAGGAGATCAAGACCATCCTGGCTAACACGGTGAAACCCCGTCTCTACTAAAAATACAAAAAACTAGCCGGGCGAGGTGGTGGGCGCCTGTAGTCCCAGCTACTCGGGAGGCTGAGGCAGGAGAATGGCGTGAACCCGGGAGGCGGAGCTTGCAGTGAGCTGAGATCCGGCCACTGCACTCCAGCCTGGGCGGCAGAGCCAGACTCTGTCTCAAAAAAAAAAAAAAAAAAAAAAAAAAGAACAAAGCTGGAGACATCATTTCACCTCACTTCACTGTACTACCAGGCTACAGTAACCAAAAAAGCATGGTACTGGTACAAAAACAGACACATAGACCAATGGAACAGAATACAAAACTCAGAAATAAGGCCACACATCTACAATCATCTGATCTTCGACAAACCTGACAAAAACAAGCAATGGGGAAAGGATTTCCTATTCAATAAATGGTTCTGGGAGAACTGGCTAACTGTATGTAGAAAACTGAATGTGGACCCCTTCCTTATACCTTATACAAAAAATAACTCAAGATAGATTAAAGACTTAAATATAAAACCCAAAACTATAAAAACTCTAGAAGAAAATCTAGTCAGTGCCATTCAGGAAATAGGCATAGGCAAAGACTTCACAACAAAAATGTCAGAAGCAATTGCAATGAAAGCAAAAATTGACAAATGGGATCTAATTAAATTGAAGAGCTTCTGCACAGCAAAAGAAATTATCATCAGAGTAAACCTACAGAATGGGAGGAAATTTTTGTAATCTATTCATCTGACAAAGGTCTGATACCCAGAATCTACAAGGAACTTAAACAAATTTACAAAAAAAAAGGAAACACCATTAAAAAGTGGGCAAACGACATGAATAGACACTTCTCAAAAGAAGACATTTATGTGGCCAAGAAACATATGAAAAAAAGCTCAATATCACTGATCATTAGAGAAATGCAAATCAAAACCACAGTGAGATACCATCTTATGCCAGCCAGAATGGCGATTATTAAAAACTCAAGAAACAACAGATGCTGGCGAGGTTGCAGAGAAATAGAAACGCTTTTACAGCATTGGTGGGAATGCCAATTAGTTCAACTGTGGTAGACAGTGTGGCAATTCCTCAAAGATTTAGAACCAGAAATACCATTTGACCCAGCAATCCCATTACTGGGTATATACCCAGAGGAATATAAATCATTCTATTATAAAGATACATGCACTTGTAAGTTCATTGCAGCACTATTCATGATAGCAAAGACATGGAATCAACCTAAAAGCCCATCAATAACTAACTGGACTTTTTAAAAATGTGGTACATATATACCATGGAATACTATGCAGCCATAAAAAGGAATGAGATCATATCCTTTGCAGGGACATGGATGGAGCTGGAAGCCATTATCCTCAGCAAACTAATGCAGGAACAGAAAACCAAGCATCGCATGTTCTCACTTATAAGTGGGAGCTGAACAGTTAGAACACAGGGACACAGGAAGGGAAGCAACACACACTGGGGCCTGTCGGTAGTGTGGCGGGGGTGGACGGGAGAGCATCAGGACAAATAGCTAACGCATGCTGGGCTTAATACCTATGTGATGGGTTGACAGGTGCAGCAAATCACCATGGCACACATTTACCTATGTAATAAACCTGCACATCCTGCACATGTACCTTGGAACTTCAAATTTAAAATACATATATATGTCAGGCCAGGCGCAGTAACTCACACCTATAATCCCAGCACTTTGGGAGGCCAAGGCAGGTGGATTACCTGAGGTCAGGAGTTCAGGACCAGCCTGGCCAACATCATGAAACCCCATCTCTACTAAAAAATACAAAATTTACCCTGGCATGGTGGCGAGTGCCTGTAATCCCAACTACTCAGGAGGCCAAGACAGGAGAATTGCTTGAACCCAGGAGGCAGAGATTGTGGTGAGCTGAGATCACACCATTGCACTCCAGCCTGAGCAACAAGAGCGAGACTCCATGTCTCTCTCTCTCTCTCTCTCTCTCTCTCTTTCTCTCATATATATATATGCCCACATGAGTACTTGTACATGAATGTTCATAATAGCCAAAAACTGGAAACAATCTAAATATCCATCAACTGGTAACTAGATAAACATAATGTGACATATCCACATAATGGAAAACTATTCAGCAATAATAAATGAAATATTGACACATGCTATGTTTTTAATAGATAAAACTTAATATTATACTAAATGGAAGAAGCAAGATACAAAACACTACATATTGTATGATTCCATTTATATGAAATATCCAGATCATGCAAATTTATTAAAACAAAGCACAGATCCATAGTTGCCTATGGCTGGAACAGGAGGGAAGATTGACTGAAAATTGCTCAAGAGAATTTTGGGGGATAATGGATATGTTCTAAAACTGGATTTTGGTGATGACTGCACAACTTTATGAATGGCTAAGAATCATTGAATTGTATACTTTAAAAGGGTAAATTTATGGTATGTAAATTATACCTCAATAAAGCTATAAATAAAAGGTATGCATATTTATGAGGAGATAGCATTGCTCATATATAGATGCTTTTCACACTTAAAAAGTTTGTTATCTAAATGGTGACTACACAGTTCAAATGTTCTACTCCTGAACTTTTCCTTGCATTTGAAAATGTTCAAAATATAAATTAGAAAAATTCTTCAAACTTTGCATTTATTGCAGTATAACCTACAAATTATAAAGTTGAGGGCATTGAATAATACTGTATGCTACTTTATCATATTAAATGTAATTTTTAAAAATTAACTATTTTGATGACTGCTTAATTTATTTTTAATTATTTTAAGGTCTTTATAAGTGTACAGGCATTTATATAATTTCAGGAGAGCATTCTTATAAAGAACTGAGCATCAGGCTTTTACTCAGAAACATAGCCCTATAAAACATTCATCCTACAAAAAAAAGCAGTTTTTATTCTTATGATTTAGATTTCTGGCCCCTTTTCTGGAAAAATAGCCTGCTGGAAATGTGCTAACTGCCTTTCAAATGTTATTCACATATATCAGCTCCTTTTTCTTTTTATTTCACAACGACCGTTAAAGAACTTTCTATATCTAAATTCATTATGGAGACATTCACTTTAAATATCCTTGATTGTTGATAAAATATTATCTCAGTGTTTTGGTCTTTGCAGTTTAGGTTGGTGCCAGCTATATTTATGTCTTCTCAGAGTCATAACATTCCAGACTTAGAAGGACAGAGACGTTTACTTGGAAACTTGACAGAAAGTCTATAGCATAAAAAATAGATGCATTTCTAGGCTATAGCCTACACGTTGGTGAGTAAATTTTATTTTCACTCACATTCATATTTTACAATAATGCATTTCATTTTTAAAATTAGATATGTCTTTTCTTTCCCCCGTGTGCTTTATTTCTCTATTGAAACATTCACAAACTAGTCATAAATGTAATAGTAGTACAACGTCTTTCGTTAGCCAATATGGTTAAAACATAGGCCCTATTTTCAGCAGAAGCTCATCATTTACACTTTTAAATTAACTGAGTTGAACAATAGTGTCTCCGAAAAATAATAACTTTTAAAATTAAAATACTGTAAAATATTACTTATATGTTTTACATTATCAGAGACATTTCACATGTGTACAGATGTGTATCCTTATAGGATTTATTCTATGTATTCTTAGTGAGCAGTGAAGAGTTTTTTTCAAGAGTAATTTGGCCCTATATGTGCTTGCTTTTTTCTTGCCTCATTCACTGACTTTAATCCCCAAACACAAAGAAGAGGGAAGGTTAAGATGCAATGGCACGCTACTGGGCAAACCTCCTCCGACAGCCACCCTTCCCCAGGGTCTCTGCCCACTCCGTGTCCCCAGCCGTCTGCACATTTGTCGCTTGCACCACTTCCCTGGGGATGCAGTTGTTTCTTTACATGTCTGCCCCCCACTCTAGGGTGTGCTTCCCTGGAATGAAGAATCCATGTTTTATTTATCTTTGTATCCCCAGTGCCTGGGGTGTCCTTGTCTCTCAATAAATATAGCCTTTGAATAGCAGCTGGTCAGAATTCAGATTATTTCAGGTCAACATTTATTGAACATCTTCTATTTAATAAATGCTCAGGTCAAGTAGGCGACACAAAAATGAGTGGATATAATTCCATTGACCATAAGGAAGTGCGAAACCATTTAAATAATGAAGAACAATCTTTTGTGGTTAGAGAGTTTTTACATTTTTTATCTCACCTACTACCCTTTATGTGAAATTACATTTAACTTATATTTAGGAAGCAAATTTTTAAATTATTCACTTGTAATGCTTATTATAGATAATTACATTTCTATAATTCTAAAATATTAATAATAGCTAACTCTTGCCTAGGACCATCCTAAGTGCTTCACATACAATACCATATATCATTTATGCACAATACTTTACACACACTATATATGTCATTTATATACAATATGTTACCTACACTACTATATATGTCATTTATTCTCCACACCAATAATAAGTTGTTGCTTATTTTATAAATGAAGAAACAGAAGCAAGTGGAAGTTAAATAATTTACACAGGTAACAACACAGCTAGAAGATAATAGAGCCAAAATTTGAACCCACTTGTTTTCTCCCCCAGTGTTTAGCATAATATTTTCAGCAAATCTACAATTTAAACCTCTTCCTTTATCAGTGCTTCCTCTTGGTTGGCAAAAATTAAAACAAAACAAAACATAAATTAATGCTTACTTTTGGTTGGTAAAAGCTAAAAAACAAAACAAATAAACCCCTCTTCTATACAAGTTTAGTTTTGTCTAGTTAACGTGTTTAAATTCAGAAAAATCCACTTGTTCAGAATAGTTAAAATAATAAGGCAAGGGATGATAACACAGTCTGATCTCATACAGGAATTGTGGTAACAAGGTAGCTGCTGATGGTTGTCAAATTTGAACAATAGCTTCCTATTGGAAAAGAGAAGTCCCTTGACAATAAGATTCAAAGCTGGGATGAACCTCTGTAGCCATCCGAGGCTGAGAGTTTTCTCTATCCAAACATAAAATGACCCAACAATGACTGTGGGTCCTGTGAACTCACCGTCTATTTATTCTGAGCAAATTGGGTCAGTGTTTACTGGTCTGAAGAAAAAATGAAAATAGTCAAAATTACAAGGATTAGGATGGTAAAGAAGTGCAAATTGGGTCAATGTTTACTGGTCTGAAGCAAAAATCAAAATCGTCAAAATCACAAGGATTAGGACGGTAAACTACCCCCAATGGGGGTAGCAAAATATATATTGTGCTTGCCTTCTGTGTAAGTTCCCAGTCTTCTCTCCAGTGTGGATAGTTCTACTTATTGGTAATGCATTTGTTATTTTTATTTTTCCTACTTTCCATAAGTCATTGAGACAAATTACCTTAAAAATACATATATGTAAGCACATTTCTTTAAAATTTAAAAGAGAATAATAACCCAGGAGAGGGGGAGAGATTTATATCAACAACCAATGAGAAGACAGGGTAACGCAATTGAGAGTTTTGTTTAGCATTGAACTTCTTGGCAGACAAGGCTAAAAGAGAAACATTGTAATTATATAGTTTGCATTATCTGGTAAATAATGCAATTTATTCTTTGGAACACATAAATTTTTTCCCAACATAAAATTTCAAGAGAAACTTCCTTCAGGGCTATTTAAGTAATGGGTGATATTAAATTAACAAATAAACAGAAGTTTTATTAAAAGATGCAGAAATTAATACTCTTTGTTACCTTCTGAATGATTCCCTTTTTGTGCCACATATTTACTTGCATTTATATAGCATTAGAGACTTCATTCTATAAATAGTCCAATATAATAATTGCATAATGTCAAATAATTAGGGAAGCTGTTTTTACCTAAAAATTATTTGAACAGAACCTAAGCCAGATCTGCATTTTTTTAAAGAGACTGGATCTTGCTCTGCCACCCAGGCTGGAGAGCAATGGCACGATCACAGCTCCCTGCAGCCTCGACATTCCAGGTTCAAGAGATCCTCCCACCTCAGCCTCCCGAGCAGCTGGAACCACAGGCATGCACCACCATGCCTCATTTTTTTATTTTTGCAGAGATGGGGTCTCACTATGTTTTTCATGCTGTTACTGAACTACTGGGCTCAAGCAATCCTCCTGCCTCAGCCTCCCAAAGTGCTAGGATTACAGGCATGAGCTACTGTGCCCAGCCCCAGATCTGCATTTCTGTTCCAACACTTAATATAAATAAAAATTACTGAACACACTTAAATACATAGCCCACAGACCCTATAAAGCAACCACACAATAGAAACCACAAAACAACCAGCTAACAACTTTGTAATAGGATTAAAACCTCACATATCAATATTAACTTTGAATGTAAATGGTCTAAACACCCCACTTAAAAGGCACAGAGTGGCAAGTTAGATTTAAAAAATAAGACCCATTCATCTGCTGTCTTCAAGAGACCCATCTCACATGTAATTATACCCGTAGGATCAGGGTAAAGATTTGGAGGAAAATCTATCTTGCAAATGGAAAACGAAAAGAACAAGTGTCCTTATTATTGTATCAGTTAAAGCAGACTTTAAACCAACAATAGTAAAAAAGGATAAAGAAAGGCATTGCATAATAATAAAGGGTTCTATTCAACAAGAAGACTTAACTATCCAAATATATAAGCACCACCCAACATTGGCATACTCAGTTTCATAAAACAAGTACTTCTAGACCTACAAAAAGATTTTGACAGTCACACAATAATAGTGGGTGACTTCAACTCCCTACTGAAAATGTTAGAGAAATAATCAAGGCAGAAACTAACAAAGAAATTCTGAAATTAAATTTGACACTTGACCAATTGGACCTAATAGACATCTACAGAATACTCCACCTATCAAACACAAAATATATATTCTTCTCATCTGCACCCAGAATATATTCCAAGATCGACCACAGGCTCAGCAATAAAGCAAGTCTCAATAAACTCAGAAAAAAAAAATGAAGTCATACCAAACATACTCTTAGGCCACAGTGGAATAAAAACAGAAATGAACACCAAAAAGATCTCTTAAAAACACACAGTTACATGGAAATTAAACAACATGCTCCTGAATGACTTTTGGAAAAACGGCAAAATTAAGGCAGAAATAAAAAAATTCTATGAAACAAATGAAACCAGAAACAACATGCCAAAATCTCTGGAATGCAGCAAAAGCAATGTTAAGAGGAAAGCTTATAACACTAAACATCTACTTCAAACAGTTAAATAGATCTCAAAATAATGTTCTGACATCACACCTAAAGGAACTAGAAAAATAAGAACAAACTAACCCCAAACCTAGCAGAAGAAAAGAAATAACTAAAATCAGAGCAGAACTGAATGAAATTGAGACCCCCAAATCCATAAATAGTCAAAAGAACAAATATTGGCTCTTTGAAAGCATAAATAAAATCAATAGACTGCAAAAAGGGATACAAATAAAAGGGATACAAATAGGAAAAGAAGAAATCAAACTATCTCTCTTCACTGATTATATGATCTATACCTAGAGAATCTTAAAGACTCTGCCAAAAGGCTGCTGGAACTGATAAATAACTTCAGTAAAGTGTCAGGATACAAAATTAATGTACAAAAATCAGTAGCATTTCCACACACCAATAACTTTTAAGCTGACAGTCAAATCCAGAATACAATCCAATGTATGATAGCCACAAAAATAAATTAAATACCTAGGAACACATCTATCCAAGGAGATGAAAGATCTCTACAAGGAGAATTTTAAAAGACTGCTGAAAGAAAACATAGATGACAAAAACAAATGGAAAAATTTCCATGCTCATGGATTGGAAGAATCAATATTGTTAAAATGATCATACTGCTCAAAGCCATCTACAGATTCAATGCCATTCCTATCAAACTACCAATGTCATTTTTCACAGAATTAAAAAAAAAAAAGCTATTCTAAAATTTATATGGAACCAAAAAAGAGCCTGAATAGCCAAGGCAATCCTCAGGAAAGAAAAAGCCAGAGGCATTACATTACCCAACTTCAAACTATACTATAAGGCTACGGTAACCAAAATAGCACAGTACTGGTACAAAAACAGACATATAGGTCAATGGAACAGAAAAGAGAACCCAGAAATAAAGCTGTGCACCTCCAATCATCTGATAGTCAACAAAGTCAACAAAAACAAGTAATAGGGAAATGACTCTATTTAATAAATGGTGCTGGAATAGCTGGTTAGCCTTATGCAGATGAATTAAACTGGACCCCTGCCTTTCACCATATAAAAAAATTAACTCAAGATGGATTAAATATTTAAATGTAAGATGTCAAAGTATAAGAATCCCAGAAGAAAACCTAAGAAACACCATTCCAGACATTGGCCTTGGAAAAGAATTTATGACTAAATCCCCAAAAGCAATTGCAACAAAAACAACAATTGACAAATGGAACCTAATTAAACTAAAGAGCTTCTGCTCAGCAAAAGAAACTACAAATGAGTAAACAGACAGCCTATAGAATGAAAAAATATCTGTAAACTATGCATCTGACAAAGGTTTAATATCCCAAGTCTATAAGGAACTTAAACAATTCAATAAGCAAGAAACAAATAACCCCATTAAAAAGCAGCAAAAGACATGAACAGACACTGCTCAAAAGAAGACATCCAAGCAGCCAACAAACATATGAAAAAAATGTTCATCATCATTAATCACTAGAGAAAGGCAAATCAAATGAGATACCATCTCGCTCCAGTCAGAATGGCTATCGTTAAAAAGTCACAAAACAACACATGCTGGCAAGGCTATGGAGAAAAGGGAAAATTTATATACTGTTGGTGGGAATGTAAATTAATTAAGCCCCTGTGGAAAGCAGTTTGGAGATTTCTCAAAGAACTAAAAACAGAACTACCATTTGACCCAGCAATTCCATTACTGGGTATATATCCAAAAGAAAATAAATTGTTCTACCAAAAAGACACATGCAATCGTATGTTCATTGCAGAATTAGTCACAATAGCAAAGACAGATTCAACCTAGATGCCCACCAACAGTGGATTGGATAAAGAAAATGTCATACATATACACCATGGAATTCTACACAGCCATAAAATAGAATGAAATCATGCCCTTTGCAGCAACATGGGTGCAGCTGGAGGCCATTATCCTAAGCAAATTAACGCAGGAACAGAATACCAACTATCACATGCTCTCACTTATAAGTGAGAGCTAAACATTGACTCATAGACATAAAGATGGCAACAATAAACACTGGGGACTAATAGAATAGGGAGGGAGGGATGGGAGACAAGGGTTGAAAAAGTAAATATTGGGCACTGTGCTTACTACCTGGGTGATGGAATTAATCACACTCCAAATCTCAGCATCACACAACATACCCACATAACAAACATACATATGTACCTCCTGAATCTAAAATAAAAGTCGAAATTATTGTTTTTTATATGGAATTTCGCTCTTGTTGCCCAGGCTGCAGTGCAATGGCAACATCTCGGCTCACTACAACCTCTGCTTCCCAGGCTCAAGCGATTCTCCTGCCTCAGCCTCCTGAGTAACTAGGGTTACAGGTGTGTGCCACCACGCCTGGCTACTTTTTTTGTGTGTTTGTATTTTTAGTAGAGACATGGTTTCACCATGTTGGCCAGGCTGGTCTCGAACTCCTGACCTCAGGTGATCCACCCACCTTGGCCTCCCAAAGTGCTGGGATTACAGGCATAAGCCACCGCACCTGGCCCAAAATTATTTTTTAAAAAGTATGAAGGGCACAATTTCAAGATAAAGGACACTCTTCTAACTTGAACATATTAGCTTTTTTTTAAAAAAAAAAAAAAAAACTGGCTACGTATCTTTATTTTTTCCCTTTTTCCTAAACAGATGACAGCATTGTTCATGGACTGGCCCCAGCACTTGAGAAACACTACCACGGGATATATACAGAAATACAAAGACACAGTTCTTGCTTCAATTGACCCTACAATCAGCTGGGGGAAATAAAATCTAACATTGAAAACATAATAATTGTAAATGATAATCTAACATTAGGAAAAACATTATAAAGTAGAAGGGAGAGATCCCCAGGAGCTAGGGAGCTTAGTGGAAGCTTAGTGATCTGAGCTGTGTTTGAATGGAGAGAGATCGGAAATTTTAGAGGAGGACTGTCTGATAGAAGGACTGTGTAGAATAGATAAAAGCACAATATATACAATAAAGTTATTGGTTCAGTAGCATAAAGCACTCAAAATTTCTACGTTGTAGTTTCATATTTCAGTTTAGTGGAACCATTGTGTTCATTGGTGGGAACATCCCCCCCTTGGAGACTAAGGTCTCTAAACTAGCATAGCTCAAAGTTGCCAGGATAAGAAGCAGAATTTCTGTGAGTGAGATATTACTTGGAATTGTGAGAGTAGCCATTCCTACTTTAATCCCTTGATTTCCGGACCCATGTATTCTGGCTATGGGGACAGCAGCATATAATAACCTCTGATTCAAAGCATAAATTGTTTCCTGTATAATACAGCCCATTCTTTTCAAGTGTTATCTCCTAACCACATCACAACCGAGTCTTCAGTAAGCCATTCTACCTTTCAGTTAGGCTAGCTGTTTCTGGATCATGGAGTATGTAGTAAGACCAGTTCATTCAATAGTTATGATCCCAGTGCTGCATTTCTTTTGTAGCCAAAGAGTTTCTTGATCAGACTCAATACTGTACAGAAATCCATGATGATGGATAGCGCATTCTGAGGGTCCTTGGATGCAGTGCTGACAGAAGCATTATGAGCAGGAAAGGCAAATTCTTATTCAGAATATGTATGCTTCCTAGGAAGATGAATCTCTGCCACTTCCATAATAGAAGATGTCTAATGTAATCAGCCTGTCCCCAGGTGACTGGTCAGTTCCCACAGGGAATGGTGGCATACCCAGGATTCCATCTTAGTATCTGCTGTTGGCAGATTGGATACTCAACAGTAATATTAGACAGATAATTCTTCATAAGGAGAAGTTCATGCTGTTAAGCCCATGTTTAGCCTCCATCCCTGCCACGATAGACACTTTATTCATGGGCCCAATAAGCACTAGGGTGGCTGGTGTTACTGATATCCACAGAATGAATAATTGTGTCCCCCTGATTATTAAGAGCCTTCTCTGCAATGGATGCCTGTTGATGAGCATTGATATTGGGTACAAATATCTGCAGTCTGTGTCCATTCAGAGAGATCCAGCCATATACCTCTTCCCCAGACTTTCTTGTTACCAATATTCCAATCCTATTCAGTGTCCTCACTTGACAAAGCTTCAGTGTGACCTGGTAAGGAAACACTATTTAAAGGGCACAGATCCAATTTCAAAGAACAGGCAAAAAAGTGAATTAAGAGCTGAGAGATAATACATTGATAACTGGCATGTCATCCTAACTAGCACATTATGCCCTCCCCTAACCCATCATCTACCAATCCCTTTGAGGGGCACTTCGCCTATGCACATTGAAAACACCAGGTATGTGTCTGCCTGAAGGGTTTCACCTTGCTCTTCTTTTACCTAGAATGCTTATTTCCCAGATATCCAGATGACTTGCCCCTCATCTCCTTCAGGTATTTGCCCAAATGCCATCCCCTTAGTGATGGCATCCCTGGACACCTCACACTCCCTATTCCCCTTCTGTGCCTTATTTTACTCCATAACACTTATTGACATATAATGTTATATCTTTCTTATTTTATTTTTAGTCTCTTCTCCAGAAAACAATCTCCACAAAAACAGAGATGCTATTTTGTTCATTTTTGCATTCTCAGCATTTAAAATAATACCTGGCTCAGAGTAAGCTCTTAATAAATACGTGTTATTGAGTGGTTATAGAAAACTTAAATGTTCTTTGTGTTCATTTAAACCAATGGTGATTGAAAAGTCTATGACTCAAAAAAAACCTATAAACCATTCAGCTGTTCATCAACAGGAAAACTGATATATATTCCCTTATGTACAATGGAAAATTACTCAACAATAAAAAGGAATTAACTCCTGATATATACAGCAACATAGATAATTCTTAAAAAAAAAATATGTTGAGCAAAAGAAGCCAGTTTTAAAGGTAAATGCTGTATGTCTCCCTTTCTATAAAGTTTTATAACTGGTAAAACTAAGATGATAAAAATCAGAGAGAGGGGAAGGGAGCTCAAGGGTACCTTCCAGGGTGATAGAAATGTTGTATTCTTGATTGGGATGGAGGTCACACAGAAATATGCACTCATCAAAACTCATTGAATGACACACTTAAAATAAATACATTTCATCCTATGTAAATTTTACCTCACTGAAAAACTTGATAACAATTTAAATGTAAAATAAATATAAAGTTACAAAACAGTCTGTAATCCCAATTTGATAAATATCTGTTCATTAAACCAGGAGAAAAACTCAAGGTCATTCCCCAGAAATCAAGTCACAAAAGAGATTAGCTAAGGGCCCAGGAAAAGCTCTTGTATAGCTGAACAGGGAAATTGGGAAGTATTAAGTCCCTCCTCAAACATTTGAAATTAAGAGGCCTATAGTTCCTCTTTCCATTTTTAGTGTGGGTCTCCTAATCCTGTTATTTCTTATTATGACTACTGCTGTTCAAGCCTGGATACTGGTTTAATTCTAGAAAGAGTCACAGTTATAAGGATTGTAAATTGTTGAAAGAGGCTACCTAGGGAAATGGTAGTGTTTACCTCCATTACTTTTAAAGAAAGGCTATATACAGGAATATTGTTAAAAATGAGTTATGAATGACTACAATTAACTGTCTATGCAAGGTCTTGGAGTCACAAATTAAATTGTCCTTTAAGTTCCCATGATTTTGTTATGTCTTGAGTTCTATTTTGCCATTCTGAAAATGACACACAGTCATGCATCACTTAATGATGGGTATACACTCTTAGAAATGCATCCTTAGGTGATTTCATCATTGTTCAAACAACCCAGAGTGTACTCACAAAAACCTGGATGATATAGCTTACCACAAACCTAGGGTATATGGTATAGCCTATTGCTTCTGGGTTACAAACCTGTACAGTATATGTTACTGTAATTAATACTGTAGGCCATTGACACAATGGCTATGATATCAGTAGGTGAATTTTTCAGCTCCATTATAATCTTATGGGACTACTCTCATTTATGTGGTCTGTCATTGACCTAAACGTTATTATGCAGCTCATTACTACTATAATTTCTTGAAATTATTGCTACAGTTCAGCTGTGTTTTGGAGCCTGAAGAGAACACTTTCATTAACTGTAAAAAGTCCCTAAATTTCATGATCTTCCTCCATCAATTTCAAACCAACCCAGAATTTGACCTTTACTTCAAACAATTGTAATTATTATTCCTCTCTTTTTAGAATATATTTGCTACATGAATTATATTATCAATTCACTACACAAAAGAATGTGTCAGGTGGTTCTATAAAGAGAAATGCAGAAAAAAAAGAAATGTATCATCCAGACTACAGTACCTAACAGCATTTCCCTGGGTAGAGCAAGAATGGAAGAAGCACTTTGCCATTACACCTAATAGAAATCATCCGTATCCCTGAGCATGTTGCTGAAACAGAAATAGCAACAAGGAAATGGAAAATGAAAATGTCCCTCAGGTAACTGATGATAAAATGAATAGATCAGGCTCTTTGTAACTGGTAAGAAATCTGTACTTACTTGCACCACCTTTTCGGTATAAGCCAATAATGGCTTCCATATATAGGCTCTCATAAACCCTTCTTTTCAAACACAAAGAAAAGATTAATTAGAAAAGATTTTGTTGTCACCAAGTCTGTATCCACACCAGTTCTACACTAACTGTTCTGTTTACTTTCATTTGACACTGTATTTCCAAGCTTACTGGGCCACTGACTTTTTTTAAGTGTCATCATTTAATATCCTAATGAATAATTAGTGTTTCCCTGACCTTACTTTTGAAATTTCTAGTCTACACAACATGACTTGGTTGATCATTTTGACAAAATCCATTACTAATCACTTGTTTGAAAGACTCATATCTGGCTTGTAACAAAGTTAAGTAGGTTTGTATAGAGAACTATAACATTCACTGATACAACTTAAAGTAGTTAGTCATTTAAAAACAGCCAAATTACTTTGAAGACATATATTATGGGCTCCTTGTTTAACTTCTAAATGGTACAGTTTTGGGTTACAGTTGGAATACTCTGCTCACTAGACCAAAATCTGGGATTTCTTCTCTTTCTGAGGCAATTAGATTCTGCCTATTCTGAAACCAACCTCTCTGACCATGCCTTGGCATTTCATGGCTCTGGAAAAGCCTGGGTGAGAGAGTACAGACAGGCAAAGATCTAAATCTATCCCACTACTACAAAGTTCATAACAAACAACAAAATAAACAGACCAAAAAAAAGTCCAACTAATGCTGGATCAGCAATGCTATATTTTTCATTATGCTAGAATATTTTTAATTTGATATGTATCATGAGCAAAATGTTTACTTCTAGAGTTACTAACATTTTTATTGTATACATTCTTCTATTCTAAATTTAGCAAGGAAACGCAATTATGATTTGAATGGCATATCTTGGCTCTAAATGGCTTCTTTATTTGGAAAGCAATAACATTGCTTCAGAAGGAAAATAAATATTTGGCATGGTGAAGGCTTGAGATTTTTTTCTCACTACCAGAAGTCTTTGTCCTTTTCTATTCTTTGTCTCTGAATCACTGAATAATTTTAAAGACAATGTTGTCTTCCTAATTAGAAATCATTTTAAACATTCAGTTGGGGAAATAAAAAACCTATGAAGCAGTGTCATCGAGAATCTAATGATATTTGTAGCACTACAATTGTTTGAACTGATTTGATTTCAAATTTATTTAGGGAGATGCTTTAAAAATGCATGCTCATTTTTTTCTTCAAGTTTCAATATGGCTTATAAGTGGCCTTATTTTATGTGCTAGCAGGAAGGAGGTATTTCATGTGGAAAGGATAGTTAAAGAGTGAGAGTGGTGGAGGAATTTTAAATGAGGTATAAAAAATACTGGACTTTATTTTCATGCAGACTTTCAGGAGATGAAAGACACAAGAAGGTCTTGAATGGGCACTATCCCCTGGCAGCCAGACTAAAATGCATAATGTACTTAATCTAGCTAGTGACTAGAATTTCTTACAGTCAGTGCTATGGTTGGAATGATGATGTCCCCTCTAAAACTCATGTTGAAACTTAATCCCCAATGCAATAGTATCAAGAGATGTGGCCTCTGGGAGGTGATTAAGTCATGAGGGCAGAACCCTCATGAATGGGATTAGTACCCTTACAAAAGGGTTCAAGGTTAAAGGGGGCATTCTTTTGCCTTGCCTTTCCTTCCACCAAGTAAGGACACAGTAGTCCTCCCCTCTGGAGGATATTGCAATGATGCACCCTCTTGGAAGCAGAGAATAGCCTTCACCAAATAGGTATCAATCCTGCTGATACCTTGGTCTTGAATTTTCCAGCCTCCAAAACTGAGAAATATATTTCTATTGCTTATAAATTACCCAGTCTTAGGTATTTTGCTATAGCAGGACTAACAGACTAAGACAGTCAGGCATACTCCATTCATTCAGTGTCCTCTGCTTGGCTCTTTGGCTCATGCATCAATGCTGAAATCTTCAGAGTCCCTATAATGTCCAGTTAGGGAAAGGCAGGAGTCTGGAATCTGCTGGGTCTAGATGATCTGCCACACTGCAGAGCTGCTCAGATGAACTTTTTGTGGCCTTGCTCGTTCCCAGAATGGAAGACTACTGGAAGAATCACTCAATTTCATTCTACCCTGAAATATACCAATGTTGTTGTGGATTGAGGTTTCGAATGAATGATTCTGGGTCCAACTCGTAGCTGTGTAATTTGGGATAAGTTATATAACCTTTCTAAGAGTCAGCTTCCTGATTTGTAAAATGTAGCTACTACTAATTCTTATCTCACAGTGTTATGGTGAGAATCTAACAAATTAATGCATGTCAAAATCTGACACAATGCCTCATGGCAAATAAACATATCAAATGTGTTAATGTAAAAATATATTAATTCATTAAAAAGGCCCCAGATTCCTGAGGAATTTTCGGAAAGAACTTACTTTCCCTGGGGCAAGGATATCCTGACATATGTGAAATGAAACAACGTGTCTAGCAATTTCTTTCAGCCATAAAACCCAGTATCTCAGATAGATTATATCAGTGGGCTCTACTCAAAGTGGCCTCAAGGCCTGCATGGCAGCCCTGGAGAGATAACTTGGAACTCTGCTGGAAAACTACAAGAAAAACTCATCCACCATGGAATGACTCCCTCATCACCCATCTGCCCCTGCCCTTGGGTGGCCAAGGGAACCAAGTAGGCTGATATTGTTTCAGGTTGTATTTATTTACTCTTCCTCTTATATCAAAAAAGAAAGAAAGATTGAAACTGGAGAATTCAAATACAATAAAATCTCAAACTTTAATAAAAAGAGAATGGAAGGAAATGAACAATTATACCAGAAGAATTAAAGTTTTAAAAAGTTATATATATATAACGATATCTATATCTATATCTATATCTATATCTATATCTATCTATCTATCTATCTATCTATCTATCTATCTATCTATCTATATATGGCAGTGTCTGTCATCCAGGCTGGAATACAGTGGTACAATCATAGCTCACTGCAGCCTCTAACTCCTGGGCTCAAGTGATATTCCCACCACAGCCTCCTGAATAGCTGATATTACAGGCAGAAGTCACCATGCCCAGCTTATAGTTTTTGTTTTTTTTTTTTTTTAAGGGGAAAAAAAGAAATGTCCTGAGCTTTCTAACAGCTGAGGTAAGGTGGGAAAAATTAAAGATTTTTTAGGTTCCATTCACTACTTAAAAGGCATTGGCCAAACCATGTCAATGCCTTTCAAATCATTCACTGAGTGCTTGCAATATGCCAGGTCCTCTGTTAGATGCTCTTCAACAGCAAATCCTTTAGTTTTCTCAACCACCCAATGTGCTCTTAGGTCTTACCACCTCTGAATGGGGGAAGCTAGTATCAACCACACCTGTGCTCCAAACTGCTCTCTGTGCCCCTTCACATGGTCATTGCAAGTGCACTCTATGGGCTTCATAGAAAGAGAGTCTTGAGAGAGAGAGGGCAAAGTAGCAAGAAAAGTGACACAGAGAAACAAGAGCTATGCAAACCCTTATACCCTGTGAGTTTCAGGTACATGAAGAAGGTATTGTCTCCATGATGGGAATTTGATAAGGAAAGTTAGATTTCTTGTGTAGAGAGCAAAAGGAGTTCAAGCAAAGGGTTAAAGATTAAAAGGAAGGGTGGGTAAAAGTATGGGAGAGGAGGCCAGTCAGTGTGGGGATTAGTAGGCAGTAGAGGAGAGGGCTGCAGGGTGTCCATTAGAGATCTGGAGGGAGATTTGCTGAACTTGTTAAAATAGCCCCCTCTAGATTGCAAATAGGATGTTGGGATGGAGCCAGGGCTTCTCTGGGCCTGAGCAGCAAGCAGACCCTCCCCTCTGCTAATCCCGCACACAACTTCAGCAAAGCAGCTGATGCTAAATGACCTGCCAACATCTCCTCCCCTTCACATACTCACCCCCTCAAGCAATGTGTTATTTTGTGACACCTGTTCACTTTTTATAATTCCTTGCAGCTGTCCAATCTGTGCACTGTCACCAGATTTTATCCAGTTTTAAAACTCGAGGTCGTTGAGGGTGGGGGAGAGCCAGGGCAGGAACAGGATATGATTTGCCCAGTCCCAATGTGAACCTAGATATGAGCCCCTCTCATTCATGAATTTACTCACAGAGTATTGAGAACAGAAACTCATTTCCTATTTTTAAAAATATCTAATTCATATTCAGGGTTTTGGGGTTTGTTTTATTTATCCTTAATTTTTATTTTGAATTATTATGGGTAAATAATAGTTGTATGGGTAATAAATAGTTATTATTTATGGGGTGCATGTGATGTTTTGATACAGGCTCACAATGTGTAACCATCAAATCAGAATAATTGGGATTTCCATCACCTTAAGCATGTCTCATTTCTTTGTGTTAGGAACATTTCAATTCCATTCTTTTAGTTATCTTAAAATAAACAATAAATTATTGCTGACTATAGTCACTCTATTGTGCTACTGAATACTAGATCTTATTCATTACTAGATCTTATTCAATACTCAGTTTCATTCACTGTATTTTTATACCCATATTCAGTTTTGTTCAGGATAAATAAACCAATCTACCAAAGTGCCTGCACTTCTAGTTGTAACAGAATCATCATAGGACCATTTGTACATTAAAAAATAATAATGTTGACCATCATAAAAACGAGGCTGGGCTGTTAAAAATTAATCCCTTGCTGCTTTCTGTCATGAAGCCTCTGAGGAGGACAGTTGGATGGCAGAGGACGTGCACATGTGAGAATTACTCAGATGAATCTCAATTTGCAGGAGAAGAAAGGGCCTCAGCTGATGGAAGTAGTCTAGACATGTCTTATACATGGGTGATTCCAGAGTTGGTAGCATCCTCTTGGGAAGGATGCTTAACCCTCAATAGGACATTTTAAAGTAGATGATTTCTTCTCATCCAGCTAATAAGCAAAAAAGGTGTCTCTGGGGGACAGGAGTGAGGAACTAGAAAATATCATCTTATTCCCTTGATTGTAAGACAGCAATTTAATGAGAGCTTCGACTTGTTTGTTTGATTTGCAGAATGAGGGAGAGAGGTAGAACAGAAGGAAAACAGAGAGATGCCACATTAAACATGCATGTAGCCTTACTCCCATTCCAGAAATGTAAAAATACATGAAAATGTACATCTTAGAATCAAGGAAATATGGCAATAAAGCTAATTTTATTTATATATATATATATATTTTTTAATTACCACTGGTAAGTATTTGCTCTTTCTTCATGCTCATTTGAATGTTCCTAACAAGAAAACAAAACTAGGGTAACTTTTCAGAGCAGCCTTAATTTGCCATTCTCAGGAAGAAAGCACCCCTGCAAACCCAAAGTTTCTAACATATTCATCCAAGTCATCTAGTGGAGGTAAACAGCTCATTTGACTAAAACATTAAACCTAATCAGAGCTTCATATACTTATCTCATCAAGATGCACTGTTGGGAGACAACAGACCAAAGCTGATGCACAGCCCATTCCTCAGATGACCCACATGACTCCTCTCTGTGTTGTGTGTGTGTGTGTTAGTATCCCTCATCCCGGTAGTTTTGTGACAACTTAGAAACATGAAAAAGTTTGTCTCTGTACTTTAACAAAGTGGGTTAAAGCTGAGTGTGTGGCGAGCGAGAGTATAGGAAAGTCTGTCCAACCTGGCAAAGAACTATGTTGAAAAGGTCTCTATATATCAAGAGAAAAGAGCAGGAAAAGCAGGGAGTACAGGAAAGGGAGAAGATACAAGAGAGTAAGGAGGGAAACAAACTGCTCCCAGGACTCACCCATAGAACCAGGAGGAGATTCACTGGAGACCACATTCCAAGGTGCTTCACAGTCTGCCCCGAATTTCTCTCCATCCTTGCTATGGTTTGAATGTTTGCATTCCCTCCAAAATTCACATTGAAACTAAATCCCCAGTGCAACAGTACTGAGATGTGTACCTCCTAGAAAGTAATTGGCCCATGAGGGCTCTACCCTCATGGATGAGATTAATGCCTTATAAAAAGTCTTGAGGGGATGAGTTCACTCCTTCAGATCCTTTCTTCATGTGAGGACACAGTGTTTGTCCCCTCCAGAGGAAGTAGTCTTCAAGGGGCCAACTTGGAAGCAGAGACAGCCCTCACCAGCAACCAGGTCTGCTAGCATCTTGATCTTGGTCTTTTCAGCCTCCAGAACTGAAATATAAATTTCTGTTGTTTACAAATTACCCAGTCTTGGATATTTTATTGTGGCAGTACAAATCAAGTAAGACAACCTTGCCTTTCACCATTCTCTCACAAATACCTCAAATCCCAGAAGATCTTGCTGAATGGGACTGCTCCCTCTTGCCTACACTTGGATATCCCATTCACTCTAGTGCTTTCCTGTCTCTATTTCTCAACCTATGTTAATACCTTCACAGAAGGTAACTCCCCTACCGTATCCAGAAAACATCTTTCTTCTTTTAATGAACATATTATATGTCACTTCTTCCACGAAGTCTTTGCTGAGCCTACTGTTTTTTTTGTTTTGTTTTGTTTTGTTTTTTTGCAATGCATCATTCTTCTGAAACTACTTCTGTCATATTTTGTGTTATGATCATTTTTTTCTTGTCTTATTTTCCCTGGTTTAATTGCATTCAGAGTAGGCATTTTGTTTTAATCATTTTTCCATCCTCTGAGCAAGGAGAATAGTCATTCAGAGTCATATTCTATATTTAACAGAAAGTACATCAACAATTTAAACCATGGAGGTAATTCACACCTCAATGGGCACATGCCTAGAGAGATCTTGAGTCAATGGACCTGCCCGAATCCCTTTTAAGGGTTTCAGTTTTTCCATGTGCCTCTCATTGAGTGAGCCTCTTACCAAGATAAAATGGATTTTGGTATTTTAAATTTTATTTTTTAGACAACGTGATCCCTACAAGCAAAATAATTACTTCGTCTGCTGCTTAACTGAAAGAAAAAAATCTAGTCTAGTGCAAGAGACAAAATCTGGCTGCTCTGAATTTGTTGTGGGGCAGGATGTAAAACTGCAACTGGGCTATTTCTACCTTCTATGCTGTAGTTAGACCCTACATTCCATATTGAATGAGTCCCACTGAATCTCCACACATATCACACTATAGCCTAAATCATAAACTAGTTATCAGGTGTCTACTTCCCCAGAGTAGACATAGGCTCCTCATTCACTGGGACCCATTGTTCCCCACCTTAGTCTTGTTAGTGCCCACCTGGCACTTACTGAGCACTTACTAAATTATTTATAGAATTACTCCAGGCAAAATAAAAGGGGAAACTCTAAAGCCTGATCTTGGACTTTCTATTGCTAGGTAAGACAATGGCTATTAGATAATAGAACTGAATTGATGTTAACATTTTTTGAAATTTTACTTTAAGTTCTGGGATACATGTGCAGAATGGGCAGGTATGTTACATAGGTATACATGTGCCATGGTGGTCTGCTGCACCTATCAATCCATCGTCTAGGTTTTAGGCCTCACATGCATTAGGTATTTGTCCTAATGCTCTCCCTCCCCTTGCCCCCACCCCGCTGACAGGCCCTAGTGTGTGATATTCCCCTCCCTGTGTTCATGTGTTCTCATTGTTCAACTCCTGCTTATGAGTGAGAACATGTGGTGTTTGGTTTCCTGTTCCTATGTTAGTTTGCTGAGAATGATAATTTCCAGCTTCATCCATGTCCCTGCAAAGGACATGAACTCATCCTTTTTTATGGCTGCGTAGTGTTCCGTGGTGTATATTGCCATGTTTTCTTTATCCAGTCTATCATTGATGGGCATTTGGGTTGGCTCCAAGTCTTTGCTATTGTGAATAGTGCTGCAATAAATATACACGTGCATGTGTCTTTATAATAGAATGATTTATAAACCTTTGGGTATATACCCAGTAATAGGATTGCTGGGTCAAATGATATTTCTAGTTCCAGATCCTTGAGGAATCGCCAAACTGTCTTCCACAATGTCTGAACTAATTTACACTCCCACCAACAGCATAAAAGTATTCCTATTTCTCCACAGCCTCGCCAGCATCTGTTGTTTCCTGACTTTTTAATAATTGCCATTCTAACTGGCGATCTCATTGTGGTTTTGATTTGCATTTCTCTAATGACCAGTGATGATGAGCTTTTTTTCATATGTTTGATGGCTGCATAAATGTCTTCTTCTGAGATGTGTTTGTTCATATCCTTCACCCACTTTTTGATGGGGTTGTTTTTTTCTCGTAAATTTGTTTAAGTTCCTTGTAGATTCTGGATTTAGCCCTTTGTCAGATGGATAGATTGCCACAATTTTCCCTCATTCTGTAGGTTGCCTGTTTACTCTGATGATAGTTTATTTTGCTCTGCAGAACTCTTTAGTTTAATTAGATCCCCATTTGTCTATTTTGGCTTTTGTTGCCATTGCTTTTGGTGTTTTAGTTGTGAAAACTTTGCCCATACCTATGTCCTGAATGTTACTGCCTAGGTTTTCTTCTAGGGTTTTCATGGTTTTAGGTTTTACATTTAAATCTTTAATCCATCTTGAGTTAATTTTTATATAAGGTGTAAGGAAGGGGTCCAGTTTCCGTTTTCTGCATATGGCTAGCCAGTTTTCCCAGCACCATTTATTAAATAGGGAATCCTTTCCCCATTGCTTGTTTCTTTCACATTTGTCCAAGATCTGATGATTGTAGACGTGTGGTGTTATTTCTGCGGCCTCTGTTCTGTTCCATTGGTCTATGTATCTGTTTTGGTACCAGTACCATGCTGTTTTGGTTACTGTAGCCTTGTAGTATAGTTTGAAGTCAGGTAGCTGGATGCCTCCAGCTTTGTTCTTGTTGCTTAGGATTGTGTTGGCTATACTGGCTCAGCATACCACCCTCAAGACACCTGATCTCATCTGATGTTATTTATTTATTCATTTATTTATTTATTTATTTTTTGAGACGGAGTCTTGCTGTGTTGCCAAGCTGGAGTGCAGTGGCGCGATCTCAGCTTACTGCAACCTCCAACTCCCTGCTTCAAGCGATTTTCCTGCCTCAGCCTCCCGAGTAGCTGGGATTACAGGCATGTGCCACCACACCCAGCTTGATGTTAATTTTTGATTAAGCATTATACTGTGATTATTATCAAGTAAGAAAATTCTTTACTTTTAGAAAACACACACTGAAATATTTAGAAGTAAAGGAACGTCATGTATATAACTTTTTCTTAATGGGTTCAAAATTATGTGTTTGTGAATACACACACACACACCATGTTAATACAGGGAGCCTGGGTGAGGGTATTCATAAATTCTTTGTACTATTCTTGCAACTTTTTCTGTAAATCTGAAATTATGTAAAAACAAAAAAGGTATGGGGGGCATCTAAATATTATTATCTTACCTGTGTTCTGCTAAGATAGCCCGTACTTATAAGGATTAAGTAGCTCAACCAAGCTTATACGTGGTATGGCAGATCTGGTCTTTAGAGAAGCAGATGCCCAGAAGGGACTAGAACTGGAAAAGATTTTACTGGGGAAATTCCTGTTAAAGAGGGGAAGATGCAGGAGTGGGCAGGGTGAGTTTTAGATAGCTGTGCAGCTCTGAATCCTGAGAAGGAGAACAGGAAGGAAGCAGGCTGCCTTTATCCAAGTCTCTGGAGGCCTCTCATCTCCAGCTTTTTGGAGAAGGGGCCTATGGTTTTGCATGAATGGAAGTAAGCTTATCATTTTAATGTGTTTAGGAACTAGGATATGATGATACCTTTCCTCTGATTAGTGAGCACTCCCTTACATTCTGTGATGAAGTCCTTGTAAATAATAATCTTATTTTTTAATTCTGAGCCCATAAACTTATTTTCCATTAGCTTATGCAATCACATCATCTTAGAGATATTGCAAAGTGGGCTGTAGTTCAGCACATTACCTAGTTAATTAATCAGGCCTGATATTTTCCCTAGCCAGTTTTTTGGTGCAACAGAACATCAGTCAGATTGCAACTTCATAGTGAAGAGTATCATTCCAGCAATGATAAACCTTTAGATTCACATGGGATTACCAGAAGTCGAATTCTGCATCAAGAAAAGATGAGACATCAGTGGGGAGAATAAGACCAGCATCAGTCACAGGCCCTGAAAAAAGTGTTTTACTTAAAGTTCTCAGGACTTTGTCAAGAAATAATTTTCATAATAACTCAAAAGATTCCTATCATCAATGATATGTTTTTAATCTAAGTCAGCACTGTTTGGTCTGTAGGTGACAAGCCATTAAAGGATTTACAAGTTTAGAATGCAGGCCAAGCATGATTGGCATGGATAACATTCCCCTCATACATAGCTCTTATACTTTTACAAAAACATGCTGATTCTGTCATTATTGATAACATGTAAATACAACTTAAAGCATTACTAAGAATAGGCATTATCACTAGGTTATTCGTCAATCAATAGATGAAAACAGTACAACTTCCAGCACACAATACCTGGTGATGCTTTTCTTAGTTCCAAAATGTACCTTATATTTTAAAATGTTGGGAACCACTGCTATAGATGATGCCTCATACCATTAAATATCTTGCACACTATACTAAGTCCCCAGCATCCTCAGGTGAGGGCTTTCATAAAATTGATATCACGTTCTTTTTTATTAATAGTCCTGTATATTTTCAAAACTTTAAAATAAACACAAAGAATATGTAGGTATAAATGTTATAATTTCAAAGTCAACACTAGTATGTAAGTTTTTCTTATCTAAATACATACTAGGATACTTCCTATTTCAACACATGTACCTACAAACACGTGGCCATGCACATAACCTTGCTTCCTGCCCCTTGTAGGAAAGTTAAGATATACAACATTGTACATTGTTTCAACTTAAATCTTAGAAAATTAATGAGGTTGGCATTTAAAAATTCTGATCTAAGAAATAGAAATACAGGAAGATAATTATTCCTTGGATTAAAAACACTGAAGGCTAATGAAAAGTTAAGATTTAAATCTGGCCTGGATCATTAGACTTCAGAAGTTCTACTCCCAATTATCAAACACAGCATTCTGAGTGTTTTTCAGCCAGTCCTGTTCTCTTCTGTATCTTTCAAGATCACTGGGATATCACATTCTTAGTAGATTCTTTTGAGTACTTCCAAATCCAGCTGGAAAGGCAAAAAATAAATCAATTTACAATCTATAAGATGAATAGCAATAGGGACTATCATAACTAATGTGTTAATTCAATAAAATGAAGGGACTGTGTATTTATTCCTGTATTCTAGATGCAGAACCTAGATTACAAATTCTATGTGATCAAATTTCATTTTGGGAATCAAATTCAATTTTTACCTCAGATTTAGCACCAGCTTTTTCTCTCTGTTTCTGAATCTTCACAGTGCAGTACAAATTGGCATCACTCTGGGGGACACAGAAGTGTAGGCAGTTAAATTGGCTGTTTTCACACCTATATGTAAAGCTCTCCTACATAACAATCATTCAGAAACTATCCACTAAAAAAAGTTACCATTTTATTTCAAAAGCAAGCCAAAGCCATTCAGAGGTTTTGAAATAAAAGTATTTTTTCAAAAATATAACATCTTAGAAAAAATTCTGGTTATTCAGTGGAGAACTCCTTTATGCAGATATTAGGCGGGGGTCTAAAATGTGTCTGCTTCCTTGATATTGCAGAAAACATAAATGCTACAACTAAGCTCTTTGAAGGGAATATGCTGAGAACATGTAGATTTGTAAGCAAAGGTAATCTAGTCCAGCATGATTTGAAGGGTCCAGGCCTTCTTTTGTATCACATAAACCTTACTCAGCAATGTAATCCCCTATACACACCCACAGACACATAAACACATATACATACACACAAATACACACACACATACACACACACACACACACACAGAGAATCCTTACTTTTACCGTTAATCCATTACCTTGTGTCAGATATATCACCCTGGTGATTTTTTTAATTAAAGTTTTTCTATTACAAATAACTTCTGAAGTCCCTAACTCTTTATTTTATTTATTTATTTATTATTTTTTAAAACTTTTTATTTCCATAGGTTATTGGGGAACAAGTAGTATTTTGTTACATGAATAAGTTCTTTTTTAAAATTTATTATTTTATTTTATTTTTCCATAAGTTATTGGGGTACTGGTGGTATTTGGTTACATGAGTAAGTTCTTTAGTGATAATTTGTGAGATTTTAGTGCACCCATCACCTGTGCAGTATACATTACACCATATTTGTAGTCTTTTATCCCTCACCCCCTCCCACTCTTCCCCCCAAACCCCCAAAGTCCATTGTATCATTCTTAGGCCTTTGTGTCCTCATAACTTAGCTCTCATATATCAGTGAGAACATACGATATTTGGTTTTCCATTCCTGAGTCACTTCACTTAGAATAATAGTCTCCAATCTCATCCAGGTCACTGCAAATGCTGTTAATTCCTTCCTTTTTATGGCTGTGTAGTATTCCATTGTGTGTGTGTGTATACATATATATATACACACTGCAGTTTCTTTATGTGTGTGTGTGTATATGTGTGTGTGTGTGTATATACACATACATATATATATATGTGTGTGTGTATATATGTGTATATATATGCAGTTTCTTTATCCACTCATTGATTGATGGGCTTCTGGGTTGGTTCCACGATTTTACAATTGTGAATTGTGCTGCTATAAACGTGTGTGTGCAAGTATCTTTTCTAAATAATGACTTCTTTTCCTCTGGGTAGAAACCCAGTAGTGGGATTGCTGGATCAAATGGTAGTTCTACTTTTAGTTCTTTAAGGAATCTCCACACTGTTTTCCATAGTGGCTGCACTAGTTTACATTCCCACTAGCAGTGTAGAAATGTTCCCTGTTCACCGCATCTCTGTCAACATTTACTGTTGGTTTTTTCATTATGGCCATTCTTGCAGGAGTAAGGTGGTATCACATTGTGGTTTTGATTTGCAGTTCCCTGATCATTAGTGATGTTGAGCATTTTTTCATATGTTTGTTGGCCATTTGTATATCTTCTTTTGAGAATTGTCTATTCATGTCTTTAGCCCACTTTCTGATGGGATTGTTTTTTTCTTACTGATTTATTTGAGTTTGTAGTAGATTCTAGATATTAGTCCTATGTCAGATGTATAGATTGTGAAGATTTTGTCCCACTCTGTATGTTGTCTGTTTACTTTGCTGACTGTTCCCTTTGCCGTGCAAAAGCTCTTTAGTTTAATTAGGTCCCAGCTATTATCTTTGTTTTTATTGCATTTGCTTTGGGGTTCTTGGTCATAAAATCCTTGCCTAAGCCAATGTCTAAGAGGGTTTTTCCAATGTTATCTTCTGGAATTTTTATAGTTTCAGGTCTTAGGTTTAAGTCTTTAATCCATCTTGAGTTGATTTTTGTATAAGGTGAGAGATGAGGATCTAGTTTCATTCTCCTACATGTGGCTAGCCAATTATCCCAGCACCATCTGTTGAAAAGGGTGTCCTTTCCCCCACTTTATGTTCATGTTTGCTTTGTCAAAGATCAGTTGGCTGTAAGTATTTGGGTTTATTTCTGGATTCTCTGTTCTATTCCACTGGTCTATGTGCCTATTTTTATACCAGTACGAGGCTGTTTTGGTGACTATGGCTTTATACTATAGTTTGAAATCAAGTAGTGTGATGCCTCCAGATTTGTTCTTTTTGCTTAGTCTTGCTTTGGCTATGCAGGTTCTTTTTTGTTTCCATATGAATTTCAGAATTGTTTTTTCTAATTCTGTGAAGAATTATGGTGGTATTTTGATGGGGACTGTGTTGAATTTGTAGATTGCTTTTGGCAGTATGTTAATTTTCACAATATTGATTCTATCTGTCCATGAGCATGGGATGTGTTTCCATTTGTTTGTGTCATCTATGATTTCTTTCAGCAGCAGTGTTTTGTAGTTTTCCTTGTAGAGGTCTTTTGACTCCTTGGTTAGGTATATTCCTCAGTATTTTATTCTTTGCAGCTATTATAAAAGGGGTTGAGTTATTGATTTGATTATCTGCTTGGTTGCTGTTGGTGTATAGAAGAGCTACTGATTTGTGTACATTAATTTTGTATCCAGAAACTTTGCTGAATTCTTTTATCAATTCTAGGAGCTTTCTGGAGGAGTCTTTAGGGTTTTCAAGGTAAACGATCGTATCGTCAGCAAACAGTGACAGTTTGTGAAGTCCCTAACTCTTTATTTTGAATTCATTCATCAGATCACAGAGCAGATTTATCCCATTGAAGTTGAAGTCCTTTCCAGCTTACAGATTCTCTGCTTCTCTGGCTCTCCTAGCTAGCCACACAGATTAAGACTGCTGAGAACATGAAGCACCTTGTAGCAGGTAGCAGTTAGAGACTTTGTGAAAAACAGAGCTGGATGAACTGGAGGAATGTTACAACAATGAGGAAAACGAGGCCGGAGACTCTAAAATGCGCCAGGTATTGCACCAAAGATTAAAGATAAATAAATCTCTTAGTCCTTGTTAATCTTATCAGATTAACTCCTCAGTAAAGGTACATATTTAAAGATACATTATAGGCCAGTGTGGTGGCTTATGCCCATAAAGCCAGCATTTTGGGAGGCTAAGGTGGGAGGATTACTTGAGGTGAGAGGATGTCTTGAGGCCAAGAGTTCAAGACCAGCCTGGGCAACATAGACTCCATCCCTACAAAAGATTTAAAAATTAGCTGGATGTAGTAGGGTGCACCTGTAGTCCCAGCTACTCACTCAGTAGGCTGAGGCAGGAGGATCCCTTGAACTCAGAAGTGAGAGGCTGCAATGAGCTATGGTTGTATACCAGTGCACTCCAGCCTGAGCGACAGAGCAAGAATTTGTCTCTTAAAAAAAAAAAAAGATACATTATAAGGCTAACATTTAGGGATTTGGTGCAAGCAGAATTTCACTTGTCACATAATCAAACTCTATATTTTATAATCAAATCTTAGCTATAATGTGGAAGAGGCAAAAAGTTTCCTGATGTGTTCTATATATGCCTAATTCCATATCTCTAATACTTCATATGGCCAGTATAAAATTAATATACATGAATATATAAAAAATGAATATACATAAAATGTTAAGTGAATACACTTAAAATTTAATATATAATTTACATATTACATATAGATACATAAAGTCATCCAATGGGAACAGGTTGGTTTGCTCAAAGATCTTTACCCAATGATCAGTTAACCCAAATTCAACCCACTTTTGATTGGTTATTTATCTGTTCTGATGTTACACTATCTTTTGCCTCTTTTGGGCAATTAACTTACGATACAGTATGAAATGGGCAGGATACATTTCAAGCAAGAGTCTCAGGCATAATTCCCTATAGTTGCTTCTTCCATTTCTTTTGATATATGAGTGGAACGATCCAAGCTGGAGGACTGAAGCAGAGATTTAAGAGTGAAGTTGCCCCTCCTGGTGTATTTTGATATATGAAACCGACAATGCACAGTGTCTTCCAGATGATTATTTTGATACTATGTAAATTGGACATCTACAACCTAATAAACCTGCTGCTTCTCCAAATTCTGTATACCAGATATGAAATTGTTATAATACAAATCACAAACTACTTCAAACAATTGCATTCATTCCTTTTTATTCATGCATTCTATGAATATTTATTAAGTGCTACTATGCTACATGCTGGTGGTACATCATGGCGTGGCAAAGATAGGTAGTGATATAGTTTGTATGTTTGTCCTCACCCAAATTTCACGTTGAATTGTAATCCCCAGTATTGGAGGTAGGGCCTTTAGGAGGTGATTGGATCATGGGAGTGAGTTTCTCATGAATGGCTTAGTGCCATCCTCTTGGTGCTGTTCTTGCCATAGTGAGTGAGTTCTCACAAGATCTGGTTGTTTAAAAGTGTGTGGCACCTCCCTTGCCCTCTCTTGCTCCTGCTCCTGCCATGTGAGATGCCTGCTCCCTTCATCTTCTGCCATGATTGTAAGCTTCCTAAGGCTTCATGAGAAGCAGATGCCAGTGCTATGCTTCCTATATAGCCTGCAGAACTGTAAGCCAATTAAATCTCTTTTCTTATAGATTACCCAGTCTCAGGTGTTTCTCTATAGCAATACAAACATGGCCTAATACAGGTAGCTACCACCAAAAATTAATGTGTCCCCTTCCACAGTATTGAGATGACCCTAGGAAGTGGCTATTCATTCAGGAGTTCCATTTCTCAAACACCTTTGCACCTTGGGTAGAGCCATGTGAGTAGCTCTTACCATCAGAATGTGTTTGGAGGTAATGCATGTCACTTCTGGGTCAAGGACATTATAAATGGGTGCTTTCTCTATCTTTCTTTCCCCTGCTTGAAGCAGAGGATTCTGAGGTCCTAGGGAATAGTGGAGTAACAAAACAGAAAGAGCGTGAGTCCCTGAATAACCCTGCAGAGGAAAGCCACTCAGCAACTAGGTGAGGCTGAGGAGGATTTAACTGTGCAAAGAAGGAAAGAAAGACAGAAGGAAAAGCACGCACAGAATACTCCTAGTAAGAAAGCACATTTGTGAAAAACTAAAAGAAATCAGCATGACTGTTGATTTTAGCAGCTGGTTGTCACAAACCAGGTAAGCCTGGGAAAAGCCATCAAAGCAATTAGGAAATAACACATTCTGATTAAGGTAAAAAATAAATAGGGCAAAAAATAAATAGATAATCATACCTGTCCCAACATGGAATTTACTGAAATTATTAATACTTCATTACCCATTACACAGGCTACCATTATTGTACATATTTCTTTGTTTTATAATCCAGTGTGATGTTATGAACTGGAAATGGTGAAAAGTAAAATATTCAGAAGTAGGAATATATCCTTAGGGATACAAAAGAGCCTATCTGTTAACAAAGTGTTCAAAACTCAACAACCATATATTTGAAAGAATTTAACATGTGTTATATTTCCTTTAATTTAGGAGCCTGTGACTCTTTTGAAACTGCAGGCAAAAGTTTGTGGTTTTGAGCAAAACACAATTTTCTAGGGATAGGTTCCACAGCATACATCTGAGCCTACAAGATTAAAAACTAAATGGATTAGCGTCTAAAAATATTTAAAAGGGATTTTTAAAAGGAAAAAAAGAATATGAGCACTCAAAATGATGCAAAAATAGTAATAAAGTGCTGAATTTTAAGTGAGCTGACAATTAGGAAGGAACAGGTTTTAGGGAAATTGTCCCAGAACCCATCCAATGAACACAGAATCCTTCCAGTTATTATTTCATTAGTACAAGCAATGTATCCTCAGAGGCCAGATTTTATCTTCCATAACAGATTGGAAAAGGGAGAAATAAGAATTTGAAAAATTAAGTGCCTTGTTCAGAATTTACAGGAGAATCCCAAGGACCTCTTGAGTCACTATTTTTTTCTCTTAATCATCTGATTATTCCCATAAAATTGAATTGGGTGCCAAGAGAGCTCTTACCCTCAGAATTTAAATCTCTTCTGTGTCTTAGGGCCCAATGTTTGTAGTGATTAACTTAATAGGAAAGTTCTCTCCAATTAGCCAAAATCCATAATTCTCCTAAAAAGAGCAAACATTTTTCATAAATCCCAAATTGCAGACCAATCAGTCTGAGGGATAGTCTTTTAGAATTCTCTGTGAGTTGTATTTTCACCAAATTTCAAGATCACATTTTCCAAACCTAACATAAGGAGAAAACTGTTTTCAGACATTATCTTTTCAGTGTTCATCACTCTTACAAGATTTTTTACCTTTCTGTTAGAAACTGAGACATTATTTGCAAGATTCTTCTCTAAACAGGATTCATTTTTTATTTCATAGACAGGAACCTGCTGCTAAATTTAGCAAGAGATTCCTAATGTCTAAATGTTGACAATACTTTCGTAAGAGAATCACAGCAGCAGTCAAGTTCTAGTAGGTCAAGAAACTATATTTTGTCATTTTATCCAGGGCAAAGTGAGCCAAAAAAGACTGGTTCATCATGCAGATTATGACCCTGGACACTGGTTTTGATTATTTACCTTGAGAAATATAACTGCCAAATGAACTGGTAGATTCATTTCTGAGGATTAGCACATTCTCTCCAAGTCTCTAAGGAAAGCTCAATTACTGCCTCAAGATTGTTTGGTAAGCATGGATCTGAACATAGAGAGTTGGATGATTTTGATAGCAAATGTTAACCAAGTTATTATTGTTTTATGAGCTCTCCTAAGTCAGAGGTGGATTCTGGCAACTCATTTCCCCAGCGTATGTGAAAACCACTCCCTATCCTTCCATGAGACTATAACTGGCTTCCACCTCTCACTTTGGAACAGTGTGCTAGTTGCTTACCCCAACATCCATTCTCCCCATTCTTTCCTGGGAACAGAATCTTGATTTTTATTTGGCATATTGTCATTCAAAATAAAAAATAATTATCTTTCTCAGTGTGAGATATGACCATATTATAGAGTCTGGACAATGAGATATTGGTGGGTAAGATGAATAACTTATAGCAGACCAATATTCCCAATAAGAACCATTAGAAAAGCTAAATAAAAATATAAAACAAACAACAAATATGTTTAAAGCCATTAAAGGGCTACTAAAGCCACTAGAACTGTAGGAACTGTCATAGTTCATTTGGGCCTCTACAGCAAAGTACTATGACCTTGGGTAGCTTATAAACAATAGAAATTTATTTCTCACTTCTGGAGGTTGGGAAGTCTAAGATCAAGGGGCCTGAGATTTACTGTCTGATGAGGGCCCATTTCCTGGTTTATAGAAATGGTGCATTCTCCCTATGTCCTCACATGGTGGAAAGGACTAGTTAGCTCTTTATGGTCTCTTTATAAGGGCACTAATCTCACTTATGGTGTCTGCACCCTCCTGACCTAATCATGTCCCAAAGGCCCCCACCTCCAAATACCATCACTTTGATGATTCAGTTTCAACATACGAATTATGAGGGGATGCAAACATTCAGAACACTGCACGGATTAAATTTGGAAAAGAGGAAGATGGGCTAGACGTGGTAGTTCATACCTGTAATCCCAGCACTTTGGAAAGCTGAGGTGGGTGGATCATTTGAGGCCAGGAGTTTGAGACCAGCCTGGCCAACATGGCAAAACTCTTTCTCTATCAAAAAATACAAATATTAGCCAGGCATGGTGGTATGTACCTATAGTCCCAGCTACTCAGGGAGGCACAAGAATCACTTGAACCCAGGAGGTGGAGATTGCAGTGAGCCAAGATCGTGCCACTGCACTCCAGCCTGGGTGACAGAGTGAGACTGCATCTCAAAAAAAAAAAAAAAAAAAAAAAAGGAAGGAAAGTGGAAGATGATGGAGAAGTGAGTTGAGCTGATCATTTGCAACTGCTTCTCTCTGAGTCAGGGCAAGAGGTGGCTGAGATTCCAGCCTTTGCACATACAGAGAGGGCTGCTAACAGGGAAGCCAGTAGAGATTTTGATTGTGTCACGGGGCTGGAGAATCAAAATTAGAAATATCCTGGGCCAAAAACGCTGAGGAAGGCAGGGGCAGAGAACTAAGCCTGACATGTGGCTAGTTCCTCTTTTAACCATTTACCAAATTCTGAAACTAAACTGAGCAGGAGACTAAGGACCTAAGTAAAAAGCCTCTGGAAAACAGAACAGAGTTTTCAGCTAAGAGGCAAGGATTAGAACTCAGGACCTTCCAGGTGCCCAGAAAATACATCAGGCTCTTCGCTGAAAGACCTAGAGGGATACACCTTAGGAGCAAAGAATAATAGAAGTAGGCAGACACTTACTGAAACTGAAGTGGCTAAACAGAGTAAGATTATCAGACCCAATTTTTTTCTGTCGGAAAAAAATGGTGAATACTTTCTGGATGGAGATAAAATTATCTGGAGGCTATCTAGTAATAAACAATATCTGGCATGCAATCAAATTTATTACACACTCCAAAAGATAGAACCATATGACACAAAATGAAGAGAAAAATTAGACAACAGATGTAGAACTACAGGTGGTTCTTATAGTGGAATTATCAAAGATTTTTAAATAGCAAGATTAATATGTTAGAGAAAACAGACAAAAAGATAAAGAAATGTACTATATAATTAGAATTCATAAAAAGAATCAAATGAAAGTTCTAGGACTAAAAAACATAATACCTGAAAGTAAGAATTCAAATCATGGGTTTAACAAGAGACTAGAGATAGCAATAAAGAGCATTAGTGAAGTAGAAGACAGACTGCTGGGAAAAACCTAGAGTGATGCACTAAGAGAAAACAGGATATAAAATTTAGAAGAATGTACGATACACATAATAAAAAGTTTAACATAAATTTAATTGGATTCCCAAAAGAAGAGAAAAAAGAATATGGGGGAAAATGGAAGAACTTTTGAAGGATTGAAGAATTTCCAAAAGTGATTTAAAAAAATAGAAATCATTCCCAGAGCAGCTAAGAAAAAATAGTATGTTATCTTCAAATACAACAACAATAACAACAATTAAATGGAAGATAATTTCTCAACAGAACTTCTGAAAGCCAGACAATAATGAGACGGTGTATTGAAAGATATTAAAGAAAATTACTTTTAGTCTCAAACTGTATATTCAGTGAAATTATTCTTCAAAAATGAAGGCAAAATAAAGATGTTTTCAAATAAACAAAACAGAATTTTTATCAGCAAACCTGCACTAAGAGAAATACTAAAGAAAGTTTTTCAGCCAGAAAGAAAACTATTCCAGATTGAAACACAGAAAGGGAGGCAGTAAAACAATGAAAAAGATTGTAAAAATGAAATATTGAGCATACAAAGCAATAATAATGTCTTACAAGGTTTAAAATATGTATAGAAATAAAATATAAAAGTTAGCAGGGGGATAATTAAGTTAAAAGTATCTAAAGTTTTAATGTTATCAGAAAAGTGGTAAAAGATAATCCATATTTGACTAAAATTAATCAAGGCTGCATGCTGAAATTAACCTCTGAAAAATGGTAAAAAATAAATGTAAAAATAAAAGTTAATAGAGGCTAGGCACAGCAGCTGATGCCTGCAGTCCCAACACTCTGGAAGGCTGAGGTAAATGGAATAATAAAAATTATTTGATTAATTCCAAAGAAAGCAGGAAAAGAAAGAAAAAGATAGAAAAATAGGTAAAATAGCAAGTTGATATATCAAACCAAATATAACTATAATTACACTACATGTAAATGAACCCATTGCAAATTTAAGTTCAATAATGTAACTGAAATAAACACTCCAAATATTTCGTTTTAGTTTGGTGTGCTATAACAAAGTACCATAGACTGGATGGCTTCTAAACAGCAGAATTTATTTCTCACAGTCTAGGGGCTGGAAGCCTGAGATCAGGGTGCCAGTATGTTTGGGCTCTGTTGAGGGTCCCCTTCTGGGTTGTGGACTGTCAACTTCTCATTGTATGGCAGAAAGAGAGGGAGCTAGCTCTTCAGCCTCTTCTTATAAAGGCACTAATCTCATTCATGAGGGTTCCCCCTCACGTCCTAATTACCTCCCAAGTCCCCATCCTCAATAACATCAATTTCAGCATATGAATTTTGTGGGGCAAATGAGTATTCAGTCCATAACTTATTTGAAAGATACATAGCAGATTGTTCACTGTTGCACCTCTGGGGAGTGAAAGGGGTTGTGGGGAGAATAAGAATTTTATTTTCAAAAATTTCAGTTGTTAGAAATGTTCCCATTATGTTTCATTTTAAAATTTAAAAGAATAAAAATGTGATTAATATTTTATATACCTATTTTTCTAGTCAACTATGCTACAAATTTTGTACATTTCTTTCTTTGGACCTCAAACATTTTTTAAGATTATCCTCAATATTGGTTATTACATAGTTTTTAAAGTTATTATGATAAACTATCATTGTCCATTTTGTTTTTTAACAAGTTACTGGTTGTATACAAAAGAGCTATGGATTTTATCATGGTTTTCCTTATAACCGGCTACTTTAGTGGATGCATTAACTGAATCAGCTCTCCTCTTTCAGACATGAAAGTAAGTTAGTACCTTGGAACACATAGATGTACCCTCTTTTTACATAGTTATGGAAATGTGTAACACTGATGGACTGTGGGAACCCATTTCCTCCCGTGACCATTAGAGCCAATCAGTTCTTCATGTTCTTGATACAGTTCCTGTTTTGTCTCGAACTGTTTGGCTTAATCACAGTTCCTTGTGTTATTGCCTATTTACACAGGTTTTTCTTTTAAAAAGACTAGTCTTTAAAAACAGACACTTTATTAACAGATAAAATAAAATACCTGCAAATATTAACCTTACCCGCTCCACCAGGCAGTTCACTCTTATGCACTGAGGACCCTCTGCTGTGGATGTCCAAACTTCCAGTGGCTGGGGTATCTGTTCTCCTGAGACTGTGCCTTGCATGAGCACAGGTGCTCCTCGGGGACCTGGGGGTGTCCAGCTAACCTCAATAGTCCCTGGAACCACCTCTCCCCTCTTTTAGGCTTCATTAGACCACTTACTCTCTCTGAGTTAAATTTCTCCGTGCTGCTTGCTATGGTTCCAGCCAGCAGTGTGGTCTCTATGCCCCAAGAGATAGATCAGAGTTTCCCAAACTGTGAAATATTCTACAGACTGTTCATTGTGAAGTGGCTACCTTGTCCGGGGTACATACCCGGGGTTTGTTGTTTGGCACCAGGAAAATTTAGGACACGGACACACACGAGGAGTTTAGGAGTGGAGGTTATTAGGTAGAAGAAAAGAGAAACTAAAACAGCTCTCTCTATAGAGAGAGGGAACTTCCGAGAGGAAAGACCAGCAGGTGGCTGATGCACTGGAAGTTATAGTCAGGTTTGAGGAGGTAGTGTCTGATTTACATAGGACTCGATCAGGTATGCCATTTACATAGTGCAGGGGAAGGCTGGCTGCCCCACCCTAATCTTATTATGAAAATCAACTTTCCCCTTAGCTCCTGCCATCTTGTCCGCTCCTTACTGTACATGTGGCTGACAAAGAGAAGGGAAGACAGCCGCCTTCTTGAACATGATTGGCACAACTGCAGGCATCTATGTCTGCAGCTCGATTTTATAGGCTGCTGTTGTTAGAAAGGAAAATGATTTGGGGCTGCTTTTCATTAAAAAAAATCCTTACGGAGGGCTTCCATACCCTCGCTATCTGCCTACGTAATGTCTTTTTAACTCCAGTATCATTTGGTATACTGAGAAAATAATCTTACACCAGGTACATTAGTTTTGTAAATCCTTAACATTTTAACGCTTTTATTTATTTTTACTCCATTGCATCTCAGAGCATTTAATCTGTACCTGTGTAATTTTTTAAAAAATCCAACAGATTTTGTTGTTTTGTTTTGTTTTTTCTAAATCCATTGTTGATGGATTTTTAAAACTATATAGATATTAGAAAGAAAACCAAAACTATCATATCGTTCCATCACCCAGATAACTCCTGGGGACATATAAAAAAAATTAAAGTTATACATGTACATAATTAAAAAGTTAACAACAGAAAAACAAAAGCCAAATGTATACTCATTAACTCATTTATTTGCAAATATGTAACCAGAGGTTATGACTGGACCAGAAGTAAGATTCAGATGCTGCAACCTTTGGAGATTGGGGCCCATCCTCAGTAAGTCTTTATTGTGATCTAGACATTAAATAATCTTGAAATGTTCATTTCTGTAAGAAAACATTTTAAATGGTCCATTTGTAAGGCATGGTAAATCTAAGCACTGGCAGCCAGCCTGCGGATGTAACAAATCACATGGCTCATGTTCCTAGAAGGTCATATTAAGCGAACAGAATGTAGAGGAGGGGTCAGCCCATAAAAGGGAAGAAAGTTTCTTTACTGGGAAATCAAAACTTAAGCAGGGAAGGGGACTGGGGTATAACCTTATAAGGGGGATAATGAAACTTAGGCGATGTGGGGGAAGACTGTAACCCCATAGTGCTCTACCAGTGAGGAACTAGGGGAGGGACTTGTGTGCTAGGAGATAAATTACCTGTTGTAGCTGCCCTGGATGTGCCTGCCAACCAGACATCCATCAGATCTTGCAAGACCGCTATTAAAAGTCTCACTTTTCGCTGTTCTTTGTGCTTCTGAGTCCATTCTTTGGATTTGGACGGGTGAGCATTTTTCTCACAATTTCCCATACTGAATCAGAAAACTCTTGTTCTTAAACTTGTTAACTGTTGTTCTCAGAACAAAGAATTCTATAGTCAAATACTCGGTAAATGTCACCCATTTCTTTCATGGGACATAAAGTAAGTTCTAATTCATTACTCACATACCTTTTAAAAGCAGATGCATGTTCTTTAAATTTATCAGAGATGAGAAAGAATACTGCAGTTAATTCAAGTATATCTGTGTCATCTGGTAATGCTTACACTACCATACTGGTTTTATTTCAGGCACCTTCCAGCACAATCTATATTTAACTACAAGGAACAGTGGCTATTTCTTAGGAACCTGAAGCAAGATCCAGAAAGAACTCAAAAAGATTACTCAGTAACTCCCCGTCTGTAAGGAGTCCTTGGGGAGCAGAACCCAAATTATCCATCTTTCCCCACAATTTTCTTTCCCCACAGTGCCTTGCATTTAGAATTTGTTCTATAAGTCTTCTCTGAATTAACTGAAAGGAATAACCATTTAGAAGGGATGACTTATACCTTGAAGATAAGATGTTTCAGGTGGATCATTGTGCTTTTTCTTCTTCAGGAAACAAACAAACAAACAAAAAACGGGTGGGGCGGGTTCTGAGGCTCTGACCCTGAACAAATGAAGAATCGGAGTCACAATGCTAGAACTGGTATAAACTAGCCCTTACACAAGGGAACTCAGAGTGCTTTTCAGTTTCACAGGGCAATACTGTTTAAAGCAGATTCAATCCAAAAGCAGATTCAATCCAAACGTAGAGAAGAGGAGGTGGAGAAAGACTGTCTGCAGTTTGAAATGACAGACTTCCACCAATTTCAATTAGCATGTGAAAGAGACTTTCATATCCATTTTTATTCAAATATACCCCCTTTGTAGTCATAGTAACCCTTTTATATTTTGATTTGGTTGCAGCTACAAGTCTACTTGAGCCATTCATTTTATCCTTTCTCCTAAATATACCTAATTTATTTCTCATTTGTTCTTTCTAATAGAATCCACTGTTGTACTTTTTCTTCTAACATATATCGGTTCTCCCTAAAGGATGTGAGAAAAGCAAAATAAAATATCACATTGAATAACCAAATTAGGAAACAACTTTCTGTACTAACAGAAAAGGCTAGAAGATGTCGTTGTGTTCAGATAAATGGCAAAAGCCAAGTTCTTACATAAATTTCAAATCTATCGCCTTCTTTTTGTTCCTTGTTACCATAAAGATGTACCACTTTACTAACTTAAAGTACTGGGATTATAAATAGCTCCACTTAGGTTATGAAGTTCAAGAGTCAGATCAGCAGGATTGTTTCCAAAAAGGGACAGAATTCAAATGAAATCCATTTTTCATTTCTTTTTTAACATAAAGGGAAATCTCAAATGAGATATAAGATGTAGTGTAAAATTAGCATTTCTCCCTATGTTTTCTCTTTCAGTCCCTGTTTTGACATGTGATTTTGTGATTACAGAATTGAGTTTTCAAATCCATCTATTTAGAAACAGGCATCAAAATTCAAAGCAGATGGAATCTCAGAGTTTGTCTAGTACAGAGTCTTTATTTTGCAGGTGAGAAAACTGAGGCTGTAAAAAAAGCAGGGACCTACTTGTGAAAATAAATAAAATCTAAAAGTTGTTAGAATCCCCAAAACACTTTAAGTCATGAGAGAGCTGTAACTGTGATGTGAGTCGCATGGCATGTAGTTGCAACTTCCGCGTCTTAGATTATGGATTAACTCTCTTTCTCATTGTTCTTAAATGACTAGAAGAAACCAGAGACCAGACCTTCTACCCTTCTAATCACTGACCTTTGTTATATTAATAGTTAATATATTAACTGTCTCCTGTATTGTCCTCTCTAACTTAGATCAGATAGCTCAGAAGATCTCATGACTGTTATATCTTCAGTGTGGAATGTTAAAGATACCTTTCCTGAAAGAAAAGACTATCTCAACCAATTCTATCCTAAACTCATTGTAACTACACAGTAAACCTTATATAGAAAGATGGTGACATTTTCTTAAGCTTCCCTAAACCTTGTCTATATAAATGACCCCAAACCTTTATATTTCAAAACATTAATTTCCGTTCTTTGAAATCTGTGCTTCCCAAGTGCATGTCAAGCTTTGTACTCAAATAAACTCTATATCTAATCATATTTTCTGAATTTCTGTAGGATATGCTCAAGATCACACATTTAATTAATGGCTAGAAGCTAAGCCCCCGACGCCTGATCTGTGTGCACACTCCACCCTTTACCCAGTCTTCACACCTAGCTGATTCCACTCTATCCCTTATAGCTTTAAATTTTAGGATTTCACTTGTTGCTAAAGTTTTTCTAAATAATTATATTTTTAAAATAAAATTAACCCTTTTTAGTCTGAGTTATCCTAATACTTGATTAATAGTATGCCTATTCTAATTTTTTCTAGTTTAAGAGCCAAAGTCAGAGTAAAATGAGGTAATACAAAGTTTTGCTTTAATTTTTAGGAGGAAAAAAGACTTTCACTTATTCATTCATTCAACAAGCATGAATCTATAGTGACATTTCACTGTGAATAAAGCTTAAGCCTCAGGGACCTACACTTGCCCAACCCTATAAATTAAATGCCCTATAAGTAAGTTTGCTTTTTTTTTTTTTTTTTTTTTTAAATTCAGACCCATGAAAGTGTTTGAGCTTCAGGCCACACAAAACCAGAATCTAACAGTGAAAAAAAAAAAAAAAAAAGTATCAAGCTCATACCCTGGATGCCTTTGAAGGCATAGGTTCAAAAAGAACTAATCAGGGTAACCTAATTTTTATTTCTTGTTTTGATCGCTCACTATGTTTGATTGCTCACAGCAAGGGATTGAATTCATTCACTCAGGCAACAAATGTTTATTAAGAGACTTCTATGTGTCAAATACTATTCAAAGGTTTGGGGACATCACATTGACAAAGTACTTGCCCTCACAGAGCATAGTCCAGCAGAATCAACCATATGTATGTTCATTTTGAGTTAATCTCCTAAAGTGTATTTTTTAATAAGGTGAAGTAATGTTGCTCTGCATAATAGCATTGTTGGGTCGATTTATTGTTAGATGAGAAACCAAACATTAAGGTATTGATTAATGGATTTATGTTGCCTTGTATAGTAGTCTCTAGAAAAATGGCATAGGAAATATCTGTTTATGGTATTGTCATGTTCAATTATACTAACTACCTCAATGTAAAACATAAGCATCCTTACAAAATGTACAGCTAAAGAGGGTAAGTCAATATGATGAGTGACAAAGTCAAAATGTGTCAATATTTTCCATGAAATGTAGGTGGGTACTTATGTAAAATTATTCCATTATTGACACCATTATACCACATATCATGCTGTGCTGACCAGAGTCAAGAATAATATGTTAGTATTCTGTGTTCAATCACTATGATGGTTTGTCAAATTATGTCAGCTTTAATACTTAAAACCTTTCTTGCAAAGTTAAAGGAAGTGCTGACAGCTCTGTTAGAATATCATTTATTAAAATCAAATCTCCAAACATCTGAAAGTCAATTAATATAATATGCTACATTAGTAGAATGAAGGAGAAATGCTACCTGATCATTTTGATCCAGAAGAAGCATTTGATAAAACCTAACATGATTTTATGATTAAAAATTAAAACACTCAACAAACTAAGAATAGAAGGGAGCTTCCTCAGCCTGATGAGACCATCTATGAAATATGCACAGCCAGTATCGTACTTAATGGTGGAAGATTGAATGCCTTCCCCCTGAGATCAGGAATAAGACAGCTCTTACCACTTTGATTCAATGTCGTACTTGAGGTTCTAACCAGTGCAATTAGAAAATGAAAATAAAAAAGCATCTTGATTACAAAGGAAGAATTAAACTCTCTATTTGCAAATGACAGGATCTTGAACATAGGAAATCCTAAGGAATCCCCCAAAAGCTATTAGAATGAATAAACAGGTTCAGCAAGTTTGTAGGATATAATATAATATAATATACAAACATCAGTTATATTTCTATATGCCAGCAATGGAAAATTGTAAAATGAAATTAGGAAAGCAATTCCATTTATAACTTTGAAAATAATAAATTAGTTAAGATTAAATTTAACAAAAGAGTACCCCATAAATATGTACAAATAGTATATATTCATTTAAAAATGTTTTCAAGAGGTACAAAACATATACTCTGAAAAGTTACAAAACATTTTTGGAAGAAATTAAAGAGGACCTAAATAAATATAAGTAATTTCCATGTTTGTGGATTGAAAGGCTTAATATTAATATGGCAATTCTCTCCAAATTGATCTACCAGTTCAACACAATTTCTATCAGAATCCCAGCTGGCTATTTCACAGGCTACCCACTTTAACAAGCTGGCTCTATAATTCATGGGTAAATGCAAGAGACCCAGAATAGCCAAAATAATATTGAAAAAGAACAATGCTAGAGGACTCACATTTCACTATTTTTCCACAACATCCGAAGATATACCAGATTAATTTATTGTCAATATCATTTCTTTTTCACTAAATAAAATTTCTTCTTCATTAATTGCCATTTTTTCATCACTAAAAACAAGAGAAATGTATATTTTTAAAAGATGAATTTAATGGGATATGAATTATATCTCAATTAAATTATTTTATTAATAGAAACCCCAATGCTCCAAATTCTTTTTAGTTTCTCAAATAATTTAACTATGCCCTCTCACAATTTCTAACAATAGCATAATCTCCAAACTGCTTTTCAACTCTAGCACCATAAGCTGACAACTGAGGTGCAAATATTTCTCTAATTTTTATTATTTCATTTCTCATCTCTTCTGAACAATTGGGTAATTCTCTCTGATGTTTATTTGATGAAAAGTAGTAAATATAAGGTTATTGAGAAAACATTTATTTTATATTTTTATGGCATTAATCATAAGGGATTTAATATGGTTACTTAAATAGTGCCAAATTAAAATATCCAGAGTTTAAAAAAATTATAGTTAAAACTCCAGACTTTCTGTCTAACATTACACTAGCACAACTATGTAAAGTCCAGTAAGGTTTTTATGTCAATATATTTCATTGAAATCATTTTTTCTCAAGCACCACCAACAAAATACTTTTGTAGAGCTTTTATATGTCAGCATCCCAAGACTAAAAAACAAAAGAGCAATTTTCAACTCTCTCTTCAAAGTATTGAATTTTTCATTTAAAGAAAATGATTCTTTCTTTGTTTATATAGAGCAGATGAAGCTTTGTCAATAATAATTGAAATTTTACTGTCTTATGTTTTCCAAAAGAAGCATTCTCATTTCAGTACACATCTTCTTAACAAGTCAGAACTACGCATATAGATTACAGTGTGTCCTGTCTCAGTCCATTCAAGCTGCTATAACAAAAGTACCATAAACGGGGTGGATTTTAAACAATAGAAATTTTTTTTCATACAGTTCTACAGGCTGAAAAGTCCAAGATCAAGGTGTCAACAGATTCAGTGTCTGGTGAGGGTTCACTCTGCTTCATGTGGCAACTTCTTTCTGTATCCTCACATAGTGGAAGAGGCAAATAAGCTCCCTAGGACTTATTTTATAAAAGCCCTAATCCCATTCATGAGGGCTCCATCCTCATGACCTGATCACCCCCTAAAGACCCAATCTCTTAATACTATTGCATTGGGAATTACATTTCAATATGTATGTTTTGAGGGACACAAACATTCAGACCATAGCATATCCATATTAACATTATTATTTCTCTGAAGTTTTATTAAATATTCATGCCTAAAACTGACCATAATTTTTCTGGACTTTCACATAATTTCATTTAATTTTTCAAGAATTTGATTTTTAAAATTTTTAAGCATTTTTATTGTTTTATCCATTCTTCGTGGCTTTTTTATTTTTATTATTATACTTTAAGTTCTAGGGTACATGTGCATAACGTGCAGGTTTGTTAGATATGTATACTTGTGCCATGTTGGTGTGCTGCACCCATCAACTCAACAGCACCCATCAACTCGTCATTTACATCAGGTATAACTCCCAATGCAATACCTCCCCCCTACCCCCTACCCATGATAGGCCCCGGTGTGTGATGTTCCCCTTCCCGAGTCCAAGTGATCTCATTGTTCAGCTCCCACCTATGAGTGAGAACATGCGGTGTTTGGTTTTCTGTTCTTGCGATAGTTTGCTGAGAATGATGGTTTCCAGCTGCATCCATGTCCCTACAAAGGACACAAACTCATCCTTTTTTATGGCTGCATAGTATTCCATGGTGTATATGTGCCACATTTTCTTAATCCAGTCTGTCACTGATGGACATTTGGGTTGATTCCAAGTCTTTGCTATTGTGAATAGTGCCGCAATAAACATACGTGTACATGTGTCTTTATAGCAGCATGATTTATAATCCTTTGGGTATATACCCAGTAATGGGATGGCTGGGTCATATGGTACTTCTAGTTCTAGATCCTTGAGGAATCGCCATACTGTTTTCCATAATGGTTGAACTAGTTTACAGTCTCATCAACAGCGTAAAAGCGTTCCTATTTCTCCACATCCTCTCCAGCACCTGTTGTTTCCTGACTTTTTAATGATCGCCATTCTAACTGGTGTGAGATGGTATCTCATTGTGGTTTTGATTTGCATTTCTCTGATGGCCAGTGATGATGAGCATTTTTTCATGTGTCTGTTGGCTATATGAATGTCTTCTTTTGAGAAATGTCTGTTCATATCCTTTGCCCACTTTTTGATGGGGTTGTTTGTTTTTTTCTTGTAAATTTGTTTGAGTTCTTTCTAGGTTCTGGATATTAGCCCTTTGTCTGATGAGTAGATTGCAAAAATTTTCTCCCATTCTGTAGGTTTCCTGTTCACTCTGATGGTAGTTTCTTTTGCTGTGCAGAAGCTCTTTAATTTAATGAGATCCCATTTGTCAATTTTGGCTTTTGTTGCCGTTGCTTTTGGTGTTTTAGACATGAAGTCCTTGCCCATGCCTATGTCCTGAATGGTATTACCTAGGTTTTCTCCTAGGGTTTTTATGGTATTAGGTCTAACATTTAAGTCTCTAATCCATCTTGAATTAATTTTCGTATAAGGAGTAAGGAAAGGATCCAGTTTCAGCTTTCTACTTATGGCTAGCCAATTTTCCCAGCACCATTTATTAAATAGGGAATCCTTTCGCCATTTCTTGTTTCTCTCAGGTTTGTCAAAGATCAGATGGCTGTAGATGTGTGGTATTATTTCTGAGGACTCTGTTCTGTTCCATTGGTCTATATCTCTGTTTTGGTACCAGTACCATGCTGTTTTGGTTACTGTAGCTTGGTAGGATAGTTTGAAGTCAGGTAGCGTGATGCCTCTAGCTTCGTTCTTTTGACTTAGGATTGTTTTGGCAATGCGGGCTCTTTTTTGGTTCCATGTGAACTTTAAAGCAGTTTTTTCCAATTCTGTGAAGAAACTCATTGGTAGCTTGATGGGGATGGCATTGAATCTATAAATTACCTTGGGCAGTATGGCCATTTTCATGATATTGATTCTTCCTATCCATGAGCATGGTATGTTCTTCCATTTCTTTATGTCCTCTTTTATTTCACTGAGCAGTGGTTTGTAGTTCTCCTTGAAGAGGTCCTTTACATCCCTTGTAAGTTGGATTCCTAGGTATTTGATTCTCTTTGAAGCAATTGTGAATGGAAGTTCATTCATGATTTGGCTCTGTGTTTGTCTGTTACTGGTGTATAAGAATGCTTGTGATTTTTGCACATTAATTTTGTATCCTGAGACTTTGCTGAAGTTGCTTATCAGCTTAAGGAGATTTTGGGCTGAGACAATGGGGTTTTCTAAATATACAATCATGTCATCTGCAAACAGGGACAATTTGACTTCTTCTTTTCCTAACTGAATACCTTTGATTTCTTTCTCTTGCCTGATTGCCCTAGCCAGAACTTCCAATACTATGTTGAATAGGAGTGGTGAGAGAGGGCATCCCTGTCTTATGCCAGTTTTCAAAGGGAATTTTTCCAGTTTTTGCCCATTCAGTATGATATTGGCTGTGGGTTTGTCATAAATAGCTCTTATTATTTTCAGGTACGTTCCATCAATACCGAATTTATTGAGCGTTTTTAGCATGAAGGGCTGTTGAATTTTGTCAAAGGCCTTTTCTGCATCTATTGAGATAATCTTGTGGTTCTTATCTTTGGTTCTGTTTATATGCTGGATTACGTTTATTGATTTGCGAATGTTGAACCAGCCTTGCATCCCAGGGATGAAGCCCACTTGATCATGGTGGATAAGCTTTTTGATGTGCTGCTGGATCCGGTTTGCCAGTATTTTATTGAGGATTTTTGTATCGATGTTCATCAGGGATATTGGTCTAATATTCTCTTTTTTTGTTGTGTCTCTGCCAGGCTTTGGTATCAGGATGATGTTGGCCTCATAAAATGAGTTAGGGAGGATTCCCTCTTTTTCTATTGATTGGAATAGTTTCAGAAGGAATGGTACCAGCTCCTCCTTGTACCTCTGGTAGAATTCAGCTGTGAATCCATCTGGTCCTGGACTTTTTTTCGTTGGTAGGCTATTAATTATTGCCTCAATTTCAGAGCCTGCTATTGGTCTATTCAGGGATTCAGCTTCTTCCTGGTTTAGTCTTGGGAGAGTGTAAGTGTCCAGGAAATTATCCATTTCTTCTAGATTTTCTAGTTTATTTGCGTAGAGGTGTTTATAGTATTCTCTGATGGTAGTTTGTATTTCTGTGGGGTCGGTGGTGATATCCCCTTTATCATTTTTTATTGCGTCTACTTGATTCTTCTCTCTTTTCTTTATTAGTCTTGCTAGCAGTCTATCAATTTTGTCGATCTTTTCAAAAAACCAACTCCTGGATTCATTGATTTTTTGGAGGGTTTTTTTGTGTCTCTATCTCCTTCAGTTCTGCTCTGATCTTAGTTATTTCTTGCCTTCTGCTAGCTTTTGAATGTGTTTGCTCTTGCTTCTCTAGTTCTTTTAATTGTGATGTTAGAGTGTCAATTTTAGATCTTTCCAGCTTTCTCTTGTGGGCATTTAGTGCTATAAATTTCCCTCTACACACTGCTTTAAATGTGTCCCAGAGATTCTGGTATGTTGTATCTTTGTTCTCATTGGTTTCAAAGAACATCTTTATTTCTGCCTTCATTTTGTTGTGTACCCAGTAGTCATTCAGGAGCAGGTTATTCAGTTTCCACGTAGTTGAGCGGTTTTGATTGAGTTTCTTAGTCCTGAGTTCTAGTTTGATTGCACTGTGGTCTGAGAGACAGTTTGTTATAATTTCTGTTCTTGTACATTTGCTGAGAAGTGCTTTACTTCCAATTATGTGATCAATTTTGGAATAAGTGTGATGTGGTGCTGAGAAGAATGTATATTCTGTTGATTTGGGGTGGAGAATTCTGTAGATGTCTATTAGGTCTGCTTGCTGCAGAGATGAGTTCAATTCCTGGATATCCTTGTTAACTTTCTGTCTCGTTGATCTGTCTAATATTGACAGTGGGGTGTTGAAGTCTCCAATTATTATTGTATGGGAGTCTAAGTCTCTTTGTAAGTCTCTAAGGACTTGCTTTATGAATCTGGGTGCTCCTGTATTGGGTGCATATATATTTAGGATAGTTAGCTCTTCCTGTTGAATTGATCCCTTTACCATTATGTAATGGCCTTCTTTGTCTCTTTTGATCTTTGATGGTTTAAAGTCTGTTTTATCAGAGACTAGGATTGCAACCCCTGCTTTTTTTTGTTCTCCATTTGCTTGGTAAATCTTCCTCCATCCCTTTATTTTGAGCCTATGTATGTCTCTGCATGTGAGATGGGTCTCCTGAATACAGCAGACTGATGGGTCTTGACTCTTTATCCAGTTTGCCAGTCTATGTCTTTTAATTGGAGCATTTAGTCCATTTACATTTAAGGTTAATATTGTTTGTGTGAACTCGATCCTGCCATTATGATATTAACTGGTTATTTTGCTCGTTAGTTGATGCAGTTTCTTCCTAGCCTCGATGGTCTTTACATTTTGGCATGTTTTTGCAATGGCTGGTACTGGTTGTTCCTTTCCATGTTTAGTGCTTCCTTCAGGGTCTCTTGTAAGACGGCCTGGTGGTGACAAAATCTCTAAGCATTTGCTTATCTGTAAAGGATTTTATTTCTCCTTCACTTATGAAACTTAGTTTGGCTGGAAATGAAATTCTGGGTTTAAAATTCTTTTCTTTACGAATGTTGAATATTGGCCCCCACTGTCTTCTGGCTTGTAGAGTTTCTGCCCAGAGATCTACTGTTAGTCTGATGGGCTTCCCTTTGTGGGTAACCTGACCTTTCTCTCTGGCTGCCCTTAAGATTTTTTCCTTCATTTCAACTTTGGTGAATCTGGCAATTATGTGTCTTGGAGTTGCTCTTCTGGAGGAGTATCTTTGTGGCGTTCTCTGTATTTCCTGAATTTGAATGTTGGCCTGCCCTACTAGGTTGGGGAAGTTCTCCTGGATGATATCCTGAAGAGTGTTTTCCAACTTGGTTCCATTTTCCCCCTCACTTTCAGGCACCCCAATCAGACGTAGATTTGGTCTTTTTACATAATCCCATACTTCTTGCAGGCTTTGTTCATTTCTTTTTCTTTTTTCTTTAGATTTCTCTTCTCGCTTCATTTCATTCATTTGATCCTCAATCACTGATACTCTTTCTTCCAGTTGATCGAGTCGGTTACTGAAGCTTGTGCATTTGTCACGTATTTCTCGTGTCATGATTTTCATCTCTGTCCGTTCATTTATGGCCTTCTCTGCATTAATTATTCTGTTTATCAATTCTTCCACTCTTTTTTCAAGATTTTTAGTTTCTTTGCGCTGGGTACGTAATTCCTCCTTTAACTCTGAGAAGTTTGATGGACTGAAGCCTTCTTCTCTCATCTCGTCAAAGTCATTCTCTGTCCAGCTTTGATCCGTTGCTGGCAATGAGCTGCGTTCCTCAGTTGATAATGCAGAAATCATCTGTCTTCTGTGTCGCTCGCGCTGGGAGCTGGAGACTGGAGCTGTTCCTATGCGGCCATCTTGCTCCCCTGTTTTTCTCTTGGTGGTTTTTAAAAAATGATTGTGTCTCCTTTGTTTAAACCAAGAGATTTAATAGATCCTTATTCCTAATCAAATAAAATATTTAAGTATTTAACATTTCTACCTTTTAATAATATAATTTTGATATAATTTCTTCTCTGTGTTACCACAGACCCAAACAATTCTTATTCATTGTATTTAACAGAAGTGTTGAGAAACATATCCAGACTTTATTGTTCCTTCATCCTGGGTGTTTGTATTCAGTATCTTATTATAAGTCCTTATTTTTAAACAATATAACATACACTTACACAAGATTTACAACACAGTAACTATGAAAGACAAATAAAAACCAAACTATTCAGATTCAATAGGAACTATAATTCCATGGTGAAGATAAACTGGTGATTCTCCCAAAATACAGAGTTTTATAAAGAATACACAATGTATCTGCATTGTTTACTAGCCATTGGCCAACCAGTCATAGAGCTACAAATATTTCTTAGATGTTTTGACAGGTGGCCCGTGTATCAGGGGTTGTTGAGACATCCTACAATATTTCACTTCAACTAATAAATTTACTCTAAAATTTATATTATAAATCAATTTAGCTGCTTATCATGTTACTATGATATAATATGCCAAGTGGTATAGAAGGATTTCAGTATTTTAGCAAACAACCTGTCCACTAACTATCAGCTCTAGATCTACATGGGCCTATCCTTGTAGGGGCAAGAGAATTATCTTTAATAAAGGACGACCTCTATTGCAGTCTGGTATGTTCTATGTTTATAGAAAACTAATAAAACATGAAGTATTTAAGAAAAAGCAGTGATCATTTCCTAATACTTTTGCTATGGACTTTAGCCAAGAGAACGCTGGAGGCCCATTGGCCCACCCTACGGATTACATATAAGGTAGACTCACCACTGGTTATTGAGAGAAGTGGAGTGATCTATGGGAGAACATCAGCAGAGAAGACTCATCCTCTCCATCCCACTCATGAAAGAGAGACACACAGTAATTCCCAGATAGTTCCCAGTAGCAAGAAACATACTCCAAAGGAAATAAGAGAATCTTTCCACACTGAGATACATGCATAATTATGTCCATTACATCATTATTTATAACTGGAAAACAAAATAGGGTGATAGGGGAATTGCTAAATAAATTATGATTCATATATGAGATAAAATACTATGCAGCCTTTTAAAAAAAAAAAAAAGGTAGTCTTTCAGTAAATGTAGTAGTACTGTATAATACATATTTTTCCCACTCACCTCATTAAAGTGCCTCCAAATCAACAATAAGACAAAATCATACAGTAAATTCCATACACAATTAACCCAAGAAATGGCTTTATTTGTAACTAACAGTGAGGAAAAATTTTTGCAAAGTACAATGATATTTGGACAAATTGAAAGAATTTTTTTAAAAGTAATAAAGTTCCAGAGGTCAATAATATTCCCTCAAAATAAGTGATAAGACAAGAGAAATCTAATTTCTTGCTTACAACAACAAAAAGTGAAGATATCGACTAATAGAGGAGTACAGGCTATACCTTGGAGCCTCACTTTCTCATCATGGATTGGCAGGGCTACAGGGGTCACAATGTGGGCACAACATATTATTTTCTCAGACCTGGACTTCTATTCACAAGCAGTGAGTTGAAAAATGTCTTCTACATTCAAGCCCACCTGAAACCTCAGAACATGATCTACTCCAAATTTAGAAATCATCCTAGATTTAGAGTAGGCTCTAAATCCAATGACTGGTGTCTTTATAAGAAGAGAATAGAGAGAGAGAGAGACGCAGAAAAGAAAGCCCTATGAAGAAGACGGCAGAGACTGCAGTGATGCAGCCACAAATCCAGGAATGCCAAGAATTTCTGGGAGCCGCTAGAAACTAGAGACAATGAAGGATTCTGCCCTGGAGCCTTAACCATGCTTGATTTCAGATTCCTCCAAAACCGTGAGGGAATAAATTTCTGTTGTTGGATGCCACCAAGTTTATGGTCATTTGCTGAGGCAGCCCAAAGAAACTAATATACCAATTGAAAAACCAGAGTATGATGGAGAGAGGGGAGAGTATTAAGCATATTTATAGTGGTGACCAAAGTGGACTGAACAGAAATAAACACCAAATTATGAAACACAAAGCATCTGCGATCTATTAGCCTTCATTATGAGCCACGCTGTGAGCTCGCCTAGATGTGCTTTCTCACTGCAGTTAGAGGAGGCTAAAAGTTAAGGTGAGATCTGGTTTATGCAGAGGATCTATAGGTTTTATGCTATCTGTGGTTTTAAGCTGATTTTAAGCTGACAGCTATTTCAAATCACTCCGCCTCATTCCTTACCTCCCATTCCTCTCCAAACTTCATGAGCTAAGTGCAGGCATGTAGAGAACTTACCACAGTAAAGGATGAGTGAGTAAAGGACACAATATGGATTCTACCATATAGATACACACAGAACGTGACAGGAGTTGAAAGAAACATCACATGCAGAAGGCAGATAAATAATATACAGAAGAAGAATTACTTTAGGAAACAGAAAAAGTATATCAGGCAAATACTTCAGCAAAGTATTTTCTCTCAAAGAAATAAAAGTGACAAGGGCTTTTTCTAAGTAGATAAAAGAAATAAAGCTATGATAATGAATGAAAGATAAAACTGGAGAAATGAGATAGTAGGAGAAAAAAGCATGAGTTAGAAGAGTTGAAAAAAGAAATTGAATAAAAGAAAAAAATAGAAACAGTAGAAATAAAACTACCATTAGCAACAGCAAGAAGTAGAATAAAACCTATTTTCAAAAGGAGTTAGAATAGTGAAGAAGCTTTCTTTGAAAATCCCATGAAAAAAAATGAAATGAAATACAAGAAGATGAAAATGAGGGAGGAGATGCTACAGAGGATGGAAAGGTGATATGTGTATAATTGTAATTATTCCCAAAGAAGGTGATACAACTAGAAACAGAAAAATCATGTTTTTTAACCAGAAATAAAGTAAAGATTCAGAGAGAAAGGGCATACCTTATTTGAGAAAAAGCAGAGAGAGGTATAAATAGCTATAGCTATAGATCTTCAGTGAGACTTGCCATTTGTGTTACAGAACTTCAAAGGTAAAGGAAGAATACTTCATGCATATGAGCAGATAAAGCAAGTGAAAAAATTATGGATACATGTTTCTCTACATTAGCAAACCAGGTGACGGAGTCAGTGGAACAGTATCTGCAATTTCCGGGGGTGGGGGGGGTGTGTTATAAAGAATTTGATCAAACTTATTGTTCATACATAAAAGAAATGGAAAGATTTATCAGTATTAAAGATCTCACTCATAGGCCCTCTTTGTAAAAATGACTTGGTAATTAAATCCAGCTAACCAAGGTATGAATTAATATTAAAACTGTACAAGTAAGAAAATCATATTTTGGAAGAAGTAGATGGAATATGCGACTTATTCAGTAAAGGACTAAGGCTAACTATGGCTGTAGGAATTACTTTGTTCTATGCAGTTGGGAAAGGAGTTTTAAGAAAGAATGTTAAGTTCATAAATGGCCTTGTTTTTAGCAACAAATCAGTACTACTAACATTGACAAATCAGCAAATACAAGTGGAATCGTATTATATAAAAGAACAAATGAAAGAAAATGATGAAGCATTAAAAACATAAATATCAAATGAGATGACAAATTTTAGATAAAACATACTTCAAGCAACTGAAATGAATAAACTAGTTTATTAAGTGAAATTTAATCTCAGATTAAAAAATAAGATCCAATTCTATATAAACATGATACAGTCTCCAGGAAAGAACTCGCCCATACCAGACCTCTGACCTAAAGAACTGTAAGATAATAAATGTTGTTTTGAAACACAAAGGTTGTGGTAATTTGGTATAGCCTACAATAGAAAACCAGTAGAGCAGAGGCACAAGGTGGGGCTGAAAATCTTAAAGATGCAATTATATCTACAAACACCGTTCCCCATCCTTTATGGCCAGGAGACTGACTGCCCCTTCCCGCACTGGCAAAAAGGGGGAGGTTGATTCTCTGTAGGAGCTAAGCCAGAGTTGTTCTAGGACATCAGGCAAAGCTGAAGGGTAAGCTACCTTAAAATCCATAAAGTGAATAATAAAAGTCTCCCAGCCTCTTTTTTAGCTCAACTCTCATACTGCTGGCAGCCAAACACAAATACTTCAGAGAAGAGCTTAGAGAACCCGCCCTGGGGAAATTGATCAGCCTAAGAAATTATGCACAGATACTGACATGTGTTTCTGGCAATGAAATGGTTGCATCCTCACTTGATTACCCTACAGTAAAGACCTCTACTTGGCAGGTTGCATCCAAGCAAGAGCTTTCATTAGCATTTTAATGCCTGATTCGTAATTATTAACAGACAACAGAGATCACCAGATATATTAGAAAGGCCTGTGATAAGAAAACCAGGCCAGAACAAATATTACAGTAAAAAGGAACTTGTGGGAAACAGAAACTTCAGGGAGCAGAATACACAATAAGCTACAGTAAATAGTCTTGTTAATTCAAAGATACTTATCATTCACCTACTACAGTAGGCACTCATTGTTCTAGGCATTCAACATAAAGTAATGAACAAACCAAAGTTTATACCTCATGAAACTTACATTACCTCAGAGACATAAGAGAAGCTACAAGACCTATGAAATAAAAATGGGAAACAGTAATAGAAATATGCAAAGAATAAGATAGAACTTCTTAAAAGTTAAAAATGTGAGGACTTTTTACCAAGAGAAGGGTTAAATGATAAAGTTGATGAATAGCAAATGGAGAAAAGATAAAGTATTAATCAGAGGATCAGGCAAGGAAGGTCAATATGAAAATAATAGAGATTCCAAAAAGGAAAGAGAAATGGAGAGAAGAAAAACTTTTCAAATATACACAAAACAAATTTCCCAGATATTTATGAGTTTCTAGGCAGAAAATAATGAATGAGAAAAGATCCACTCCAAGGTATATTATCATCAAGATTTAGAACACTGCAAGTAAAAAGACTTAAAGATCTCAAAAGAAAAAATAGATTCCATCAAAAAGGACCAGGTATTCAAATGATATCAGGCTTCTCTATAGAAACAATGAAATGTCAAATACAGTGAAGAAATGATTGCCTTAAAAATATGGAGGGAAGATGATTTCTAACCTAGATATTTACACAAAGCCATACTTTGAAAATAGAGTATGGGAGTGGGAAAAAGACATCAAAAACATATAAGGATTCAAACATTTTCCTCCTGTGCCCCATTCTGGGGAAGACACTGGAGGCTGTGCTCCAAAAAGCAAAGGCATAAACAAGAAAGAGGCTTCAGGACATGGGGTTTTTAACACAAAGAAGAGGCGCAGAAAGTTCCTAGAATGAAGTACCATGTGGGAGACATAAAACTTGGGCATAGGCTGTCAAGGAAGAAACAAGAAACTGGAAGTTCAACTGACATGTTTGAAAACACTGAGGGGAAATGAACAGTTCTATCAGAGAGTTTGGGGTGAATTAGTATACTAAGCAGCTCAACTGATTCTTATAGTTACATAATTATAGGATGTAAATACTATTAATGTATTCCAAGTGGTAATATAACTATATGGGAAGAATGGAAGAGGGAGTATGGTGAGATGGAGGCTTCAGAGAGGGAAGGGGGAGAATATTGTGAGAGGAAGAAATCCACCTCTTCCCTGATAAAAATTTAAGAGCTAACATCCAAATCAGAAAGATCAAGAGACAGGAAAGTGACCCTACTACTTTGAAAGATGGTTCTAAGTACCAGGGAACAAAAACTTTAAAAAACAAAACAGCTAAAACCTTTGAATATGGTTCTTTCTAGAGACCAGGAAGCAGAAGTTTCGGGGAGAAAGATTTACAGTTTTTCCATATACATTTGGAGTATTTGAGGGGTTCAATATATGTCACCTGTCTTCCTATCTTGACTTCAAACAAATTGGGAGATGAGCATAAAGAGAGGCAAGTGGAGAGGAACTGTCACTGTTATTACTAAGAAGTGCCAGTTTGGAGAATGGTGGGCATGAACCCCAAACAGGCTTATTACCTGAATCCCAGCATTGGGCCGGTGGGGGTGGTGAAGGGGTGCCTGCTCACACAGTGTCAGGATGCTGAGGGATACTCCCCAGCCCACTACACCCACCACATATGTACATACTGTATGGAGGAGATGGAGGAAGCTTTGTTCCAGCAGAACAACTTGAGACCCCTCTCCACAACCGAGCTGGGAAAACAGTGACATTGCTTTCAATTTTATGAATTGAATAAAACAAGTATTTTAGTTCAGTATTCAGAAACCACAGACACAGTAGCACCTTCCTTCTGGCTTGTCCTATGTTTGAGGCTCAAGGCACATGGCTCCTCTTTCTCAGTATTTTAAGTTTTATTTTATGTTGAAATTCTGAACCAGAAATAGGTAGAGAGTCTAGCTTAAGAAAGAAGGCAGCAGGAGCACAATTTTTTTTTTTTGAGTCATAAAAAGCAATGCTCCTTGCTTGCCTTCTGAGTGGGCTGTCTTGCCTTTGTACCCTCTTCTCCAGTGTGCCTCCTTTACAAGTATTATTTATCCTTATTTCCTTACTGATGTGGCTCTGAGAGACGAGGAAGTACCCTGGGGGACTCTCAGGAAGTCCCTGCTGGAATCAGTAGCAATAGTAGCCAAGGGTTGAGACACCAAGTCTCTTGATGAAATGGACAGACCACACTTCTGCCCTTGGAGACCTCATACTCTGGCTTTTTTTTCCAACTTTCCGACTTTTATTTTAGGTTCCAGAGGTAAACATGCAGGTTTGTTACACTGGTAATTGCATGTCACAGGGGTTTGATGTACAGATAATTTTGTCACCCAGGTAATCAGCAATCCTCACCCTTCTCCCACCCTCCACCCTCAAGTAGGCCTCCATGTTTACTGTTCCCTTCTTTGTGTCCATGTGTACCTGATGTTTAGCGCCCACTTATGAGAACATGTGGCATTGGTTTTCTGTTCCTGCATTAATTCACTCAGGATAATGACTATAACCTGTTTTGGTGCTCAGGTGCAATGAAGCTGAGCTGGTATTGCAAAGAGAAACTTAATTTCAGGGCTTCCTGGGCTTTTAAGGCCAGAAAAATTCCTGTTCCTAATGTAAAAATAATAGGTATTCATCACTTCTCACCTCGTAAGTGAATAAGAAAAGAAGAAAAAGCAATCATGTGGGGGTTGGCCTTAAGTGCTGTTGCAGAAATCTCCGTCAAAAGCAAAGCAGTCTGCACTTTCATCCCTCAATCCCGCAGAATTTTTTTCTACTTTTATGGTTCTCATTGAACTGAAAAGGAAAGCCACCAGACAAAAAATGAGCCCAATGCAAAGGAAAATAAAATCAGTCCAGATTTGGAGGCCTGAGGAGAACATTTCTTAAAGAACATCAGGATATTTTGATACTTATATCTGTGATTTTTTTAAACAAGCAAAGCAGATCCTCTTAGGAAGTAGACAACTATCCTTGATTGTTGATGGGCTGTTGGTAGAAATCCATAGGTTCTAAGTATATAATCTCAACAGGAAAAATGCAACTAACTCTTAGTTAAGCAGAGACTATCATATACTATGAGAAATAGAACTCGGGCTTTGGAGCCATTATTGGATTCAAATGGAGCTGTTTGATATTGGGCAAGGTACTTAACCTCATTGAGCCTCAGTTTCTTCATCTGTGGATAATAATGGTGATAAAAACTCATGAGATTGAAAAGAGATTAGCAAACACTCTAGTTCATGGTAGGTGTGTAACATATCAGTTCTCTTTGCCCACCACTGATGCCCATCGTGGTAGTTACTATTGATGATCACCAAATCTTTCCGTTCTTCTCCCAAGCACACAATGCAACTGCACTTTCTTGCTCCCTTGAAAATAGATATGGCCATCTGATTTGCTTCAGTCCATGAGATATTAGCAGCAGTGATGCATCACTTCCAAGCTGAAGATTCAAAAGCAAGTTCTAGGTTTGCCATGCATCTTTTCTCTCTGCAAAAGCAAATGGCAATGTTCCAGATAGTGACCAGCTTGGGGTTAGGAGTTAGGATGACACAGCAAACTTCACAAAGGACAGGTAACACAAGTGAGAAACAAAAACCTTCATTGTTTTAAGCCACTGTGATTTTTGAACTTTTTGTTACCATAGCATAACCTACATCCTCCTGACTGACTCACTTTCCTTTAAGTAACTGTATTTGCCATCATCTTAATTCACTTCACAGCTATGTGTTGGCCAAAATGCCAAGCACAGGGCTAGATGCTGAGAAATGCATGATACTGACTCTTTGTTCTTACGGGGCTCATAGTAATGGGGGAAGAGTGAGGGTCATTGTCAGGAGTCTTTTAAAAATATCCCCAGTTCTTTTGCTTAGCTAAAGTCAAGGTTTGGAACTACTGCTTTTGTGCACATTGAATACTTCATAAGTGTGCTGATTGCCTGCAATTTTAATAACAGAGAAGCTAGAGATTTTTTAAAAAGTCAGAAAAAGTGTGGTATATGTGGAGTTAATGAAGAAAGAAATGATTAACAAAGTATAAGTACTGCACTTCATTTTGTCCCTGGGTTGCCCAAAACTTTCTGACTCAGCTATCTTTTTATTTTTATTTTTATTTTTTGAGACAGAGTTTAGTTCTTGTTTCCCAGGCTGGAGTGCAATGGCGCCGTCTCATTTCATTGCAACCTCCGCCTCCCAGGTTCAAATGATTCTCCTACCTCAACCTCCCAAGTAGTTGGGATTACAGGCACCTGCCACCACACACAGCTTTTTTTTTTTTTTTTTTTTTTTTTTTTTTTTTTTTTTAGTGGAGACAGGGTTTCACCATGTTGGCCAGGTTGGCCGCAAACTCCTGACCTCAGGTGATCCACCTCAGCCTCCCAAAGTGCTGGGATTACAGGCGTGAGCCACCACACCTGGCCCTCAGCCATCTCTTTTACCTTCTGCTCATGACAGTTTACTAGAATTTTTTTCCCTTGAGACTGAATGTCAAGTCAAAAACAATAAAAAATTGCCAATCATTACTATGACTCCAGAGCTACTTGCTTCTTTAAAAATTCCTGAAGTTATAAAATATAAAGCCAAAGCAATGAATTTCTAATGGTGGAATTGTAGATACACTGGTCTCCTGGGGATGTTATTTCAGATAGGGTAAGAGGGTATTTCTAACCCCATTTTAAGTCATGCCATCCTAGATAGCTATGTGAAAATGATATGGGTGCTTAGCAAAACTATTAACTAGCACCCCTTTGGCAGTTTTATATTAAAAATCCTTTATTAGCTTAAGTATGACCCAGTGATTTTTAAAATTCATTACTGATTTTTGAAAGCCTCCTCTTCAAAACAAAAAGAGCCCATTGTTCTTAACTAGTAATACTAATGACTCATATAAACTATATGTTAAAACCAATCTTACAGCTAATAGAAGGGTAAATATGATGCCAACTAATGTTTATACTTATACAAGTATCTACAAATATAAAGAAGTAGCTCCTTAATAATTTCTAAAAGGAGACCCATTGATTAATCTACTTGAGTCTCTTAGCAAGTGCTACTGTTTAACAACTCATCTGATGGTAGTAAATTTTCTCCTGAAGCTATCCTGTCTTTGTGACGAGGCAATAAGGTCTGTGGATCTGGGAGACCTACAGTTGTTATTCAATTCCTCTGCTTCCATGTAGTGTGACTTGGACAAATGACAGGCCTTGCTTTTCTCCATTGCTACCAAGATGGAAGTTGTAGCCTTCTCAACTGTTGTGGCAATTAATTGCCAAGTTCTTGGTCAACTGCCACATCTTCAGTCGAATATAGATCTCATTGAGATGCTTTGGAACTGTGTGTCAAATAATTCTAGTCACTCCCACAACATTTATTTCCCCCTTCTCCCTTACTAAAAGAGCCCTGATTTTCTAAAAGATGACTATGTGCCCAGTTGAAACACCGTTTACACTCCCTTGCAGCTATGTCTTGTGACCAAGTCGTGATCAGTGAAATGTAAGTGAAGCATTGACAGTGTGCCTTCCTAAATAAAAAGACAAAGCCTAGTAAGGAGGCCTTCTACCTTTCACCATTCACTCTTTCCCTTCTTCCTGCCTGGAACACAGATGTAATGCCAAAAGAAGAAACCATTTTGTAGCCATGAGGATAAAGCCATACATTAAGAAAGACAGATCGAAGGATCTCGGTTCCCAGATAGCATCTTGAAGCTGTTTTATAAACCCTGGGCAGTCTGCTTTCAGACTTCTTTTTACCATGAGAAAAATAAATTCTTGTTTGGTTTAATCACCAAGAATGAATTTTTTTTATATGCAACCAAATGCAAATCCCAACCAATACACTCTGTGGACTCATGAGGTCTTCATCTGGATCTCATTCCCCTTCTCACCAGATCAAGATTCAGGGTCATCTCTGGGCTGTAGGGGAAGAACCTGAAACCGTAAAAATTATAGAAGATAACATAAGAAAAACTCTTCTAGACATTAGCTTAGGCAAAGAATTCATGACTAAGACCCCAAAAGCAAATGCAATAAAAACAAAAATAAGTAAATGGGACCTAATTAGAAATCTTCTGCACAGCAAAAGATATAATCAGAAGAGTAAATAGACAACCCACAGAGTGGGAGAAAATCTTCACAATCTGTGCATCTGACAAAGGACTAATATCCAGCATCTACAAGAAACTCGGACAAATCAAGAAGCAAACAAATAAAGTGAGCAAAGAACATGAATAGACAACTCCCAAAAGAACATATACAAACAGCCAACAAACATGAAAAATGCTCAAAATCACTAATTAGAGAAAGGCAAATTAAAAACACAAGATACCACTTTACTCCTGCAAGAATGATCATAATTAAAAAGTGAAAAAACAATAGATATTGGCATGCATGTGGTGAAAAGGGAAAACTTTTACACTGCTGGTGGAAATGTAAACTAGTACAACCACTGTGGAAAACAGTATGGAGATTTTTTTTAAAGAACTAAAAGTAGAACTACCATTTGATCCAGCAATCCCACTACTGGGTATCTACCCAAAGGAAAAGAAGTCATTATATGAAAAAGACACATGCACCTGTTTGTTTATAGTAGCACAATTAACAATTGCAAAGATAAGGAACCAACCTAAGTACCTATCAACGAAGTGGATTTAAAAAATATGGTATACACCACAGAATACTACTCAGTCATAAAAAGAAATGAAATAATGTCTTTTGCAGCAACTTGGATGGAATTAATGGCCATTATTCTAAGTGAAGTAACTCTGAAATGAAAAACCAAATATCGTATGTTCTCACTTAAAAGTAGGAGCTAAACTATGAGGATACAAAGGCACTAGAATGATATACACTTTGGGAACTTCGGGGGAAAGATTGGGAGGAAGTGAGAGATAAAAGATTACATATTGGGTATAGTGTACACTGCCCAGGTGATGGGTGCACTAAAATACCAGAACTTACCACTAAAGAACTTATTCATGTAACCAAAACTACTTGAACCCTAAAACCTATTGAAATAAAAATTTAAAAACAAAAACAAACAGCAACAACAAAAGATCCTGGTAGGAACAGTATGACATGGTTGTAGAAATAATTTTTTTAATTATGTTAAAATATTTTCTTTTAAGCAGAACTTTGTGCATGATATTCCCCTCCACACCCCATGTAGCCAGAGGCACCTATTGCCTCAGGGAAGAATAGGATTGTTAAACTAGGAAAATAGACAAAGGCAGGGTAAAAATAAAGCCTAATTGGTTACCCAGAGGTCCAATTTGTATAGAAAAAGCAAAATAAAGGCACAATTGTTTTCTTTTTCCTAAAATAGTCTTGAAAATTATGAACTGGTTCCCTCTCAACCATCAAGCAATCAATCTGTTCAGTTGTTTTTAAAATATTATCAATTAATAGATATAATCATGTTTGATGTGTTTTAAACAATTGCGATTATCTTTTTTTTTTTTTTTTTTTTTTTTTGGATGCTCAAATTAGCTCATCTTTGGTCAATGACTGCCTGTTTGAATTGTCCCCTGAGTCTTCTTGACACAACCCTAGTGGTAGTTGATAGTTTTCTTACTTTCTGAAAATATTTACAGATAAAATGATATGATGCTCTGGGATTTGCTTCAAAATGATGACACAAGAAAAAGGGGTGTAAATGAAATATGACTGGCCGTGAGTTCATAATTGTTCAAGCTGGTGCTGGCCCCACGGAGATTCATTATACTACTTTCTTACATTTGTGTGTGTTTGAAGTTTACTAAATTAAAAGTTAAAGATAAAAAATTCAGTCAGGCACCTATAGTCTTCAAGCACTTGGGAGTCTGAGGCTGGAGGATGGCTAGAGCCCAGGAATTCAAGACAAGCCTGGGCAACATAGCAAGATCCAGTCTCGAAAGGAGAAAGGAAAAAAAAAAAAAAGTTGAGTCTTGAATGCCTGGCTTTGATTGGGAGGGAGGGGGGAGAAAAAGATTTCTAAGTTCCCAAGGCTTCCCTTGACTTATCGATGAGTAGGCAGAGAGGTCTGACTACGGAGCTGTACTCTAAGTTAGAGGTCAGGAGCTCTCAGGATATACCCATTACCCCCATCATAAGGAGGGCATGAGGAAACCCTCTTGGATGGGGGAGAGAACAGAAGGTTGGAGGGTAAGGAGAGGGGAAAATGTGCGAAAAGCTTCCAGAGCGTCACGAGGTGGGTACCTCTTGGCAGCTTTGCTGGTGGGCACAGGGTTGGGTAAAGGGGTTCCTTCACTACCAGTTTGTCTTACCATCGTCTTCCATTCTTCGGCCCGGATTCTAGTCTTTCAGCCCCAACAAGCCTGATTCTATTTCTTGTGGTCAAGGGGATCTTGCTTTCCAGACAGGACAGGAAGGAGCACTAGGCTGGAAATCCCGAGGCCAGAAGCCGAAGCCTATCAGTGATTCAAAATGACACTGGGTATTGGGTCTCACTCTCATCATCCATGAAATGAAAGGTCACCCTGCAAGCCTGAAGCCCCTGCAGTGTCCCAAGCATCCAAATGCAACACTCAAGAAACCCTGAACTCCAACAGCCTGTCCTGCAGGCCTCCGTTCCTTTTCACTGAACGTCTTTTTCCACCATTACACATCGCATCGCCTCCTAAAGAAAAGCGCGGCTGCTATCACTTTTTGCAGATAATTGGAGAGGCGGTGCCCAGCATAAGATGACCCCAAAGTTGACAGCACTTTCAGGCTTTGTGAATTAGGCGCGTCACCGACCTGTACGATTTCTCCTCTCTGCCCTTGCTCGCCTGCAAATCCTGACCCCCGTCCACACTGCGGAGAAATCTCCTAAGAGACTGCTGCCAGCGTCGCCTCTGCGCCCAGGAGGCGTGGAGCAAAGGACTCGGGAGCTGAGCGCGCTGCGGCCCCGCTCCCAGCGCACAGCCCAGAGGGAGGGGCCGGCGGGGGCCGGGCAGCGGCAGACTCGGAGCGCCGGGCTCACAGCGGCTCAGTCTCCTGCCGAGACCAGCCCCGGCTGGCGAGAACGGCGGCCAGTGCGAGCCAGAGCCCGGGCCTTAGAGCGGGTAGGCGGAGGGCCGGAGAGAGCGGCGGACTGCAACGGCGGGCCGCGCTCGGGGGCCCCGCCGTGTGCGCGTCCTCCCATCTTATCCTGGTAAGTGCGGGCGGCTGCGCCCCGCCTGCCGCTGTAGCCGCGGTGGTCGTGGTGCCCGGATCCCGGTTGCGGGCATCCCGTTGCTGCGCTACAGTCTCACAGGTGGCTCTGCCGTGGATGTGGGCGCCCCAGGCCCCGCTAGGAGTTAGCCAACTCTCTCTGCTCCGGGGCGCGGATTTGGAGCCCCCGCCTCTCCTACCCTTGCTTTTGGCTTGGGATGGGGAGCGCGGGGAAAGGCCTGCCGTCGGGGGAGACGCGTAGAGGGGCGCTTCCCTTCCCCAGTCACCTACAAACGACTCAGGGGGATGCGGGCCAACCGCCTCACCAAATGCAACCCAGCTCTAAGCTCACAGGTGGGGCGTCTGTCCTTTAGATTTATTTTCCTATTAATCCACCAGGGAAAGTTTGGGACCACGCAAGGCAAAGTTGGGGCGCGGCTGGGGGCGAACTTCTCCTACGGAGGCAGCTCTCGGGGAGATGAGCGGTGGGTTTGCAGGGGAAGCGAGGATCCGGCTGGAGATGACTTTGCGCCCGGGGAGTTGAATCTGTCCCTTGATGGTCGCCCGGGCCGGGCATTTAGACAATCCCCCGAGTGCTGTGAATCGCTTAATCGTTCCTGCTAAGCGTTGACGTTCGCAGCCAGCTGGGAATCTCCGTGATGGGTTCGGGTTATCTCAGGAGTAGCAGCAACTCAGCTGGGTTGATTTGTGCTCTTGCTTTGCCCTGAAAACCTGAGCTCCAGCTAATCTCAGTATTTAAGTAGCGTGTGTTTAATTAGCTTATTTTACACCTGAGATTATCTCAGCGACTGCCTCCAAAATGAAATCGTTGATATGGAAAAGAATAGTCTTTTTAAAGAAAACTAAAAAGAGGACTCTTCAGAATATCAGCTGTCATGTCTGGCTATTTTACCCATCTCCTCCATGGGATAGAGAATGAAAACTCTGCTTTGGATATCTAACCTATTAAAGTCAGTGCTGGGGCTATTTTGGGCAGATTTTGTGGACAGAGGTATTGTTACAACTTGCGTATTGTTTATGAAATACACATGTGGTCTCTCGAAATAACCTTGTTATTTCACTGCATTGGGAGTTGTTTGACTTACTACGCTGCCTATTTTAAATATGACTAAAGGCTGTTTTTTAAAAAAAGCTTTAGCTGAAAACAATGTCTAGTTTAGGGAAGACAGCTTGTGCATATCACCAGAATATTTTTTTGTAAACTTAAATTTGTAAAGGACTACTTTCCCACATCTGATAAAGGAGAGGCTTTTTATGAAAAATAAGATCTGATATCACTGTGTGTGCAGAAAAAATAAAACTAAATTAAGGAAACACTTTCCAAATGATAGCTTAAATCAGAAAAATTTGCCTACAATTAAGAATTATATAATTGGACCAAAAGAAAACAATGAAAAATTGTTAGTTGCCAAGTACCTAGACAGTTCTGAAAGAAGTGGGACCTACTTATAGCACTGGAAGGTTGTTACATGATTTAAGATGAGATAATCTGATAGATTTTTCACCTATAAAATTTTTATTCTTACATCTGCATTCTCTACACCTATCATTGGATTTACCAAAATATTTATTTGGGTTTATACATACATCTTCATAAGTGCCACATCCTATACTAAGTGCTACATATGTTTTTACTCATCTTAAAAACAATCCTGGGTGATAGGTACTGTAACTGTCCCCATTTCAAATGAAGAAACTGAGGCACAGAAGTAAAGTAACTTATCCAAGATCACACAGCTGCAGGACAGGACTTAATCATATCTGCAAATATCTTTTTATTAAAAAGACATGATTTTATGATGTACTTATTCTCTTTTTTATTTTTATTTAAGCATAAATGCTGAAAGTTGCCTGTGAAGCATAAGAATCCCTGATTGTGAAAGTGCCCCACAAGCATCGTTAACTATAAAGTAAGGAAAAGTATGAAAGAACCATCTGGTTGAGTCTAAAGTTGGAAGATCACCATATCCACCAGAAGACCCAGGATGGATCTGCACCAAAGCACCACCATCACTTTCCTAGAGAAATGGTGTTTGGATGAGTCACTGTCTGGCTGCAGAAGACATTATCATGTCAAGAAAAAACTGAAGTTAATTCGAATCTTAGGCCTTTTCATGGGTCTGGTAGCCATTAGCACTGTCTCATTTTCAATCAGTGCCTTTTCTGAGACAGACACACAAAGCACAGGAGAGGCCAGTGTTGTAAGTGGCCCTAGGGTAGCACAGGGTTACCGTCAGAGAACTCTCTTAGATTTAAATGACAAGATTCAGGATTATACTCCACAGCCACCTATTCCTAAGGAAGGTGAGTCTGAGAATAGTACAGATCATGCCCAAGGAGACTACCCGAAAGACATCTTTTCCCTTGAGGAGAGAAGAAAAGGTGCAATCATTCTGCATGTCATTGGAATGATCTACATGTTCATAGCCTTAGCCATTGTCTGTGATGAGTTCTTTGTTCCTTCTTTGACTGTCATCACTGAAAAACTGGGCATCTCTGATGATGTGGCTGGAGCCACCTTTATGGCTGCAGGGGGGTCAGCCCCAGAACTTTTCACATCTCTCATAGGGGTATTTATCGCTCACAGCAACGTTGGCATAGGCACAATTGTAGGTTCAGCAGTATTCAACATCCTCTTTGTTATTGGCATGTGTGCTCTGTTTTCCAGAGAAATCTTAAACCTGACATGGTGGCCGCTCTTTCGAGATGTGTCTTTCTACATTGTTGACTTGATCATGCTGATCATATTTTTCCTGGATAATGTCATCATGTGGTGGGAAAGCTTGCTTCTCTTAACAGCTTATTTTTGCTATGTGGTTTTCATGAAATTCAACGTCCAAGTAGAAAAATGGGTGAAGCAAATGATAAACCGCAATAAGGTCGTCAAGGTGACAGCACCAGAAGCCCAAGCAAAGGTTGGTGGTGGTGGTTTTTTATTTAATGCTTTTCTTGACTACAGTTCTGAATTATTATGTTTTTGATATCTGCAACTTTTTTGATGTGATGGTGTTTGGGGTTCTTATGGATAGCAGATTGATTCTGCAGTTCTGTGATAGCTAGACTAACATAGCAGTGGAAAAAATAATTTTAGGATATTCTTGCAGATGTTTACTAAGTTGCCCAGCTACTTGCTTCAGAGTAAAACACTTGTAAATATAGGTTACATAAGCCTCCCAGAGCCGATTCAGCAGTTATTTGTCTCTTATTTTCTGAAAGTGGGCATAATGATTTTGTGAACAATTTAATTTTCACAGAAAAACGCGTATGTGCCTAGAAAGTTGCAAGGCCTTTTCTTTTTTAATGAACACATGACAAAAACCAAGAAAGAACCATCTCTTTAGAGACGTCTGAGGAAGAAAGTTTGTGTCACCATAGCTGTACCTTCCAGTCAGCAGCCTAGCCCAGCAGGGCTTGTCATTATTGTTGTCATGGCTGTTTTTCTTGATTGACACAATCATGCCTTAGATCACTTGACCAGGAACTGATCAGTATCCATTGTTAAGAGAGTCATTGGCCAGCCCCACCATCTGCCTCTGCATCACAATGACCCATTTTGCACACCATGATAAACATGACTTCACTAGTTTTAGAGTAGAATTTGAGGGAGTTTTAATAACAATAGTGGCCATCCTACCACTTAGGTGGGTGGAAAGCATGTTGGTAAAGAGCTTAGAAGTAATTCCTGCAAACACGTAAATTTTTTAAGTAGTGGACAAGTGGCATCAATAAAATCGTGTGTGGTATTGTAATTTCAGTTCTGATTTATATCCCAGCAGTGGAATGTCATCTCTGAATGTGATTTTAAACAGAAAGTCAAAATACATACATAGACTTTTCGTGCCAGCATCTGCGAAAATTCTCATGTATGCAAAAAACAGATGTTTCAGCAGGGGGTGAGAGATTTTGTCCAAAAAGAAAAATGATATTAATTTAGTTAAATTTACATAATTCTTTTATAGCCAATTTTGATGACCATCATTTTCATTGCAGCCATGAAATGGAAGCAAAGTGCAGGAAAAAAGACTAGTAATATTTCTACTTGTACTACATTTTTTTCTAACATTTCTCTCATATGCTTGTTTGTTAGAAACTATAGTAAAACCGAAAAATCATTTAGCAAAATATGTGGCAAACAAGCATTCAGATGTGACAACTGAGTACATCTCCTTCAGGGCATAAGATAGGACCATCATTGGAAGTTCTCCCCTACTCTAACTTAGCAGCCGAAAAGATGATCCCTCAAGTGCTCTCCTCAAGTCTGTTTGGGTGGTTTACATTGATAATCTTCAGTTTATTCCAATTAAAGTACTGAACGATTGTCAAGGAAATGCATATTTTTTAGAGATAAGGAAATGATTCAATGTCTTATACATTTCTTGGGCAGATCAATGGCAAAAAGTCTGTTTGAGAACTCAGTACTTTCTTGTTTTCTTACACCCTAGTGGAACTTCATTAACTTAGACAGAGACTTGGCTGAACATTATATTGGCAACATTTATGAAAAATGAACCTGCAGAGCAATACAATGGTGTATGTAGGATTGCGGGAATATTTTGTATTCTGATTTTATGGGGTGGGAGATGGTTTCATGCATTTTAGAAATAGCTTTCCCAATACAGGTTTATAAACTATATTTAGTCAATTATAAACCATTCATTAAAGTAGCCCTGGAAGGATCTTTACCTACTCAATTAGGTGACTATTGTATCGTTTTTATGATTATTTTAAAGTGAGAAATTCAGGTTGTCATCCCTTAACACTTGTTATTTATATCCATAATTTTGTGCTATACTTAATATTGTGTGTTCTAAAATTTGGAATTTCTACATTTACTTAATTTAAAAAGAAGCAGGTTATATTCATAACTATTTATGTTTCTGATTCTCCCCAAAATGTGTTCATTGTATTGTTTTCCATTTAGCACCAAATAGCTTTAACTGATTCCATTTAGTCATTAATGTTTCTTTTGACATTCGATAACTAATGGAAGTAGAGATTTTTTTCTAAACGAAGCTATGTCTTAATTTGTACTTCTCAAAAAAATGCCAGAGCGCAGTCACACGTTTTTAAGTGGAACGTGCATAAGGATGTGTGATTTCCTTTAGGAAATTTCACCTTGCCAATTTCACTTTTGAATTATTACTGGAATTTTTTTCAGTAATTACAGCCTTTATCATATGCCTGATTTCAGAAACTCAGGGAGGTTTGCTCCCCAAGCAATGAACATAAGGTGTCATCTCCGAATGTGATTTTAATGTAATTAAAATCTTTTGGGATGAATCCTTGAGTGTGGTCATCTAGTCCCCTGGGCTGCAGAGTTGAATTCTGACTGTGTAGCTTACCTTTCTTACAGAAATTAATGCTTCTGACATCACCAAAACATTTAGGAAAAAAAGACTTTAAGTCAAATGCGGCCTTCGATGGAGTTTCATAGAGAGAAATGTGCTGTACAAGAATTTAGGAAGCAAAATACTCAGCATGTTTTCATGCAAAGCCACTTCATTGTCCTATTTGCAAAATTATGGGGCATGGGAGTTTGGGAAGGTAGAGGAAACACGTTTTAGATATTCTTATACAAATCATCAAATGGTTCTTGCTAAAAAGTCAACTCTGCTGGGCTCTAGGCAGTGAATATCTTTGAAACTACTTGCTTCATAGACAAATAGAAAATTTTAATTTGGTTCCATTGTTGATGATGTACATCATAGGGTAACTGTGAAGCATGGAAAAATGTGAACTGGCATTTTTTTTTCATAGTTAAAGCAACAGTTTCTCATCTCATTTAATTTCTCTACCTTGTGTGTGGTTCTTATTTTTATTATTGTTATTTCTTTTAGTGATGCTACTACCCTTTTTGAAAAGTTGTATACTGTCATGATGCAGTGACGAGACCCTGGGGCTTTTACTCAAAAAGGAAAGAGTTTTTAGCCTGGTTGTGTAATAAGCCCAGTGATTTCAGAGAATTCATTTTAACTCTCTGAGCCTCAGTTTCCTAACTGGAAAATGAGAATAATGATACCTACTTCATAAGATTGGTAAAATTATTAAATGAAGAAATGAATGTTAAGCATCTAGCGTGATCCTTGGAAAATGTGGGTTGTTTTCAATAAATGTTAATGCCTTCCTTTTATGTTTCATTCTTAAATGAAAAATGAATTGGAATAAATTATTTTAGATTCAAGAGTTATAAAACATTCTTTGAAGATTGAATTTGCTCCAGTGAATCCTCGAGTTAAGCAGGCCGTTTTACCCCTTAGGGTTATATAATATTTGCTGTATTATAATATTCATAAGCTCTAGTTCACATACAGTGAATATAAATGGGCCAAACATTAACTCCAAGGAAACTTCAAAATGTCTTTATTTTGTCCTGGAATTTTATTATTTAGAATTTTACTTAAAGTGAGTAGCTCATTGGTTGGGACTTAGCAATATCTGTGCTGAGCAGAGACTTTTGCTTTCGGGGTATTTTTGTTTATAGATGCTTGGGGCTCTCTTCTTAAAACGTCTCTATAGTTGGTTAGGAATAAGTTTGAATTCTGCAGGATGTGAAGCAGTTAAGTTTCAGGTCATTCGGCTCATTTTGCTGTGCTCCTGGCCTGGCTGCTGGGGGCTGTTGATCTGTTATGGTGCTAGGCTGTCATTGGCCTAGAAAGCAGCTGTCCATGGTATTTAACTTCGTCTTAGACTTGGCACTGTAATCTGACAGCAAGTTGGCCTGGTTCTAATGAAGGGCACGATCTAAATAAAGATGCTTTAAAGCTGGATAGTTGGAGGGCCGGACTACTTAGTAATTTAGGTGTGCTTTGCTTTATTCAGTTTGTGTGTTTCTGAAAAGCTGTAAATGATTTTAGCAATTCAAACTGTGATTAATGGTCTTTGGAAACTCAGGATTAAAACAAAATTATAAATATTCTTCATAAAATGAAGTATTTCTTGTAAAGTACTAAACCATAAATAATTGTATAAGTATACATGTGTTGCCCCAACTTTGCTTAAGACACAGAATTTATTAATTAGTAAAATTAATATACAAGCTTCAAAGTAGGTAAGATGGTCCTTATATTAAATAAAAAGATGTATTACTTGATAGATTTGGAAACTAATTCTCTGTCTTTCTTTAAAAAAGTTTAGGCATTAAAATTCTTAACTGACTGTGAAAGTAGTGTGTTTATCTAGGGATATAGCTTGGTGATATTTTCCTTATTTTGTTTCCCTCTACTTATCCTAAAAGTAAACCCATCAGTTACTGCTTGTGATTCAGGGAGCGAACAAGGCATTTTGAGAGACCCCAAAGGGCCCAGTGGATTTTGATACACACAGTTCAAATTGCCCTTGGCTATTTCCCTTGCTATTCTGGTTTCCCCTGGCAACAGATGACCTAAACTTTGTGAAGCCTAGAGAACTGGAGTCCCCATATGTCTCCCTTCCACCTTCCCTTTCTATTCCTCTCTTTGTCCTTCTTTTCCTCTCCTCTTCCCTTCTTTTCGTTTGTCCCCCTCCCCTCTTTTTTGGTAGAAGTAGATAATTTGTATCTTAACTTTAGCAAAGAGTGGGATCGAATGTTAAGCTGCTGTATGGCTACTGGGGACACAAGTACATCCACAGTGTGGATTTGACAGGTTTAGTTTTTCCATTCTTTTATTTTCAACCTTCTTTTGTTTTAGATAAGTCTCTAGTAACCAGAATATACATGCACTTTATTTAATTCAGTTTCACAAGCATTATCTTTTAACTGGAAAGTTTAGTTTGTTTATATTGACTGTGATTACTGTAACATTTGGATTCTGTTTCATCATGTTATTGTTTACTTTCTATTTGTTTTGGCCTTTCTGTTTCTTTTAGAATTTTTTCTTGCCTTTTTTTGAATTTTTTTCTAAATCTGTTTTTCCCTTTAATAGTTTGGAATGTATACACTCTATTTCTATTATCTTGATGCTTGCCTTAGAAATTTTAACCTGTGTGCCCGGGCACGGTGGCTCACGCCTATAAGCCCAGCACTTTGGGAGGCCGAGGCAGGTGGATCACAAGGTCAGGAGTTCAAAACCAGTGTGGCCAAGATGGTGAAACCCCCGTCTCTACTAAAAATACAAAAATTAGCTGGACGCAGTGGCAGGCACCTGTAATCCCAGCTACTCAGGAGGCTGAGGCAGAAGAATTGCTTGAACCCAGGCTTCAGAGGTTGCAGTGAGCCAAGATCGTGCCACTGCACTCCAGCCTGGGCGACAAAGTGAGACTCCATCTCAACCAAAAAAAAAAAAAAAAAAGAAAGAAAAAGAAAGAAAGAAATTTTAACCTGTGTATTTAACTTAACATAGTATAAAGTTAATTAAGATGTTTATGCTCCAGCTAAACAACCTAAGTACCTTAGAAAATTACTCAGTCACCACTTCACCCATTGTATATAATTTGAAGTCCAGAATTTAAGTTCTATTTTGATGTGTTTTTGTTTGTTTGTTTGTTTGTTTGTTTGTTTTTTGAGACGGAGTCTCACTCTGTCGCCCAGGCTGGAGTGCAGTGGTGCCATCTCGGATCACTGCAAGCTCCGCCTCCCGGGTTCGCGCCATTCTCCTGCCCCAGCCTCCCGAGTAGCTGGGACTACAGGCGCCCGCCACCATGCCCAGCTAATTTTTCTGTATATTTTAGTAGAGACGGGGTTTCACCATGTTAGCCAGGATGGTCTGCATCTCCTGACCTTGTGATCCGCCCACCTCGGCATCCCGAAGTGCTCAGATTACAGGCGTGAGCCACCGCGCCTGCCTACCTTGATGTTTTGTAAACAGCTTTATTGAGGTTTAATTTTTTAAGCCTCATAAATTAGACATTGTCATTTTACCGTCACTGTTTTTAGATTTATCCACATATGTACTGGTTTTTCCCCTCCTCATTCCTTCTTGTATGTCAAACCTTTTATCTACAGGTTTTTCCTCTACTCCTTATGTACATTCATAATGTTTCTTAATCTGTTAATAGTAAATGCACCTGATTTTTATCTACTTAGAGTTGTATTTCACTTTTGTTCTTGAAATATAGGACAAAAGTAGTGAGTAGAAAATTATTTTCTCATCCCACTTTGATAATAATATTCCACTGTCCCTCAATTCCATTTTGCCATTGAAAGACTACCATCCATGTAAACATTGCTCCTTTATAAGAAATTTCTCTTTTTTCATTGACTACTTTTAAGGTTTTTGCTTTGAGTATTTGGCATTTTCCTTAAGATATGTCACGTGTGATTTTCTCATTTAGGTATCCCCTATTTGTGACTCACTAGGTTTCTTGATTTTGAGGATTAGTGCTTTCCAGCAATTTTGCCTCTACCCCAATCTTCCTATAGTCTGCCTTCTAGAATTTCAATTAGACATATCTTATACTATCTTATCTTCCATGTCTTTTCACTGTTCATGGTTTTCTGTCTGTGATCCTCATTCTTGTCATTTCTTCATATCTATCTTCTAGCTTCTCATTTTCTCTTTAATTTTGTCTAATCTGCTCTAAAGCTCATCTGTTGAGTTTCTAATTTTAGTTATTCATTTCTACAAGTCTTATGTGGCTCTCTTTCAAATCTGTTAGGTTGCTTTTCATTGTTTCTAATTTCATCATACTTTTAATGCCTCTTTAATTCCTCTAAACATGTTAAGTATATTTATTTTATATTTCATTGTTGATAAATTTTGTGGCAATATCCTTGTGGGTCTAGTTTTGTTGTTTTATTGATTCTTAACTATGAAAGTTTTTTAAACTTTGAGCACATGTTTCTTGGAACTTTTCCTGTGGGATTCCACTGAGGCCTGGGTTTTAAGTGCATTCCTCCAGAGAGGATTGCTGTCCTGTCGAAGGTCTGGGAGTACTACCAACTGGAGCCATTCTAAGCTACATGTTTGACTTTTTTTTTTTTTTTTTTTTTTTTTTTTTTTTTTTTTTTTGCTACCCAGGTAGTGTGAATTCAGACTGCAAACCCATATGAGTGAGCCTGTGCTTAAAAATTCTTAAGGGAGATTCATCTTTCTTCCCCTTGTTCAACTTTCAGCAGCACTAAAAACCAAGACTCAAATAGACACATCCTACCATCTCCCTTTGCGAGGTAGTTTTTCTTTTTTCTTATTTGCTTACTCAAAGTGTCAACCCTTCAGGAGTCTCAGCTTACAGATACAGAAGGTCTCTGAACTCTCTTCCCCCTATCAGGCCTCATGTTTGTACTTTAGGTTTTGTAAAAACCTAGTCTTTAGGTGGCCAGGGAATGGCAAATACCTTGAAGGCAAAGCAACACAGACATTTCTAGACTTGTATTCAGTCAGTGTTCTGGGTTCTAAGAATCCCTTATTCCTCACTAAATAAAATAGATATTTAAAAAATATATTTAAAGTGTAATATTCCCACATTTTAGGGAGTACTATATTAAGAAGGGTTTGTTATTCTATTGCCAGAAATATATGCTTCAGACTATAGATTTCTCAAAAGATAATGCATACAACAAGTGACACTGTTAGGGAATTTTGATGGCATTTTTTCAATGTTTAATACAGCCTGAGCATCATAGTAAAGTTTCTCATCAAAATAATAAATCCTAGAAACAGCAAGTTTTAGTCATTCAAATCTGAGGGGGCAATTCTAACATGAAGTTATATGAGGCCATTTTAAATTTTAGGTTTGCCTTTTAATATATTTATCAAATACTAATGTATTCATTGTACAAGAATATAAAAACACATCAAAATATAAAAAAGAAAATTTTGAACAGTTTATATTCTCTCCATTGCATCATTCAAAGATGACTATGCACATTTTTGTATATAGCATTCTTCTGAACTTCTCATACATACATATACACATGTATATGTACCTAGACATATATATACACACCTATATATTTAAATAAATAGGAACATATTGGACATGCAAAATTTTAAATTTACCATATTGAATATATACAGTTTTAAGATTTTTTTAAGAATTTGGTCTATTATGGAGCCTTTTCCCTGTCATTAAATGTTTTTCTAAAATGCTATTTACTGTTTAGTATTATCATAATACAGAAAGCCTTTTATGTTGCCATTTGTTGTAATATTTCACTATTATAAAAAATACTACAACAAATAGCTTTACACATGAATTTCTGATTTCATAGAAGCAGAATTTCTGGGTCAGGGCTTATTAGCTTTTTAAAGTTTCTGCCACATTGCTATATACTGGGTAGTGTTGAATATTATAATTTTTAATGTTTTCCAGTTTCATAGATGAAACATAGCATTTTAATTTTTTTAAATGTGCATTGCTTTATTTGGGAGTCTGAGCTTTGAAACATATGTTTATGAAGAATGACATTTTTCTTTTATAGATTGCCAGTTTCCTGTGTCCTTTGTGGCAATTTTAAAGCTAGCTGTGATGACTCACACAAAGATCTCTTACAAATATATGCTGAGAATCACTAACTTTAGCTCTCCTTTCTCTCCCCATTTCCACACCTAAATGAAGCCAGGAAGTTTTTGCAGGTTTTGTTTTTGTTTTCGTTTTAACGGGAGAATTATTCTGAAGAGGAGTCCTCATGACCAAAGAGTTGGGAAATGAAGTTTTCAGGGACTGGGATGGGCTCCTCGGCCATTTAACTTTGGGGGATTCTCTACCTCCAAGAAACCCTATTGAAACATCTGGAATGTGGGAGATTCGCCCTCAGTGACCTAACAGATTTTTGGCTGGTCATTTCTATCCTCAGGAGCTGTAATATTTACAATGTGGAATATTCTAACCAGGCCAAAGCAGCAATCTAATACATTCACCCTAAACAGAAGATCAGAGTCTAGCCATACCCATGTCACCCAACTCTTTTTCTTAACTGACTTACATGTAGTAGTTTCTCTCAAATGATTTAACTGACTTGACCAAGCAATAATTTTAGCTTAAGCATGCTGTGGGAGGTAGCTTTTCCATACAGATGGGAGAACAACGTGCATGGGAGAAAGTCATTTAAAGTTCACTGTAGGACACTAGACCACCTCAGCACTGGTGGCTTCTGGTGAGGAAAACTATCCCTGGCAGCTGCATGTGTGTCCCTGGACTGCTGCTCTCTGTAGGTCTCTCCAAAGTCAAGAGAAGAGAGGGATCTGAAAAGTAGGCAGTGCTTAATACCAGGTACTTACTACATCAACACTCTGAAATAAATATTATCACCTCCATCTGCAGATCAGGAATCTGAGGATTGGGAAACACAAATGATTGCCTAAGGTTCAAATTTAGTGATATTTAAACTGCATTTGAACTTGAGCCTGTCTGATTTCAAAGTGCAAGCTAGTTCTCTTGTACCTTAGAGCTTCACACTGGGCAGTTAAGAATACAGACGAGGCAGGCCTCCAAACTAGATTCACTTTTCACATTGGGAGCTGTCAAGTCAGTGACTTTCAAATGTTTTTGACCATGACCCATGTAAATATATTTTACCTCTCAACTCAATATGTATGTGCACATGCATGCACACATACATATGTGCATATTTACATATCCATATAAAGATAAAATCTAAGTATAAGGCATTTTTATATTTCTTAAATTTTTCATTCTATTAAAAATACTGGTTTCAACTTTCCAAAATAATTTCATGGACCACCAAAGGGCTGTGGCCTTAGTTATGTTAAGAATGTTTTTTTTCCTTCTTTCTTTCAGCAGGGCTGCCCTGCAAAGCTTTACTAGTTGTGTACTCTACAAGGGCATCTGTTTGATCAAGGTGACAAACAGGAGAAGGAAGCCAGACATCACTCTACTGAATGAGTGGAATGCACTGGTGTGGGACTGTGGCTGCCTAGAGGAAGGGGTGCCTTTTCTTAATTCCACAAAGGTATCTTTTGGCCTGGTGGTGGCCTTGCTTCTTACCCTCAACTTTTCCTTTTAATAATTAATTTAGCATTTCAGAGCCATTGATCTAAAAGGACCATTAAATACATGTAAATCCATGCTAATCTTCATGACTGGTACTCTTTCAGCCATTTAGACCTAGATCCACACGTCATCATTACTTCCTCCGCAAGCACACACACCATCTATGTCCATTTGGCTAACTCTGACGATTGCAGATTTCTGCAGAATCCTGAGGCCAACACCCAGCAAACCGTATATTGCTCTCTGGCTCTGAGATAGAACGATTGCAGAGTAAAAAAGGCATAGATCACAGCGTGATATGCTTGCTGAGCCTCCAGTCATTCTTGATTCCCAGTGAGCTTGTCATCAGGTGGAAAAGAAGTGTGGGTGAAGCAGAGAGGTTATGAAATCAGAGAAAAGCAGAATCTAGACAAGAAGCTGCACTGAGATTAGGTGGGTTTCGTTTTTATGAAGGATTGGATTTGTAAACCAAATGATGCAGACATTGTTCTTGTATGGGTTAAAACTGGTGGTTTTGGAAAGGATCTGGGCACCAGGCCATATTTAATGTCACGTTCACAGTTTTAAAGGGTGCAGTCACAATTTTGCATCAGCAGGACTAAGCCTGGAAAGAAGTCCCTTTCGTCTCAGACACTGGCTGCATAACCCTGGGCCAGGCACTTTGCCCCAAGCATCTTCTCTTTGGAAATGAAAGGGCTAGTTTACCTCCAAGATCCTGCCAGCTCTGATAACTCTGTGCTTCTCTGTTAATGGGAAAGAAACACGTGTACTTGCTTGTATTTATGGGTTGGCCAACAGAAGAGATAGTCAGGTCATGAATCGCTGAACTTCCTTCCTTCAGAGTGCCTTTCCAATTAAGAAACCCAATTAAAGAGGATTGCTTCCTTTGGAGGAGTAATGAGGGGCTTCTTTACCCATCTATAGGACCTTCTTGGAAAGGGCCAGATGAGTTTCTGCTTCTCTGTAAGTAACTTTCTCTTTTACTGCTTGATGGATGTTGAGTTACACAAGCAGGGTGCAGGTAGAAATACAGGTTTCACCCTCAGCTAAAACCTGAAGCACCATTTTCCCCACTTATAACCTGTCATCTGTTGTTCTAGCAACTTACGTAGGCTGAGGTGGTTTTCTTTTTCCCAACCACCTGATACAATCAAATATATATTGAACCACTTATTTCAGGCCTGTGGTAGGCATTGAATATTGGTGTATTCCAGGAACCTCTTAATTTTCTGAGATGGCTGATGACGGCTAAAGCTTAACACAATGAAATTATTATTTAGACCTAGGACAGATATTATTTTGGATAGACCTTCCTAGCTGTGTGATCTTGGATACATTACTTAACCTCTCTGGGCTTATGTTTACTTATCCATAAATGTTTAAAGTACTAGAATTTCCCTCATAAGGAGGGTATGAATTTTTGATGAGATTAAACAGGAAAAGTGTTTAGCAGAGTCCAGTTTCTGCACCCCTCCTCCCCAACTCACCAAAGATACTCTAATCCTGGTCTCTTGCTCTGAGTCCTTTCTCTGTGCTATAAGCCTATTCTTCAGTCCTATCTTTCCCTGCAGAGTGTTTTCCTACTGCCATTTCAGGGCCTCGCCTACTTCCTAAGCTTCATTTCCTAGACCTTCCTCTTGATGTCTCCCTTGCAGCCATATGAATCTGCAGTTCCCCAACTAATCCCTAACTAATAGTCAAATCCTCAGTGTTTGGACTTGACCCTGCTTTCTTTTTATTCTTGCAGAGGATTAAGAGAGAAATAGTTTCCTATCTCTGAAACTAAACCTTGCTCAACCATAAAATTCTCTTGAGCCCTCCTCTTGCCACCCTATAAATGTGTTCACTCTTGTGTGTATCATCAATATTTAATCTTAGCTATTCATGCACCCATCTAGCCATAGCTGTGCCTGATGTTGGTTTGCCAGCATCTGTGTTTTCTGTCTCGGATTGAATCACTCCCCTTGACTCAGTAACTAACTGGTCTCATTTGCAGTATTTGGTGCCTAGCTTGGTGTCATAGGTAGAAGGTCAAAGGGCACTTAACGCTTCCAGAAGTTGATAATGGTGATGATGAGTGTTCATGATAAAAAGTCTGAGCCTGAATCAGTCATAAAATATAGTGTTTTTGTATTAAACTCGAGCAGCAAATGACTAATTTCCTACTTACAAAAGAGGAATCATTAGAAACCCTCCTGTCCCCTCAGGTTGCAAGTGTGGGCGTCAGGTTAGGTAAGGCATTTCAATTCTAAAAGCCAGTTTATTCCAGCTGTGGCCCAAAATAGTTCTCTTTGCCTTCTAGCATTGTATAATGTTTCTCTATTGATTTTTTAATAACAGCTTTTCTGAGATGTAATTCATTTACCATAGAGTTCACCCTAGTTGTATAATTCAGTGTTTTTTAGCATATACATTCAGAGTCATACAGCCATCACCACTATCTAATTTTAGAACATTTTAATCACCAAAAAGAAACCCTGTACCCACTGATAGTCTCTCCCAATTCCTCCCTCTGCCCAGCCCCCAGTAGCCACTAATCTACTTTGTCAGTATAGATTTGCCTATTCTGGACATTTCACATAAATGAATTCTTATAATATGTGGCTTTTTGCACTGGCTGATTTCATTTAGCATAATGTTTTTAAGGTTCGTCCATGTTGTAGCCTTTTTATGACCAAATAGTATTGCACTATATAGGTATACCACATTTTATTTATTTATTCATCAGTTGGTGAATAAATTTAGATTGTTTTCACATTTTGGGTATTGTTTTCACATTTTGGGTATTATAAATAATGCTGAAACGAACATTTACTTACAAGTGTTTGTGTGAATACATGTTTTTAGTTCTCTTTGGCATATGCTTATGAGTAGAATTGCTAGGTCATGTGCTATCTCTGTGTTTAATATTTTGAGGAACTGCCAACTGTTTTCCACAGTCCCTGGACCATATTGCTTTCCTATGTGTATGAGAGTTCCGATTTCTCCACATCTTTGCCGACATTTGTTATTATCTGTCTTTTTCATTATACCCATCTTTGTGATTGTGAAGTGATACCTCATGATTTTGATTTGCATTTTCCTGATAAATGATAACATTGGGCTTATTGGCCATTTGTATAACTTCTTTGGAGAAGTATCTACTCAAGTCCTTTTTCCATTTTTAAATTGGGCTATTTGCCTTACTATTGAGTGTCAGAGTTCCTTATGTATTCTGGTTACAAGCCCCTTATCAGATATATGATTTGCAAATATTTTCTTCCATTCTGTGAGCTTTTAAGAAATGTGCTCCACAGATAAGGCAGCTTCTAGCCTGGGAACCCCTACCAAGCTGTTCTGTATTGTTTTCTAAGCACATTGTTATCTAGAGTGATTTGAGACCCTTGGATCAACCCTAAAGCCCTTTCTTCCTTTGAGCTGGTCCTTGGAAAAGATTGTTCCCCTGAAGCTAAGAACTGGAGGAGGATTCAGGGGTTGTTTGGGGCTCAGAACTTCCTGATTTTAGAGAACCTGGGAATGCAAAACTACTTGAACATTGGACCCAGGATGCCTGTCATCTGGTTGCTGCATCATCCTTCTTTGCCTTCTCCTGATTCTTCTCTGCCTTATCTAAAAGATTTTCTTGTCATAAAATCGTCCCTACTTCTTGCCCAGAAGCCCTACCAGCAAAGCAGTTAGGCCACAGGCCTTTGCTCCCATAGGTGAACTTTGCCTGTTTTGCTGTCTGTACCTGGGCCCTTAGCTTTATACGTCTTGCTTATGGACCAAACTTGTCCATCCACCTTCCATCCCCCAATACATGTAACCCCTCCCATTCCATGCCCTAGGAACATTTGCATCCATCTTGAACAGCACTTTGTAATTGTATGAAGCTCTATATATATAGTAAAAAATAACAATAGCAGTAATGATCTACTCTGTCCTTGTCTAACATGGACAGTAATTGCACAAACCTGATTAATGTGCACATTCCGAGGGCAAAGAGAACTTAACCACATGATCATGCTTTATACAAAAATGCACAATTGGTTCAAAGCTCCAGTGGTTTCCAAGGGGCTCAGGAAACATCCTCCCTCTCGCTTCTAGCTTGTGTCAGCTACACAGTAACTGGTGGAATGGTAGATGGAGTTTTGTGGCCCTGACGTATTATAAGAGGCTGATTTATTTAAATAGCATTCAGATGAGCAGCCAGGCTGCTCTTTTGATGCTTACTATGAAGGGCCATTACAAATCTACTATTTTCTGCTGCCTTTTATTTTAAGTCCAATTAAGTGGATAGCCACAAATAGCTCTGACCTTGAAAGTCTAAGTGAAGGTGAGATGGGAGAACAGGCTTAGGAAACATATGTTTTGGCGTGTTAATGCTCTGCAAGTCACACACACTTAAGGAAAATAAATAGAACAGGACAAGATAGTGTTGTGCTTTAGGAGGAAGAATTTAAACGCCCTGGGAAATAACACCACATGCTTCACTGGTGCAGAATCATAAACTGGGCTAAAAATTAATCCAACTCTATCTCCACTGGGAGACAAGCCCCAAGTAAGTGTTACTGCCAGTTATGCTCATTGCATAATTACCTTGGATTGGCGTCTCTGCCACATGCCACTACTGAATGATGCTTCCTTCTCTCAGCAGCCCCAATACATGCTTTCGGTATTTATCTTTAATAAAACATTGCTTAGAATACCATACCACCATCTCAGTCCAGTTTCTTGCAAATGTGGATCACAGGATGAATCTTCCAGAGTTGAATAGCTTGTTTAAAAAATATTATCAGCAAGGGCCTCTTAATGAAATTACTGAAGTCTTAGAGTTGGGTTTGGGTTACAGAAATTTAAAGAGCTGTTTTTTACCATCTTAAAAAATAATATTAAGTATTTTTAATGTGCTATGAGTTGCTCTTCTCTATCTTTGACCTTGTCAGTCCTGGGAAATAAATACCTTTCTGAGGATCTTACTGACTCACTGAATGATCGATATTAAGTTTTAGTTTCTATAAACCTATCTCAAAATATTTTTATATGCTACTATCTCACTACATGCTCCAATATTTTATAAGTTACCTATGCATTTATCTGTTTCCAATTCTCTCCATCAGGAAGTGGGAGCAGATGGCCTTTCTCTTGCCTTGTGCGATAGTATGATAATTAGTAAGGTAATAGGAATGGATCACTCTCTGAGCCCATGCTAGAACAAAACTGCAGACATGAAGAGACAGTGACAAGTAGAGTAAAATGATTTCAAGCACATTTTTAGTGTAAAGTTCAAATAGTCTTTATAGAAAGGATTGCTCTAATGTGACCTGAAAAAAAAAGCATATGTATTAATCTTGAGAGATTAATAAAGCACTTTCTGGCAAACTATATTTGGGTATGATTTTAATCCCATAAACGTCCATTAATCCAGAAGTATCTTACCTAGATGTCCAGAACAGAACCAAGATCCAAAACCAAGAGAACTTTTGAACAGCCAAATAGATGCCAGAAGATCAATGCTCTAAATTCCAGGCACTTAGTCATACAGCAACTTCTTGAGACTCCATTAAAGTCTGCTGACTTTGGTCATATACAGAAATCAGGTAAGTTAGGCTTCCTGGCTCATAAAGAAATTAGAAGCAGCGAATGCAGTCTACATGGGATGATACAGACTGCATTTGCTGCTTCTAACTTCTTGATGAGCCAGGAAACCTAACTTACTTTATTTAGGTAAGTAAGTTACCTAAAGTAACTAAAGTAAGTACACAGTGTGCACAGTGCCTGCTACTGACCTATTTAGTATCTTTAAGCAGATTTTAAAAGGCTCCCTGTTCTGAGCAGGCCAAATAGAACAGGTAACCCCCCACAGACACAAGTGTAGACAGACCTATAGGTGTAGGGCATGTTGAGCAAAAGGCATTTTGTGCAAAAAGAAAGGTGCCATCTTTTCTGGGTGGACAGATGCTGTGCCCACTAGGACTCATGGCTTGGAGTGTGGAACATGGGCTCTGAGCCCCACTCAGTCATGCATCTCTGAGCAGTGCACAAATGCATAGTGTAGGATGCAGCCCTGCAGATTACATTCATAACACAGTCCGTGGCAGTAAGCATCGGAAGAACTATAAGAACGTAGAAAAACATATTTGTCTGGGGTCAGTAAGTGTAGGGTCAAAGCACAACATTTCACCTCATGGCATCTGCGGGCATGAGAGTCATATAGTAATTAATGTTGATAATACCCAAAGAAATACTGACAAAGTCTGACTCATGTTCACTGTGACTCGTGTTAGAGACAGTGGAACTGTTGAGACAGGCTGTAGGGTCAAGTATGTGAGCAGAGTGACCCACATGTTCAGGCACTGGTGCCATGAATCAGATGGGCAACAGTGGTGGCCTGGCCCGGGTGGTGGCAGCAGAGGCAGTGAAAGTGATCAAATGCTGGACGTATCTTGAAGGTAGAGCTAACGACATTTGCTGATGGGTTTGATGCGGGTATGATAAAAAGAGAAATCAAGGGTGACACTGAGATTTTTTGACCTGTGTAACTATAAGAATGGAATTGCTCTTAATGGAAAAGGGAAAGACTTCAGGAGGAGTGAGTTTCAAGTAGAAGAGAGAGGAGTTCAATTTTGGGTTTAAGGTGGTTAACTTGAACACTGAAATGGAGATGCTGAGTAGGAAGTTGGGTATGAGTCTAAAATTCAGACTAGAAATAGAAGTTCAGACATCATAAGAATATAGATAATGTGTAAAGCCATGGGATGGAATAAAATCACCCAGGAATGAGTGTAGCAGGGAAGAACTCAAAGGCCTAAGTCCTGAGATTCATAGCATTGAAACATGAGGAAAACAAGGAGAAACCAGCAAGGGAACCTGGGAGGTGGCAGCTACTGAGGAAGGAAGAAACCTGGAGATGAGGAAGCCAGATGAAGAAAGCATAGTAGTCCCTCCTTATACACAGTTTCAGTTACCCACAGTCAACCACAGTCTGAAAATGTTAAATGGAAAATTCCTGAAATAAACAATTCATGAGTTTAAGTTGAGTGCTGCCATTCCAGGTGGCATGATGAAATTTTGTGCTGTCCCACTCAGAATGTGAATCATCCCATTGTCCAGGGTATCCATGCTGTAGATGCTACCCACCCATTGGTCACTTAGTAGCCATCTCAGTTATCAAAGAAACAAAATATAGAGAGGGTTAAGTACTATTTGAGGTTTCATGCATCCACTGGGGGTCTTGGGACGTATCCTCCTCTGATAAGGGGAGGCTACTATACTCAAAGAAAAGAAACTGGTGACCAAGTAGGATGAGGACAGAGAATTGAACATTGGAATTAGCAATGAAGAGGTCATTGGTGACTTGGTAAGAGAAGCTTTGGTGGAGTACTTGGGTGAAAACCTGGTCAAATGGGTTCAAGAAGTGAGAGAATGTGAATTAGAGGTATTTGTAAGGGAGGATGAACAAACGGGAGTGGAAGCTGGAAGAAAAATATAGAGTTGCTATGGTTTAAATGTTTGTCTCCTCCAAAACTCATGTTGAAACTTAATTCCCAATGTGGCAGTATTGAGAGGTGGGGCCTTTAAGAGGTGGTTGGGTCTTGAGGGCCCTGTGTTCATGAATCCATTAATTTACCCATGGATTGATGGGTTATTGTGGGAATGGAACTGATGGCTTTATAAGAAGAAGAAGAAAGACCTGAGCTAGCATAGTTAGCCCGTTCACCATGTGATGCCCTGTGCTGCCTCAGGACTCTGCAGACAGTCCTCACCAACAAGAAGGCTCTTAGCAGGTGCAACCCCTAGACCTTGGAATTTGCAGCCTCCTTCTTTCCCTTTATAAATCACCCAGTTTCAAGTATTCTTTTATAACCAACAGAAAATGAACTAAAACAAAGGTCAAGTGATTTTTCTTTTTAAAAGTAAAAGATTTTATAGATCAATTCCTGGACAAGTTGGCTGAATAGGAACAGCTCTGGTCTGCAGTTCCCAATGAGACCAACACAGAAGGTGGGTGATTTCTGTATTTCCAACTGAGGTACCCAGTTCACCTCACTGGGACTGGTTAGACAGTGCATGCAGCCCACAGAGGGCAAGCAGAAGCAGGGTGGGGCACTGCCTCACCCAGGAAGCACAAGGGGTTGGAGAACTCCATCCCTTACCCAAGGGAAGCTATGAGGGACTGTGCTGTGAGGGATGGTGCTATCTGGCCCAGATACTACCCTTTTCCCATGGTCTTCACAACCCACAGACCAGGAGATTCCCTCAGGTGCCTACACCACAAGGGCCCTGGGTTTCAAGCACAAAATTGTACGGCCGTAGCCATTGAGCTAGCTGCAGGTTTTTATTTTTTTTAACCCAGTGGTGCCTGGAATGCCAGTGAGACAAAACTGTTCACTCCCCTGGAAAGGGGGCTAAAGCCAGGGAGCCAAGTGGTCTAGCTAAGCAGATCCTACACCCATGGTACCCAGCAAGCTAAGATCCACTGGCTTGAAATTCTCGCTGCCAGCACAGCAGTCTGAAGTCGACCTGGGATGCTTGAGCTTGATGCAGGGAGGGGCGTCTGTCAAGACTAAGGCTTCAGTAGGTGGTTTTCCCCTCACAGTGGAAACAAAGTCACTAGGAAGTTCAGACTGGGTGGAGCCCACCACAGCACTGCAAAGCCGCTGTAGACAGACTGCCTCTCTAGATTCCTTTTCTCTGGGCAGGGCATCACTGAAAGAAAGGCAGCAGCCTCAGTCAGGGGCTTATAGATAAAACTCCAATCTCCCTGGGACAGAGCACCTGGGGGAATGGGCGGCTGTGGGCACAGCTTCAGCAGCCTTAAACGTTCCTGCCTGCCAGCTCCAAAGAAAGCAGCGGATCTCCCAGCACAGTGCTTGAGCTCTGCTAAGGGACAGACTGCCTCCTCAAGTGGGTCGCTGACCCCCATGCCTCCTGAAGGGGAGACAGCTCCCACCAGGGGTCAACAGACACCTCATACAGGAGAACTCTGGCTGGCATTTGGCAGGTGCCCCTCTGGGATAAAACTTCCAGAAGAAGGAGCAGGCAGCAATCTTTGCTGTTCTGCAGGCTCTACTGGTGATACCCAGGCAAACAGGGTCTGGAGTGGACCTCCAGAAAACACCAGCAGACCTGCAGAAGAGAGGCCTGACTGTTAGAAGGAAAACTAATGAACAGAAAGCAATAGCATCGACATCAATAAAAAGGATGACCAGGCAAAATCTCCATCTGAAGGTCACCAACAGCAAAGACCAAAGGTAGATAAATCCACGAATTTTTAGCAAGTAGGCTAAAAATTCCATAAACCAGAATGCCTCTTCTCATCCAAAGGATCACAACTCCTCGCCAGCAAGGGAACAAAACTGAACAGAGAATGAGTTTGACGAATTGACAGAAGTAAGCTTCAGAAGGTGGGTAATAGCAAACTCCTCCAAGCTAAAGACGCATAATCTAACTCAATGCAAGGAAGCTAAGAACCTTGATAAAAGGTTAGAGGAATTGCTAACTAGAATAACCAGTTTAGAGAAGAACATAAATGACCTGATGGAGCTGAAAAACACAGCACAAGAGCTTTGTGAAGCATACACAAGTATCAATAGCCAAATTGGTCAAGTGGAAGAAAGGATATCAGAGATTGAAGATCAACTTAATGAAATAAAGCATGAAGACAAAATTAGAGAAAAAAGAATGAAAAGGCCTCCAACAAATATGGGACTATGTGAAAAAACCAAACCTACATTTGATTGGTGTACCAGAAAGTGATGTGGAGAATGGAACCAAGTTGGAAAACACACTTCAGGATATTATCCAGGAGAACGTCCCAACCTAGCAAGACAGGCCAACATTCAAATTCAGGAAACACTGAGAATACCACAGATACTCCTCGAGAAGAGAAACCCCAAAATATATAATTGTCAGACTCACCAAGGTTGAAATGAAGGGAAAAAGGGCAGCCAGAGAGAAAGGTTGGGTTACCCACAAAGGGAAGCCATCAGACTAACAGCAGTTCACTCTGCAGAAACCCTACAAGCCAGAAGAGAGTGGGGGCCAATATTCAACATTCTTAAAGAAAAGAATTTTCAACCCAGAATTTCATATCTAGCCAAACTAAGCTTCATGCATGAAGGAGAAATAAAATCCTTTACAGACAAGCAAATGCTGAGGGATTTTGTCACCACCATGCCTGCCTTACAAGAGCTCCTGAAGGAAGCACTAAATATGGAAAGGAAAATCCTGTACCAACCACTGCAAAAACAAACCAAAATGTAAAGACCATTGACACTATGAAGAAACTGCATCAACTAATGGGCAAAATAATCAGCTAGCATCATAGTGGCAGGATCAGATTCACACATAACAATATTAACCTTAAATGTAAATGGGCTAAATTCCCCAATTAAAAGGCACAGACTGGCAAGTTGGATAAAGAGTCAAGACCCATTGGTGTGCTGTATTCAGGAGACCCATCTAATGTGCAAAGACACACATAGGCTCAAAATAAAGGGATGGAGGAAGATTTAACAAGCAAATGGAAAGCAAAAAAAAAGCAGGAGTTGCAATCTTTTAAACAGACTTTAAACAAACAAAAATTTAAAAAGACAAAGAAGGGCATTACATAATGCTAAAGGGATCACTGCAACAAGAAAAGCTAACTATCCTAAATATATATGCACCCAACACAGGAACACCCAGATTCATAAAGCAAGTTATTAGAGACCTACGAAGATACTTAGACTCCCACACAATAATGGTGGGAGACTTTAACACCCTACTGTCAATATTAGATCAATGAGACAAAAAATTAACAGAGATATTCAGGACTTGATCTCAGCTCTGGACCAAGAGGACCTAATAGACATCTACAGAACTCTCCACCCCAAATCAACAGAATATACATTCTTTTCAGCACCACATAGCACTTATTCTAAAATCAACCACATAATTGGAAGTAAAACATTCCTCAGCAAATGCAAAAGAATAGAAATCATAACAGTCTCTCAGACTATGGTACAATCAAAGTAGAACTCAGGATAAAGAAACTCACTCAAAACCACACAACTACATGGAAACTGAATAAACTGCTCCTGAATGACTACTGGGTAAATAATGAAATTAAGGCAGAAATAAATAAGTTCTTTGAAACTAATGAGAACAAAGACATAATGTACCAGAATCTCTGGGACACAGCTAAAGCAGTGTTTAGAGGGAAATTTATAGCACTAAATGCCCACAGGAGAAAGTGGGAAAGATTTAAAATTGACACTCTGACATCACAGTTAAAAGAACTAGAGAAGCAAGAGCAAACATTCAAAAGCTAGTAGAAGACAAGAAATAACTAAGATTAGAGCAGAACTGAAGAACATAGAAACAGAAAAAAAAAAAACCTTCAAAAAATCAGTGAATCCAGGAGCTGTTTTTTTGAAAAGATTAACAAAATAGACTGCTAGCCAGACTAATAAGAAAAGAGAGAAGAATCAAATAGACACAATAAAAAATGATAAAGGGGAGATCACCACTGATCCCACAGAAATACAAACTACCATCAGAGAATACTATAAACACCTGTATGCAAATAAAATAGAAAATCTAGAAGACATGGATAAATTCCTGGACACATACACCCTCCCAAGATTAAACCAGGAGGAAGTTGAATCCCTGAATAGACCAATAACAAGTTCTGAAGTTGAGGCAGTAATTAATAGCCTGCCAAGCAGAAAAAGCCCATGACCAGATGGATTCACAGCTGAATTCTACCAGAGGTACAAAGAGGAGCTGGTATCATTCCTTCTGAAACTATTCCAAACAATAGAAAAAGAGAAAGTCCTCCCTAACTCATTTTATGAGGCCAGCATCATCCTGATACCAAAACCTGGCAGAAACACAATAAAAAAGGAAAATTTCAGGCCAGTATCCCTGATAAACATTGATGTGAAAATCCTCGATAAAATACTGGCAAACTGAATCCAGCAGCACATTAAAAAGCTTATTGTTGTGCACATGTACCCTAGAACTTAAAGTATAATAATAAAAAAAAAATTAAAAAAAAAAAGAAAGCTTATCCAACATGATCAAGTCGGCTTCATCCCTGGCTGGTTCAACATATGCAAATCTATGAACGTAATCCATCACATAGACAGAACCATTGACAAAACTACATGATTGTCTCAATAGATACAGAAAAGACCTTTGATAAAATACAACACCCCTTCATGCTAAAAACACTCAGTAAACTAGGTATTGATGGAACATATCTCAAAATAATAAGAGCAAGTTATGACAAACTCACAGCCAATATCATACTGAATGGGCAAAAGCTGGAAGCATTCCCTTCAAAAACTGACACAAGACAATGATGCCCTCTCTCACCACTCCTATTCAACATAGTATTGGAAGTTCTGGCCAGGAAAATTAGGCAAGAGAAAGAAACAAATGTATTCAAATAGGAAGAGAGAAAGTCAAATTATCTCTGTTTGCAGATGACATGATTCTATATTTAGAAAACCTCATTGTCTCAACTGAAAAACTCCTTAAGCTGGTAAGCAACTTCAACAAAGTCTCAGGATACAAAATCAATGTGCAAAAATCACAAGCATTCCTATACACCAATAAATAGACAAACAGCCAAATCATGAGCAAACTCCCATTCACAATTGCTACAAAGAGAATAAAATACCTAGGAATATAACTTGCAAGGGATGTGAAGGACCTCCTCAAGGAGAGCTGCAAACCACTGCTCAAGGAAATAAGAAAGGACTCAAACAAATGGAAAAACATTCCATGCTCATGGATAGGAAGAATCAGTATCATGAAAATGGCCATACTGCCCAAAGTAATTTATAGATTCAATGCTATTCCCATCAAGCTACCATTGACTTTCTTCACAGAATTAGAAAAATCAACTTTAAACTTCATACAGAACCAAAAAAAAAAAAAAAAAAAAAAAAAAAAAAAAAACCAAAGCCTGTATAGCCAAGACAATCCTAAGCAAAAGGAACAAAGGAGGAGACATCAAGCTACCTGACTTCGAACTATAGTACAAGGCTACAGTAACCAACAGAGCATGGTACTGGTACCAAAACAGATATGTAGACCAATGGAACAGAATAGAGGCCTCAGAAATAACACCACACATCTACAACCATCTGATCTTTGACAAATGTGACAAAAACAAGCAATGGGGGAAGAATTCCCTGTTTAATAAATGGTGTTGGGAAGACTGGCTAGCCATAAGCAGAAAGCTGAAACTGGACCCCTTCCTTATACTTTATACAAAAATTAACTCAAGATGGATTAAAGACTTAAATGTAAGACCTAAAACCATAAAAACCCTAGAAGAAAACCTAGGCAATACCATTCGGGACATAGGCATGGGCAAAGTCTTCGTGACTAAAACACCAAAAGCAGTGGCAACAAAAGCCAAAATAGACAAATGGGATCTAATTAACCTAAAGAGCTTCTGCAGAGCAAAAGAAACTACCATCAGAGTGAACAGGCAACCTACAGAATGGGAGAAAAATTTTGTAATCTATCCATCTGACAAAGGGCTAATATCCGGAATCTACAAGGAACTTAAACAAATTTATAAGAAAAAAGAAAAGCATCAAAAAGTGGGCAAAGGATATGACACAGACACTTCTCAAGAGGAGACATTTATGCGGCCAACAAACATATGAAAAAAAGCTCATCATCACTGGTCATTAGAGAAATGCAAATCAAAACCACAATGAGATACCATCTCACGCCACTTAGAATGGTGATCATTAAAAAGTCAGGAAACAATAGATGCATGCACACGTATGTTTCTTGCAGCGCTATTCACAATAGCAAACTTTTAAAACTTTAATTTCTTTTTTTATTATACTTTAAGTTCTAGGGTACATGTGTATAATGTGGAGGTTTGTTACATATGTATACATGTGCCACGCTGGTGTGCTGCACCCGTTAACTCGTCATTTACATTAGGTATATCTCCTAGTGCTATCCCTCCCCCCTCCCCCCACCCCACAACGAGCCCCGGTTTGTGATGTTCCCCACCCTGTGTCCAGGTGTTCTCGTTGTTCAGTTCCCACCTATGAGTGAAGAACATACGGTGTTTGGTTTTCTGGCCTTGCGATAGAGCAAACATTTGGAACAAACCCAAATGCCCATCAATGTTAGACTGGATTTAAAAAATGTGGCACCTATACACCATGGAATACTACACAGCCATAAAAAAGAACGAGTTCATGTCCTTTGCAGGGACATAGATGAAGCTGGAAACCATCATTTTCAGCAAACTAACACAGGAACAGAAAACCAAACACCACATGTTCTCATTCATAAGTGGGAATTGAACAATGAGAACATATGGGCACAGGGAGGGGAACATCACACAGGGGCCTGTCAGGGGGGTGAGGGGCAAGGGGAGGGATAACATTAGGAGAAATACCTAATGTAGATGACAAGTTGTGGGTGCAGCAAACCACCATGCCACATGTATACCTATGAAACAAACCCGCACGTTCTGCACATGTATCACAGAACTTAGAGTATAATAAAAATAATAAAACTTATAGTACATTTGTTTGGTAATGGGAATTACACAGCAGAGGAAAGATTTAATAATTCAAGAGAGGGGGAATTACTGGTGCATTGTCCTTGAATGGATGGGGAATGGGCAGGGGATCCTGCACACAAATAGAAAGGCCCTGACAAGTACCCACATATTAATAGTAAGGAGGGAGCCGGGTGACTGCCCAGCTAGAGGTAATGGATGAATGTCTTGGAGGGACTTGTAGAAGCTGTCTTTTTGCTTCTATTTTCTCAATAAAATAAAAGGCAACAGACTTCCACAATTTGACTGAAAAATTCCTTGGTGAGTATTGAAAGTCATTTGTGGATCACACCAACATTCAACAAAATAAAGTTATGTGGCTCAGATTGAATTACCAAAATCTGTACTGCTTGAAAAGCCAGGAAGCAGGGTGATAAACACTAATCTATCTTAGTTTAAAAGGCCACATTATTTTTTAACAAAAGGATATAGCACGATGTTTATATGGAGTTTGATAGGCCTAAAGGGTGGTCCACTCACTTTCTTAGGAGCCCCAGTTATGCCAGTATATAGTTTATGGTAGAAACATAGAAGTCAGTGAACTGTAAAAAACAGATTTCATTCAGGCAGAAATCTGTTTTTTCACACATGAATCCCTAATGCCTAAAAGAGTGCCTGGCAAATAATAGATACCCAGTAAATAATTATTGAGTGAATGACTGATATCAAAGCCAAGGTCAACCAGAGTATTCTTTACTCAAAAAGATACAGCAATTAATTTTAAGTAATCTGTTTTTACGTTGTCAAATTTTATCATTCAAGTGCAAGTGTCCATATGGCTGCAATGCTGCCATTTTCCTCCAAACACTGTTTTGTGAACTGACTAACGAATATTGTTCTGCTTTTATGGGATAATTTCAGAGGATTCAATCTATAAATTCACTTTGCAGTTGAAAAGCTGGCAGAATCTGTGCAGAATATTAATCTGTTCCTTGATCTTATCTGGTCCAATCTCATTATTAAATGGTTATGGAGATCATAGTGTTTAATGGGTAAAATGCTGGGCACCATCTGTTGATGGGCTGGACACCAATACTGAGAAACCCAGATATGGTTGTGGAAATTCAAAACAAGATTCTCTGGTATTTAGGTTATGCCAACTTGCTACCATATGGCAGACATGGTAAGAATCAGGAACTAAATAGAAACATTGTGCTTTGTATTCCAGATCTAGGTGGCTGCTTGTAGGTGTCTTTTGTTTGATCTTCTTTGTAAACAGCAGGATCACAAAGTAAGCTAATTGTACTTTATTTCTCTTCACTTGGCAAGATGAGTTTCTTCACATAAATCAATAGGCAGCATACTGATTGCTGTGCAATCTTGACAGAAAAGAGTTAGGCAAGCACTTTTTGCAGTCTATCCCAGAAACAGAAGGAAGGTGCATTGCAGTATGAGGTAAGCTATTGAATCAAGGAGAACAGATGACTTTAGTAGAACAAGAGAATGTGTTTTAGCTATAACTTTCTGATTAGCAGGAATTATTGACACCAGCGATAAGCAGAAAGTGAAATGACTCTCTTGATTTCTTTCCTACTGAATATAGCATTATTTAAAAGGAATTACCTTTATTTATTGAAAACAAACCAATCCTGATAAGTTTCTTCTTTCATCTTGGACTCCCATACTTGCAAAAGCCAACCCCATTGAAAAACCTTTCAGATATACACTACTCCTATGGTTCTTTCAAAAGAAGGAAACCATGATCTCTTGTTCCTTTATAGCAAAGAGAGTTTTCCAAATGTTATATTCTAATTCTTAGGTTTGTTTGTTTTTTTTTAACTAAAGACTTACTGAAAATAAATAAGGAAAGTTCATAATTCATGTAGAATAGTCCTAATTAGAAAACTTTCTGACCCCACAAGCAGGTTATTTATGGTTGTTCCTCCTTCCCTATTCCGGAGGAGGGCTGAGGTCCTATTCTTGTGGACAAAGAGTGATGGGATGGGAAACTGGGGTTGATGGATACTCCCTGTGTCTATCTTCTTCACCAACTTAGTTCAGGCAAAAAGCCTGGACTCCATGTCTATTGGTAGGTCACAGGTTATTTTCTTTAATGTTCTGTAAACCAGTTTTTCCTGTTTTATATAAAAAATATTCTAGCATAGACTCAGTGATCAAATCTCTTCAGTTTCTCTGTTGGAAGGTATCTTAGTCTGTTTTGTGTTGCTATAACATCATGCCTGAGACTAGATAATTTATAAAGAAAAGACGTTTATTTAGCTCATGGTTCTGCAGGCTGGGAAGTTCAAGGGCATGGCCCTGGCTTCTGGGGAGGGCTTTCATACTGGGTTCTGACATGAAAAAGAAGGTAAAAGGGGAAGTGGACATGTGCAGAGAGAAACCCAAGGAGCATTCTGGCTTTATAACAACCTACTCTAGAGGGAACTAATCTATTCTCAAGAGTAATAATACAGTCTTGCCAGAGGGAGAGCTCACTACCAAGAGTATAACACTAAGTCATTCATAAGGGATCCATCCCCCATGACCCAAACACCTCCCACTAGACCCCACCTCCCAACATCCTCACCACACACTGAAGATCAAATTTCAATGTGAATTTTGGTGAAGAAAAATAAATGATAGTAGTATGTCTATATCTTTTTCAAGGTCTCTACTAGGTTTTATGTGATTTTAAAGGACTGGGAAATTCCATTGGCTTATTGGGGTATTTTAAATGTTTCTTTATTTCAGTTATGGGCCTGGCCCTTACCTCAAGCTAATTTTTAATTATCAGTGGGCTATTTCTGCTTTGCATCTATTTGCTAACAAGAAAAAAATAGCTTTCTAAAATTTTAGGTGAACACTATTTAAAGCAAGACAAAGGAGGAGGAGGAGAAAGAAAAGAGGAAACAAAAGAAACTGCTTTACAATTTTTTTCTTATTTGGAACTAAACTTATGAATCAGTGAAATTTTTCAATTACTGACAAGTGTTTTTATACAGCCATGTATTTTGCTGCCATGTTTAGTTTCATCCAAAGGTCTCAAATTTATCAAACATACAGTGTGCTAAATACACAACAATCCCCATGCTCAGCTCTTGGGGTGCAGAGACAAATGAAATGCAGCTTTGCCTTCAAGGAATTTACAACCTGTTATCATCTGATTAGTCAGTTGTTTCAAATGTGAGTTGGCAAATTGAATGAACTGACTCCAGAATTTTGAGGTAGACATTTTTCTTTTTAAAAGGTTTCAGGCTGGGCACAGTGCCTCACACCTGTAACCCTAATGCTTTTGGAGGCTGAGTCAGGAGGATTGCCTGAGCCCAGGAGTTTGATGCTACAGTGAGTAATGTTGGTGCTACTTACTCCAGTCTGGGCAATAGAGTAAGACCATGTCTCTAAAAACAAAGAAAAAAAAAACAAAAACAAAAAAAAAGCTTCAGTAAAAGAAGTATGAATGCCATGAATACCAAGCTTTAGTTTTATACATTTCTGGTGTCACCTTTTCTCTCCCTAAAATACTTCCCTAAACTTGAGCATTTGCTAGAGAAAGACTACAGAAGCATCATCTTTTTCCAATTGAAGTAAACAGTTAAGTCAAGGCTTCTTTCAAAGAGCCTAGTCTGAAATAGAGCCAGACAAAATCTGGTTTTTAGCTCCAGAATAATCTGGAACTTTAGGATAATTTGTAGTGCTTTTCAAAGGTGAATTAGTTGTCACAGAATAACATGATTGCCCAAGCAGAGAACCCAGCTGGGCCATGCTGGGCCTGGACTTCTGACAACAGAAACTGTAGGATAATACATAAATACTGTTATAAGCATCACATTTTGTGGTAATGTGTTAGAGCAGCAATAGAAAACTAATACACTCATGGTAACAGCATTATATAAAAAGCTGTCCAAAAATGTTAGAATATCAATAGCTAAGCTTTGAATATTCGCAAAGCATCACCACAAAATATTTAAGCCTGTGATTCTCTTCTTCTCAGAGTCCCTTTGGATTTATTTTCTTTCTTGCCATTTCTATAGTTTTTTTTTTTCTCCTCTGCAGAAGGGCACATCCATTTGTTTATGGATTCATTCATCAAATATTTATTATATATCAACTATGTATGTGCCTGGCTGGGCATTTGGAGGTAAAATCTGATTTAGGAATGATCATTTCACAGACATGAAAGAAGATCATTGTATACAGTTTCAGTGCTCAAATTTGAAGGTTATTGCTGGGCACACCGGGCACTTGAAGCAGTTAGAGGGTAGCAGGTAACTTGGTGAATTTGCCATGGTCAGGAACATGGCCCTCAGCCCAGTGGAATCATAAACCTGATCGTGATGGCTCACTGCAAAGGGATTGTCTCTCCTAAGTGGACTTATATGAACCAAGCTCATTATGACTGCTATATATTAATACAAATCCAATTACAGCTCATTGTAATACAAGAGAGCTACATCACTAAAACCAAATGGAAAGCTAAAATCAGTGCCGTATCTGCCTGTAGGCAAGTAAAATTGTAATAACCAGGTGACAATCTATTAATTTACGATTAGGAATTAAACTGTCAAGTTGACTGTTCTGACTAGCACATTGGCTCTGTACAGATAACAAACTAAGGAGCCAGATTATGGCATCGTGGTGGACCTAAGAAGTGTTGCTTTGCTAAAATAGCTTGATAGACTCTCACCCACAGCAGGGATGACCTTACTGAGGAAATAGAGCATTTGCCCAGCCAAGATTTCCTCTATCCTTGAGCATCATTGGACAGTCCTGGCCAACTCTTGCTGTAATTTCCCCTCTATGTTATAATTCCACACCTGGCCACCTGTTTCACACTATTTCTATAACACAGTACGGTAGATACAATTATGTTTTCACTTAATAAGTTTCAATTATTTTTTTCAGTTCTTCAAGGTTACTCCCAAGTCACGTGGATTAGAATTTGGGGTATTCTACTTTCTACTTATATATGATAAACAGTCCTCTGGGTTTGTGCTCACAGAGAATTGATCAATACAATGGGATAGCTGCTTTAATAGAAGTGTACAGAGGGTCTTATGAGAACTCAGGACAAGAAAAAACTAACATGTATCGAATTCCTACTCGGGACCAAGTACTTGGCAAGGATTCTACATGTATTATCTTATGTAATCCTATAATATCCCCATCATGTAAAAACTGGAGATTAAGGAACTTGCCCCTGGTTGCAAATCAAGCAAGAGGGGGGACCAGGATTTAAGCCCAGGCCATCTGAGCTCAGAGCTTATGTTCTTAACTGCTGTGCTCTGTTGCCTCCCTTTCATCTTTCAGTCTTTACACCTGCTCAGAAGGATAGGGAAGTATATCAGTCTGGGCTACGTTGCAGAAAATAGAAACCATCTTATTATTTTAAAGAGAGATCAGGTTTTAATGTAGGAATTAGATGCTTACAAAATCATTGAAAGGCCTGTGGAGCAGGCTAGGTCTCAGTGCGCTATGTCTCAGACCTCACTGTAAAAGTGGTTTGCCTGAAGAGCAGCTGCTTCTGCCAGTCAAGAAGGAGAGGATTTGGGATGCTGCCACCGGAACTGCATTTTGGCACAGTTTTGGTTCTCTAAAAGAAGCTTGGAGTTGCATTTCGGCACATACCACTACCAGGGCCCTGCCCTTCAGTGCTTAGGATCCTAGTTACAAAACACCACAGGTTATTTAAAAAAAAAAAAAAATTCTTCCCATGATTTCCAGGAGAAAGAGCAGAAACACAAGAAACACAGCCTTTAACCTGACTTTCACCTTCTAAATCCAGCTTGAGAGTGTCTGATTGGCTGAACCGAAATAAACCCTGCACCCAGCTGCAAGGGCATCTGTACTGTCAGATTTCCAGGCCTCTGCAGATCAGGAAGGCATGCTAGAAGGAAGGTGGAATAGACACTGGGCGCAAGTCCCCATGTCATTGAAGAATTCAAGGCTCAAAGTTTCGGTTGAAGTGCTTAAGGTCACACAGTGAGAAATAGGGCTGGCCAGGCTGTCATCAGATTGTCACGCTCCAAGTCCTACGCTCTTCATGCGTTGGGGAAGGAGGATAGACGGGGTGGCTTCAGGAAGAGACTGGCTGTTAGAAGAGTGGACTGTAGTCCTGGGGAGGCAGTGAGTGGGGCAGGGCCTGTGGCTGCAGGTGGATCCTTTCTGCCACCCTACTACTGAGGATGTGGCTCCTTTGACAGAATCTCTGAGGAATTCATTCAGTGGCTTACCTTGGTGAAAGCTGAGTAGTAACCTTTTTTACCTTCATATTGTAGTTTAAATTGTTAATGTTGTGGAAAGGATAGGAGTTTTTTTCTTATTTTTTTAAGTGTGCTTTCTTGTATCCATGTTCAAATATGTAATTTAATCAGTCATTTTCATACCTTTGCTGCTGAAAAGATTGCTTGATTCTCTAAAAGAAGCTTGGAGTTTGATGCAGGGGGAAGGAGATGCTGCCAGATGCCAATTTTTGGAGCCAGAAAGTACTTGTAGGTCTCATCCCCTGCCACTTTTTGTGACAGAAATCTGAAGGAACTGCTGTGTTCTTCCTGTCCAGTACACATCCAGATGACACAGGATGCCTGTCTAGTCCTTGGATTGCTTTTTTCACTAGTACATACCTTTGATGGGATGATAGTTTTAAAGGAATATGACTTATTCTAAAGAGGTGACCAAGTAGGCAAACACTGTGCTTGGTGGAAAAAATGAGAAAATACTAAAGCAAGGAAGTGCCTGAGGATACATGAAACTTGGAGATTCAGATACCACTGCTCACAGTAACGAAATTTCATTCATTTCTTAAAAAATAGAGATGAATGCAACACTAAAGGAAGATGGTGGTTTAAAAATAAAGATTAGTTTTGTGCCAGTCTGACTAATAAGCACCCAACTGTACGAAAATGAACAAACTATTTGGGGATGTTAATAGTTTAGGGTCATTAATATTTTTCTGCATTCTTAGATCTGCTCACCAGCACTTAGAACTCTCAGAATAAGAGCTATCTCTATTCTTAAAAGCTTTATTGATTGTCAACACAGACAAAATCCAGTTTCACAAATTCTGGGACTGGGGAATCTGAGAAATCAGATGTGCTGCCTGGTGGAGCACTGGTTGAGAGAGACGTTGTTAGATGAGAAATGATTCTGCTGCAGGCTCCTGTCCTCCCTGCCTGCTGAGTTGGAGGAGTCACCAGTGGTCTGGGTACTTCAAATGGTGCCTTTTGTGTCCTCCCTCATTCAAGGCCCTTCTCCATCCAGCTAGAGTATGCAAAGAAAAGGACGGAATATGATAAAATGTGAATCTAGGTCTAAATCTTACTCCGGGCACCCGAGGGATTAGGGACCTCCTTTGAAATCATTAGGGATTCTGGCCCTTGCATTTTTCTTGCATCTGTTATTTGTCCTCATTTTGTCTGCTAATTCATATAGAGAATTTTGAGCATAGTATTGCAGTAGGAGCCTAGTATTGCAGGTGGTGCTAGATTGTTAGATTGCCTTGGGTCAGAATCTGGTTTGGCCACTTATTATATATACCACTGTGGGAAAGTCACTCAATTTCTCTGTTCCTGAGTTTCCTCATCTGTAGTATGGGCATGGGAATAGTACCTAGTGTCTAAGATTGTTGTGAGGATATAATGAATTGAATACACATAGATTCATTCATTCATTCTCTCTCTCTCTCTCTCTCTCTCTCTCTCTCTCTCTCAGTGTTAGCTGTTATTATTAATGTAGATTCCTTATTTCTTCCTCCCCACAACCATATGAGGTAGGTTTTTTGTTAAGTCTATTTATATAAGAGGAAACTGAGGCTCGTGAGTTTAAGGAGTTTTCGGAGTTTTCCCAACGTGATGGAGCTCCCAAGGGGCTGGGCCAGGGTCCAGCTCCCCAGAATTGCGTGACTGCATGGTTTGTGTTAAATGGCATCCTTATCTGCCATGATGATCGCTTTGACAGATTTAACCCTTAAAGATACAGCCTCTTTTTTCCAGTCATAGGGAATCTTCATTTTTTTCTCATTCAGATCCTGTCATAAGCCCTCAGTGTTCGAGTCAGAATTGATCTGTCCATCACCCCATAAGCCTGCATTGTTGCCCCACGTTTGACTCCTGCTGATCAAATCTACAGTAACTCACTCTTTCCTAGGTAAAGAATCTACATTAATATTAACAGCTAACACTGAGAGAGAGAGAGAATGAATGAATGAATGAATCAATCAATCAGTCAATCAATGTGTATTCAATTTATTATGTCCTCACAACAATCTTTCCTAGGATGAGTTACTGTATATTTCTATCTACCAAGAAAAATCCCTGTTCTATCTACCAAGCTCCATCCTGGATCAAGTCCTCATTCCTTCTGCACCTCTTCTCTCTAGTTTCCGTTCTTATTTCTTCCCTGGAAAGCATCTAGCACTGATGACACATACGCAAATGTTTCGCAAGCACTCATCAAATTAACATTTTAAGGTAAAATTCTGTCATTTGACAACCTTTTGACTACATGGAAAGTGGTTACCACATTGTACATTCTAATTTGAGGAAGGGAATGATTTCTTTGCAGAGAAGCAGCTGGTACATAGAGAGGTGCAGGACGAGTTCATTCTGTTTTTGAAGATTAGGCAGAATTATAGTGCCTGTGCTCAGAAATGCCTATTTCAGCCAAACCTTCTTCTATCTCTTGGTAAAGTGCACTGCCAGGTTAAAAAGGAGCCAGCTCCACCACCCTTCCCACACCTGATCCTCCAGACACATATTTGCTAAAGAAAGAGCCATGGTCCTATCTGTAATGTTCAGGAAGGGGGCAGATCGCCATGTCAGGTGAGCCTGGTACTCTGCTCACCTACAAGTCTCATGCTTGGTAAGACACTTGGGGCCATGGCTGCAGAGCTATGGAACTCTCCACTCCCCATGTCTGCATCCCTTTTTCCCCCAAAAAATGATTTGGTTTCTCTCCTTTCCCCCCAGCACTGGCTGAAGTTTCTTAGGAACTTGAGATCAGTGGTTCTCAAGGCTGGCTGCACAGTAAAATCACCCGAGAAATTTTAATAGGATCCTCCAGGTCCCAGCCCACCAAAGATTAAGCTTCAGTGGTTCTCCAGTGGGCTGGAGCCCACTCAAGATTTTTAAATTTTGAAAAAATATTCTCAGGTGCTTCTACTTTGTAGCTGGGTTGGAAACTACCAGTTTACTAACTATATAGTACTTTGGCCAGCCTTTCACATCTTTGCCTTGCTTTCTTTTTCTGTCATATGGACATAATAGTAGCTCCAGCCTCCTAGCGTTGTTGTGAGGATTAACAATTTAAGGTGGATAAAGAGCCCCAGAAAATTGCCCAGCACATAGTGTTGGCTACAATAATTTTTACTGCTATAATTATTACAGTCAGCACTGTGTGAAGTCCTAGGGGTTCAAAGCAAATAAAGCATAGTCCCTCCTCCAGGTTCATAATCCTACAAGGAAGACAAACATGTTACCGAATACACTCAGCATAAAATAGTAAGCCCCATAGTGGAGGCAGGCACAGAATGCTATGGGTATATAAACTAGGGGGTGCAGCTAATTCTTCCGTCAAGAAGGAAGCCGGCTTACCAGAAGCCTGCCTAACACTAAAGCAGGGTCTTCAGTGAGTTTGCCAGACAAAAGCAGAGTAGGCAGAGGACATTCCAGGTACAGGAACTGTCTGTGCAAAGTCATCTTGATGTGGAAGAGCATCAGATGGCAGACAACTTGCTGGTAGCTTGGCACCATCTGTTGTTGGGGGAAAGTGATGGTTGAGAAGCTGGAAACAGACCAAAGCCAGACCTTGAAGGACCTTTGTGTCTCCCAGGAGGCATTTGGATTTTATCCTCTAGGCATGAAAAGCTGCTGAGGTACTTAAGAAATAGAGAAACATCCTCAAAATTGCATTTTATAAAGATATCGATGAAAAGAGTAGACCAAAAGGGGAAATGACTGGACAGGGGTGGAGCTCAGTTCAGACCCTTTTGCTGTTGTTGAGATCAGAGATGATGATGACTTGAACTGAAGGAGACATAGTCTCAAAAGGAATTGGCATTTGATTAGCTGCAGTATGAGGGGGCAGTGGCATCTGGAGATGACTTGGAGACTTCTAGCCTGGGGCTGTTAGAGTCTTCCCATGCTGTCTGTAGTTGAGTCGGCAATTATAGGAGGACAAATGGGTTTGGAGAGGAAGAGGATGAATTGAGTGTTGAGCATGTTGAGTTTGAGAACTGCGGGATATCCAAGCAGAGGATGCTTAGATAGAAGTGTTCGTTAGGCAACTGGGGAGGACAGAGAGAGATTGCAGTGGCCCCTGGGCCTTTCTGGTTTTCCCAGTGAATCTTCCTGTATTCTGGACCTCAGTTAAAACATTATCCTGCAGCCAGCTTTACAAGCTAAAAACTGGAGTTGTCTTCAAAGGCTTCTTTGAATCACCTTCTGACACCAGTGTACCCCGACAGTGTCCAACAACTGATTCTCCTGGTCTGGGAAGCATGGGTAACTGCAGTTCCTCTGACCTTGGCTTGAGTTCCTGGAGGGTCTAGCAGGCATGTGCTTTGCTCTCCAACTTGGTATATTCCACTGGACTTGCTCACAACAGGTGATCCTAGATGGGAGAATTTGGTTTATGGTCCCTTTAGCAGAATGCACTGCAATGTGACATTTACTTTACACTGTTAAAGAAAAATGTTAGCAAGTCCCAACTGTGAGCATATGGACTAGCTGCTGCTGCGTGACCCCAAACCCCACTGAGTCCCACCTAATTCAAGTTGCCAGATAAAATATAAGATGCTAGGTAAGTTTTATTTTTCAGTATACAAGAAGTCATTTTTTAGCGTAAGTTTATCCCATGCAATATTTGGGACATACTAAAAATGATTCATTGTTTATCTGCAATGCAAATTTAGCTGAGCATCTTGAATTTTTATTTGCTAAATATGGCTACCCCTAAATTTAATCTACGTTGGACATTTCTTATAATGCGTAGAATCTCTTCTAACAAGAAATAAACAGTCCTTTTTGCTTTTAGGCAGGAAGAGACCAGCTAAACTCATTTATTGGATGATGTGGCTGAGCTGTAGTTCTCCCTTATCCCACAAGCAATAAACTTAGTTTTGTTTTGTTTTGTTTTTAATCTCTGGTGGTCTTTGTTTTATCCTTTGAACATACACACAAATACCTTTTTTAAAAATGGACATCCAACCAAATATAAAAATATGGTCAAAAAAAGATTCTGGTTAGTTTAGTAGTATTCAGATAGGAAGACAAGCCAAAATAAATGAAATGTATGCTGTTCTTTTATCTCATTTAAAAATAATTGAATACTGTGTTTTGCTGAGGATTCAGGAGATCTGGCTTTTGTATCTTTTTGTTGTCTATTTTAACCTTTCTCACCTAAGTAACCTGAGCTGAGAGCAGAAAAGAGAGGTGACTTGGGTCAGTATCTGGAATGCCCAAAGCAATTTTGCTGATTCATGAGAACTTCAGGGGCTTATTGATGGCATCTGGAAATAACTCTGGAAGCCGGTTGTGCTGATCAAATGTGTCTTATCCTGTACTTCAAGGTCTCTAGAGAGAAGGAGCTTACACAATCTGGTACAGCAACCTGTTCCAGATAGGAGGAGGTTCTTGTTTTTTCTAATTTAACACAAACCAACTTCCTCCTAGCTGTCTCCATTTGAAATGGAGGAGGGTTGCTTATCACCCTCCTCTGTGGCTGAACTGTACATTGTGATTCACCCTTCCTTCCGTTTCTAGGAATGCTTTATCACTTCTGGTCAGGCCAGAGCTATCAGGAAGCTGGGAAGATGTCTTTAGCTGTGTTGTTAAAACCAACCAACCAACGAACAAACAAAAAATCAAAAAAGGGACAATAAAAACATCTGGGCCTAGTCTGCCTAGATGAAGGGACTGACCAATATTGCTGAAAATTTATTATCAGGTTAAACCACAAAGATCATAATTTTAACATTAACCCACCACATCTGACATTCATTCTGCACAATCTTACTGCTGAGCTGTGACTCACAGAACTTTAATTAAACTTGCTCACAACGGTGACTCAACAATTTCTTCCACCACTTACCCCACTGCATCAGTGGAGGCCAGTCTAAAAATTCTTGTGTTATTCTTTTCAGAGGGAAGGGATTAATGTTTTGTCATTTTGTTGAGTATAAAGAAACAAGTCTCATGGTAAAGAGGAAAATGTGCCTGCTGGCTTGCATGAGTGGAATGGGAATTTTTTCTTGTATTAATAGAAGTACTCAGGCAACTGAAATCACAGATCTCCTCTCCTGCATAGTATCTTTATATCTGCTTCAGCTGAGGTGAGTGTGAGCCCCTGTCCAGAACAAATGGCTTTGGGTATTTGCTTTTGGTAAATAATTCAATAAATAACCTGGGAACACACATAATATTTACTATTACATAACTCTTTAGTGAACTTACGAATTTTGCAGAACCAGCAAATAGGAAAATCTGTATAGGCTAAGAGTCAAGAGGCAACTGAGTGTCAGCCCTTAGCACACACTCAGGAACAGGACTGCTTGCATAGAACATCTTGCTGTGATAGTACTTGCTAACTTTGTGATCTCTGTCAATTTATTAACCTCTTTGCACCTCAGTTTCCTCATATGTAAAATGAAAATAATCAAAACACCTCGCTGATTTGTGTGGATGAAATGGATTGAACCAGAGCAGCTCCAGTCAGTTCCTGTCACGTCGTTAGCCTTCATGTGTGTGGTGTGTGTATGTACATGTCTGTGCCATCACAAGTGTGTTCAAGCAGTCTATGGTGATACATTTGCATTTGATCTGTCCTGTGTCACATGGAGCAGGTAGAAATATATGAGTTAGAGAAGACACTCATAGTAAAAGTTAATTTCCAGGTAAGACAAGAATTTCCTTTGACCTCTTGAAAGGCAAAGTGGTATGTCAGATAATAACATGTGTATGACTAACTTCTATCAAATGCTGATTACATGCTAGACACTGTGCTAAGCACTTTATCAGTATTAGTTAGTCCTCTTCTAGGTAGGATTATTATCCCTATTTTACAGATGAAGAGATTGAGGCATAAAGAGATTAACTATATGTATAAGGACTTGCATAATGTAACACAGCAAATATAAGCAAATTTTGTGTGTATATTATGAAAACTTTCATAGAAATGTTTTAAATACATATACATGCATGTATATGTATATAATGGGAGAGAAAGAAAGGATAGGCATTGAAAGTACGTGGGAATGATAAATATCAAATTCAGGATGGTGAGGGAAGGGAGAGAGAGAAGTGGAATGAAAAGGGAACACAGAGGACTTGAATTTTTTTTTTTTTTTTTTGAGAGGGAGTCTCACTCTGTCGCCCAGACTAGAGTGCTGTGGCGTGATCTCTGCTCACTGCAAGCTCCGCCTCCCGGGTTCGCGCCATTCTCCTGCCTCAGCCTCCGGAGCAGCTGAGACTACAGGCGCCCGCCACCACGCCCGGCTAATTTTTTGTATTTTTAGTAGAGACAGGGTTTCACCGTGTTAGCCAGGATCCTCTCGATCTGCTGACCTCGTGATCCGCCCGCCTAAACCTCTCAAAGTGCTGGAATTACAGGTGTGAGCCGTCGCGCCTGGCCAAGGGCTTGAAATTTATCTGGATTATTTTACCTCTTTCAAGTAACTGTGAATATTAAAAATACTAAAATTTGAATAAATCAGGCAGTAGATTCGTTGTTGGTTATTATATCATTCTGTATGCCATTTTGAGTGTTTAAAATATTTTGTAAGTTTAAAAAGAGATTATACTCCAGTGACTTGGAGAGCACCAGCATAGTACTGGCCCACCGTAGGCACTCAACAACTGAGATTGTTTTTGTTAGTTGGCTTTTTTCCCTTGTATTGCTCTGAAATAAAATTGTTGATTTCATTGTTGGAATTACATTCTGAAATAAAGATCCAGCAGGTTAGGGACTCCTATAAGAACCCCCAAAAGGAACTCAAAACCCTTTTGCAGAAGTTCTTGCTAGCTGTCTTATAAACCAACAAGATAAACAAGTGTGGCTGAAAATAAGCACCTACGAGTGCACTAAATAAATGTTATTTGTCAGAAATAGCACTTAGTTTGGCCTTCCCATGAATTTTCTTTAGACTTTTTGACCTTAGCTTTTTAAAGGGAGATAAAGAAGTGAGGACAGAAATACTGGATTTCAGAATAATGCCAGAATCAGGGAAAAATAATTGTCTGGGTCAATAAACAATAATTAAAAGCTTCCCAGTGTATGCCCTTGGGTATATTTTGTATTTTTTCCTATTACAGAAGTATCAATTTTATTGACACCCTAGACTATTATGATAATGGAATCTTTTATTGAATTCAATTACAGTTAGTCACCATGAGACTACACATGCTATCTGCACTAGGAGTTGCCTCAGGCACCCCTAAGAGCATAGATATACTGAATATTTTCATAAGGGATTAGCAATTTTTCCAGTATGTCATGGCTATAATAAAAGTCAGCAATGCTGATTTCATTTCACTTAGATTTTTGCATCTGCTTTTGGAGTTACATAGAACTTTGATGAACAAAAGATAAAATAATTATTTAAATTTCTTATTTATGGTCCCATCGGAAAGTTGTCATAGGCACTGAGAACAAGAGAGCCACTTATCTCCTCACAGTGATGTGTCCTGTAATTGAAAGAGGATTGCATCTGCACTCACATGCACTCATGCATTTAAAAAAAAAAAAAAGATTGGAGGGAAATGCATGATATCAGTGGTAGAATTCTGGATGATTTTTTGCTTTCTTCTGTAGTCTTTTCTGTATTTTCCAGCATTTCTTCAACTAATGTATTAGACTCTTACAAGTAGAAAAAAAATACTATTTCTAAAACACAGAAAGAGCTAGGGTATATGTCAGGAAACCAGATTAATATTAACTCTGACACTTTCTTAACTGTGATTTTAAGAAAGTCACTTAATCTCTTATTGCTGCTTTCACATTTATATGATGGTTAGATGGGCATAATAAACTTTTTGACTTGCTTTGCCTATTGTACAAGATTCTTATTTGCAGGAGTTAGGTAATAAAATAGAAAAAACATTTAATAAAAAGTGTATCAATGCAAAGTCTTTCCCAGCATGTAGAAAAGGGATTGAAGCTGTGGGGCAAAATTCAGAGGGACAGATTAATTCCTCTCTGGCAACAAGTACACTCACAGGTAGGTTTATTTTAGGGCAGTGGTTCTGAAACTTGCAGCCATCACAATCGCCTTGAATGCTTATCAACGCATAGATTGCTGAATCCAGGCCCAGATTTTCTGATTTAGTAGGTCTTGGAAGGGGCATGAAATTCTGCAGTTCTAGCAGATCCCCAGAAAATGCTGATATTACTTCTCTTGGAATCACTTCTTGAAACTATTGTTTTAAGGATGTATGAAGGTATGTACATACATACAAGTATTTCAGAGTATTCAGTGGTATGTTAGTCTATTTGCATTGCATGAAGGAATACCTGAGGCTGGGTAATTTACAAAGAAAAGAGATTTGATTGGCTCATGGTTCTGCAAGCTGTACAAGAAGTATGGCACCATAATCTGCTTCTGGGAAGGGCCTCAGGAATCTTTCAACCTTGGCAGAAGGCTAAGGAAGCAGGTGCATCAGAGCAAGAGGGATGGGGGAGGTGCCACAATCTTAAACAACCAGATCTCACAGGAACTCAGAGCAAGAACTCACTCAATACCAAAGGGATGGCACTAAGCCATTCATAAGGGATCTGTCCCTGTGATCCAGCACCTCCCACTAGGATCCCCTCCAACATGCTAGGTCACATTTCAACAGGAGATTCAGAGGACAAATATCCAAACCATATCAAGTGGTTAGAAACTTCCTAGTGACCTTCAAGAATACACTTTCAGAAGAGTGGGAAACATATTGAAGTTGGATATGGAGAGAACCATGGATGTGGAAAAGAAGCCAATAGTTACAGGCGTAGATGTTTGGGAAGTTTATGAGTGAAGTAACAAGGTATTTGAATGGGAAGCAGAGTAAAATGAATGTTTAGATGGATGGGTGAAAATTATAGTTGGGGCTAATGAAGTATTTGTTTCATCCACAATGAAACAACCCACAGTGTTCAATTTTTAAAATTGTAGTCAACATTTAAAACTTACCAGATTTTGTATGTAAATCCAGATTCCCGTCTACTTTTGGAAAATCATACAACTTGGACTCTTCATTTCCATATGACAGCATCAGTTGGAGCCAAGTTGTGGCTGTCCTCTTTCCCCGGGGCATATGCTTTGGGTTAAACAGCCCCTGTCTGGTCCTTCCCTTCTTTGGATGACTCACCAGTCCTCTACGAGCATAGGAGTCTGCAACCACAAAATCTAACAAGGTAAACATACAAACTCCCAGTGTGAGGATAGAGAAGAATTGAAGATGCTGGAGTGTTGTGCTAGCAAGGACCAGAAAGAGGAAGGAGGAGTTGGGATCAAGGGCACAGTGCGAGAAGTGGCTTGGAGAAGAAATGGGAACATCCATCCCTCAATATGGTAAGGGAGAAAATAGAAAACATAGAAGTCAAGGAAGCAGTATTTTGAATTAAAGATGACGATCTTTATCCTCTCAGTAATATGGACAAGACCCTCTTCTGGGGGTCCTCTAAGAGAGGAGGGCATAGGTCCTAGGGAAAAGAAGAGAGTCTGATGTTATTGATGTATTATAACATCACAGAGCAGCTCTGCCAGCCCATTTGAGATGAGGTATACTGTGGGGGTCCCCTCTAGCAATGTTGTGCAGCATGAGCAGTGGGGGTGATGATCAGGACTGGGGATTGGTCTCTTAAGGGCGCAAAACTATTTTTCATTTTAAGCCAGTAAGCAATCAAATAAACATAACCCCACGGTTTGTACATGGGCTAATAAAGTGAGGAAGTATCCTCCTTACCGTCACCCCCACCAAAACTGGGTATTAGTTCATTTATGCTGTTGGTCCATCCTTCTGTAGAGTGTCTATAGTGCCAAGAACTGTGTCTAAATGCCCATGCTTTTTGAATTGGGAGAGGCAGTAATGTGCCTCAGGATAAACAGAACCCTAGGATCTGAGCTTAATTTTATTGGTAGATATTTTAAAGGAGGGCAGCAGTTAAATAATTTACTTAGCAATTCAGAATATTTTATATTATGTGAACAAGAACACATTATAGAATGCAAAATCCTTCTCTCTTTTTGAATATAACACCAGCTTCAAATAAACTGTACTTCACAGTAACTGCTCTGGGCTACACTCCTCTGCCCAGCCCCCATAGCACACCCATTCTGTCCCCTAACCTAGGTCAATAGCAAAGTTTCAGAAATGCCAATGAAAGAGAACATTCATTCTTCAAATTTAAACGTATAGTACAATAAATGATCATTGCTTTAAGAAATGCAGAAAATTGGTGCTAGCTGTATTTCAAATACTGTTTCCTTAAAAAGCAGCTAATTAAAATTCTCTATAATGTATAAGGTGGATTACACATCAGTGTATGATCAAGTTCACTATGAACAGAAGTGATAAACTGACTAACCCTATGACATAACCTCAGCAGTGATTGTTCAACTCAGCTGTAACTACTTTCTTAGCTCAGTCTTTTAATGCTGATGCAGACAGTGGAACCAGTTTTTACATTTTGATTTTTACATGCTGTTGTTTTGTGAGATAGTTGTTAAGCACACAATTCCTCTATTTTTCAAAATAAGTTTTTTCGGACTTAGGGAAATGTCAGAGACATTTAAATTTTCTTAAGTCTATCACTGAAACAGTAACATAAGGATCCTCTACCTTTAATTGGAAATTCTCATTTCCCTTTGGGATCTCTATCTGATGGTAAATAGTCTCTGTTGTTTCCTTCGAAACACAACAAGATGGTTCCATGAAGCATTCATCCATTCCAAAGGTAGTGACACTTTCTCAGCATTAGAGGTATACCCATGGCCCATTAGAGGCCAGTTGATCCAGAGGTCCTGTGAGAGACATTCCTGAGGACAGGTGTATGTATGTGGAGGTAGGGGACAGTTCATTGATTTCTTTCACAGGTTGTTTTTTAGTTGGCCTTGTTCCTGAAGAAGGCATGTTCTAATGCTAACTAGAGAGCCTTCATGAAAGGAGGGCCAGGCCCTGAATCAGAAGACCAGGGTCTAATCTCTCTTTTCCCGCTTATTATACACTTAAACTAAGGAAAGGTTCCAATCTTCCTACACTTAAAAAGAAATTTAAGAACAGGTATGGGGGATTCATTGAATGTGAACCTCATGGTCTAAGGAAAATTTTAAAATAGGCTTTTCTCCCTTTAAGTTCTTAACTTAGGGCATTATCTATCTGTTGGTTTAAGAAGATAATTTCTATATCTACTATTGAGGGCCTTATTGCTGGTCTTCACACTTCTGAAAGGATGGGCAACTGAGTCTGAAAGGATGGGCAACTGAGAATAGACTGCTAATATGAAATAGTCTAATCCAGGTGAATTCATTATCATGTACTGAATTATTTCCTTAGGATAATACCTGTCCATCTTTCCACAGCACATTTTGACTACATTCTTGACAGGGAGCTCTTTGTTTTTGGCAGTATTTATTCATGTAAAATGCAACTTTCCTCTCATCTGCTTTTCAATTAAGCAACTACCTTGTGGCTTTCATATGCTTATGACATCAACACTTTGATGGCAGCTGCTTCTGAGATAGAATTTGGCTTTTTGACCTCTGAATTTCAAATATTGGTGTATCAGTTTCGTTCACAATGGAAACCTTTAAGAGAAATAGTGTGAACCTGTGAGAGATGTGTGGCTTATGCTCAGATATACTTTGTCAAAAATTGTCCCATTGCATACTATACTAACTACAGTATTATTAAAGCAAAACTCAATTAATTTTCAATAGTCATGTTTTAAAATATAAATTGAGATAGCTGAATTTTCAAATAATTGAAATTGTTGTTCTGCTTACCTGGGGTGGGGATAAGAAGCAAAAGGTGTTGATTTTTTATACAAATGTATGCTCAATAAGAGAAAATAATCAACAATTTTATGTCATCACACAGGCAGCAAGGACAGAGTATATAAGTCCTGGAGGTTGTCAGTCAGGACCCAATCTGGAGGCAGAACTCACATGTTATTTCAACAGAGCATGCTTAACATAAAGAATTGTTAACTAGGTTTGAAAGCTGTTAATTAGCTAAGGTGTAAAAGAACTTTCAGGTCCCAAGGAGGTAGAATTGCAGGAAGCAGCTGCCACTCCTAGGCCTGGAGGATCAAAAAGAAAAGGCTCGAATTATTAAAACATGGAAACTTGAGGAGGGAGCTGCTCAGCTGGTACTTGGAGCAGAGAGTGTTGAGGCTGTTATGTGAATGTTGGGAAAACCGTACCATTGAATTCACCTGCTGTGAAGAGACGGCAATGCAACCTCTGGGATGAATCCCAAAAGATCAGGAAACGGGAAGTGCACAGGAAGTAAAAAGGAAGAAGCAAGCCTCTTCCTTCTTTTTCCTACAGGCTTCCCACTTCTCTCTAGCTCCCCTTTTTGGCAGAACCGGAAAGCCAACTGGCAAATCAGGAGCATGGTTTGCAAAATATCCTCTCAAGTGTCGCAAAGCCTGAAAATAAAAGAGTGGGTTTGGAGTCAAGAGGCAAGAGCTTAATCAATAGCACACAATTTTTCAGGCAAGATTAGCTGATGGCAGCAGCAGAAACCAAACCTCTAAGTGCCCAGGAAGGGTGAGACAGCATTCTAGGTGCCAGGAAGGACATACAGAGGATAGCAACATCTTAATGCTTGCCCTCAAATGACATTCCATTTCCACAGTGTGTGTTTACCTTCAGATAAAGCCAATAAAACTGTGATTCAATGGTTCAGTGAGAGAGGGCAGTAAAAACCATGATGAAGCTGTTGTGGGTCTCTGTGAATAGTTTTCTCTCTCTATATTTTTTTTTTTTTTGGTCCTTTTTATAATGGAAAATTTCAAACATACACAAAGTGGAAAGAATAGTGAAATAAACCCCCAGGTATCTGTAACCCAACAATAACAATTGTAAGCATTTGGCCACTCATGTTTTCTTTAGCCCCCCATACCTCCTCCTTATCGTCCCAGCTTCCCATTGATTTATATATAATTTCATTCATAAATAATTCCAGATGTTTAGTTACAGCTCAATGAATTTTTCACAAAGTAACATGTTCATGTAAATTCCACCTGGACTGGGAAGTAGAAATTACAAACACCCAGAGCCCCCTCTGTAGTACTCCCTTAGTTCTTTCCTCACTGCTTCCCAAAGCAGTAGCCACTATCACCTACTGAGAACTTTGCATATATAGATTCATAGAATATGTGCATTTTGGGGTTTGGCTTCATTTATCTAACATTGTTGGTAAGATTTATTCATGTTTTTGCATATATCCATAGTTTATTTTATTGCTCTATAGTATTTCATTGTAAGAATACACTACAATTTATTCATCCATTCTACCATTGATGTACAATTGACTTATTTCCAGCTCTTGACTATTACAAATAATGCTGCTATGAACATTGTTATACATGTCTTTTGGTACACACTTGTATACATTTCTGTTGGGTACATACCATGAATGGAATTGCTGGATCTTAGGATACATATATATATTCAACTTTATTAAATACTTCCTAAGAATTTTTCAAAGTGGTTGTACTATTTTACCTTCACCAGTTCTACTTGTTCCATATCCTTGCCATCACTTGGCATTGTCTGTATTTTTCATTTTGACCAGTCTGGTCAGTGTGTCATGGTATCCCATTGTCACTTTGAGTTGCCTGCCCTTGGTGAGCACATTTTCTGATGCTTAATTGGCTCTTTGAATATATTCTGTAATTGATTTGTAGGAGTTCTTTATCTATTCTGGATATAGGTATTTTATTGGACATAAACATTGCAGATATCTTCTTCCAGTCTACCTTGGCTTTTCTTTCTCTTAATGGTGACTTTGTTAATACAAAGTTCTTAATTTTAATGTACTCCAATTTATCAGACTTTTTCTGTATAGTTAATGCTTATTTAGTCTTGTTTAAGAAATTTTTATCTACCCCAATATCAGAAAGATATTCACCTATGTTATAGAGGCTTTTAAAAAATTATTAACCTTTTACATTTAGCTTTATAATCTACCTACAATTGACCTTTGTTTATGACGTAAGATAGGGGTCAAATTCTTTTATTCCCCCCTATCAATATCCAAGTGATCTGCTATTTATTGCAAAGATTATTATTTCCTCACTGCACTGCAGTTTTACCTTTGTCATAAATCAGATGATGGTATGAGTTTGTTTCTGGTTTCTCTATTTGTATGTCCTGCTAATACCATCTTATTTTAATTGTAATAAAGATTGAGACATCTGATGATATAAATTCTTAAGTTCTGTTCTTCTTCAGAACTTTCTTGATTCTTTTTGGCCTCGTAAATTTTCAAATAAATTTTAAATTAGCTTGCCAACTTTCAAATTACCTGATAGAATTTTGAGTAGAATTGCATTCAGCTATAATTTAATGAGTAGAAATGACTTATTTACAATATAGAATCTCTGTTCATTAGCATTTTGTATCTTTCCACTGATTTAGAATTCTTTGTTTTCTATAAATAATATAGTTTTTTTGTAGCAGTCATGCACATCTTTTGTTAGATTTATTCCTAGATATATGATTTTTTTTTTTCCTTTTTTGGGGACAGAGTCTCACTCTGTCACCCCGGATGGAGTACAGTGGCACGATCTCAGCTCACTGCAACCTCCACCTTCTGAGTTCAAGTGATTCTTCTGCCTCAGCCTCCTGAGTAGCTGGGACTACAGGGGCGCGCCACTATGCCTGGCTAATTTTTGTATTATTAGTAGAGATGGGATTTCACCATATTGGCCAGGCTGGTCCCGAACTCCTGACCTCTTGATCTGCCCGCCTCAGCCTCCCAAAGTGCTGGGATTACAGGCATGAGCCATCATGCCTGGCTAGATATATGATTTTTATGTTATTTTAAATAAAATATTGTTTACTTTTTTCATTTTCTGTGTTTGGCTTGTATATGGAAATATAATTGATTTGCTAAAAATTTGCTTGTAATAGCCAAGAGTTGGAAACAACCTAATTGTACATCAATGGTAGAATGAGTAAATAAATTGTGGTGTATTCACCTGATGAAATTCTATAGAATTTAGTTATTAATTCAAATAGTTTATTTGAAAATAATTTTGATGCTTTTCTATATATGCAGCCATATTGTCTGAATATAACAGCTTTATTCCTGCCTTTCTAGTCCTTTCTTTTTTTTTTTTTTTTTTTTTTTTGCTTTATTATTTTGGTTAAAACTGATACCACTTTTAGAACAGCATATCACAAATCCACCCACTGATCACAATACATTTATTAAAGAATGCATGGGTTCTCTCTCTCTTGGGATCTGTTACCCTAAATGTCCACTTTTACCCTAACATCATCCAGCCCCCATCCCAGAAAAACATTTCTCCATATCTCTTGCCCTACAGTGTTGAAACAAAAGGTAACACCATCCAGAGTCCATGAACGTTTATAAGTTGTGCTATGTTGATAGTGGGGACAGACACTGCTTTTCCGTGAAAGAAGAGTGTAGTGACAGAAGCACTAAGGTAAAAGACAAATTAACTTGTTAAATCTATCCTAGATAGCATGAATACATAGCTTCCTTGCATAATGAAGTAGAGTATTGCTTCCCAGTAGGTCTAAGCTTTTTTTCCTCACTCATCTTGCATTTTGACTTTTAATTCTGAAGATCAGGAAGTTATTCATAAATTAGCAATATTTTTTGAGTAGTTTTGTATGCCATCTGAGCAGTATTTTGCAGTGTGATACAATTTATGTTATTCTTAAGTTTTCGTATGTTTAGGTCCAGACCTAACATTTGTGAAGCTTAATGGTGATTCTTTTCATTGGCATATAGAAGGACATTCCATGTTAGAACTGAAAAAGTTTCATTTGTATAAAAATATTTCATACAATTTATTAAATTTTTTTAAACCAAATTTAAAATGTCATGTTTTCTTAATATTGATTTAAAATTTTAAAACTCGGTATTTTATTTTCAGAGACGAGGGTCTCACTATGTTGTCCAGGCTGGTCTTGAACTCCTGGCCTCAATGATCTTCCCACTTTGGCCTCCCAAAGTATGGGCATTATAGGCATGATGCGTCATGCCTGTCCTGGTCTTGATTTCTAGAAATTCTTATGGCTTTAAAGTCTAGTTTGTCTAATTTCAGTATTGCTAAACCAGACTTCTTTTGGTTAATGTTTATCTAGAATTTTCTATCCTTTACTTGCAACATTTTCATGCTCTTATATTCAAAATGTATCTCTCATAAGCTGCAGGTGATTGGGTATTGTTTGCACTGTTTTGTTTATAATCATTTAATTAGATTTAATCCATTTATATTTGATGTAATTTTGGGTATATTTGGGGTAAATCCATCATCTGTTTTCTCTTACTGAGACTATATTATTTTTCTCTCCTTTTTTTGCTACTCTTTGGATTAATCAAGTATTATTATTATATTTTGTTTCCCATCCCTATTTTATTATTCTTTTATTAAAATTGTAGAGAACATATAATGCATGCTTAAATTACAAAAGCCCAATATAAATGAGTACTTTTACCACTTTCCAGACAACATGTACTAAGAATCTCAGAATATTTTAATTTCACTTAAACCTCTCCCACTTTTTGTGTTACTGTTATCACGTATTTTAATTCTAACTACATCCCTGCATGGGATGTTCTATTTAGTCTCTGCTCGAATGTTACCTCCTCAGAGAGCCTTGCCTCTATCATCATAATTAAAGTAACCTCACCCCACGCCTTTCTTTTCCATTCCCCCTTATTCTATTTTGTTTTTCTTCCTGGACTTATTATCTGAAATAAGAGTATTTATTGTTTTTGCCCATCTCTAGCATTAGAATATAAGCTTCAAAAGTACAGGAGTTTTCTACCTTGTTCACAAAGGTTTGGCCCTGAGAAGGCACTCAATAAATGTATGTTAAACCACAAACATAGATCAGAGATGCCCAACAGAGACAACAATTAACTCTTAAGAATGAGAAAATCAGGGGCCCATAGGACATTGGAGAACTTCTGCAAACCACAAGAAAGATGATTTTTATAATAAGAAAACTTGGAAGGGATACTGGGATCACTCCAGAAATAACTAAGTGGGCAGATTTCCTCTATTCATGATTTTTCATTCATTCAACGCTTCCTGAACACCTGTGCAAATCCTGGGTGCTGAGCGAGGTGTGAGTGCCGTGCTAGTCTTCATGCTGTGTGCAACAATCTGCGTTCTCTGTAGGCTTCCTTCACAGATTGTCATTGGAAATGAGATCTGGTTTCACTTAAAGGTGTGAGGGGGCAATGGGCTGGATGACTGAAGGGGATATTGTGAGAGAAAGGAAAGAAGATCATCTTGCTGGTGAGGCATTCTGGGCTGAAGAAAATCAAGAGCTTTGATTCTGATACCCTTAGGTCAGTAATGTTAAGACAATATCCAAATGATGTGCAAATGCATTCACAAATAAAAGATATACCAAATTGTTCCAAGAAAATTCTAAACCCAGAGCCTCTGAATTTATAGTGCCCTGTTCTCCCCATCACTGAGACTCAGGCACCAAAGGGCAGTAGTTCTGGAAACTTGGACCAAGATACCATCCAGAGAACAGCTCACATGCCCAGTGTTTGCTTAATTTGTCCAGCATCTTAAGACTTTTTCTTTAGTCACATCTTAAGACTTCTAAAATGTGTCATCCTTATGTGACTTCATAGTCATCATTTTCTTCTCTGTAGCAATTGGGCCTGAAATGGTCTAAGGGATACCTCCCTCTAGCTATTACTCGTTTATGAAACAATAAAACAAAAAGGCCACAGGTTAATTCCTAGGTTCTACTCACAGAATGGCAATTGAAAAATCTGGTTTTTTTGGATTTTTTTTTTTACACTGAGGCTGCATTATTTTCACATTTTCAATTCTCAGCCTTTTCTCCAGCCTGACAGGCAGATGGGGGGGCAGCTGGCCCTGCAATCAAAAGTGACCCTGGCAGCCAGTGTCTCTGTTTCATGGTCTGCCCTGAGACAGGCAGGTCTGGTTTCTGCATTTGAAATGTGATTGGCAAAGTGGCTGCAGAGGGAGAACCAGTACAGACACGGGGGAGAGGTAGCTCTCAGATTGTGACGTTAGGATTATATACTAATGTATGCCTGACATTGCCAAAGCCTCATTAAGACATTGCATATGTTCCTTAGCTTGATTGAATCTTTCTACAATTTATGCATAGATCACAACATTATACTGTGCCCCATAAGTATACATAATTATCCATCAATTAAAAATAAATAAATTAATTTTAAAAAAATAAGAGAGACTGCCAGCCCTGATGGAATTGCATGGGTGGGGGTGCTCATGCTGTTTAATAGCCAGTATTGCTAGTATTTTTTTCAAGAGGTGGTCTCAGGCCACTATGACATTCCAAGCTACAAGTCAGAGTTTTCTCTGAAAGCTAATCAGACTGGGGAAATTAATCCCACAACCTCTGCCTCTTCAATGCCAGCCAGGGGGGCTAAACCACTTGGAAAGTTTCGGCAGCACACATAATGTGCCCACTAGGGGCCAGGCGCTGGGCTGAGCATAGCTGGACAAATATCTGCACCTGCCCTTTTGCAGACATGTCTAAAAGTTCACCAGGAAGAGATTGTTTTTAACAGAACAAGGAGTTCTTTACGGTTTTATATTGGGCATCCATAAAAAAACACAGCAAATAGGTATCATTTTTGAGCACCTGCCATGTGCCAACCCAATCTCAGTGCTTCTCCTCCATGTTTTCAAATCCTCACAACCCTGGTAGATACTGTCATACCCATTTCACAGACCAGAGGGATAATATTTGCTCAAGTGGTTGGAGAAACTGGCTCACAAGGTATAGGTTATGCTGCCAGGCAAAGTGAGAACACAGTTCCAGTATGTGTGAGGCCCTGCTGACAGGTTGCTGTGCAAAGTGTGGTCAGCCTGCAGTCATCATTTATTTGGTGTCAGCCCTGTACTTGGTATTGTATTTGGTATTTTATCTATGCTACATGTGTTAGCCAGCTTGGGCTGCTGTAACAAAATACCACAGACTGCATGGCTTAAATGGCAGAAACCTATTTCTCACAGTACTGGAGGCTGTAAGTCCAACATCAAGGTATCAGCTGACTTGGTGTCTTCTGCTCATAGATGATCAGCTTCTTGCTGTTTTCTCATATAGCATGTGCGCACATGCATGCACGCATACACACACACGGAGAGAAGGAGAGAGAGAGAGAGAAACAAATGTTCTTAAGTGTCTCTTTTTATAAGGATGTAAATGTTATTAGATCAAAGCCCCACCCTTATGATTGTATTTAACTTTAATTACTTCTTTATACTATCTTCAAATACAGTCACACTTGGGGTTAGAGCTTCAACATTTGAATGTGGGTGGGGGTTGTACACAGCATTCACTCCATAGCATTATGTATAATCCTCACAAGAAATGTATTTTACAGATGGAGAAACTGAAGCTCAGATAAGGTAAGTTATGCAAGTAGCTTATGACAGAGACAGGATTCAAGCATAAATCATGATTCTAAAATTCATACTTTTTCCACCAGCTAGACCACCTTCTAAAGTTTATTTGGTGGCTTGATATCTAGACAATATATAAATGAGAAGAATTGCTAAACTTGATTTATCAGCTGCCTTATGTTCTATGCTAGTTTGTTTTACGCTGGCTTATTTTGAAAGGGGAACTCAAGACAAATCAATTATCACTTAACATTTGAACAAATAGACTATAAAGCAAAGTGAACTGAAAAGTGTGACAGTTTTAAGTAGGTAAGGTGCTTGAAAGATTAATATCTTTTTTTCCATTGTCAAAAAATTTTATTATCAAGGGTAAAAAAATAACCTAAGAGTTATAGGATTTAAGTATAGAAAAGAGTAGGAGTGATGATTTAAACACTATTAAATGTGACTTTAAATGTAGTCATTTATGCTTAGAAAATATATGCATCAAAAAATATTTTAAGCATGTTTAAACTTTTAATGCAAAAGTAATATATTCATATTTTAGCAATTCAGGCAATAAAGGAATGAAAACCATTAATATACATATGCGTGTATTCTAAACAAAACAATGACTCTTAAACTAGATATAAAATTATACAACTTGCTTTTTAAATTTAATATGTAAGTTAGATATGTTTTCGTGTTGCTATATATAAACTTACCTCATTTTGTGAAATAATGGCCTAGCAGTCTTAAGGTTGTAACGTCATTTGTTTAACTATTCGCCTACTGGTGGGCAATTTAGGTTGTTTTCTACAGTCACAAAAATATGGCATTGAACATCTTTGTACTTCTCCCTCTGTATACATGGACAGATAAATTATATACATTATATAATTATCATATATTTATATAATTATATATCCTAAAAATATAACTATGTAATTTATCCATAGGATAAATGCAATTACTATATCAAAAACCTGCACATTAGATAGATATTGCCAAGTTAACTTCAAGATAAATTTTCACATTCATATATTTTCCAAGGACTCATTCTACATCGAAGGCAATGAAACATTGTCATGGTTCTCACTGCATTCTGTACCTTCTCTTTGGTGACGTTGTTCAGAGGCCTGAAGGAAGCGAGGGAGTCGATCTTGTTGCTATGGACAGTGCTCACAAAAACAATCAAGTAGTCCATTCGCTTTCCCTGCATCCTTGGGTAAAGGGACCTGGCATTCATTCATTTAAATGGCAGTGCTTTTCCATTTTTTTAAGTTTTATGTTTTCAATTGACAAATGATAATGGTACATATTCGTAGGGTACATCGTGATGTTTAGATACATATAATAATGTATAGTAATCAGATCAGGGTAATTAGCATATCCATCATCTCAAACATGTATTATTTCTTTGTGTTGGTAATGCTGGCCATTAGTATATCTTATTTTGAGAAATGTCTATTCAGTTCTACTTCTTATTGTTATTCATGCACCAGACATTTACTGTTTACTATATGGTGAAACGATGGGCATTAAGGTTTTTCTAAAGAAGAGTAAGTCAAAAAGGGGCTACCTCAGGCTCCTATGCTTCACTTTTCTTTTCATGGCAGGCAATCATTTTAGTTTTTAATTTGCATACAGTACATTTTCTCCTTTTGGTGTGCTGCTTGACTTTTTATTCTCAGTCTCAATGCAAACAAATAAAATTGACAATTTTTTGATATTGAATATGCCCTCTCTCATCAGTAAATAAAACCTTCTAGCCTAGAGTTCTTTGAGCCTCTGGCTATACAAAAATTGAGGAGCCTTCCAATATCTGGAGCTTTCTAAAACGCCAGTCTGAACAATTAAACTTGTTTTTGGATGTAAAATGTTGGTGACAGCTGTCATTTTTTTTTAAGCAGTTATGTGGTCTTTGAAAATTGTACATGCCTGTTCTGAGTCTTTCTCCCTACCAGCATTGAGAGCCTTCTATAATCACTACAGGTGTGACAGCTTAAGACTTTTTCATTATAACAAAGCAGAAAGAATAAAAGAGTTTTAATGAAAGGTGTAGTCTCCTGAGCCGAAACTACATTACCGACCTGAAGCCCTGGAAAATGCTAATACTCGGTATATTAAAAGAACAGCCAGCTTAGTCCCCTTAATGCCCATTTGCCTGAATTTATGAGATATCATTCTTTTCAGCTTGGCATTTGTGAAGTTATCCAGCTGGGAGTGAGTCAGGTTTTTTTTTTTTTTCTCTGTCACTAATTCATTAAAAATGCCAGTCATACAAAGCAACTCAAGTGAGACCATCTGCCTTTCTGAAAACCTTAAATACCCAAGAGAAGGAGGGACTATATGCCTTGGTCCTGGTCCGGAACTGCTGCTCTTAGAAAGGGCACAGCCTCGGGTAAAGGCCAGTTGTGCCATGGATGATGTGTCTGACTACGGATCAGAAAGGGCATGGCCTCCATGGCCAACACGCCTAATCCCACTCCCAGTCCCCTCTTCCTTACCTGGCAAGCAGTGGAAGCCTGTAAGCCTCAGCCATTTCACTTGAAAAGGGCTGATAACACTGACCTCCCAGAGCTGTTTAGGCCCTCAGAGTTAACCTGCTTCCTTTCACTTTTATGAACTTTTAAAGATATACCACAAAGACTGGAAGCAGCCCCTTTCCCCTCTGAGAAAGACATAGGAATGATCTCGATCTGTAATTTCTGATTTTTAAAAGTAATCATGTTCTTAAATAAATGTAAAACTGATCAGACCTTTGCTGAGAGGGATGTAAGGTAAATTACTATAGGATATTTTTTTCAGAGTCTTCTTTTCCACACTTAGGATAAATTAATTTTAAAAAGTCATTTCTTCTGGAAATGGATTTATAGCAAAATTACTTGAATGCCTAAAAAAATTGGAGAAAGAGTGAAAGATGTCATATTCATTCATCCAACAAACAGGTACAAGTTTCTGCCACATGCTGGTCATTGTTCTAAGTGTCTGAGTTCCTGCAGGGAACAAAACTGGCCAAAATCCCTGCCTGCTTGGAGCTTGCCTTCTTGTAGGGGAGGGAAGATGGTACAAAATAAATAACTAAATGATGTAGTGTGTGGGAAAATGCAAAACGCTATAGGGAAAAATAAGTTAGGGAAGATAGTGGGGAGAATTAAAAGCCAAATTCTAATGCAAAATGATCACAGGCTTAATGTGATGTAAGTTATTTAAAGTCACTTTTCAAAAATTTGGATTATATCTAAAATATTCTTTTTTTGTTTAATGGGCAAGGACAAAAATATCACTGAATACAGATCCCCCTCTTCTTTGCTTTTATCCACATAAAAATGTCCAATATGTATGTTAACTTAAACTGAGGCCATAGCGTTAAATGCCAGCAGATTTGCTTGATAAGAAGAATCTAGGAATGGTAGAGCCCACGGACACAGAATTGCTTTCTTTTCTTTCCTAATAAATAAGGTGATACAATCTTTGCTTCTTTAATCATGATGAAGTTTCAGCCCAAATGTTGTAGGTGCTTGAATGAAATGGGAACAAGCAATAAATCTGGGATTGACTTCACAGAGGTATATGACAGTATGATGATCTAACATGTACTACCAAGCGATAAATAAAATACCATCTTTCTGACAAGAAGGAAAAAACAGAATGTACCCAGGAGCATTCATTAGAACTTTAAAGCCAGCCTAAAATCCTGCCTTGGCGTAAAGGAAAAGAAAGGCTCTATATATCACATTGAATATGCCTTGGGATAGATCAATTCTACAGGGTGCAAAAATATTCTATAGAACAGTTGGTAAACTGCAAATGAATTTAACTATGTTAACCATATGTGAATAATGCCATCCTGTAATGATTTTAAGTTAGTCATGTGCATGACAAGTAGAGGATATTTAGTGCCAAATAAATGTATTAGCCAACAGGAATTTGATAATCATTATGAAGAGAGCAAAATCACATTTCACACTCTGTTCAGTTTGGAGGTCGCTGAGGTCTCCAGGAGCCAATCACAACCTTCTCTTCTGTTCCTTTTCCTGTTGTACGGGGAGTGCTGTGCTTTCTGATTGCTTTTTGGAACCACACTGCAATTTTATTTGCTTTCTTATTAAAATAAAACAAGATGAACAAACAAAATTAATGTAAGTGAGAATAACACAAGCTTACACACATTCACACACATGAAACTATAGAACTAGAGTTTATAGAACCCGATTTTGCCTTTTCCTTTTACCTTTTTGGTTGGATATATTCTTGAAGTTATATTCCTTTTCAGGCAATTAAAGTGTTATTACTGCAGCAAGAAGATTACCTGTTGAGAGAAAGTGTAATCCTACGCAATGTTCAGTGTGAAATATTTGTGCGCCAAGAGGTGACTCTGTGAAGACTGGTTTTTGAGGAGCTATAAAGCTGGAGGCAGAAATCTTGATCAGGGCTCATAGGCCTTGACTCCGCTTTCATTCTTAAATGAGGATGTGGGCTCGCTAGAGCTGAGTTTGCTTCGAGAATCAGGAGATCACAGTGTTTGTAAATATTCCTTGTTAAGAAGAAGCCTGTATACTGAAAGCATGCTTTTTTTCCCCAATGCTCTATACGTCTGGATATAAAAGGACCAGGGCAGAGTAGGGATTGGGATTTTCTTTCAAGTCTGACATAACTGTACCCCAGAGGGGAATATGGGCAGCAGCTGTGTATCCTGGGAGTAAGGAAAAAACTCTAAGATATGCTATGTTGAGTGCTGATCTGTGGGTCCATATTACTTCCGTTCAGTGCTGTGTCTTTAGAAACACTGAGGAGAGCATGTAAACTATTCTTACCAAATTCTCACTCATGAAAGATTGCAGTCATGGTGGCCTTTATATGTTTTTTAATACTGCAATCTTTATTCATATTCTATCTCATTATATTATTACATATATTTCCTTTAAAGTGGCAAAAGTAAATGTGCACATAAAATGCTGCAAAAAAAAAAATGCTGTGGTGTATATAATGAAGCCCTAGGAAAATAGCTTATTATGAAGACAGTTTACCTCCAACTCTGAAAGTTTTCATCAAAACATTCAACAGAATTTGTACGCATTTCATCCTAAGCCAAAATAGAATAAAAATAAAATGTTGAGCCAAATTCTTACCTAAACTATTTACTTATTCTGGAGGAGGCACATTTGGATTGGCATTCACTCTTTTAGTTACTGAGAAAACAACTGATTGAGTTACATGTAATTATAACGTGGAATATAAAATTAACCACTTACCAGATGTACAGTGTGCAGGATATAATCAGGGTTTCTCAGCCTGAGCACCATTTCTTTGTTGTGGGGGACTGACCTGAGCACTGTGGATCTTTAGCGGTATCCCTGGTCTTGACCTTCTAGATGCTGGTAGCACACGCCCTCTCCAGTTAGGACAATCAGATATGTCTCAAGACATTGCAAAAATGCCTCTAGGGGTACAAAATTACCCCACCGGCATGTGCAATAGTGGATAAATATAACTACAGTATAAGACAGAGGTTTCGAATGGTGCAGACCAGGGCTGGAAAGGTTGTGAAGCACGTGAGCTCCTCTGGCAAGGAGAGTTGGGGAGGCTACAAGGAAGAGGTGAGATTTGACTGGCGTTTGAAGTTGTACAGGATTTTGGATTTAACTGTAGTTTGCTTATTAGTCTCCCTTTAATGGTATCTAATCTAACTGGTGTTTGTGTTTGAAATATGCCCTATTGGTTTCAAAGAGGTTTAAACTTCTAAATATGCCAAAATTTGTACATTAACCAGAAATTGAAAGACTTTGAATACTTTTTATTTCTCTTTTTAAACTAAGAATGAATTTTTCCTGAACTTAATAATGTGGGTATTTTGGAGTTAAAAGGATCTGGAGATAATTAGATTGGGCATAAGCTGAATGTTCTCCATTTACAAATGTCACAAAGACACTTGGCATTGTTTTACTGAAAAGGAAGTAAAATATCAGACCTTGTATTAATAATGTTAGCTTTTAGCAGGATCTCCTCCCAACCTCCACCCACACTCCAAAAAAGGCAAAAGGCATGTCAAGTTGTTTAGACATTTTATCCCATCCCCAGTTCATCTTTTACAAATCAAAACTGTGCAAAGTTGTCTTTCAAATATTTATTGAATCTTTAATCTTTGAAGACATCACCTTTCTCAAAGATAATGACTTGCTCTGATTGTGTCATGTTTGGAAAACAGACATTATCACATGCTGCTGTGTAGAAGTATCATTCTCTTCTTAGCATTTCTTATTAAGTCTGGTCGAGCAACATCAGCTATGCACTTAACCAAGTGTGAGATTAATCATGATTCTGTATCCACCAAATTTTGTAGTTCTGAATTATCCAAAAACGAAGTCTTCTGGAAGGACTTGCTCTTAAATTCTTCTCCAAATGCATTAACATTCTCTCCCAGTTGCCACAATTGTGTCAGTATTGATATCGCTATATAGGAAATTAAATTATGAGATTTGGCAAAAATTATAATGGTGTTGACATTATGAGTGTACCACAAATCAGATTATATCATGAGTTAGATTATAAATTAAAGACATAAATAGTTAAATGCATTCCAACAAATGTGACTTTAGTAAAAAATACTCAGTATGGCAAAATGCTCACATCAACAGAGACATACCTTATATAGCACTCTAGTAGACTCTCAAAAAATGTTTGCCCAATTAAGCTTTTTTTGTTAACTGCTGTCCTGAAGTATGATATAGAAAAAACTTTTTGAGTTGAAAATTTGCTGTAATTTTTTTTCTTTCTTTGCTTCTGGCCCTGGACTTCTATTATTAATTATTACTAGAAATTCTCCTGAGATTAGATTTCAAGAAGAATTCTATGAATAAGACAGTAAATGACATGTCCATATCTGATTCAACTATACTGGGACACAAGGTAATAGCGCCGATATTTCTTGGAGTCCCTTCCAGTGTTATACTCGATCCTAAAGTCTTATGGCAAAAATTGCTTATTTCACAGGGTCTATGTTAAAGTCATTATGAGATGATGAAAGACACAGTTTATGGCTTAAGACGGCTTGGTGGGGGATGTTGACTGTAAATTAAATGGAATATGATAGAATGTTTGGAATGGAAACACCTGTATTAAATATTTTTTTTTAATGAGGGAAGAGTACCAGATGTTCTGTAGGCTCATTCTTTTTTGGTGTACCTTATTTTTCTTTGTTGTTAGCAGAAATATGAAATACATTAAAACTCCTTCACATCTACGCAACAGAAATAGAATAAGAGAGCAAATGACATGACTGCTAGATAAAGCACTACCTAAAATAATTGCCTTAAGCTATTTGGAGATTTATTGTAAATTAGATTGCAGGAATGTGCGTGATAAAAATGGCATCTGTCATTTAAAAACAATATAATTTATTTTAAAATAGATCCATGTGCATGCTTAGATTGACATGTCTTTAAATTTTGATGATAATTTTATCACTACCACCCCCAAGCCCCAATATTTTATGTGCCGTTTGCTTTGGGATTTTCCTTGAATTAAAAATTGAACAATCTTATTGCAGTGCAGAAAGAATTTCATTACTTTCAGAGGTGACCTTCCAGATTCTATTAGGACAAGAAAATAGCCTTTCACAACATCAGTCAAAATCTCTTTCCATATGAGCTTCACCTGAGTCTAGCACCTCCAAATGCTCTAGAAACTCTCTTTGACATTTCTCCTTATGTCTGTCCTTCCCAGCCAAAGTCAACAATACATATGTGCTAAGATTGTTTAGGGGTCATCTTCTTTATTGTTTTGTTGTATGATGCTGACACTGGAATTTCTGTTGCATAGGCTCTTCAGGTTGAGAGTTAGTATCTTGAAGATAGGGATTGAATATCCTGGGGTGTTTTTGTTTTTGTTTTGTTTTTTAATATCCTGTTTCTTAACTTCCCAGAGAACCTAATTCACATGCCTGTGCCTAATGGGCATTTTGTAACATTATTAACTGGTTCTTTCTGATAAATATCCCATGATTCCTTTAAAGATTATCTTGACTTATCCTGCACTTTTTAGGTATACCTTCAGAACTACAAACCAAATATTAATCAACTATTTTCAGCTTTTCTGTTAAAGATGTAATAGTACCAAAGGAGACAGGATTTTTATTTGTTATTATGTAGTAGGTCATAATATTTTTATTTTAAAGTGATACCAAAATATATGATGAACCTAGCATTCTCAGTTCAGCTCAGTTAACAACTATGAAGAGTTATATTTTTATTGCTTCAAGAGAATTGACAATCTCATAAATGTTCCAAAAGAACATTCTTGAAGATGATATCTTATTTCCTCTGTTTCAGCATTCTGAAATCCAGGTTTTTTCACCTAAGGAAATCTATTAGGACCCACTTCCTATTATGCATAGAACTACTTAAATACTCTTCTCTATAATTTCCATTTAGATTTGAGCAAGATCATGGAAGTAACACATACAAAAAATATAATAGCAGCTGACAGGTAGTCTCTGGGATGCTTTCCCGTCTCAAGAGGGATTGCATAACCAATGGGGTATGAGGAATTTGGAAAAGAATTATGCAAAATAACCTTATATTAGAAGATGGAGAGTAAAAGACAAAGAGAGTTTGAAAATATGAGGTCTGTTTATCAGAAAAAAAGCAATGAACCTCACTAATTTAGTGACTTTTCAGTTATGTGAAGAATAATGACAATGTTTTCTCTATCAGTAAACAAACATAAAGGCTCACAAAGGAAATAAACTTTATATGGCAAAGATTAAGATTAAATAGGATGAAACTATTCTCAAAATGAAGGCTGTTATGTGTTGGAATGATTAATTTAGGAGGACCGTAGAACTGTTTCATTAGGAAGTCATAGGAATGATGTGATGAAGACACATAAAGCGTCTGAAATGATGGGGATTAAATGACATTTTAAAGAGCCTCCTGTTTTAATGCTTTCTAATATTTCTTTTCATTTATTATTTAATTTCTTTATTAATTGCCCTGATTTTATCAGATTTATCATCTCATGGTTAAAGCTTTTAAAACTTCATTGTGAAAAAAGAGGACTTTAGTGTTTAGTTATCATATTGGAACACATATTTCTGTCTTCTCTTCTTTTGTTGTTGGTGCACCAATCAAAGCACTAGCTCCAAAATAATAAATAATTTCATATACACACAAAAATTCCTCTAGCCAGTATCAACAGAGGGTCAGCATTTTAGAGTATTTACGATGGAAAGGGTTACTGTAACTGAAATCCAGCTGAAATCATTTTGCTCTGGGTCTCTATTAATATACAGAACTGATGTTTCATTTTAAAATAAACCAGGTGAGTTGTATTTTTAAAGTGGGATTTTCAGAGTTGGAAATTTTCGGGATTAGATGCTATTTTTCAACTTCTTTCTTTTTAGTTTTTTCTGAGGAATTTTAAATCCCATTACTTTGAACAACAGTGATTTTTCTTAAATTTATAAAAGGTAATTGTTACCATGGAGTTAAACTTATGGGAAGAAGGATCAGAAACTGATGCTCCTATGCACACTCCACAGCAGAATTGCTGGGTACCTAAACAGTCACTTGTGTCAAGCACTATACTTTGGGAATGTAGACAACCAAATCATGAAAATATTAACATCAGGGAAATATGTGATGCTGGTAGAAGCTTTTAGAGATACAACACACACGCACACACCACACGCATACACACACACGCACACACACACCATTCCACATGTACACAAATTGTTTTAGAACTACAAAAAGAAAATCAAGAATATGAGTTTCTATTTAAGTGTTTGTTATTGAGATGAGTCAGAAGCACATTGAATCCTCTTTAGTCACATCAAGGTGATATTTGGGGGGGGGGGGTTGTTGTCATTGTAATTGTTAATGTACAATATGTTCAGTGTAAAGTATTTCCATACCACAGACTCCGAGACTCCAGCATTAAGGAAAATTCTTAAGCACCATGGACAGCTACAGCTTTTTTCTAGCGGCTGCACAGTTTAACAACACTCAGGGACCAGTTAAGAATTCATTCAGGGCTCATAATCCGTGTGTTCACTGTGAAATTCCACCTTGAATTTTCAGACCATGGTGTCTCAAGTTAGCACTTTTTTTTTTTTTTTTTTTTTTTTTTTTTTTTTTTTTTTTAAATGGAGTCTCGCTCTGTCACCCAGGCTGCAAGCTCCGCCTCCCAGGTTCACGCCTTTCTCCTGCCTCAGCCTCCCGAGTAGCTGGGACTACAGGCGCCCGGCACCATGCCCAGCTAATTTTTTGTATTTTTAGTAGAGTCGGGGTTTCACCGTGTTAGGTAGGATGGTCTCAATCTCCTGACCTCGTGATCCGCCCGCCTCAGCCTCCCAAAGTGCTGAGATTACAGGCGTGAGCCACCGCGCCCGGCCAAGTCAGCACTTTCATTTTCACGCCAGTGTTGAACAGTTTGTGTACAATCCTCTGCAGCTCTTTCACAGTATCTGGTAAACTATTGTAGATTCTAAGAATAAGTCAAAGTGATGTCCCCAAAGTTCCAGATCAGTGCATTTGGGTTTTGTGGGGCACACCCAGGAGTTCTTAAGATGTAATATTTCCAACTTTTATTTTAGATAGAGGAGGTATACGTTGAAATTAAAAATAATAAATTACAAATTTAAATTTTTAATAGAAAAAAGACAATATAGCAAAGAAAGGGTTACCTACATTTCTTGGTCATATGAAGTTGGTACTTACTTTTAATGGTGAAAACTACAATTCCTTGTGCACCAACCTAATAGTACTAGCAACGCAGCATTTCCAGTTTACCTCCAGCCTAGTTCATTCATTTATGTCACTTCCCAGCCTCTGTAGAAATTTCATTATGTGAATCATATCAGAGAGTTCCAATGGAATTTAGGACTTCAGAGTTACCTCAGTTGAAGACTGAGACCATGAAAGCTAATGTGGTTTGCTTGAAATCACCTAACAATGTATGTATATATTTCGTGTATGCAGTGATGAACACAGTTTCTAGGTGTGATCAATTCTATTATGTGCAATTAATGGAAATCCAAAGACAGCATGATTCAAATGGATAAATAAAAACATGAGATAAAAACCTTCTCAGCCATCGAGATAGTTATATGAAATTTGTCTAGGTTTGAAATCCCTTTTATTTTATCAGTGAACTTGATGATATTATTGTAGGTACTCAAGATTTGACCTTAATTAAAAAATGAAACTTTCCACAAATTCCTAAATGCAACCCAGGCTGGTTCCTCTTTTCTCTCCTCTGCATCTCAACATTCTGGGCCCTTTCTCCTCTTATCATTAATGGAGGTTTTAAATGCAAACTCTCAAGCAGTCCAGTTCCTCTCATTTCTCAGCCTCAGCTCTCACTCTGTACAGCAAAAGTCTAGGAATCAATATGGTTAAAGGCAGAACTCTTCTCTGAGAGTGTTGTAAAGAACTCAGATAAAGCAAAAAATGATGTGGAGTAGTCTAGGTCAGACAAGAACAAGAATAATAGTGCTAAAGAAATTAGAAGCAGGTAGCAAATCATCTACAAGGTTTTAACATCTTAGCCACACTTTCTTATCTACTAATTTGGCGACAAGAGTGTTGTAATAAGTCCCCAGAGGAATAATGAGATGCTCCTACCCAAAACTCAATGCTAGTAACCAAGGAAAAGAATGTCTTGTGACTATGAGCACTAGGCTAGCAAGCTATGCCCCAGAAAACTTCTTCAGGCAATAAAGTCTTAGCAGTTTATGCCCAGAAGGAAGATTCCTCAGGAACCTTGGAATTTGTGGTATTCTATGAAGTAGAGGTGGAAGAGAGGTGACTGAGACTCCTTTTACAAAGGACTTGATTGTTTTCTTCTAATATTCAGTGTGACAGTTTATTGCACATGGATTCTTCCTTCTCAAATAGTTTGAAATGTGTCAAGGGAAATGTGTCCCACTTTCACAGCTCTAAAATCTCAACAGGCAAGAAACCAGCATAAATTCAGAGAGAACCATGAGGGAAATAAGTTGGCACCACACTTTAAAGTTCCAGAAGTTGAAGAGGACTGAAAATGGGTCATCTTTCAATGAACTAAAAGAAAGGCTTCCCACAATGGAAACTTGATGTAAGCATTTGAACATGTATGAGATTCATGTCAAGGTCTAGTCATTCAGTGTCCCTGATGCAGTGACCATAAGCCTGACTTCCAGTAAGAACCACAGGTGCCAGTCCAAGTAACATGGTGATGCTATAAGAGTGTTAAATTGGCTGGGCACAGTGGCTCATGCCTGTAATCTCCACACTTTGTGAGGCCAAGGTGGGCCGATTGCTTGAGCTCAGGATTTCGAGACCAGCCTGGGCAACATGGTGGAACCCTGTCTCTACAAAAATTACAAAAAAAATTAGCCAGGCATGGTGCTACACACCTGTGGTCTCAGCTGCTCAGGAGGCTGAGGTGGGAGAATGGCTGGAACCTGTCAGGCAGAGGTTGCAGTGAGCCGAGATTGCACCACTGCACTCCAGCCTGGGTGACAGAGCCAGACCCCGTCTAAAAAAAAGAATGTTAAATCAGCCAGGCATGGTGGCTCACGCCTGTAATCTCAGCACTTTGGGAGGCCAAGACAGGGAGATCACAAGGTCAGGAGTTCGAGACCAGCCTTACCAACAGGGAGAAACCCCATCTCTACTAAAAATACAAAAATTAGCCAGGTGTCGTGGCATGCTCCTGTAATCCCAGCTACTCAGGAGACTGAGGCAGGAGAATTGCTTGAACCTGGGAGGCAGAGGTTGCAGTGAGCTGAGATCATGTCACTGCATTCCAGCCTGGGTGACAGAGGGAGACTCTATCTCAAAAAAAAAAAAAAAAAAAAAAAAAAAAAAGGTTTTAAATCATCTGGCCATTATTTTTGTCTTTAGACATCCCATTTTGATTAGATCTTAACACATGTATGCATTTTCTTCTTGTAACAAAAGTTTTTAGTGGAATTGTCATTTAGTGGGGTCACTGAAGAACTAATTCTTTGATGACCCTTTAGTGGAAAAGCCTACTCCAGTATAATCACTGCAAGAGGCTTCAGATGATTTTAGCCATAGAAAAAGGAGGAGAAGGTGTATAAAACAAGTAAGAAAATAAGATAAAAGTCAGCTAAAAAATTTAGAATCTCAAACAATAGATTAGGCCCAGAACAGGTGAATAGATACTGTGTAAGTTTATTGTTGAATAGTTTAACATTAGAATGTAGATGACTTTGTATAGACTTCCATTTTTCTATAATTCTTTTAAAAACACAAATCAATAGGATTTTTTGGTTGTTATGTTCTTAATGACCTCTGAGGCAAACACTTTGGCAGCAACTTTTTATTGATAAATGCATTTTATCCTGATTATTTAAAAATTAGAAATTCATCTATAGTACATATGGTAATTCTTGCTTAACCAAAAAACTAAACTTACCTAACCATTTCATTCCACCACCATTTCAAAATGCACTGGAGTGTACTGGGCTACTTGTGAGGCATCTTTTTTCTGTGGAACCTTAGTGTATCTCTCTTTGTGATCTAACATTCCTATTTTCTTTACTGAAAACTTGAGAATCAGCGAACCAGCACAATATGCTCAAGTTTGCATAGAAATACACTGCAAAACTTGGTGCCCTTTGGCCTGTTTTCCATGGTGCTAGTCATTAACTGTTACCTTCTAATTCTGCCTCTATATCTTATCAAATATTGTGAGTACACCTTATATTTCAGGAAGAACTCTCACTGTCTCTGGCAAAGTGAGCTGCAGTAGTTCATTATCCAGAGCTCAGATATCAGATCACAAACAGCTTCAAGCATCTGGAATAGCACTGAACTATGTTTGATGGGGGAGAAAGAAACAGTGGTGGAACCAATGAATGTGTGTTGTAAAGAATATTTTACCCAGCCTTTGAGTGTACAAAAATAACAATAGTAACTAATAAGACCTGGAAACTAAGAGATTATAGTAGTGCCATTGACTGACCAGACTGAAAGCATTCAGAATGACCAAGACAAAAGAAAGATAAAAAAGCAGAAAACATGTGGCAAACAACAGAAGAATAGGAAAGGAAAAGAGACTGTGGGAGTGAGGGTGATGATAGTGGCTATAAACTGTAAACACCAAGCGCCCGTAAGAAAGAAAGGGTCAGATAGGGGAGGTAGGCAAAGGGGCTTATCAAAAAGCTATTCTAGATCTCAGCAGTCTCTCAAGATATGAGTGGCATAAAGGCAAATATAATACATCAGCCCTAAAGGAACACCACTATGTTGTTCAGGAGGATCATATTTAATGTGAGGATAAATTAAATCACCCCTGGGATCACAGGAGAGTGTCACTGCACACAAAATTTACTGAAAGCCTTCATACGTGTAGTTAACCAGTGAATATGAGCTCCATGAAACTAGGAACCCTGTTCTATCTGTCATTGGGACTCACACATTTCCTGGCACATAGTAAGCCCACAATAAGTATGCTGAATGAAATAATGAGTAAGCCATCATCACTGTCATGTAATCAGGATAAAATGCATTCATCAATAAAAAGTTGCTGCCAAAGTAGAGCTTTTGACTGTAGGATACTGTGAACATGTGCAGTTAAATAGGGGTAAGTGTGTTGTACATGGTATCTTACGATATGGATTAGGAAAGGCAAAAGGGAGAAATAGAAGAAGAAGGAAAGAAAACATAAGAATGACTTGGAATGGAAAAGCCTGGAAAACCTAGCCTGATAAATAGATTGTTTACCTTTCTCTGTTCTAAAATAACTTGGTTAGAAAGGGATGCTCTTCATAAAGTCTCTAATTTTGTAAGTTTGTTGTACATTTTGCCCATATATTGTTAAAGCTGCCATGATTAGCTGAATGGGGGTACCTCTTTTATTTGAGTTTTTGTTCCTGAAAAGAGAGAATACTTTTGTTCTCCCTCCCTCAAAACAACTGCAACTCAGAACAACTTGAAAAGACATGTTTTGAAGAGCAAATTAGAAAAACAACAGATTCGTATTAGTTGAATAATGCATGGGTATTTTCTGCTAGGTACTTTGCCTGGTTTTAGCCTTTGTACATAATCAGCATATAATGCAGCTGTATAAAAATTGCCAGTTGCTTCTTTCTTCAAGGGAATGCATTTATAAGTACCCTCCAGCCCTCTGAAGAGCATGTAATGGTGTGCCATGGTCACATTTGCCAGCTTCCCTGTGGACTGTGCCTGGGCTCAAACACAATGAGGATGGGTTGACTGTGCCTACAGGGACTGCTCTTGTAGAAAAATAAAACTTTCAACTTTCAGAAAAAATCCTTAGCACAGAGGTATCTGAGGAGCCATAATGTTGATTCCAAAGAACAAGCTAATGCACAGATGGATGCGGAATACTTCCCAAGGGTTTCTATCTTTTTTTTACACCTTCAGGGAAAGATTATTGCAAACCTGAGTCCTACTTGAGTCTTCTCGGCTTCTCTCCAGCTAGGCAATTATGCCTCTAATCTTGAAGGGGCAGGGTTAATATCTTTGATCATCTTTCTGCCTGTCAGTGTATCCACTGAGATATTTTTCTGAAAGCAACATATTAGAAAATACAAGAGGACTTTGATATTCCTTGCAAATACTATATAAAACATTCAAACTTATTCATTTTGTAGGTATCTATAATTCTGTTCAAAGCTTGACATTGGGAAATACTTCAAAAACAATGTAGTCTGGCATCAGGTGTCTAGAAGTGTTAATTTCCTGATTATTATTATTATTATCATGGTGTTTGATGGTGGTGGTGGTAAGGATGGAGTTAGGGGGAAAGGTTGAGGCACCTTAGAAGTAGACTTTTCCCACCTCTTCTCACATAAATTCTTGGATTACTTTGTATCATTTGACTTACATCTCTCCATTTCCTTCCTCTCAACCCCACCCCTGAGAACCACTGTTTATTCTCTATCTCTGTGCAAAGTAGCAGATATGTAGGACAAACATGTCTAAAGATCTAATGTACAACATGAAGACTATAGTTAGTAATAGCATATTGTATTCAAGACACTTGCTAAATGAGTAGATTATAGCTGCTGTTGCCACAGAGGGGAAAAATGGATAACTCTGTGACATGATAGATATCTTAAATTTGTTTCACTGTAATGACCATTTTACTCTATGTATGTATTTCATAACATCATGTTGTATACCTTAAATAGATATACACACAAACATTTTTGTAATTCTCAAATGACTCATAAGGAATGCTCCTCCTCCATTCAAATAGTGAAAGGGAAAAGGCAAGTGATGTGGGTTGCCAAAATGGCTGACTGTAGAAATCACAAACAAGGTTTACAGGACTACTGAAAAGTTGAGACTCTAGAAACAGAAGTAAAGATGGTGATTTATTTTATTTTATTTTATTTTATTTTATTTTATTTTATTTTATTTTATAGAATCAAAATAACCCTGAAAGGGAAGGGCTGCTCTTGGTCTTTTGATTCAGCAGTCAGTTTTTTACAAGGCAGGCTTGGGATGCTGCCTTTATGGTTCTGCGAGGGCTGCACCCCATCTGGAAGAGGAATCAAGTTGTAGGGCCACCCTTGGGGACCTAATTCTGAGACTTGCACCCATGCTTGTTTGTGCATATGCACAGCTTCACAAAGGGTGGCCATAGGTCACATACACACACACACACACACACACACACAGAGTTCCAGATTTTCTATTATTAAAAAGGATAGCAGTGTGTGTTGTTGTAGAAAGACTTACATCAGTAAAAACCTTGAAAATGTGAAAGTAGAATTACTTAACTTTAAAAAATTCTAGTTAATATATTCAGAAGTTCTTAGTCCCTGCAGATTTTTAGGAGCTGAGGTGTTATGGGACTTCATTTAATAATTGGCTAGATCCAGGTTGTAGGAGAATACTCTGGCCATCTACCAACACTTAGGGGATATTCTTCCCTTATTCTCCAAAATGTGCAATTTACTTGGTGCTTGTAATTTCTTTTGAATATTTATACTTCTTTCCAGAAGAAAGTCAGCATCTTATAAATTAGTCTAGTATTCTTGAGGAATTCAGGAAGATTATAACAAATCATCATGGGTGAAAAACCTCAATCTTACAAGTAAGTAAGGACTTCAGCGCATGATTAAATTTCCTAGGGCTGGAGTTACTGAAATGATAGGCTTATACACAGTAATGCTAATAAAAACCTCTTGGAAACACATTTTCAATTTATAACTATGAAGGAAAATGTAGGCCTTTCATCAGGCCTTCTTCTCATTATCAAAATGTCTTTTGCACAATAGCAAAGAGACATCAATGTTAAAATCAGGTAAGAACATAGATTCTTGATGATATGACCACAGTTTTAGGTCTCAAAATTGCATACTATTTATAAAAGCGGTTGACAAATACATTTAAAATTATAACTTATTTTTGCATTCAAAGCATGATTTTAGAGAAGGTGAGTAAAAGTATGCCCATTATTAGAAAATGCCCTAAAGCCTTATCATTGTTATGTAACAACCAATACAGGTTTTAATAGCTAAATTGAGTTAAAGCTTTTCTCCTGGTGACATGTGTCCATTCTCCCAGAATGAAAACTTCCTGTCTCTTGACTTTACAAATGGTGCAGGTACTTCCTTCCTTCATTCAATATATATTTATAAAGCATCTAACAATCAACTAGATACTAGGTGCTAGGATACAGCAGTAAACAAAGCAGGCAAAGAAACAAGAAACAAAGAAGTATCTGATATAATGTTAACTAGTGATAAATACTGGGAAGAAAAGTAAAACAGGGAAAGGGGACAGAGAGGTACAAGGTTTTGAAAAAGATTCCCTGGAGGTGACATCTGAGTACAGAACTAAATTAAGTGAGAAAGTGAATCATGCAGATATCTAGGGCAGTGATTCTTAACCAGGGTGACTGTGCCTCTCCAGGGACGTTTGATGTCTGGAGAAGTTTTTAATTGTCACAACTGGGGGAAGGGATGGTACTGGCATCTGGTGGATAGAGAACAAGGATGCTGCTAAACACCCTGTGCTGCAGAGGGGAGGTCCCTGTAGCAAAGAATTATCCAGCTTAAAATGTCACTAGCACTGAAGTTAAGAAACCCTGATCCAGAGAAAGAGCATTCCAGGATAAGAAGAAAGTAAATAAACACAACAGACCATGAGATGGGAACTTGCTTGATATATTCAAGGAAGACCTAGGGGGTGTGTGTCACTGGAGCACGGTAACAAGCAGTTACGTATCAGGAAAAGAATTTGGAAGATAGCTCAGGGCCAGGTCACGTGGGGTAACAGGCAAGACTCCTGCCTCTCCTTTGTCTGCTCTGCTTCCCTCTTTACTAAGCTCCTATTCCAAACTCCCCAAGGAGAACTAGCTGGCTTTGCTGGCAGATGTCCTAGGAAGCTGAGTGGGTTTTGGTGGGAGACAAGGATTTCACATATGTGTTTACCTGAAGAGTACATTCAAACCCATCTTGCACCATGATAGGAGATCTTAGAGTTGGCTCTCCAGAGGTTGGGAAGATCATTTCACTAAAGTTCTGGAATAGAGTTCTCGAGTATGATCATTACTAGACTCATGGCTCTTTCAATTTATATTAGTGAACATGAAATAAAATTAAGCATTCAGTTCCTCCAATGTACTAGCCACATCACATTCCTAACAGCCATATGGAATCCTCGCCCTAAGCGTGGAACTCTGACTGCCCTCAGTCTCTGGGGCTGTTTTCTGTACTGCTCTTATCCTGACCTTCCCCAGACTTTTTGTGCTGAGACACCTGATGACCTCTTGGAAGGGCAGCCACTTTGGTATTGTTCAGGGGCACAGAAAAGTGTCCTCCACTGTCTCCAGGCCTCTTCAAATGATGTGTGGATGACTACCAGGTTTATGCTTTATTTGCTAGCCAACTGCCCTTGTTTTTTGAAATAATGGTTCATAGGGGATCCTGAAGTCCTTTTGGGTTGGCAACTTGCATTTACAGCTCTGGTTCTGAGTCTAGTTTGCATCATTTCTCCTCACTGTGTTATTTTCCACTTGCCCACACTGTCACTTCTATTTTGCTTTTCTGCCTACACAACAGAGATTTTGTTCTAAGATATGAGTATTACTCAGTGACTCTGTTTTCCAACTTTAAAAATAAGTTTAAAGAACAAAGTATATTCAGAATCGCATATATGGATTTCATATTTCTACTTAGTACATTGTATGGTATGTGCTTTGATTTTGTTAGTTGGATGTGTTCTTCTAGAAATAAAATCCCAGGCATTATCTTTATATAAAGCCAGCAACGGCTCAGATTTGAAAGGACAACAAAACTAAGATAAGAATTAGGCTCCTCAATCAGTAGAGTTTATCCTCACTCGTAATTTTTTTAAGCTCTTGGTAGTGGATGCCTTTAAAATTTTCTTTAAATATTTATGGCATTGGTTGTCAAATTTTGTGGCTTCAGGTTTCTTTTATACTCTTAAGCATTATTGAGGGCCTCAAAGAGCTTTTGTTATGGAGACTATATCTTTCTGTATTTACTATATTTGAAATTAAAACTGGGACAATTTAAAGCTCAAGAAAATCCAAGCACATATAACTTTAGCCATCACAGCAATTGCATTATAACACATCACGTAGCCTCTGGAAGAATCCGCTGCATGTTTGTGAAAGAATGAAAGCAAAAAAGGCAAACAGCATCTTAGAATTGTTGTGAAAATAGTTGTGACCTCACAGACCCCTCGAATAGAAATGCAGTGACCCTCAAGAATTCCCAGACCTTACTTAGAGAACTGCTAAGCACACAGTTATTTTGCTTCTAGAAATTTTTTTTTTTACTACTACTGGGTTAATCTTTCCTTGGCCTGAAGTGGCCAATAGATATCTGTGGAGAAGTAAAGAAGAAAATGGGCATTTATTAAGCACATTCTCTGGGTCTGTTCCATCATCTCCCAACTTCCAGTTAATCACCAGTCTCATTTCATGTATAGTCATCTATTTCCATTGGCTTGAGGATGGGATCATCTCTCCCTGTGTTCCTGCAGCAGCATCCCAGCTGGCTGATTTGCAGTCCTCTTGGCTTGTCTCCAGTCTTTCTCCACCTGTGCCCAGAGCAATCTGCCTAAAACCCCTATGATACCATATTTGACCCTAATCTTTCCCGCAGACCTTTGGATGAAGTGAAACTTCCTCCGCATGGCTGACAAGGCCCATTCATCACCAGGCTCTACAGATCCCTCATATTATTTTCCTTCTTTCTACTGCCCCCACCCTCCATGCCACACTCATATCCTAGCACTTTTAGTTTGTTGAGCACCTGAACATTTGTGTTCTTTCTCATATTTGAACGTGTAAATGTGTTATTCCCACTGTCTGGAACTTCTCAGCTATTCCTGGCCAAAACCTGCTGGTCCATCATATTTCAAAGCAGATGTCATTTCAATGAGGAAGATTTATTTACCACCACCACCCCCTTGATGAGGCTAGTACTCCTCTTATTTGCCCCTGTGATACCTGGCCCTCTCCTTGTCATGGCACTTGTGACACTGCAAGGTACTTCTGTTTCCTTGGTTATATCCCCTTACCTGAAAGCATCTTGAGGTAAGGAAACAAGTCTGGGATCATCTGCATCCTCTGCCCATAGGGGTAGAGGATGGTCACATGGTACACAGTTGTTGAATGATGAATTAATCAGTCAAAAAATTATTTTCAGAGTGCTAGGGCTTTATTACAAATGGAGTTGACTTGTAAAGAGGCTCTTCTACAATCTTTCTTCTGTACCCTCCTCCCTCCCAAAGACATCCTTCTATGGGAGGATTAGGGAGGAGGAAATCTGGTGAAAAGGGGCACTGCTTTTGCCAAAGTCCTCTAAAACAACCACTGAGTCCTTCTGGATCCAGTTGAGAATCTTCTAGAGGAAGAGGTTTCGCTCGCATCTTCAAGGTCCTTCATTTCTACATCCTAGGGACTTTTGTCCTCTTTTGCCTTTTGAGCTGTGGCTCACTAGTCCTGGATAGTTTTGAGGGGCTTCCACTTCCATGGCTGCTTTCTCTTTCCAGGCAAGCTGGATCTGCTGGAGAAGTTTTCTGCGCTTCTTACCGGACAGAGTAATGTTGGTACGTGCACTGGATGCCTGCTTCTTGAGGTGGTGCTGCATGATCAGCCCTTGGTCTATCACAGCCCCAACCACCCGGTGCCTCAGATGCCACTCCCAGTTCAATACCCACAGGTGCTTGAACAGCTTTTTCTTCAGTTCTGTTCGGGGGCAGTTGATATTTCCCTGGAGAGTCCCCATAGTCACGCCACAACGCCAGTTCCCAATCAGTCAACTTTTTAAGTATTTCCTTTATAATAAATGTTTTATTTGCATTATCTCATTTAATCATCTTAACTTACTTCCATTGCCTAAACATCCCACCAGCAAAGAAATAGTGAAGCTGTTCTCAACATCATATGCTGAGAACAAAGGGATCACCCAAATAGGGACAACGCACAGAAATGAATAAAGATTAAGGTAAATTTTCCAAGGGAGAAGGCAGGCAAAGAATCATTCTGACAAAGCAGTTGGGTCCTCTTTCAACTTCTAAGTGACATTGCTGGAATATTCCCAACCAGAACTCAGAGTAAAACCACTAAAAATACTTGTTAAGGGAAACCGATCTGTTTCATCCTGAAAGTACTTTCCCAGTTGGCAGTCTTGAAAATGTCTATGCTCCTGGAGTTTTATAGCCTTACTTTAAAAAAAAAAAAAAAGTTTTGTTTTTAAAATAAATTCCAAGAGCACTAGGGACGTGAAGGTTACATAGACTTACTTCACACTTAGTGGAAAATTCTTATCTTGTAAGTCTTTCTTTCTTCTGACAATTTCTTGTTACATTGATTAAATCCCTGTGAGTTGTTTTCTTCCAGTTCAGCCTCTGGGTTCCTGTTTATTTTTCCAGAAAGAACTCAGTAAAATTCTGAAAACAGAAAAGGAATTGAAAATATAGTTTTATTATTTATATTTTGAAAGAGGCATGAATGTTCATGGTAGATACAAATATACAAACACAGAAAAAATTTAAATAATTTCCAGTAATTCCACCACTGTTGGTATTTTAATATATATTCTTCCCATCTGTCTGTCTTGCACATACACACACACACACACACACACACACACTCTTTCCCTATTTCCTTCTCTTATGTGTGAATGTATGCATATTTTTAAAATTTACCAATATAGTATCATATGGAACTAATTCTTATGAAATCAGCCTGTTTCATTTAATTGCAAATATCTTTCCATGTCATTAATCATGTGCCTCTGCTTCTCAAATGTTAATGCATGTGCAGATCACTGGGGAACTTGTTGGAAATGCAGAATCTCAGGCCCTCCCCCAGATCTACTGCATCAGAAACTGAATCTTAACAAGTTCCAGGTAAAGGTGACAATATTGGTCCACAGACCATGTTTTAGTAGCAGAGGTTGAAATCTTTTCTGGAGATTGCACAGGGTCCCCAATATTGATGTAGTTAATTTTATGTAAATAAGCCCCATGTGATCAAACACTGGAGTTATTTCCGATTGCCCTGCTAGGATGAGACACATTCTTACAAATATTAGTATATATCCATCATTATTTCCTTAGGAGAAAAAGCCCTGTAGATACTTTGCTGAATTGTACATGTTTTGAGGGAAATAGTTTATTTTTAAGGATTACAAAATAGTGATTCATTCTACTTTATAGCATGTAAGACTCTAAAATGTAGCCATAGTACTTCCTGACATATATATGCATTTTCCCCTATCTGCAGTGAACCAAAACAGAGCTTTGACATTTTTTATTATTCTGATCAAAGTGCTGTTATCACTTGAAATGGCTTCACCTCTATCTTCAATTCATCTAATTTTATCCATCCTTCAACACAAGAGTTTTAATCTTGCTTCTTCCAGAAAGTCTCCCCTAATAGTCCAACTTACAGTGGGCTCACTTGCTAAATATTTTCACCATTATTCTTTGGGCCAATTATCTCAAAACATACTTTTCTACTTTCTCTTGAAACAACTTAAATCTGTGACTTTGGTCCCTCTCATCTCCTTGACCGGATTATAAATGACAGAGGGAATGGATCTTCAGCGTGCTTCATCTAAGTCCTGTGCAACCCCTCTCACTCCAAGAAGGTTTGAGTGCATTAGAGAAAGCACAGGATTTGGAATGAAAAGGCTCGTGTTTGAAGCCCAGCTCTGCCATTTACTGAGTATTCAAGGAATAAGTCATGTAATCTCTCTGAGCCCTAGCTTTATCATCTGTAAAATGGATACAGTATCTGCACTGCTTGCTAAGATTCTAATCCATCATGTCTTTTCCAAAAAATCTAAATAATTCAGTAAAAGTCTCAATGTAGAGCTGTCTCTAAATTTCATATAAGATATGCACGTCTCTCTCTCTCTCTCTGTCTTTCTCTCTGGTACACACACTTACACACACAAACACAGAAGAATGTATCTCAAGTTCAGGAACCTTTACCCAACAACAGTATCAGGCAGAAACGGAACAATATTGTTTTGTTTTTGTTGCATTGCATTTATTTACTTTCTTTTCAAAAATTATTATTTTTTATTTGCAAATATAAATGTATATATTTATGGTGCACAACATGATGTTTTGCTATATGTATACTTTATGGAATGGCTAAATCAATGAATTATGTATTTTCTATTTATGGCAAACAATATTGATTTTCTGGGTATGGTAGTGATATGAAGTTCACTTTTTAAATAAACATTTACATTCTAAAAGGTAAGTCAATTTAAGGTAAAACACTTCATAAATAGTAACACATAAATTAAGAAAATATGGCAAAATATCATGCTGATGTTATAAAAATGACTGAAGTTTGGGCAACATCTAACTATAGGAAGCCACTGCCAACTGTAATGCAAGATGCAGACATCGGTTGTTGTTGTAGCTATTGTTATGTAAACTACTGGAAGACCAGTTCTTGGAGCCCTAGATTTAATAGATTCTCAATAAAAAATACTCAAATGTAATTTAAAATAGAGCAAAAAGTCAAGTGTTCTGTTATGCAACAAGTCACCATCCATTGTTAAATCTTGCAGAACTCTCCAAAGTGTGTCGAGAAGATCATTTGTTTCTGATGAAGTTAGATATAAATGTAGTGAGGGGCTTTATCAGAATAACTGAGATGGCTCAACATATATCAGTTCCAGCTGGGAGAAAGTTTGTGAATAGATTACTTTGCATAAGACATTATTCTTCATTATCAAAAACAATAAATATTTTAGGAGCATCAAGTGTACAGAGAATACTTGGCTGGCATTTGACTAAAACCTGCATTCATGGGAAAAACAAAAGGTTTACTGTCCTTTGAATCATCATGATTACTGCTATTGTATTAGAACTCAAAGCAAGTTCACAGAGTTTTCCATTTAACTCTGAAATCTCTCCAAAAAGGAGTAAGTTTTATTAATTCTGTCTTTACATGAAGAAATGAAATCGGTCAGAGAGAAATTACGTGATTAGTCTAAGATCATGTGGTTATTTATAGCCAGAATGAAAAACAAGAGATTCTGACTTTATGTACCTTGTGACTTTGTTATCCTTTTCCATCCAGGGTAGGCTTCTGCTAGTCTTGGAGTAGTTGATGATTTCACTCAAGTATTCTAGATTCGGATTGTGCCAAAGTGGGATTAAGTTAGATGGATTAAATTAAATAGCAGGATTAAATTAAGTGGGATTAAGATGAGGCCTGTTATGATTGATTTCAGCATAGTGTGGAGGAATTTTCACCACCACATTCTCCTGTCTTGGTTCCGATTATAAAGGGAGGAGGAATTCAAGAAGGCTCCTTCAAAGAATAAGCTGGCCACAGCTTGGGTCTACTCGTACCAGAAGGTTGGTCAGCATCCTTCAAAGCAATAGTGTACTAACTTCAAACCTGCATCTTTATTTTAGCCCAATAAGATCTATTTCAAACTTATGACCTCCAGAACTGTTCAGTAATAAATTCATGTTTCCTTAGGCCTCTTTAGTTTTTGGTAGTTTTTTTACAGCAGCAATAGGAAACTAATACAACACAGCTCAGAGTTCTTCCATCCAAAGGGCAAGGGAGCTGGAGTGTTTAGGTATCAACTCCTATCAGTCATTGAGTGCTGCTTGGCATGGGGCTGTGAATTCCTTAGCACTCAACTAAAGGTGGGTAGACGCTGGCAGTTAGAAATCAACCAGAACACAGTGAAGTGCTAAGACTCTGGAAAAATGGACTGGGCACTAGCAGATTCTGCTACAATATGTCTTTTATCTGCCTCTTCCTTTTTAATCTGTCTTCACAATCATGGCACATGCAGATCATCCCCGTCGATCAATCTACTAGCACCTAACAGGTTAATCTTCCCTAAACAGGGAGGGCCTTCAGTGGGTTGTTCTCTTTCTCAAAAATCTTCAACATTCCCACAAGAAAAGATTCTTATACAAGGTGAACCAGATTTCAAATAGTAACTTAGGACTCAATCCTCTGATACTTTAATCTTAGACTTTGAATTTTTAAGTTGGGGTGTACAGAATGAACAGCGAGTGTGCTTGAATATCTATTTGTGTGCAAAGTTCCAGGCTTGGCATACGAACCTTTGGAGTCTTGAAATGTTGATCCCTTTGGTCTGCATTCCTTAGAATAGCAGTAACACCATGAGGAAGTGAGAAAATTGATTTGAAAATGGAGAAGGTTAATTAAAGGAAACAAAACTTCAAGACATGTGGTTGTCAATTGACACTACAGAAACCAAGCCTGAGAAATTCTGAGTTCTGCACATTTACAGAATGTCACAGGTATATTTAGATAAATCTAGAATCTAAGGAGATCTAATTGCTGAAATAATTTCAGCCTACCAAAGCAAGAACGTTCTCACCCTTCCTACTCTTCCTACCCTAATGTAAAGTGCTTAGAGTGTCAGAGCTTTCTGTGGAAGACTTCAGGCTCAAATGACCGCATAAAATTTGTCCACAGTCCTCACATTGATTTTGCCAAGTTCTGCGTACTGTGTTTGCTATTGGTCCAAACCATAAAAGGGTGGAGAAAGGAAAAAGAGTCCATACATTTTTAACATATCAAAAAAAATCAAAGTAAATAATATGCTTTAAAATTAGAATAGAAAGTGCTGATGCTAGAGCATTTTTTAAAATCCTTGTTTCACAGTAAGAGCAGAGTGGGGAAAGACAGAGCCTAAGAAAGGAAGAAAGCAAACATTTACTGAGTCCCACATAGATGTTTAGTTCACACCCACCTTCTGAAGAAGCCAGTAATATCTCTACTTGACAAATTATGACGCTAAGGCTCAAAGAGGTTCTGTCATTTAAGTGATGTCATAAAACCAAGAAGTTGGTCATTTGGGATTTGAGTGTGTACTCTGTTTTATCTATGTCTCAGGTGAGACATAACTTGCATTTATATAGTACTTTTCAAAGCATTTTTCTTATGCTGTCTTTAAACTTCATCTATGAGGCAGACATCAATTGCCACATTTTACAAATACAATTACAGAGGCTCAGAACTGTTTTGCCCAGAAAGACACAGCCAGTAAGCAGCAAAACAAGTCTGGGTCATGGAGCTCAGGTCTCAGGACCCCTCTAGTGCATCCGTGTGTCCTAACCAGAAGGGCTGAGTCATTGGTGTCCTGAAACCAGTCAGGGGCAGTTAGTTTATTTCAGAGAATCATCTAGTCAGAAAAAAAAATTAAGACTTACTTTTATTTTTTCTAAATTACTAAATTAATGGAATCTCCTTTCAGAAAATTTGGAAAATATACAAAGGAGAAAAATAAAAATCATCTGTAATACCGCCACCCAGAAATAATCACAAGTATTAATTTGATATATTTCTTTTTTTCTTTTTTTTTTGGTGCCATTTTTTTTTAATAATACTTTTAAGTTCTAGGGTACATGTGCACAACGTGCAGGTTTGTTACATATGTATACTTGTGCCATGTTGGTGTGTTGCACCCATCAACTCGTCAGCACCCATCAACTCGTCATTTACATCAGGTATAACTCCCAGTGCCATCCCTCCCCCAATCCCCCTCCCCATAATAGGCCCCGGTGTGTGATGTTCCCCTTCCCGAGTCCAAGTGATCTCATTGTGCAATTCCCACCTATGAGTGAGAACATGCGGTGTTTGGTTTTCTGTTCTTGTGATAGTTTGCTGAGAATGATGGTTTCCAGCTTCATCCATGTCCCTGCAAAGGACACAAACTCATCCGTTTTTTATGGCTGCATAGTATTCCATGGTGTATAATTTGATACATTTCTTTCCAGTGCTTGTGATACAAATATGCATGCATACTGTATTTTTAGAAAAGTAGTTTTAGAAAAAGCATGCCATGTATAGCTTAATATCCTGGTTTTCTAATTAACATTGGATGATGAATATTTTCCCAGGTCGTTAAGTAATCTTAAGAAACTGCCTCATGCATCATAATATTGCATTAATGTAACCTTAATTTAGTGAAACATTATTCACTTACTGTTGAACATATTGTTCCTGGTTATAAGCTTGTACAACATGCTGCAACTTTGGTATCTAAACACAAAATTTTTATTTCCAACAGCAGTGGATAAGAGGGTCAATTTCTGCACTTTGAGTGTTTTTAAGACTTTTGCAAGTTGGATAGGTAGAAACAAATTCTTTTTTGAATTTGCATTTTACAGATTACAGCCACACTGAATTTGTTTCCCTATGTTTACTTTGCCAGGCGTTCTGGTCTCCATGCAGTTCCATGTCTGTTTATGTGCTAACACAGTACTCAGAGACCCAGCAGTAGGTGCCAAGACAATCAGCTGTTACAGCAATTCCCAGAACCCCTGAGTCTGGGAACTGCCAGCACCAGAGCATAAGCACCTCTAGGCAGGAACTCCATCTTATTCATCTTTGTAGTCCCCACTCCTGGTTCTAAGCCAGACACCTGTCAAGTTCTCAATACATTTGTTGAAAATATTACAATAGACCATATATTCTGATTTTGGCCTTCTAACTTGCTCTGTGACTTTTGACAAGTTCTCTCACCTCTCTGTGCCTCCATGTCTTCCACTATAAATGAATGGAAGTGTGATATGCCATACTTTGTGAGCAAAGTGCTAGAGCAGTGGTACAATTCCCATACAAAAGGTCTCTGTGGGTGGGTCCATGTCACCTAGGCAGGATTCCTTTCCTTCTGCAACACAGAGAGTGAATTCGATGTGTATTTGAGATTTGGGTTTGTGATCCCTTCACACCTTTCATATTGATGTACTATGGCCAAAGCAAATTTCTTTTGTTTCTCTTTATATCCCCAGAGTGCACACTGCATGGCATATAGGAAGTGTCTAAAAGGAGTGAACAAATGAAGGACTGAAGTCATTAAAGGTGAAGGGATGAGTAAATGAAATATTCGAGCTGAAAGAGATTTTACAAATCTAATTTTAGAGGTCTTGGTTACCATTTTATTTTTGTAGACACAGCTATACAGATTGACTATCCCTTATCCAAAATGCTTAGAACCAGAAGTGTTTTGGATTTCAGATTTTTTTGTTTGGAATTTGAAATATTTGCATATATATATAACGATGTGTCTTGGATTAGACCCCAAGTCTCAACATCAAGTTTATTTATGTTTCATATACACGTAGCCTGAAGGTGATTTTATACAATATTTTTGTTAATTTTTTGCATAAAACAAAGTTTTGGCTGCAATTTGACTGAGAACTGTTACATGAGGTCAGGTATGGAATTCTTCACATATGGTATCATGTCTATGCTGAAAAAGTTTTGGATTTTGGAGCACTTCAGATTTTGGATTTTCGGATTAGGGATGCTCAACCTATAACAGCATCTCCACCTTAGAAGCACTTGCTAGAATAAACTTAAATCATTTAAATAAAATAAATTTCAATAACTAGCCAGGGAAATTTGATTTCATAAAAATGTTTCCATATCAAAACATTTTTGTTCATTTTTGCCTTGCTTTGTTTTGTTATTGGCCATGATCTTAATATATATTTATATATATTAGAAGTATAGAGTTTTCACTTTTAGAGGGAACACACCATGTATGAAGGAATGATTAGGTTAGAAATTGTTTTTTCAGGTGAACTTTGCCACCATATCAAAAAAATGTAATGTTTTTTCAGTTTCCAAAACTAATTTAAATGAGTAATGATGTCAATGAAAAATGGAAAGTATGAATTGTGTCTTCTTTGAGGATCTTTTTCTTTAAAAGATGAACATGATTATTTTAACCTGCTAAATGTATATTTTTAAATGTTTCACTACTTGGTATAATAATACCATATTTCTAAACTGACGAAATGATAATTTAGTGAAGCTAGTGTAAGGAAATTATAATATTTACTTGGGGCGGAGCAAGATGGCCGAATAGGAGCAGCTCCAGTCTCCAACTCCCAGCGCGAGCGACACAGAAGACCGGTGATTTCTGCATTTTCAACAGAGGTACTGGGTTCATCTCACTGGGGAGTGCCGGACGATCGGTGCTGGTCAGCTGCTGCAGCCCGACCAGCGAGAGCTGAAGCAGGGCGAGGCATTGCCTCACCTGGGAAGCGCAAGGGGGAAGGGAGTCCCTTTTCCTAGCCAGGGGAACTGAGACACACAACACCTGGAAAATCGGGTAACTCCCACCCCAATACTGCGCTTTAAGCAAACAGGCACACCAGGAGATCATATCCCACACCTGGCCGGAAGGGTCCCACACCCACGGAGCCTCCCTCATTGCTAGCGCAGCAGTCTGTGATCTACCGGCAAGGCAGCAGCGAGGCTGGGGGAGGGGCGCCCGCCATTGCTGAGGCTTAAGTAGGTAAACAAAGCTGCTGGGAAGCTCGAACTGGGTGGAGCTCACAGCAGCTCAAGGAAACCTGCCTGTCTCTGTAGACTCCACCTCTGGGGACAGGGCACAGTAAACTAAACAAACGCAGCAGACACCTCTGCAGACGCAAACGACTCTGTCTGACAGCTTTGAAGAGAGCAGTGGATCTCCCAACACGGAGGTTGAGATCTGAGAAGGGACAGACTCCCTGCTCAAGTGGGTCCCTGACCCCTGAGTAGCCTAACTGGGAGACATCCCCCACTAGGGGCAGTCTGACACCCCACACCTCACAGGGAGGAGTACACCCCTGAGAGGAAGTTTCCAAAGCAAGAATCAGACAGGTACACTCGCTGTTCAGAAATATTCTATCTTCTGCAGCCTCTGCTGCTGATACCCAGGCAAACAGGGTCTGGAGTGGACCTCAAGCAATCTCCAACAGACCTACAGCTGAGGGTCCTGACTGTTAGAAGGAAAACTATCAAACAGGAAGGACACCTACACCAAAACCCCATCAGTACATCACCATCATCAAAGACCAGAGGCAGATAAAACCACAAAGATGGGGAAAAAGCAGGGCAGAAAAGCTGGAAATTCAAAAAATAAGAGCGCATCTCCCCCGGCAAAGGAGCGCAGCTCATCGCCAGCAACGGATCAAAGCTGGACGGAGAATGACTTTGACGAGATGAGAGAAGAAGGCTTCAGTCCATCAAATTTCTCAGAGCTAAAGGAGGAATTACGTACCCAGCGCAAAGAAACTAAAAATCTTGAAAAAAAAGTGGAAGAATTGATGGCTAGAGTAATTAATGCAGAGAAGGTCCTAAACGAAATGAAAGAGATGAAAACCATGACACGAGAAATACGTGACAAATGCACAAGCTTCAGTAACCGACTCGATCAACTGGAAGAAAGAGTATCAGCGATTGAGGATCAAATGAATGAAATGAAGCGAGAAGAGAAACCAAAAGAAAAAAGAAGAAAAAGAAATGAACAAAGCCTGCAAGAAGTATGGGATTATGTAAAAAGACCAAATCTACGTCTGATTGGGGTGCCTGAAAGTGAGGGGGAAAATGGAACCAAGTTGGAAAACACTCTTCAGGATATCATCCAGGAGAACTTCCCCAACCTAGTAGGGCAGGCCAACATTCAAATCCAGGAAATACAGAGAACGCCACAAAGATACTCCTCGAGAAGAGCAACTCCAAGACACATAATTGCCAGATTCACCAAAGTTGAAATGAAGGAAAAAATCTTAAGGGCAGCCAGAGAGAAAGGTCGGGTTACCCACAAAGGGAAGCCCATCAGACTAACAGCAGATCTCTGGGCAGAAACTCTCCAAGCCAGAAGACAGTGGGGGCCAATATTCAACATTCTTAAAGAAAAGAATTTTCAACCCAAAATTTCATATCCAGCCAAACTAAGTTTCATAAGTGAAGGAGAAATAAAATCCTTTACAGATAAGCAAATGCTTAGAGATTTTGTCACCACTAGGCCTGCCTTACAAGAGACCCTGAAGGAAGCACTAAACATGGAAAGGAACAACCGGTACCAGCCATTGCAAAAACATGCCAAAATGTAAAGACCATCGAGGCTAGGAAGAAACTGCATCAACTAACGAGCAAAATAACCAGTTAATATCATAATGGCAGGATCAAGTTCACACATAACAATATTAACCTTAAATGTAAATGGACTAAATGCTCCAATTAAAAGACACAGACTGGCAAACTGGATAAAGAGTCAAGACCCATCAGTCTGCTGTATTCAGGAGACCCATCTCACACGCAGAGACATACATAGGCTCAAAATAAAGGGATGGAGGAAGATTTACCAAGCAAATGGAGAACAAAAAAAAGCAGGGGTTGCAATACTAGTCTCTGATAAAACAGACTTTAAACCATCAAAGATCAAAAGAGACAAAGAAGGCCATTACATAATGGTAAAGGGATCAATTCAACAGGAAGAGCTAACTATCCTAAATATATATGCACCCAATACAGGAGCACCCAGATTCATAAAGCAAGTCCTTAGAGACTTACAAAGAGACTTAGACTCCCATACAATAATAATGGGAGACTTCAACACTCCACTGTCAACATTAGACAGATCAATGAGACAGAAAGTTAACAAGGATATCCAGGAATTGAACTCATCTCTGCAGCAAGCAGACCTAATAGACATCTATAGAACTCTCCACCCCAAATCAACAGAATATACATTCTTCTCAGCACCACATCATACTTACTCCAAAATCGACCATGTAATTGGAAGTAAAGCACTCCTCAGCAAATGTACAAGAACAGAAATTATAACAAACTGTCTCTCAGACCACAGTGCAATCAAACTAGAACTCAGGACTAAGAAACTCAATCAAAACCGCTCAACTACATGGAAACTGAACAACCTGCTCCTGAATGACTACTGGGTACATAACGAAATGAAGGCAGAAATAAAGATGTTCTTTGAAACCAATGAGAACAAAGATACAACATACCAGAATCTCTGGGACACATTTAAAGCAGTGTGGAGAAGGAAATTTATAGCACTAAATGCCCACAAGAGAAAGCAGGAAAGATCTAAAATTGACACTCTAACATCGCAATTAAAAGAACTAGAGAAGCAAGAGCAATCACATTCGAAAGCTAGCAGAAGGCAAGAAATAACTAAGATCAGAGCAGAACTGAAGGAGATAGAGACACAAAAAACCCTCCAAAAAATCAATGAATCCAGGAGTTGGTTTTTTGAAAAGATCAACAAAATTGACAGACCACTAGCCAGACTAATAAAGAAGAAAAGAGAGAAGAATCAAATCGACGCAATTAAAAATGATAAAGGGGATATCACCACCGACCCCACAGAAATACAAACTACCATCAGAGAATACTATAAACACCTCTACGCAAATAAACTGGAAAATCTAGAAGAAATGGATAATTTCCTGGACACTTACACTCTTCCAAGACTAAACCAGGAAGAAGTTGAATCCCTGAATAGACCAATAGAAGGCTCTGAAATTGAGGCAACAATTAATAGCCTACCAACGAAAAAAAGTCCAGGACCAGATGGATTCACAGCTGAATTCTACCAGAGGTACAGGGAAGAGTTGGTACCATTCCTTCTGAAACTATTCCAATCAATAGAAAAAGAGGGAATCCTCCCTAACTCATTTTATGAGGCCAACATCATCCTGATACCAAAGCCTGGCAGAGACACAACAAAAAAAGAGAATTTTAGACCAATATCCCTGATGAACATCGATGCAAAAATCCTCAATAAAATACTGGCAAACCGGATTCAGCAACACATCAAAAAGCTTATCCACCATGATCAAGTGGGCTTCATCCCTGGGATGCAAGGCTGGTTCAACATTTGCAAATCAATAAACATAATCCAGCATATAAACAGAACCAAAGACAAGAACCACATGATTATCTCAATTGATGCAGAAAAGGCTTTTGACAAAATTCAACAGCCCTTCATGCTAAAAACGCTCAATAAATTCGGTATTGATGGAACGTACCTCAAAATAATAACAGCTATTTATGACAAACCCACAGCCAATATCATACTGAATGGGAAAAAACTGGAAAAATTCCCTTTGAAAACTGGCATAAGACAGGGATGCCCTCTCTCACCACTCCTATTCAACATAGTGTTGGAAGTTCTGGCTAGGGCAATCAGGCAAGAGAAAGAAATCAAGGGTATTCAGTTAGGAAAAGAAGAAGTCAAATTGTCCCTGTTTGCAGATGACATGATTGTATATTTAGAAAACCCCATTGTCTCAGCCCAAAAACTCCTTAAGCTGATAAGCAACTTCAGCAAAGTCTCAGGATACAAAATTAATGTGCAAAAATCACAAGCATTCTTATACACCAGTAACAGACAAACAGAGAGCCAAATCAGGAATGAACTTCCATTCACAATTGCTTCAAAGAGAATCAAATACCTAGGAATCCAACTGACAAGGGATGTAAAGGACCTCTTCAAGGAGAACTACAAACCACTGCTCAGTGAAATAAAAGAGGACACAAACAAATGGAGGAACATACCATGCTCATGGATAGGAAGAATCAATATGGTGAAAATGGCCATACTGCCCAAGGTAATTTATAGATTCAATGCCATCCCCATCAAGCTACCAATGAGTTTCTTCACAGAATTGGAAAAAACTGCTTTAAAGTTTATATGGAACCAAAAAAGAGCCCGCATCTCCAAGACAATCCTAAGTCAAAAGAACAAAGCTGGAGGCATCACGCTACCTGACTTCAAACTATACTACAAGGCTACAGTAACCAAAACAGCATGGTACTGGTACCAAAACAGAGATATAGACCAATGGAACAGAACAGAGTCCTCAGAAATAATACCACACATCTACAGCCATTTGATCTTTGACAACCCTGAGAGAAACAAGAAATGGGGAAAGGATTCCCTATTTAATAAATGGTGCTGGGAAAATTGGCTAGCCATAAGTAGAAAGCTGAAACTGGATCCTTTCCTTACTCCTTATATGAAAATTAATTCAAGATGGATTAGAGACTTAAATGTTAGACCTAATACCATAAAAATCCTAGAGGAAAACCTAGGTAGTACCATTCAGGACATAGGCAAGGGCAAAGACTTCATGTCTAAAACACCAAAAGCAACGGCAGCAAAAGCCAAAATTGACAAATGGGATCTCATTAAACTAAAGAGCTTCTGCACAGCAAAAAACACTACCATCAGAGTGAACAGGCAACCTACAGAATGGGAGAAAATTTTTGCAATCTACTCATCTGACAAAGGGCTAATATCCAGAACCTACAAAGAACTCAAACAAATTTACAAGAAAAAAACAAACAACCCCATCAAAAAGTGGGCAAAGGATATGAACAGACATTTCTCAAAAGAAGACATTCATACAGCCAACAGACACATGAAAAAATGCTCATCATCACTGGCCATCAGAGAAATGCAAATCAAAACCACAATGAGATACCATCTCACACCAGTTAGAATGGCAATCATTAAAAAGTCAGGAAACAACAGGTGCTGGAGAGGATGTGGAGAAATAGGAACACTTTTACACTGTTGGTGGGATTGTAAACTAGTTCAACCATTATGGAAAACAGTATGGCGATTCCTCAAGGATCTAGAACTAGATGTACCATATGACCCAGCCATCCCATTACTGGGTATATACCCAAAGGATTATAAATTATGCTGCTATAAAGACACATGCACACGTATGTTTATTGCAGCACTATTCACAATAGCAAAGACTTGGAATCAACCCAAATGTCCATCAGTGACAGATTGGATTAAGAAAATGTGGCACATATACACCATGGAATACTATGCAGCCATAAAAAAGGATGAGTTTGAGTCCTTTGTAGGGACTTGGATGCAGCTGGAATCCATCATTCTTAGCAAACTATCACAAGAACAGAAAACCAAACACCGCATGTTCTCACTCATAGGTGGGAACTGAACAATGAGATCACTCGGACTCAGGAAGGGGAACATCACACACCGGGGCCTATCATGGGGAGGGGGGAGGGGGGAGGGATTGCATTGGGAGTTATACCTGATGTAAATGACGAGTTGATGGGTGCAGCACAGCAACATGGCACAAGTATACATATGTAACAAACCTGCACGTTATGCACATGTACCCTACAACTTAAAGTATAATAATAATAAATAAATAAATAAATAAAAGAAATAACTAAAATTGTAAAGGGACATTAAATAATAATCTACCTGCCTAAAAAAATAATAATAATAATAATAATATTTACTTACAGAACTCACTCAGAACTGTTTTTGTATCACTTATTTATGCAATTAAAAAGGACAGATACTTTTTAGGCTTTTCTCAATTCCTAAATTAGTTCTCTGGTTAGAACAAATTAGTGCCAAGGAAAATATTTTTTCTCTTCCATTTTTATTTTAAATTCTGGGGTACATATGCAGAATGTGCCGGTTTGTTACGTAGGTAAACATGTGCCATGGTGATTTGCTGCACAGATCAACCCATCACCTGGGTATTAAGCCCAGCATACATTAGCTGTTCTTCCTGATGCTGTCCATCCCACTGCACCCCCGGCAGGCCCCAGTGTGTGTTGTTCCCCATCGTGTGTCCATATGTTCTTAAAAAAAGATATTTTTTAAATAATTTCAGAAGTTGTTATTTCAATTTCCAAAGCCATTGATGCAATCACTTGTGTAGGTTCTTAATATATTGATTAAAACATTGGCTAACATGTTTTTTTAATTTCCTATAATTGTTACTGTGGATCATAACTGCTAAATATTTCAAATATAATGTTACACTTTTTAGCAATTAATTTACCCCAATGCTTAGTATTAAGAACACTTAAAAGACATTAGCTCGACATGGCATATAACATATTGAGATCTGTTATAAAATTTTCAAACCAGGTACATGACAAAGTTACCTTATGTACCTGGTTATTAGAAAAGAAAAAATTCTAAAAAGATGCCGTTAAGGTTAAATTTAAATTATATATTTGAAATTAAATTACAAACTTTTTAAAGAAAGCCTATACATTTTAATTTTATATTTTAAATAATATAATAGCTTTACTACACATTAGATTTTCTTAGAACTACCATGTTTGTGGAATTAAATTCCTACATCATGAATGAGACATTACTTTTTACTGGATGCAATATTTTCTTTTATCTTTCTGATGATATTAAAAATAGATTTTATTGAATGCAATTTAAAACATACAAAAGATATAGAAGAATAATATAGCAAACACCAGTACACCCAAAATGCAGCTTAGGAAATAAAACATCACATACTCGAAGTTATCTGAATATACATTCCAGTTACTTTCCTTCCTGCCAGCCTCCCAGAGGTGACCTCCATCTTGAGTCTGGAGGATAACTAAAATGTATTGCCTTATAGATTTGGTAGACAAGTATGAATCCTTAAAGCAACAGTCCCAAACCTTTTTGCACACAGGGACCAGTTTCGTGGAAGACAATTTTTCCACAGACAGAGGTTGGGGCTGAGGGGTGTGGGGAGGATGGTTTTTCGATGAAACTGCTCCACCTCAGATCATCAGGCATTAGATTCTCATAAGGAATACACAACCTAGATCCCTCACATGCACAGTTCACAATAGGGTTCCTGCTCCTATGAGAATCTAATGCCACCACTGATCTGACAAGAGGCAAAGCTCAGGCAGTAATGCTCACTCACCCGTTGCCCACCTCCTGCTGTGCAGCCTGGTTCCTAACAGGCCACAGGCTGGTACTGGTCCACAGCCCAGGGATTGGGGGCCCCTGCCTTAAAGGAGATATGGTAAAGTTGTTGCATGTATTTATTCAAAGCTTATTAACTTTGTATAGTGTTTTAATGCATGTAGTCTCCTGTAATTTGCTTTCCTTAAGTCAACATTATATTTATGAACTATATCTGTATTGAAATACTTAGCTCTAAGTCATTCATTTTAAGTGATTTTGGCATTCAATTATATGAATAGTCTATAATTAATCTATCCATTCTCTTTTGGTGAAGGGTTAGATTTTTTCTAGGTTTTGTTTTGTTTTGTTTTGTTTTTCTGCTACTAACAAGCAATGCTGCTATGAATAATCTGTGCATGTCTCCTAGTGACATGTGCAAGAATTCCTCTAAGATAAATCCCTACAAGCAGAATTGCTGGGTTTCAGGTGGGTTTAACTTCAAGTTTGCTAGATATTGCCAAATTGTATTTCAGATTGGGTTGTATCAATTGCAGTTTTTCTTTTTAAGTTTTTTTTTTTTTTAATGGTTTCTGTTTTCTCCAATACTTTTTTTCTTATTCAGTTGTTTGGTTGGTGTTTGTGTGTTTTTGTCTCTGACTTTCACTGTGAGGGCTTTCCTCAAGTGTCTGGTAAAGGCAAGCTAATCATATTTGAGGGTAAAGCCCAAAAGAGCCTTCGGAAGTCCTGTGTGAGTGATGGGGACATGGGACAGGTGTGAACTGTGGGCTTCACTTGAATACAGGGTTTCTTAACAGTGGCACTACTGACATTTGGGGCTGGATAATTCATTGTTGTGAGGGCTGTTTTGTTCTTCTGTGCATTATAGGATGTTTAACAGCTTCCTTAGCCTCTACCCACTAGATGCCAGTAGCATCATGCCCCTCCAGTTATGGAAATCAAAAATGTCTCTATCCCTTGGGGAAGCCCACCCCCACCCCGTTCCAGTTAGTACTGCTGCTCTAGGATAAATATATGGCTGGCCAGCCTTTTTATTTGCCCCAAATTTAAATCTCCAACGGCCTTTTCTCTGGGGTCATTTGCTTCCTCCAGACAGGCTTCCTCAGCTCCCGTCTTTGCCAGAGGAAAAAGAAAAAAACAGGGAAATCAACTTGATGAGGGACCTAGTACAGCCATTTTCTCAGTTCCCCCATTTTCACTCTGTACGCCATGCTTGCCCTTGGCTGTGTTTGGTATCTCTGAGTCCAAGCTTCCTGGTTTAAATTCCACAGATGTTCAGCCTCCTGTCTCCATAGGGTAGTCTCACTTGCCTGAATGCGGTGGGAAACAAGGATTTGTATTTTTTTTTTAACCTCTGTAACTAATATTGCCATGATTATCCTTTGAAGTTTATCTTTGTGCATATCTGAACTCTTTATGATAAATTCCTAAAAGTGAATTTTTAAATCTGTGCAATTTGACATGCATTTCTGAGTGTACGAATTTTAACCCTTGATGCATACTATGCATAATAATCTAATCACAGTTCTTTTTTCCTTTGGGCAGCATTTACATTTAGAAAGTCTTTCACCTGCTAGTTTCCCTGTAGCCTTTTCTTTATCAGAGAATAAAAGTAAAATAAATTATAAGTCCTCGATAAAATATTAGAAAAAAAGTATTTTGTTTTCCTCTCCTCTGGTTAACAAATTGTTTAGAAAAGATATTAGAGAGGAAATCTTCCATTAGTGAGAGAAAAACTACTTGCATAAATGTAATCTGTAAAAACCTTGATTTAGAACTTTCCTTGTATAAAATACCTCTTATTGAAGCATTTACACTGAGTGGGAAGTGATTGAGCCAATTGCTAAGATAATATTCCGTATACCTTTACCCTATCTGTTGAGATTTCATCATTTATTATTTTCCTGTGCAAATAGGTAATTATTTTCCTAATCTTTTAAAAGCATGTTTATTTAGAATGAACAGTGTAAGATTTGGGATTTTTTTTAAGAGAATCCTAGTTAACCATGTTTTAATTGGCAACTCTGTTTTAGTTGAACTGATTAATTGTGTCTTAGTGGTGATAATTTGAAAATTATAATTTGAAGAGGATTTAACATACATTTTCATCTTCTAAGAAAGTTTCTATTGACCATTTTTCCTCCCCCGACCTGTTTTTCAGATATTTATCTTGCTTGCGGGAAATAACCAAAAACTTAATTTACTTTTAGTTAATTAATAAAGGCAAGTAAAAAGAAAGGAAAAGAAAGGAAGGAAGAAAGGGAAGAAGTTTGTTTGTTTGTTTGTTTTTTAAAGGGTGCTTCAGAAATCACCTTTATAAAAATCAAACTCATCTTTTCCCAACACTGTCTTCTGTACATGAGAAGCATCTTAAAATTGAAACTGACCTTTTAGGCAGGACAGGGAAGATGACTTTAGTGCTTATCAGTCTTGTTGATGTCCTTTTCTTATTTTTGTCCTCTGAATGTACTTGACTGGAGAAAACACCATTTTTAAATCTCTTTATATTGAAGATATATAAAGAGTAAGAGTTTAGGTATATAAAGGCAATGCTTTCATCTAGTGATTTCTTGTCCTTGGTTTTAGGCAGGGCCATCAACAACTGAAAAAGAAATCATTACTTCCTGCAGCAAAATTAAAATTAAAAATTAATAAACTAGTAAACAGTCATGGTGTACCTACCGTGGACCAGATCCTTTGCCAACAGGCTGCATTCATACATAGACAGATGAATGACTAGAGACCTGATTACAAAGACAGACAAACCATTGATGGACATTTGGGTTGGTTCCAAGTCTTTGCTATTGTGAATAGTGCCACAATAAACATACGTGTGCATGTGTCTTTATAGCAGCATGATTTATAATCCTTTGGGTATATGTACACCAACATGGCACATGTATACATATGTAACAAACCTGCACATTGTGCACATGTACCCTAGAACTTAAAGTGTAATAATACTAAAAATAAATAAGTAAATAAATACATAAATATAGACAAACCAACACTTTCATGGATGTTACCTCATTTTATGCTCACAAATGCTCTATCAGTCAATGATGTCCCCATTTTATAGACAGAAACACAACCTGTTAGAAGTTATGTGGTTAAGTGACTTGCCAAAGGTCAAATGGCTAAGAAGTATGTATTTTTGGGATATAAAGGTGATGGGTAAAGCTTGAAAAATGAGACAGTTTGCTAATTGTAAAGGTTTGGTCATTAATCAACATTCATTCATCTAACAAATTTTTATCGAGCACCTTCTATGTACTGGGCATTTTGCTAGGTGCTGGGAGACTACATAACTAATATAAAGTCCCTGCCCTCATAGAGCTTACATTTAGTGGAGGAAAGAGACAATAAATACAGCAAATAAGATAGTGATGCATAGTGACAAGTGCTAGGAAGAAAAATAAAGCAGGCTGAGTGGATAAAGAGTGATTATTAGAAGGATGAGAAACCATTACTCCACCTGAAGTCACAAAATAGATAAAGCATCTTTTCCTTGCAGCTCAAAGAGAAAGCCATGTTTTATGTTTTACTGCTGTCATATTTTATCCACAGTGAAGCCAAACATGAAATTTAAAGAATGAAAAAAACTTTAATAAGGTGGCTTCAGTTTTGTCTTATCATATTATAGTCCATCTTCAAACAATGTCTAAATTACAGTCTATTTTTTTCTAGCATAAATCAAAAGAAAATCCGGTGAGGTCATTATTAGTGTCTGTAAAATTCTAATGGAAGAAAACTTGTAGAAATCTCTCGTTGAAAATCTGTTCCCAGAGTTCAAGTGGCAACTGTTTTGTGACTTGACAAGATAGTTCATGGCTTTTAAAGACAAATGACTTGTTCTGCTTAATGTGGTTTTCTGATAAGCCTTGAGAGAATTTTTTAAATTATGCTTTCAGTTATGCATATATAATTGCCATTCATATATGACATAAGTATGGCATTTGGTATCTACTGCTTTTACAGATAGGTTAATGCAGTGAACTCCTTGGTCATTCTTTAGCCCTTTCTGAAGACAGGAGGTAACAATAATGTACTTACCTCTTGTTAAGAGCTCCACATTTGACCGTTTTACTCATTTTTATAATTCCAGTGTTTGCTTGCAAATAATCTTCCCTTGTAGTATAAAGACATTGGAGTGCCCTGAGCAGAGGGGAGGGGTAGAGCTTTCAGGAAAGCAGTGATGAAACTGATATCTCTGGACAATATCAGCATCTCAAGGGAAGCAACTTTTATCCTCACCCTTGTTCTTGACTTGAACTCCAGTCCTTGTCCTATATACTAGTGTTGCCCAATGAGTGCAATCCAGTACTGTGGCATTTGAAAAGATTTTAGGTGGTACAACAAACATTTTTAATGATTATATGCTTATTTTAACATATACTGGAAAAGTATAAAACTGGTTATATACTTTTAACCAGAGAAATAAACCCATTTCTCAAAAGTTATGCTTAGAAGCAACGAGGAAGTGAAAGAAAAGTAAGTCCACTTAAAGTACTAGGTTAATAATAGCAGAGATAGAGCCCAGCTATGGCAAAACTGTGGCAGTAGTGCATGGATGATCGAGGGCAAATGAACACAGCCCTCACTGTGGTCTTCAGTCACCTGGAGCCCTGCTTTTCCAAAGACTGATTCCCTGTGGTCCTTTTCTTCATTTTCTGATAACCTCTTCTCTTCATATCTCTTTACTGCCCATGGGAGATTTCACAGCCTGGCCCTGTCCTGTGGGAGCCCCACTAGTGTGAGTCTCAGGGGGCTGGCATGTGGCTACACTGAGCATTGTTCAATCCCTGGAGGCCTCTATTGAACTTCCTTTTTTAGTTGAGGTAGATAAAGACCCTTCCAAAGTTTCCCTTACATGCAGGTGTATCCTACATTTGTAAGGGCTCCTTTCATCCTTTCTTGTTTACACATTCAGAGGAGGATGTTTCAGTGCTGCCAGTGGACTAAAATTGAATAGAACATCTTGTGCTGGACTTCTGGGGTCTGAAATTATCTTGGACAGCTTCAAAGATTTTCATTATTTAAATAATAATTGTGATATGAACCTGTTGTTTGAATGTGATACTGTCTTTTTCTTTTGCCAATACACATTCTCTCTCTCTCGCTCTCTCTCTCTCTCTCTCTCTCTCTCACACACACACACACACACACACACACACACACACAAAATACACCTCTCTTAGTTGTGGCTGTACTACTCCATCTGACCCACTTTTCCATTCTATCGAAATCCGCTGTGTACTGTGCACATTCATTATTCAGCATCAGGTGTAATCTAGTGAATTATAGAGGAAAAGAATTTGGAACCAGACTGAATATATAAAAGCCTACAGAATCACTTGTGTTTGTTTATGCAAAAAGGAAAAAAGAGAAAAGCCACAGTAGTTTATGAAACTGAATTGTCCTATAGCTTCAGAATGGCTAGATCTAAGGAGGCCTCAAGCAGTACCATTTAGCCTTTACCTCTTTCTGTGTGTCTCTTGCATTCAACTTTGCTTTTCTGTCAGTTAGTTTTATTCTCAGGCAGGTTCCTTGCACAGTAAACAAGAAAGCCACCAGTAGCTCTTAACTTACATCTCATCAGCTTACCATCCCCAGAGGAAAGACAACTCCTATTTCCAGTGTTTCCTCCAACAAGCTCAGCATTTCCCCAGTTTGAGTCAAGTGCCCAGCTTCTTACCAGTCCCTGCAAACCCTACAGCCTGGAGGTGGGGCATACTGACTGAATGGGCCTGAATCATGCATCCTCATGAAGCCGAGGGTGGAATCCATTCCCTACTAAATCAAATGGACCCACAGTAGGAGAAAGGGTGTATTAGTCAGAGCTCTCCAGAGAAATAGAACCAATAGGAGAATGTGTGTGTGCGCATGCATGTGTGCATGTGTGTGTGCGTGTGTCTGTGTATCTGTATAAAGCTACATGTATAAAGCTAGAGAGAGAGAAAGAGATTTACTATAAGATATTAGGTTATTGCTCACACAATTATGGAGTCTGAGAAATCCCATGATCTGGCATCTGCAAGCTGTAGACCCAGAAAAGCTGGTGTCTGTCTGGAAATTCCAAAGGCCTAAGAATTGGAGCACTGAGGGCAGTAGAAGATCAAGGTCCCAGCTCTCTCCTCTGCCTTTTTATTCTGTTCAGGCACTCAGTGGGTTGGATGATGCATACCCACATTGGAGAGGGCTATCTGCTTTACTCAGTCTGCCAATTCATATGCTAATCTCTTGCAGAAACACCCTCACAGACACACCCAGAAGTAATGTTTAACCAGCTATCTGGGTATCACTTGGCCCAGTCAATTTTATGCATCACATAAAATTAACCCAAACAAAGAAAGCCTCTAAGACACTTGGGATGCTGTTTTAAAAAGAGGAGGGGTAGGTGCTGGGCAGGAGAAAATATCAGATCCAGATGAGGGCCTTGCACATTGGATGTGGCCAGAAGTGGAAGCCATTGTTTATGATGAAGATGATATTAGGTGTGCCACACTGACAAGCCCTTTCCCCATCATGTCAATAGGCCTGTGGCATTTATTCCCTGCAAACTGTAATAAACATGACGTCATCTATCACACTCCCCTACTCTGTAGGAAAATGAATATTCTGAGCATTAGTCAGAGATGTTGAAAGAAGTGCCCAATAATTCCTTAATATCTAAAATGCTTTCAGCTGCTACCCTTACTAGTCAGAATATCAAATCATAGGAGCTGTATCAATCTTACTGAGACTAAACTGAGTTAACTAAGAATATGGCCTTTTGGGAAAAGCTCAAAATAGCAGAATTGTAGAATAAGTGGCTGATTTGTTTGCTCTTTTTTTCTTCTTTCAGGAGTCTTGGTGTAACCACTACACTTCCCCATGGAGAAGGGCACTGGCTAATGAGCCAGGAAAGCTGTACCATTTACAGCTTAGGCCACTTAATTCACTTCACTCAGCCTCAGTTACCTCAACTGTAAAATGGCAGTGATAATATTTGTCATAATGAAAATGTGATGAAATAATAAAAGTAAAACAACTAGGAAAATAGCTGGGGATTAAAGCAGTGCTTAATATGCTAGTTTTTCTCTCAGTAAAGGGACTTTCATTATAAATTTAGAGTTTTTATAAATGTATATTAATTTGTTTCATATAATCTAAAGTTTCATGTTTGGGTAAAATTTGGACTGAGGTAATATATATTGTGTACTCAATAACAATTTGAGCTTAACACTATGAGACTGTATTTATTCAAGTAACAGACCAAAAGAATTTAAATTCTGGTATCTCTGAGCATGACATCCAGGGACATGCAAAATAACAGGCATTCCTCTGGCTTAGGGAAAGACATGTATGTTGGGGCCAGATAAGAAATAATATTTAAAAATTATTTAAATGTTATTTTAAAATAATATTTTAAAATTATTTAGAGATAATTTAAAATTATTTAGAAACAATATTGTAAAATTTCTGCAAATGCACTCCTAGTGCATTTCCTAAATGAAAGCTATTCACCAGCAACACATTCTGCTTTGTGTCCTTAAAATGAAGATAAAAACAAAACTCATTCTAAGGAAATGTTCTTTCTAATCAACTTAACTGAAATGCAGCTTTTTTCTTTTTCTTTGTTTGTTTGTTTGTTTTTCTTATATGCAACTCTTTTAAAAAAGTAAACTTTCCTACAGCTTTTCCGTAGACCCCAGTGACTACTTGGAGTCACTTTTAGGTTTTTGTTCAAATGAATATGAACACATGTGTAGTAAGTCTACCAAAGGATACCCAACATTCTATCAGCAACATTTTCATGTTTTCTCATTTTACTTTGCCACATCACAATGAGGGAGATGTTATTCTCTCATTTTGCAATCAAAGAAACTGAGGCTCTGGAAAAGTTATATGATGTGCCAAAAGCCACAAAATCACTAATCCATAAAGCCAGGATTATCAAGTCCTGGTTTCTAAATCCAGGGTCTTTTCACAGGGTATTAGTAACACAGTCTAAACTAAAATATTTTATTTTGCACATTTAATAGCACCTTACTTCATCAAGATTTCTATAAGCTACAAGCTGAACAAATTGATTTGCAGGTTATTTTTAGAAATCATTTCACCCATCACTGAGAGCAGCCTTTACAGAGGTTTTTGAAAGCATACAAAAATATTGCCTGGCAGTTTAATGAAATGGTAAAAGAAGAGAGATAAATTATTGGAAAGTACAGAGTGTTTATGCATAAACAGTAGAAGACACACATGGGCCAGAGGGATGACTCTCCACTGAACTGCCTTGCCTGAATTAACATTTAAGTAACACAAGCACCTTTGTCATTGCCTGGATCCTGAGGGGTCACAGCACCTGACTGGAGCATTTGTTACTCAAATTATAGGGTCCAAATCTAATCCTAATGACGTGGGGTGCTAATCGAGACAGCTGAAAGTAGTAACTGGTAGGAATCTGAGTTGGACTCAAGGAGGAATGCAAAGGTCAAAGCCGGAGAGCAAGTAAGTACCAAGGTAAAGGTAAAACCCCAAACAGGAAACTGGTCCTATGCTCCCAAACTTGGAAGCTCAAAAAGAAGTTGAGAAACATGGCGTGGAACACATTGGTACAATTGTTTCAGAATGAAGAATGTGAACGGTGTGAGGAAGTCAGGAAACATTTTCTGTCATAGCTATGGTCTGATATGTGGGACCACCCAAATGGGCTAAAGGAATTTATTTGTCTTTTTGCTCCGTAATTGATTTCACCTTCGAGTCTATCACATGAATTCCTACAGAGTTTCATAATGGCTCATAAACTTTAAGTAACATGAGGACTACGTACACAGGGAGTGAGTAACATGCCATTTTATACATTACATACCCCAAACACAGTGAACTTGTTCTGTTTTGTTTTGTTTTTTAAATTTTATTCTAGGTTCAGGGGAACATGTGCAGATTTGTTAGATACATAAATTGCATGTCACAGGGGTTTGGTGTACAGATTACGTTGTCACCCAGGTAATAAACATAGTACCCAATAGATAGTTTTCTGATCCTCACCCTCCTCTCATTCTCCACCCTTAAGTAGGCCCTGGTGTCTATTGTTCCCTTCTTTGTGTCCATGTGTACTCAATGTTTAGCATCAACTTATAAGTGAAAACATGTGGTATTTGGTTTTCCGTTCCTGTGTTCACATAGGATAATAGTCTCCAGCTCCATCTATGTTGCTGCAAATGACATGATCTCATTCTTTTTTATGGCTGCATAGTATTCCATGGTGTATACGTATCACATTTTCTTTAGCCAGCTGCTGTTGAAGGGCATTTAGGTTTATTCCGTGTCTTTGCTATTGTGAATAGTGTTGCAATGAACATACACATGTGTATTAGTTCGTACTTATGCTGCCAATAAAGAAATATCCAAGGCTGGGCAATTTATAAAGAAAAGAGGTTTAATTGACTCACAGTTCAGCATGGCTGGGGAGGCCTCAGAAAACTTATAATCATGGTGGAAGGGGAAGCAAACATGTACTTCTTCACATGACGGCAGGAAGAAGAAGTGCTGAGCAAAGGGGGGAAGCCCCTTATAAAACCATTAAATCTTGTGAGAACTCACTATCATGAGAATAGCATGAAGGTAACCACCCCATGATTAAATTACCTCCCATGAGCTCCCTCCCACGAGACGTGGGGATTATGGAAACTACAACTCAAGATAAGATTTGGGTGGGGACACAGGCAAACCATATCAATGTGCATGTGTCTTTATGGTAGAATGATTTATATTACTTTGGGTATATAGCCAATAATGGAATTGCTGGGTCACATGTTACTTCTGTTTTAAGTTCTTTCAAAAATCACTTCACTGCTTTCCACAATGGCTGAACTAATTAACATTTCCACCAAGAGTGTCTAAGCATTCCCTTCTCTCTGCAACCTTACCAGCATGTTATTTTTTTACTTTTTATTATAGCCATTATGACTGGCTTGAGATGGTATCTCACTGTGGTTTTGATTTGCATTTCTCTAATGATTAATGATGTTGAGCATTTTTTCATATGCTTCTTGGCCATGGGTATGTCTTCTTTTGAAAACTGTCTGTTCATGTCCTTTGCCTACTTTTTAATCGGGTTGTTTTTTGCTTGTTAATTTAAGTTCCTTATGGAGTCTGGATATTAGACCTTTGTTGAATGCTTAGTTTGTGGATATTTTTTCCCATTATGTAAGTTGTCTGTTTACTCTGTTGATAGTGTGTTTTGCTGTGCAGAAATTCTTTAGTTTAATTAGGTCCAATTTGTCAATTTTTGTTTTTGTTGCAATTGCTTTTGGCGTCTTCATCATGAAATCTTTGCCAAGTCCAATGTCCAGACGGTATTTCCTAGATTATCTTCCAGAGTTTTTATAGTTTTAGGTTTTACATTTGTCTTTAATTCATCTTCAGTTGATTTTTGTGTATAGTGTAAGGAAGGGACCCAGCTTCAATCATCTGCATATGGCTAGCCAGTTATCCAAGCACCATTTTTTGAATAGTGAATCTTTTTCCCCATTGCTTGTTTTTTGTTGATTTTGTTGAATATCAGATGGTTTGGGGGTGGCTTTATTTCTGGGTTCTCTATTGTGTTCCATAGGTGTCTGTTTTTGTACCAGTACCATTCTGTTTTGGTTACTGTAGCCTTGTAATATAATTCGAAGTCAGATAACGTGATGCCTCCAGCTTTGTTCTTTTTGCTTAGGATTGCCTTGGCTATTTGAGCTCTTTTTTGATTCCATGTAATTTTTAAGATAGCTTTTTCTAATTCTGTGAAGAATGTCATTGGTAATTTGATAGGAATAGCATTAAATCTGTATATTGCTTTGGGCAGTATGGTCTTTTAACAATATTGATTCTTCCAATCAGTGAGCATGGAATGTTTTTCCATTTGTTTGTGTCATATATGATTTCTTTGAGTAGTGTTTTGTAATTCTCCCTGTAGAGATCTTTCACCTGTCTGGTTAGCTGTGTTCCTAGGTATTTTCTTCTCTTTGTGGCTATTATGAATGTGATTGTGTTGCTGATTTAGCTCTCAGCTTAGACATTGTTGGTGTTTAGAAATGCTGATGATTTTTAGCATGTTCCAGTGGTGCAGTCAGTTAGCATGCAGTACTTGTACAGAAATGCTAGTGATTTTTGTAATTAATTTTTATCCTGAAGCTTTGCTGGGGTTATTTATCAGATATAGGAACTTTTGGAGAGAGGGTGTTGTTTTCCAGGTGTAGAATTATATCATCTGCAAATAAAGATAATTTGAGTTCCTGTCTTCCTATTTGGATGCCTTTGCTTTCTTTCTCTTGACTGCTTGCTGTGGCTAGGAATTTTAGTACCATGTTGAACAGGAGTGGTAAGAGTAGGCATCCTTGTCCTCAAAACATAGTGAATTTGCTAACCCAACCAAGAACCAGATTTGAACTCACCTCTGCAATGCTGCCATCTTGTCATCTTCTGGGTTGAGTTTTCCAGGTTTCTTATATACCTACTTTCTTCACCATTTGTCTTTCATAATGAAAGACCCAAATTCCAGATATCAACAAGCCTAGATGAAACTCACTACCCTGAAACCCTTAAAATGTTCAGGGGTCACCTTTGCCTGTCAGATAGACTGGGGTTTCCCCTTCCTTAGTTATTTGGTGCTGTTATGCTCAGTTGTAGTGTGGGTCTTTAAAGTACTGCTCTCCCCAGCCACATGCCCTGAATGCTTCAGGAAAAGCACTCCATCTCTCTTTGACCATCACAGAAACTGGTTTTGATCATGTTGATCAAAAACAGCATCATCAGGAGTCCTGAATGGAAGTTTGCTCTAAGGATGTTACCCTAGTTCTAGAGGAAGAACTTCCTTGAAGAGGAAAAAGGATGTCCTTCAGTGCAGCAGCCTGATTTCCATTGGGGGAAGGAATTCTTGCCTCTTTTAGCACAAACCACATGGTCCAAGAAGGACTGTCTGTCTCTTTCCCAGGCCTAGAAATTTGAATGAAATGTCACAAAAACAGGAAAAAAATTGTTGGAGCTTATTGGCCCTGCGGGGGCATCCTGAAAAGATCGCCCATCAGTTCCTGCTGCCTGGCCCCCTAGAGCACCCTGTGTCTACTGTTTTTAAACCTGATTCTTAATTTTCTTTCAATCCAGTGAGTTCCTCATTCTTTACAATAAATTGCCTTTTCCAAATTAAGCAGGAAGTTTATTTTGCTTGTAACCATAGTATTCCAAGGGCTACTCCCCAAGACGGGAGATAGTGAAAAGCCAGACACAGGGAGGAACTGCCAGAAAGTAAGAGAAACAAAAAGAGGTGTGGAGCCCCTGGGCCCAGGACTGGTAACCAAGAAATCACCAACAGCTTTTTTAAGTGTTTCCTCCCCACCCCCCCAAAATAATTATTTTTAAGTGCTCCCATATCAGCACAAGAAAGCTGTTATAGCTATAAAAAATTTCAGTTCTGCTTATGCTTAGCTAGATTTTCATCACCTGGTATAGCAGTCCTTGCTACTTCAGAAGCTCTGGTTGAAAGCCTCCATTTAAAATAAGTGGGAAAATGAACTAAATATTGTTTCATAAGTAAGGTTTGGTTGAACACACATTTCATGAAAACATAAATTTATGTTTCTTGGAAACTGGAAAAAAAAAAGAAGTTCAGAGCACAATTTCAAGGCAGGACCCTGAGTGTGAAATGAAGATTACCTGACCACAGTGGCTAGGTGTGGTCAGACCAAATGCCCATCACCTTTTCTCGACTCTTCCATTTCCAGAAAGACAGTGGGCTCCTCTGCTTCTTTGAAGATACCACTCAACATCCATGTAATCTCCCAGAAACCTATGCTGAGGCAATAGTTCCTTTCTCTTTGCTTCAGTAGCACTCTAGGAGCAAAGACCTGTATTTCCTGCTATGAGTTTTGTAATTGTTCAGGTTCATCCGTCTCTCCTACTAAACTGTATCTTGCCTGTGAGGGATTTGCTTTCAGAGTTTTACCTCGCCGCACTTACAGTGTCTAGCATACAGTAAGCATTCAATAGTTAATGTACTGTCCTTTAAAAGGGTTTCATAGTAAACCTTTCCCTCCTCTCCCTTTGGCAAATGCCCTCCACTGAAATTTTGCATCAGTATTATGCTAGGAATGAAATTTGTGAAGCTGAATTTTCACGGTGGGTCCCTAGCTTTACTGCACTCATAATGTGCATTTTTTGCTCTAAACCTTTTTTGAAACAGCCGCTTTCAGTTTTGTTTTGTTTTTTAATCCATCTCCCTCCAAGACAGTACAGCTAATCAATACACAAAGTAAAAAGAATGGAAAATGGATGTAAGTCATGACTTTTCTGGGGTTTCCCTTTGGCCCTACCTTCAAAAATTTTCCACCTCTTCCATCACTTGCTTAGAATAAAGACAAATTAGTTTTCATGATTAATGTATTTTAATATCAACTAAATACCTCTGTTTAATCCCAAATTAAACATGCCATGATATTTCCTATGGATATTTCTTACAGTGTGTTTGTGTATTTAGAGGTCACCTCTACTTATGCTGTGTTTCTCCTGCTCCCTGTATTGTTGTTGTGTCACACTATATAACGTCATGGTTATACTTTGCCATGGAAACAGGCCTTTCCTCAGGGTTTTCTGCATACTATGGCCACAGAGATTGAGATGTTCCACTTCTGTGGTTTGGTGTTGAAGTTTTTCCCCTTTACTATTTTAGTTAAAATTTATAGAAGGGGAAAAGAGCTCTAAAGGAGAGGGTTGCTATTGCTGACATCTTTATTCCTGCTACTGTCCATTAGCATTTTAATTTAAGGTAATGTTTCTCCCTGTTGGGCTTACAGAGGGGCCCAGGTTTTATTCTCAGTTATTGTAATTCTGTATGCAACCATCTACTATCAGCACCAAAAGGAACATTCAATGTCATTTTATGTGTGCTGCCTTAGACATTGAGACTCTTACTCCTGGCCCAGGGAACATTTCTGGATGTTCATCACTGCAGGTGAGCATTGTTATAATTAGAATCTTAGCTCTGGAAAAATGTTCACATAAAGCACATCCATGATGCAAGATAATGAGTTTCAGAGGCTCCTCTCTAGGTCTCAGTTCCAATTAACCTGTGGCAGAGAGAACTGCATAAGAAATGTCAATGTAAAATCAAACTAGTGAATTTGGACAGAAGAAAGGATAATCAATCACCCTGGCAGAACCCATCAATCAGTTCCGATTTCTGTTACATGAAGGAGTTGTTTCTGCAAACTAGTGTTTGTTACACCTCTCTCAAATATTGTGCAAACATAATATACTGCTTCTCAGATAAAGGTTAACTGAATAAGTCTCTAGAGAATGAAAGCAATTGATTTCGCCACTCATTAATCTATAGATCTTCAATATGTGTCTGAAATGTTCATGTTAACTAAGAACAAAGATGACACCCAAGCCTGCTAATGTTCTATTAGCGGGCTCTATTATTGCCCACTGCTTTATTTTTATGACTGTGTTGCATAAAGAATGTTTTTCCTCCAAAACCTTTTTTAGCTGAGCAGTATGAACCAGGGACAAAGAAGATAGAAACACAGAAATCCCAGGGAGACCCAGTTCCTCCACAGGACCATGGGTGGTTTGCTTTCTGCACTGCCCCCAAACCTCAACTGGGTTAAGCTAGGGATCACAGCAGGGAATAAAAGAGACAACGATCCCTGCCCTTGTGGAGATTACATTCTGGAAAAGAGAGCCATAACATAAACAAAATAAAATAAGTAAACAACATAGGATGCTAGAAGATGAGAAGGGCTATGGAAAAGCATGAAGGAGAGAAGAGAGATAGGGAGTTCTGTGGGGCAGAGAGGTTGCAATTTTAAATAAGGTGGTCTGGAGAAGGCCTTCTTGAGAAAGGTGATATTTGAGCAAAGACTTGAGGGAAGGGAGGGAGATATCAGAGATCTATGTAGATAGCTAGTGTAAAAAGCATTCCAGAGAGGATAATGGATATCATTCTCTCCAGCTGGAGAGACATAAGCAAGGCATCTGAGGTCAGAGAGGTAAGATTGTGGGCAGGTAGTTGTAGATCTGGAGTCTCTCTATAAGGGCATTGACTTCCACTCTGAGATAGGGGGCCATTTGGAAGGCTTTCAGTGGAGGAGAAATATATTCTGACAACATTTTATGCAGGGTCACTCTGGCTGTTGTGTTGAGAACAGGCTGGGATGAAGGCAGAGAGGACAGGGAGACCAAAAAATCAGAGGCTATTGCACTTATCGGGCAGAAGGTGAACCACCAGGTGGTAATAGTAGGGGCCTCCAGAAATGGTCAGATTCTGAATGCCTTGTGACACACACACAGGCACATACAACACTGGTATATATTTGGAGTGTTTAAAGTCAGCATAAATGTCTGATCATTTCTCGATTAGAAAGAAATGACTGTCACTAGTTGTATTTGTGAACTTCTCAACATTGTGAAATTGAGTTTTCAAATGTTTTGAAGCCATGAATCTTTGCCTTAAAATGAGTAAATTTGAGTCATGGGAAAGACTGTAGAGGTAAGGTACCCCAAAGTGAAACATATACTTTCATAAATTTAGCTATAAATTTATGAATATACACACACACACACACACACGTTTGTAGAACTATCTCCATTTCTCATAATGTTTAAGAAAGTGGCATTAAAGTATAATTGCTAACAGTCATTTTAATGAGCAAAAGTTGTACAAAGAAACTCAGATTTTCAGCTGAACCTTGTCAACAGTAGAGAAGGAGCTGTGGCAGACCCAAACCTCTATGTGGTCTGCTTCCTTCATTTTCATCCCTGACTTCGGCCTTTGGGCAGTGGGTTTGCCTGGCTGTGGTCATCTGAGCCACACTCTTCTCTCTGTGTGCCCTGATACTTTCTGCATCCATGCCTTTTCATAGACTGTGACTTCTACCTGAAGTGCCCAGTTCTCCTCCACAGCTGTCATCCTTCAGAACTCAGCTGAAGGGACACCTCTTCTGTTAGGATTGGATGCTTCTCCTATTGGTTCCACTACACACAGGGACCTTGGCTACTTACAGTACTTCTCAGTGTTAATAGAGTTCTGTATGTGTCTTTCCCTGTAGACTGTGAACTCTTTGTAGCCCCAGTGCTGGAATACTATTGTCTGGCACACAGTAAATATTTAGTGTGTGCTGCTAAATTCATGTTTAGTTGAAAGAGCCCATAATAGCTAATCACTTTATGTTAGATGCATTTCAAAGACAAGTTAAGGTTCCTTTCTGTGATAATAAGAATGGCAACCATTTATGTTAGGGTTCTCCAGAGAAACAGAACCAATAGAATAAACACAGACACAGACACACACACACACACACACACACACACACACACACACAGAGAATATATGTGAGGAGATTTGTTATGGGAATTAGCTATTGTGATTGTGGGAGCTGACAGATCCCAGTTTTGCCATCTGCAAGATGGAGAACCAGGAAAGCCAGTGGTGTGATTCATTCCAAATCTGAAGGCCCAATAACCAGGAGCATCAATGACCAATGGCAGGAGAAGACGAATGTCTCAGTTTAAGCAGAGAGAACAAATTTGCGCTTCCTCTACCTTTTTGTTCTATTTGGGCCATAATGGATTGTATGATGCCCCCCAACATTGGTGGGGATGATCTTTACTCAGTCTACTGAGTCAATTGCTAATCCCTTCCAAAAACCCCCTCACAGACACACCCAGAAATGTTTTACCAGCTATCTGGGTATCCCTTAGCCCAATCAAGTTGACACAGAAACCTAATCTTCATGATTTATTATGATTGTCCAGCGTCCCCAGTACTGTGTAAGGCACATGGCAAATATCTCATTCAGGCCTCCAGCAACCTATAAGGAAGGTGTGTTTTATCCCTATTTTATAGGTAGGCAACTAAGGAGCAGAACAGCAAGGCAGTAATAGAAATAAACCTTAATGTATCCTTAGAGATAATCAAAATTGATAATGTAATGAACCTAAGGATACTATTTCCCTTTGATACGTATAGGTAAGTATTCTGTAAACTGTAACTTGTAAAAACCTGCAACAAGTTGGCCTATAATAACACAAACTCAGATAACAGGGTGGGTGACGGCCTCAATCCCCTGCCAGGTCCCTGTTCTCAATGGAAAAGTCAATGTTCTCATCTTGAGGGTGTCAGGGCAGGATTAGAATCTGAACACCTGGTGATCATTTGCAACTCCTTCAGCTCAGCATTTAGTTAGTTGTATAAGTTTTACTTTCTTCGCTTACGTGTCCTTTGTGACAGCACAGACAGACTGAAATATATTGTTTTTCATTAACCTCCTATTCACAACTCCACATTTTACACAATTGATTTTCTTACCCCACTTACCATGTTATGGTAGGGTGTTTCTCTGTTTGGTTGGAAGGATTATAAATTTGCAGCATCATTTAATAGTTGATTTTTATCAATTCTGTGAACAATGAGAAGATATTTAGAAGAAACCCATTATTGTCTCTCAGATAGGCAGTCTCTTCATTCCAGACATTTTTTATAGGAGTTTTGAGTGAAATCTTAACTAAAAATGCCAGCATTTTAAATGTATGAGCTATTTAGCAGATTCAACTAATTTCTATTAGTTGAAAAGGCAAAGGCTCTGTATTTATTAATTATAGGGAGATCTTCAGATGTCTTCTCGACATGCTGTGGTAATGCTTCTGATTTTCTTTAGATGAACAGTAAAATTCGAGAAATGAAGACAAGAAATAGAACCTCCAATGTTTTTTAAATAGAAATAAAGGGTTGCACTAGACCACTAAGTTAAAGAGAAATCAAAAGGCTAGTGCTTTATTTGGTTGTTTTAATCATTTCATGGGTTTGCCCAGGTTGGTAAGGAGGTTTTGAAGTCTTGAAGTCTACAGATGCATGCCAGTGAGATGCAACTTCCTGCAGGTTAGGCAGCTGCAGAATGAAGTGCAAAGCTTCTTACCAGATAAAGATGTAGGAGAAGGTTCTGTGTGCTACACAAACTAGAGTTTTGGTTGCTGTGGTGGAAAGAACACAGAATTTAGAGTCAGAATAGCAAAGGAAAGCAGTCATGGAGGGCTTCTGTTATTGAGCACCTGATCTGGGCTAGGCTTGCCACCCACATCTTCTCATTTAGTCTTCATAACAGTCCTGGGAGTCAGTTATTAGCCCAAGTGTTGGGATGAGGAAAGAGACTCAAAGGGGTTGAGTCGTCGCTTAAGCTAGATCTACAAAGCTATTGCGACAGAGATAAGTTTTAAGACCAGGATTGTCTGGTTGAAACTCTCTGTCCTTTCCATGGCATCTGATGCCTGGAACCTGGCTCTGTCATTGGTCGTTGTTTTGTATGCTTGTGTGTGTGTTTATATTTTATATGCTTATGTTTGCTTATATATGTTTGTATATGTATTTGCTTATATTAATATAGTATATAACAAATGTATGTTTTATAGAATATTTATGCTATATACAAAACTATAATATATAATAGATATCACATAATATAGAATGTGTGTTATATGTAATGTATACCACTTCGTATATTGTATACAATATTTAGATATATAAATGTGTTTGTGTAGTTTTTAAAATACGATGCAGAATGTTTATTTGATTTTAAATTGCCAAAATTCATGAGAATTGAAGGTTTTATTCATTTTAATTTGAATTTTCTAATGAAAAACTTTTTTTAACTTTTAAGTTCAGGGGTACACATGCACATTTGCTACACAGGAAACCTTGTGTCATGGGTGTTTGTTGTACAGATTATTTCATAATAGGTATTAAACCTAGTACCTATTAGTTATTTTTCCTAATACTCTACCTCCTTCCACCCTCCACCCTCTGTTAGGCCCCAGTGTGTGTTATTCCCCTCCCTGTGTCCATGTGTTCTCATCATTTAGTTCCCACTTATAAGTGAGAACATGCAGTATTTGGTTTTCTGTCCCTGTGCTAGTTTGCTAAGGCTGATGGCCTCCAGCTCCATCCATGTCCCTGCAAAGGACAAAATCTCGTTCGTTTTTATGACTGCAGAGTATTCCACTGTGTATATGTACCACATTTTCTTTATCCAGTCTACCATAGATGGGCATTTAGGTTGATTCAATGTCTTTGCTACTGTGAATAGTGCTCCCATTTTAGAGAGCTGAGCAAAATACAGGGGTAGAAGAAGCAGTGGGAAGAGCCCTATGGGGCTCTATGTACACTAAGAGCCCTATGGGGCTCTATGTACACTATGAATACACTATGAGCCATAGTGTACTCAAATGAGAAGGAACCAGCCCTATGGCTTTCAGGGAAGCCATTTCTTACTTTGTTTCACAGAGTAAGGCAAAGTACTCTTGGGGAGGGCTGCCAGAGAAACTGGGGAAAGACCACAGGAAGAAGGAAACTTCCAGCTGAACTTTGTAACAATTTTGACCAAACATGAAGTTTCCTGGACAGAAGTCGGGGGAGGGGGTGAATAGGGAGTACAGACACAGCAGGAAGCCGCAGCAGGCGGGGAGGCACAAAACTTAAAAACCCTGTTTGCTTTCTCAGCCAGGAGGCTGGCAGCCTGGGGTAGGTTTCCATCCCTGCTCACCAGCTGGTTGAAAACAAACTTGGTGCTTTTGTGGGGGCACAGTAGGAGCGAGACTGGTCTTTGGGGTTGTGTGGGAGCTGGGTGAGGCCTGTAACTGCCGGCTTCCCCCCACTTTCCTGGCGACCTGCATGACACAGCAGAGGCAGCCATAATCCTTCTGGGAAAATAACTCCATTGGCCTGAGGCCCACACCCTCATCCTCTGCAACAGCCACAGCAAGCCTCACCCAAAGAGAGTCTGAACTCAGACACAGGTAACCATGCTCACACCTGATAGTCTTTCTCTGCCTGCCCTGGCAGCTGAAGACAAAGGACACAATCTCTTGGGAGCTCTAGGGCCCTGCCTACCACCTGATCCTCCCTATACTACCGCAGCTGATGCTGTCTTGAAATTGCCACCTCCTGGCAGGAGGCCAACCAAAACAAAACTAGTGCAATAAACAAAACTACAACTAAGGACCCTCACAGAGTCCATTTCACTCCCCCGCCACCTCCACTGGAGCAGGTGCTGGTATCTAAAGCTGAGACCTGAAGACAGTTCACATCACAGGACTCTGTGCAGACACCCCCAGTACCAGCCCAGAGCCCGGTAGCTCCATTGGGTGGCTAGATCCAGAAGAGAAATAACAAACCCTGCAGTTCAGCTCTCAGGAAGCCCCATCCCTAGGGGAAGGGAGAGAGCACTACATCAAAGGAGCACCCTGTGGGACAAAAGAATCTGAACAGCAGCCCTTGAGCCCCAGATCCTCCCTCTGACATAGTGTACTCAAATGAGAAGGAACCAGAAAAACAATTCTGGTAATATGACAAAACAAGGTTCTTTGACACTCCCAAAAGGTCACACTAGCTCACCAGCAATGGATGCAAACCAAGAAGAAATCCCTGAATTGCCAGAAAAAGAATTCAGAAGGTCTGTCATTAAGTTAATCAAGGAGGCAGCAGAGAAGGATAAAGTCCAACTTAATGAAATTTTGAAAAAGATACAAGATAGGAAGGGAAAATTCTTCAGTGAAATAGATAGCATTAAAAATCATAACTTTTGGAAAGGAAGGACACACTTAGAGAAATGCAAAATGCACTGGAAAGTCTCAGCAATAGAGTTGAACAAAGAACTTCAGAACTCAAAGACAAGGTTTTCAAATTAAACCAGTTCAACAAAGACAAAGAAAAAAGAATTTTTAAAAAATGAACAAAGCCTCCAAGAAGTTTGGGGTTATGTTAACCAAACCTAGGAATAATTGGTGTTCCTGAGGGAGAAGAGAAATCTAAAAGCTTGGAAAACATATTTGAAGGATAATCAAGGAAAACTTCCCTGGCCTTGCTAGAGATTTACACATCCAAATACAAGAAGCTCAAAGAACACCTGGGAAATTTATCATAAAAAGATCATCACCTAGGCACATTGTAATCAGGTTATCTAAAGTCAAGACATAGGACTTTAAGAGCTGTGAGGTGAAAGCACCAGGTAACCTATAAAGGAAAACCGATCAGATTAACAGCAGATTTCACAGCAGAAACCCTACAATCTAGAAGAGATCAGGGCCCTATCTTCAGCCTTCTTAAACAGAACAATTATCAGTGAAGAATTTTGTATCTAGAAAAACTAAGCTTCATAAATGAAGGAAAGATAGTCTTTTTTCAGACAAATGCTGAGAGAACTCACCACTACCAAGCCAGCACTGTAAAAACTGCTAAAAGGAGCTCTAAATCTAGAAACAAGTCCTTGAAATACACCAAAATGAACCTCCTTAAAGCATAAATCTCACAGAACCTCTAAAACAAAAATACAATAAATAAACAAATAAACAACAAGGTATTCAGGCATCAAATAACATGATGAATAGAATAGTACCTCACATCTGAATACTAGCATTGAGTGTAAATGGCCTAAATACTCCACTTAAAAGATACAGAATAGCAGAATGGGTAAGAATTCCCCAACCAAGTATCTACTGTTTTTAAGAGAATCACCTGACACATAAGAACTCACATCCGGGTGCAGTGACTCATATCTGTAATCCCAGCACTTTGGGAGGCCAAGGCAGGTGGATCGCTTGAGGTCAGAATTTTGAGACCAGCCTGACCAACATAGTGAAACCCCATCTGTACTAAAAACACAAAAAATTAGCTGGGCATGGTGGTGCACGCCTGTAATCCCAGCTATTCTGGAGGGTGAGGCAGGAGAATCACTTGAACCTGGAAGGCAGAGGTTGCAGTGAGCTGACATCGTGCCACTGCACTCCAGCCTGAAGAACAGAGCAAGACTGTGTCTCAAACACACACACACACATACGCACACACACACACACACACACACACACACACACACACACACACACAAACTCACCATAAACTTAAGGTAAAGTAGTGGAAGATATTCCATGCAAATGGACACCAAAAGCAAACAGGAGTAGCTATTCTTAGACAAAACAAACTTTAAAGCAGTAGCAGTTAAAAAAACAAAGAGGGACGTTATATAATGACAAAAGGACTTGTCCAACAGGAAAATATCACAATTCTAAATATGTATGCACCTAACACTGGAGTTCCCAAATTTATAAAACTATTAGTACTAGACCTAAGAAATGAGATACATGGCAACACAATTATATTGGAGGACTTCAATACTCCTCTGACAGTACTAGACAGGTCATCAAGGCAAAAGGTCAACAAAGAAACAATGGATTTAAACTATGCCCTCGAACAAATGCACTTAACAGATGTTTACAGAACATTCTACCCAACAATTGCAGAATATACATTCTGTTCACCAGCACATGTAACTTTCTCCAAGATAGACCATATGATAGGCCATAAAACAAGTCTCAATAAATTTAAGAAAATTGAAGTTATATCAAGTACTGTCTCCGACAACAGTGGAATAAAATTGGAAGTCAACTCCAAAGAAGCCCTCAAAACCATGCAAATACATGGAAATTAAATAACTTGCTCCTGAGTGATCACTGGGTCAAACGATGAAATCAAGATGGATATAAAAAATTATTTGAACTGAATGATAATAGTGATACAACCTATCAAAACCTCTGGGATATAGCAAAGGCAGTGCTAAAAGGAAAATTCACAGCCTTAAATGCCTACATCAAAAAGTCTGAAAGCACAAACAGACAATGTAAGGTCACACCTCAAGGAACTAGAGAAACAAGAGCAAACCAAACCCAGACCCAGCAGAAGAAAAGAACCGAAATCAGAGCAGAACTAAATGAAATTGAAACAAAGAAAATACAAAAGATAAATGAAACTAAAATCTGATTCTTTGAAAAGATAAATAAAATTGATAGACCATTAGCAAGATTAACAAAGAAAATAAGAGAGAAGACCCAAATAAGCTCAATTAGAAACGAAACAGGAGCTATTACAACTGATACCACAGAAAGACAAAAGATTATTCAAGGCTACTAGGAACACCTTTATATCCATAAACTAGAAAACCTAGAGGAGATGGATAAATTCCTGGAAATATACAACCCTCCTAGATTAAACGAGGAAGAAATAGAAACTCTGAACAGACCAATAACAAACAGTGAGATTGAAATGGTAATTTTGAAATTGCCAATAAAAAAAGTCCAGGATTCATAGCTGAATTCTATCAGATATTCAAAGAAGAACTGGTACCAATCCTGTTGACACTATTCCACAAGATAGAGAAAGAGGGAATTCTTCCTAAATCATTCTGTGAAGCCGGTATCACCCTAATACCAAAGCCAGGAAAGGATATAACAAAAAAAAAGAAAACTGTAGACCAATATCCCTGATGAATATAGATGCAAAAACCGTTAACAAAATACTAGCTAAGCAAACCCAAAAGCATATCAAAAAGATAATCCATCATAATCAATTGGGTTTCATACCAGGGATACAGGGATGGTTTAACATCCGCAAGTCAATAAATGTGACACACCACATAACAGAATTAAAAACAAAAATCACATGTTCGTCCCAAGAGATGCAGAAAAAGCATTTGACAAAATCCAGCATCTGTTTGTGCTTAAAACCCTCAGCAAAATCAGCATAGAAGGGACATATCTTAAGATAATAAAAGCCATCTATGACAAACCCACAACCAACCTAATACGGAAAGAGGAAAAGTTGAAAGTGTTCCTGCTAAGAATCGGAACAAGACAAGGATGCTCACTCTACTTCTATTCAACATAGTACTGGAAGCCCTAACCAGAGCAATCAGACAAGAGAAAGAAATACAGGGCATCTAAATTGGTAAAGAGGAAGTCAAATTGTTGCTGTTTGCCAATGATATGATCACATACCTAGAAAATCCTCGAGACTCCTCCAACAAGCTCCTAGAACTGATAAATTAATTCAGCAAAGTTTCAGGACACAAAATTAAAGGACACAAATCAGTAGCTCTGCTATACACCAACAGTGACCAAGCTGAGAGTCAAATCAAGAACTCAACCCCTTTTGCAATAGCTGCAAAAAAAAAAAAAATAATAAAATACTTAGGAATATACCTAACCAAGGAAGTAAAAGACTTCTACAAGGAAAACTATAAAACACTGCTGAAAGAAATCACAGATAACACAAACAAATAAACACGTCCCATGCTCATGGATGGGTAGAATCAATACTGTGAAAATGACCATGCTGCCGAAAGCAATCTACAAATTCAATGCAATTTCCATCCAAATACCACCATCATTCTTCACATAAGACGTTTGGTTTTCCATTCCTCAGTTACTTATTTTAAACTGCTAGTGGGAATGTAAACTAGTACAAGCAGTGTGGAAAATGGCATGAAGATTTTTTAGAGAGCTAAAAGTAGAACTACCATTTAATACAGCAGTCTCACTCCTGAGTATCTACCCAGAGGAAAAGAAGACATCATTCAAAAGAGATACTTTCACAAATATGTTTATGGCAGCACAATTTGCAATTGCAAAAATATGGAACCAGCCCAAATGCCCATCAATCAACAAATGAATAAAGAAGTTGTGATACACATATCATATATATGATTGATATATATATATATACACACACACATGCACCATGGAATACTACTCAGCAATAAAAAGGAATGAAATAATGGCATTTGCAGCAACCTGGATGGAATTGGAGAGTATTATTCTAAGTGAAGTAACTCAGGAATGGAAAACCAAACATCGTATGTGAAGAATGATGGTGGTATTTGGATGGAAATTGTGTTGAATTTGTAGATTGCTTTTGGCAGCATGGTCATTTTCACAATATTGATTCTACCCATCCATGAGCATGGGATGTGTTTCCATTTGTTTGTGTTATCTGTGATTTCTTTCAGCAGTGTTTTATAGTTTTCCTCATAGAGGTCTTTCACCTCATTGGTTTGGTGTGTTTCTAAGGTTGGTTGGTTTATTTATTTATTTATTATTTGTAGCTATTGTAAAAGGGGTTGAGTTCTTGATTTGATTCTCAGCTTGGTCACTGTTGGTGTATAGCAGAGCTACTGATTTGTGTCCATTAATTTTGGGAGCTAAACTATGAGGACTTCAGCCATAAAAAGGAATGAATTAATGGCATTCGCAGCAACCTGCATGGGATTAAAGACTATTATTCTAAGTGAAGTAACTGAGGAATGGAAAACCAAACATCATATGTTCTCACTCATAAGTGGGAGCTAAGCTATGAGGATGCAAAGGCATGAGAATGATACAATGGACTTTGGGGAGTTGGGGGAAAGGGTAGGAGGGGGTGAGGGTTACAAGACTACACATTGAGTACACTGTACACTGCTCAGGTGATGGCTGCACCAAAATCTCAGAAATCACATGTAAAGACCTTATTTATGTAACAAAACACCACCTGAATCCCCAAACCCTATTTAAATAAAAAAGAAAACAAAAACTACCTATTATTTTATCACTCAGAGATGATTGTTGTTAATGTAAGAGGTTATAGCCTTCCAAGCTTTTTAATGCATCTAATTTTTAAATGCTATTCCTACTTATTCATATATTCAGCAAATAATTATCAAGCACTATAATTAGTAAATGCTGCTGTTTAGGAAAGCTCTTTGAAACAAAGATCTAAGTTTCTTTTTATTATCAAACCTCCCTGTAAATAGTAAATGATCACAGAGTTAACCCCATTCTAATCTGACTTTTTAGGCTAATTAGTTTAAGGTCTTGGCACTGGTGGCTGGATTAACAGTTGTTATCAGGGATATCAGAAATGTTCCTTAGAAAGCCATAAGGTTCATTTAGCACAGATAAACCTGCTAACCTAGGGAGTGACAGCAACTTATGGGGCACATGGAACAATTATCCTTACCCTGAGACATACAAGAGTTTGGGCCATGTCTGCCTCTTCATCCTAACCTATATTTATGGGCCCGGGAATGTTCTGGAGACTGGTAGAGCTAGGATCAAATTCTGACTACATTTATTTGCTATGTGCTCTTGGACAAATAATGTAATCTCTCTGTACCTAAATTCCCTCATCTGTAAAATGGGAATAATAATAGCAACGAGATAGGATTGTCATAAGGAACAAATAAAACAGTGCATAAAGTCCCTGGCACTTTGTAATGGTAGCCATCATAGTTATTATTATTTGAGGAACAAAATCGTGCATAGGAGATTATGAGTTCTTTTCCCTTCCCAGGTTGATAGAATATGTGATTTCTGTAGAGCTGATTTTTGTAAGATTACATTAATAATAAATAGCTTTAAATATTTTGTTCTATAGTTATATTTGGAAACTTTTGTCAATATCAGCACTGGGAACTAGGATGTCAAAAACCTTAATAAGGAATAACCCAGGCTAGATGAGATAACATGTCTACCCATGACCTTCATTCTTACCTGTACCTACCACCTCCAGCTACAACTGAGAAGGGGTCTCAAGACTCAGATCTGATGTTCCTGATGGCTTCCATTGGTGCCACAAGAGATGGGAAGGGGTGTGGAGGCTGTAGGCCTGTGAGATGAAATGATACTTCACAGAGTGCTGAGAATTTTACTGGGGTATATATTTCAGAGCTCTCTAAATGCCGGCTATTCTCTGAATGCCTGTCCTGAGGCAGACCCATCTAACACAGAAGATAATCACCAAGGACCAATAATTGTGGGATATCCTCCAATGTGGGGGCACTGTGATAGACAGAATGATGGCCCCGAAAGGTGTCCATATCCTCATCATTGGAACCTGTGAATATTTTATGTTACATAGCAAAGTGAAAGGTTACATAGCAAAGGTTGTAATATTTTATGTTGTATAGCAAAGGTTGCAGATAAAATTAAGGTTGCTAATCAGCTGTCCTTGCGATGGGCAGAGTACCCTGTATTATCCAGATGGGTCCAATCATCACGAGCGTCCTTAAAGCAGAAGAGGAGAGTGGAGTGATTCTGTGGAAAAAGGTCTCAACTTGCTGTTGCTGGTTTGGAAAGTAGAGGACAGAGGCCACATGCCAAGAAATGTGGGTAACCCCTAGAAGCTGGGAAAGGCAAGGAAATAGATTTTCTCCTAGAGCCTGAAGGCAGGTATCAGCCCTGCAGAGCCTTTGCTTTTAGCTCAGTGAGATCCGTGCAAGATTCTGACCTACAGGAGTTTAAAGTAATAAGTTTGTGTTGCTTAAGTCTCTAAGCTTGTGGTTATTTGTTGTAGTAGCAATTTTAAAAAGCTAATATCTGCATTGTTGGCATTTTGGCCAGCACAGTTCTTTGTTATGTGAGACTACCCAGTGCATTTTAGGGCCCTTAGTATTGCTGGGTTCTGACCACTAATGTGAATGCCAGCACTTCTCCCCACAACCCACGCCCACTCCCCACCCAGCCCACTCACACATTTCTGCCTGCACCGCAAGGGAGCTATGTTCCGCTCCTGGTTGAGAATAGTCTCCAGAACAAGGGTGAGCCTCTCTTTCTCTTTTCTTCTCCTGGTTTTGGAGTTCAAGGACTCAGACCTGAAGACCTGAATTACATATGTCTTTCCCCTCTTATTCTCTTCTTCTTTAAAGCTATGAAGAATAACTGTAACATATAAGATATAAATACAATTTAGCCAAATACCTAATCAGATCTTATCTCCAAATTACCAGGCCAGGTGCCAAGGGAGCAAGAATATTTACAAAACCTTCTGTCCTCCAACAGAGACAGGCTGATGAAATATAGCACTCATTCACTTATTCGTTCAGCACTATGTACTGAATGGTACTATGTACTTTTATATACATAACACTATATTAGGGGCTGTGGTCACAGAAAAATGAAAAAGACCTGATCTCTGCACCAAAGGCGCTTCAGTTTAACAAAGAGGAAATGCTTGCAGGAATAACCATCATACGAGCTAGAATATGGTGGAGGCCATGAAAGAGAAGGTTCAGGGATATGTGTCTGTGTGTGAAGATATTGTGGATGCGCAGGAGAGGAAACTATTATTGGAAGCTGACAGAAACAAAAAATGTCCGAGGCAGGCAGATACCTTGAGCCCAGGAATTTGAGGGCTGCAGTGAGCTATGATGGATGACGCCACTACAGAGGGAGACCCTGTCTCAAAAAAAAAAAAAAAAAATGTTTCACACAGTCAGCAGCATTTGAACTAGAACTTAAAGGGGAAATAGGAATTCTACAGGTAGAGGAGAGGAGAGCAAAGATTGAGCACAAGTATGAAGGTACAGAAATGTTTTGCACTTTGAAGAAATTGGTCCCAGTCTACTGCTTATATTCTGTAAAGGCAGCAGGGAGGCGCACTGGAGCATCTGGGCTGTGCAATTTCACCCAGCTCTGGGGTCGAATCCTGACTCTGTTACTTACTAGCAGTGTGACATTGGGAATGACTTCCATGCTCTGAGCCTCAGTTTTCTCATCTGTAAGACAAAGATAAGAAGACCCTGGTGGGATTGGAAAATAAAATATATTGGGAGGATGTAGAGTAGTGGAAGATAAGGAGTAACAGACTGTTGGCAATGAACAACTGAGATCATAATTTACTTCAAAAATTGGTGGGTATGTGGTGTGTCCACGCTAGGGCCTGAGGAGGCAACAATGACTTAGAAACAGTCTCCATGTCCAAGGAGCTTCCAATGTGGCCAAGGAGACAGACATGTGAATTAAAACATTAAAAATACAGTATGAAATGTACAGGAATAGAAAGAAAGTCCAGATACAAAAGGGCTGCTGAGATGGCAGTGGATGAGAAGGAAAAGTCCCTGAAGTCTTGCTAGAGGAAGAACTATCAGAACTAGCAGTGGGTTTAAGAATGATTTTCTAGGGTGACAAGACGGAGAAAAACATTTCCAGGCAGAGGAGCAGCATGGTATTGTTGATAGGCTGCAGACAGCACGGAACAGCTGGAATATCAAGTGCAGGCTGGGGCAAGGAGTGCTTAAATACAAGACTTCACAGGAGGAAGGGATCATTCTGATGGGCTTCTCATGCCATTCCAGGGAGCTGACCCTCCAGTCGGTAGGTCTTGGGGCCAGTGCTTCACCGGGGAAGAATGGGGCAATTTAGAAAGCTCCCATGGACTGAAGTAGAGAATGAATGGGAGAGCTCCAAGACTAGAGGCTAGAAGACCTCTAAGGAGCTATTATGGAAGTTTAAGAACACTTGGTCCAGGGAGCAAATATAGGGGTGGGAAGAAGGAAGCAGCTGAAGCAGTAATTGGGAGGTAGAACTGCCAGGATGCAATGACCAGTCAGACCTGGGCAATAAGAATGAAAGTGTTCAGGACAATGCCAGCCCTCTGGTTGGGCAATGGAATCATTAATCAAGATAGGAAATGTGGGAGAAAGGATGGACCTGGGTGGGAAAGTAGAAAGGATAAATCACATTGCATTCAGTTTTGAACACTTTTTATTTTGAGACACCTGAAAAAAATACAAGGGAAAATAATCACGTTGCAGAAGGCATGGCTTTGGCAAGATCTCTGTCATTATTTTAGCAACTTCTTTCTTTCGTTATGATCCTTAAGTCAAGGTTTTATTTTCTCTTTTTATATGACAAACCATTGAGGTTGTATTTTTAAATGTCAAGAAAATCAAATTACTTCTTCTTAATAATGGCATCTAGATTCATGAGTATCTTAGCTACAACAACAGATCCCAATTATACAAATATTAAAAGTACCTGATGTTTATTAATTTGTACTGAGTGTTTTCTTTTAAATGTTTCAAGAAAAGTAAGAATTATTGTTTGTGTAGCTCTGATAATGTACACATAAATAGCACTTGTCATGGTGGGAACACTGCTTTAGAAAAGATAAAATGTCTTAGACAAAGAACAGAGTCCCACTTAGGGAGCAGTTTACTGTCTGAAATCATGAAAGGCACCAAGTACTATAACCTCAGGGAAAGGACAAGATGTCCTGCATTGAAAAAAACATAATGGTTTTAGTAGCCCTTTAGACAGGGGAAAAAAATCTGCTAGTCAAGAGAAAGTGCTATTTTGTTACCAGTACATGCTGTTCCCGTGAATTATTGGAAATAAAGAAATATATACTCTCTACACTGCTGGGCTTTCATTCACTCACATTGTCTTTTTAGTTAAAATTTTTTAAACTCTGCACTAAAAATATCTTATAGTTGCACAAACAGAACTAGAAAATGATTTTTATTTTCTTGAGATATTAAAGGGAGCTTGCACTGATCCTTAATGTCTATATTCCACAGTTTCCCCACACTTCTCCCACATTCAGTTGAGGAAATAAAAACAAGATCCTCTCTAGTTTATTTTAAAATAATGATTTTTTTAAAACAGTGTCTCACTTTGTTGCCCAGGCTGGAGTGCAGTGGTGCAATCACAGCTCACTGCAGCCTCAACCTCCCAGGCTCGGGTGATCGTTTCACCTCAGCCTCTTGAGTCGCTGGGACAACAGGTGCATGCCACCACGCCTGGCTAATTTTTGTTTTGTTTTGTTTTGTTTTGTTTTGTAGAAATGAGGTCTCCCCATGTTACCCAGGTTGATCTCAAACTCCTGGGCTCAAGTGATCCTCTTGCCCTGGCCTCTCAAAGTGCTGGGATTATAGATGTGAGCCACTGTGCCTGGCCAATAATAAAAATGAGTAAGATGTGTCATTGAAATGCTCCAGAGGACAGCATCATATTACTTATAAAATATTTTATAAAAGCTAACCTCCGATTATTTGCATACCATATGCTCTTTACATATACTAACTCATATCATTATCTTCACTTTTAACAAATGAGAACACTGGCTGGGTGCAATGGCATACCCCTGTAATCCCAGCACTTTGGGAGGCCGAGGTGGGTGAGGTGCTTGAGCCAAGGAGTTTGGGACCACATGGAGTCTGGGCAACATGGAAAAACCCTGTCTCTACACACACACACACACACACATAAATTAACCAGGCATGGTGGCCCGCACCAGCTACTTGGGGGCCGAGGTGGGCAGATCGCTTGAGCTCAGGAGGTCAGGCTGCAGTGAGCCATGATCATGCCACTGTACTCCAGCCTGGATGACAGAGCGAAACCCTGTCTCAAACAACAACAATAAATAAGGAAACTGAAACCTGTGGGGTTAAATGATTCACCCGACGTCTCTTAGCTAGTGTGTTGCATTATAGGCAATACATATCTACTTTTGCCTGATTCTAAAGCCTGTTCCCTTAGAGAATTCTACCACCAATGCATTTCAACTGAAGTCTATTAGGTTTAGATCAATCTTGATAAACTTTCATTCTCACAATGACATAAACACCCACCCAGTTACCAAGGCCAGAAACCTGCATCCCAGCTGACAGCCCCTCACCCTCGCCCCCACATCTGAAGTGCTATCTCTCTTCAGTTCTGCCTTCTCAACACCTCTCAAAGTCATCAGTTTCTTCTCATCTTCACTGCCGCTAGGTGAGCATAAACCGCCTACTTTTTTCTTGGACAATAGCAACACTTCTAAACAATCTCCCAGGCATTCCCCTTTATCCAGGGCCATGCCTTGCAAAACTCACCTTAGATAGATGGTGTCATTCCCCTGCCTACTGCTTCTCATCGGCTTTCCTCAAGAGCAGGCGAATCAGATACTGGCAAGAGTGAGGGTCTGCAGTGTCAACAGCCACACAGCAGGCAGCCTTGAAATTCTATAAGGACGAGGAAGTATCCTTAGAATCAGCAAACCTGGTGTTCCCAGGCATATTCGTTTTTTAGGGCTGCTGAAACAAACTACCACAAACAGGGCAGTTTAGAACCACAGAAATTTATTCTGTCGTAGTCCTGAAGGCTAGAAGTCTGACATCAAGGTATTGGCAGAGCCATGCTCCCTCTGAAGGCTCTAGGGACCCTTCCTTGCCTCTTCCTAGCTTCTGGGAGTTGCTGGCAATCCGTGGCATTCCTTGGCTTGTAGCTGTATCGCCCTCAATCTCTGCCTTTATCGTCATATGGCCTTCATCTCTGTGTGTCTGTCCTCTGTGTCAAATCTCTCTTCTCACTCTCCTTATAAGGACACCAGTCATTGGATTTAGGCCCACCCAGATCCAGTATGACCTCATCTCAACTTCATTACATCTTCAAAGATTCTGTGCCAAATAAGGTCATATTCACAGGTACTGTGGATTAGGACTTCAACATATCTCTTGGGGAGACACAATTCAACCCGCTTCACCAGATTTGCCTGCTAACTTTGCACTTTCAAACCTTGGATTTCTCATTTATACAACAGGAATGCTAATATCCAATTTTCAGGGTTACTGTGAACATCAGACTTCATGTGTGTCATGTGTTCCTCACAGTGCCTGCCTCATAGAGACCACGCTGTAAATGGCAGCCGCTTTACAGCCAGACTTTTTTCTTTAAAAATCTATTTGTAAGCTAACTTCTATGCTAAATGCACCAATGAAACTTACCATTTAAAGCAACCCTGCATCAAAGCCCTTGTGAAACAAAGAAAAATAATTTTCCTAATTTATGTTTTTATTCTGACTTCTACATGCTGAGTGTCTTTATAGCAGGATATACAGACTATCACAAAACAAACCAAAATCCAAACTCAAATTTTAGGTTTATCCAAGGGTGTTAATCTATGCGTGATGTGACTTCAGACTAAGCTGGCAGAGAAACTGATTGAGGAAACCCATCCATGTTCCCTACATGGTCATGAGCATTTCAAGGTGAGGCACCACAGCACTCAGGATGGCAGGTGCAGCTAAGAGCAGCCTTGCCATCTCTTTTCCTTTTTTATATCCACCTGCTTATTAGAAAGAGAGACGGGATATTGGAAGGGAAATCAATTCCTCTTTGCAGATTCAGATCTGCACCCTGGTGCCCTGCTGCCATCAGGCTTGTTACTAGCAGCTTCAGTGTCTTGCAGTTGGTCTCAGCAGCCCCGGGATTCCTGTGATAGCAGCAACCATGGTGCCAGGCATATGCATGCTCAGTTTAATCAGTGCTATTAGGCAATGTTTAGGCAGATTCCATTACAGAGAGTGGCAGACGCACTTAATGAGGGAGAACTCATCATTGCAGAAGCAGGAGGGCACAGTAAAGCAGTTTCTCACACTCAAAAGCTGGAGTTGACCCCTGCTCTCTGACAGCCTGACTGCCTGCAGGACATGGACCCAAGGCCTTTACTGCTGTTCTGATCCATTCCCAGGTCCCCAGGAGCCTATTCTGTTGACAAGTCAGGAGGCATCTTCTGTCACTACGGTTCATGTTTGGTAGAGTGGGGAGGGGGCAAGCTCTGCTGGTGGGGGGACTGCAACAGAAAAGACCTGTGGCTATGCATTGTGCTCTCTCCCGTGATCTGTATAGACACTTCGCCTGAGCTAGGGTTTATCTGAAGCGATCGGAAGGCTTCTGCTCTAGAACTTTGTAGGAACTGGGGCCTCAGCACAAAGATCAGCTTCAGGGACACACAGACCTGGACTCATTCTTCTCGTGGCACTCACTAGCTAAGCAGCCTTGAGCAAGTCTCTTGACCTCTCTGAGCCTCTTTTTCGTCATCTGTAAAATGGGGGTAACAGCACCTCGCTTGCAGGATGTCGGAAGGATTAAAGTTCCGTCTTTTCCTTTCCTGTTCCAGGAAATGGGCCAGTATATTGGGCAGTTAGCCATTTACCTACTTTGCAGGTGATAAATGCAGAGCATATCTTAAGTCAGAAACTATTCTCTTTCACAATTATAAAGATCAACTGATATTTTGTTTAACATATGCTATGTAGCATTCCTGCATTCATTTTACAGGGACAGTCTTTGGTATTAGTGATCTAAAACCAGTAAGACATGGAATATACACATACACATACACATACACACACGTGCACACACAAAACAGCTCATGGGGCAGTGAATGAAACCAAGGAGTAATTGTGAGTATATAACATAAATTTTGATAAAAGATGTCCAGAAAATTGGCATTCAATCAAATTGAGAGGTGGCAGGGGACAGGGTGCTTTTTGAAAACAGGTGTTACTTTTCAAAAGAGAAGGGGAAAGAACATTCCAGGCAGAGGTAACAACATGTACCAAGATGAGGAGGCCTGCAATGGAACTCCCGGTTTAGGGACCACAGGCATCTCAGTGTACTCTGCAGAAAATTAAAGCACACTCGTTGGTCTCTGTCCAAGGGCTTGTAAATTAGTTGAGGGGATGTGTGCGTGCCTTGGAGGGTAACTAACAACAGGCATGGTGATCATTGCAAACTGACAGAACAGAGAGAAATGTGAGTAGGAGCAAGAGCTGAAAGCAACAAGTATTTGAGTCCACTTGTGTGCCAGGAACTATCCTGTCCTTCTCAGAACGTGCGGTCCAGTATTGTACCATCCAGTATACATGGCTACTGAGCCCTTGAAATGTGTCTAGTTAGAATTGAAATGTGTTGTATTAACATACACATACTCTCTGGTTTTCAGAAAGCTGATGCCAAAAAAAGTAAATATCTCATATCTCATTACTAATTTTACATGTTGAAACAATAATAATGTGGCTATATTTGGTTACATTAAATATGTCATTAAAATTAATTTTACCTGTTTCTTATTACTTTTATAATGTGGTTACTAGAATTTTCACAATGACATGTGCAGTTCACATTATATTTCTATTGGACAGCAGTTGTCTAGAGATCAAAAGATCTTAGCCAGGAATAGCAGAGAAGGACATGGAGCTTGAACACTACTGTAAAGAATGAGTAAGGCTCAGGTCCACATAAAAGTGAAGGGTTTGCCAGAAGAAGGAGAATATGGTGGAATGTACAAGGTCTATTTAGGTTGTCTGGATGGAACAGGTGAAAAACTCTTGGCAGTGTTTTGATAAAACAACGTATTTTGAGGAGTCTACACTCACATAGACTTAGGCTTCCTAAGGTCAGTAAACAGACTTGCCCATTATTGGCAACAACGATGGAAAATTACAACAGGAGGATCCCTCATCATTCGTTTTTGATGGTTTTGTAGTCAGGGGTTGCATTTGAGAAAATTAAAATGCTAACTCATGATTAAAGTTTTGAAAAAAAATGAAAGGATTGATTATTCCTGTCACACCCTTTATTTGGACTTCCTTAACCCGATGACTTCTTGGAACTATAAATGTAAATAAGTTCAAGGAAGATATGCTCCACATTGATACTCTGCAGCAAGAAATACTGAGCTGAATTGGTCCAACATCACATTTTTCATTCTTGGTTTTAAAATACTTAGAAGAAGGGTATCCCTGGACCTGATGATTTTACAATAAATTCTGACATTTCTTTAACCATCCAGAAGATGATAAAGCAAGACCCTGCATGGATATGATGCTGGGGACTTTAGTAGTTTATGCAGAGATGTCAGTGATATTTAAGGGATTCATACTCTACAACAGGCAGTGTGGTTAAGGATTGGTCATTAGAGGTGTCGGTTAAATAACAAATACACAAAAATATATTAATATGGAAATAGATAAGTCATGGGTGAATTAACTTGTATTGGATGAGGAAGAATCACAAAAATAAAAGGGTTATTTAAGTCTAAGTGCTGGTAATGGCAAGATTTTTTGCCATGTTTCTCTTAACCAGCAAGCGTATAGACTCACACAGGTGAAGTTTCTTACAACAGCGAAAAGCAATAAATCCTATATGCAAGGCCTGTAAGTATTTCAAACACTAGCTCTTGTAGCAGCAACACAGCCTGCAGCTGGCAGGCTCTGGTGTACTAGCCATACCCCACTGGGCCAGAATTACTGGATGTCTGAGTTCAGACAGACATGAGTTATGAGCCATTTATTAGTATGCTGCCTTAAAAAAATTACAGAACCTCTCCAAGTCTCAGCTTCCTTGTCTGTAAAAGGGGGTCATAACACTACCTATCTCATAAAAGTTTCATGAGGGTTACATAAGATAACCTGTAAAGTGCTTTGCCCAGTGTCCAGGGTTTGAAAGCTGGGGGTGTTGGTTGTGCTAAAAGTTCTAGAATACACTTTCCTTTCATAAGAGGAAAAATGGAGTCTCGCAATCAGGAAGCAGCCTTTTCAGAATGAAACGCTTTCCCTCCAAGGCTTCTAAATCATCCAGTTACTAATACAGTGCTTTCCCTGTTACTGCATATTAAAGCACAAGGCATCCGAAGTAGAATTTCCTCAATCTTTCTCTCTACTAAGCTGCTTCCTCACCTGTCCCCCTCCTCAAAATGACAGTGGTCCATCCCAATTTTCCCTTTCTGGCCCTCTCTCCTATCTTTTGAGAACTTTCTCACTTTTCAAGTATCTGTATGGAAAACACTTTAAATTATTTCCAGAGAAATGTCTGTTTTCATTGGTGCCCTGAATCACAACTGACCTGCGGTGCTCATTAAATGAAGGATTAAAGTACAAGGATAAATTTAAATGCAGTGAGACATAAGGGTTAAGTTGTCACTGAGAACCTCCCGCCCCTCCACCCATACCTGCTTATATGAATGAGTCACTTCTAAAAATAGTGTCATTCTTAAAAGAAATGGTAGAGCAATCATTACTCAGACAGCAGCTTCCTCCACCTGCTTCCCTAGGGCAGGAACTGGGATATGTAGAGACAGAGGCACTGAGCTGGTCCGGAAGGGACAATAGGCAGAGAAATCCTGTGCAGCAGAGGAAAACGTTCAGACCTGTATCTTTCATCCGTTTGCTTTCTCTTTCTTTTTCATCTGGAAGAATTCCAGCTTGTCAAGTGGCCAGTCTATTTGTATTCAAAAAGGGCTTGGTCCCCTCGCAAGTCTCTGCCTGTTCACCGTAAAAATGAGGATACTGTCCGGTAGTTTTAGGCATGGATGGTAATAGAGGTCAGCACCTGAGCGCTTGCCCAGCTGCTCTTCTGATGGTATTCATGAGAAACTCTCAAGCATATTTGAAAATCCTGACCCCTGTGGGCCCTGGATTTCACTTGCACCATTCCAAGTGTGTCTGTGCCTCTTCAGGAAATTAGCTCGCTTGAGAGCTCACTTCTCATCACAGCTCTGCCAGTTAACACAGACCCACCTGGTCTGAAAATCAGGCATGTCATCAGTGTTAAAAATACAGTCTGCAGCCCTAGTCTTCAGGCTAAATGGCACTAAGGGAGTTAATATAAGCACTATGTAAGTTTTACCCATGATTGTTATTAGTATTATTTAGAGGATAAGCGTTTGAGTTTTACCTTCACAGTCCTGAATTCAGTTCCTAGCCTTTTCACCTTAGGAAGGTTAGGGACCCAGCAGAAAACATGTAGCACACTCAAAAAAATAATTGAAGAGAATTTAATGAAAGGACTGTTTCCAAAGATATAAGTAAACGTATTTGTTCCTTAGGGCTGCCATAACAAAGTACCACAAACTGAACAGCTTAAAACAGAAGTTTATTTTCTTACAGTTCTGGAGGCTAGAAGCCTGAAATCAAGGTCCTGGAAGGGTGATGCTCCCTCTGAAACCTGTAAGGGAATCAGTCCTTCCTCGACTCTTCTTAGCTTCTGGTGGTCGCCAAGAATCTTGGGCATTCCTTGGCTTACAGCTGCATAATTGGAATCTCTGTCTTCATTCCCTCTGTGTGTCTCTCTGTCTTCCATGACCATCTTCTTCTAAGGACTCCACTCATATTGGATTAGGACCTCCCTACCCCTTATCTTAACTAATTACATCTGCAACAATCCTGTTTCCAAATAAGATTGTATCCAAAAGTACTGGGTGTTAGGATTTCAACATATCTTTTTTAAGAGGACACAGTTCAACTTGTAAACAGTAGAGTTCCGGGAAACCAGCAAGGGTCCACAAAGCACTTGGGTATGTTCATTGCGTGAAGGTTCAAGGGTGAGAGGGTAACTGGAACCCTCTGATACCTGTGGCTGTAGAAAAGGGCTGCTGGACAGTGGCATTGGGGAGAGAAACCAACCCTTGGCCTTTTACATCTAGACAGAAGGGAGCTAAGAAAATCAGTATTCTGGCCGGGCGCGGTGGCTCAAGCCTGTAATCCCAGCACTTTGGGAGGCCGAGACGGGTGGATCACGAGGTTAGGAGATGGAGACCATCCTGGCTAACACGGTGAAACTCCGTCTCTACTAAAAATACAAAAAATTAGCCAGGCGTGGTGGTGGGCGCCTGTAGTCCCAGCTACTCCGGAGGCTGGGGCAGGAGAATGGCGTGAACCCGGGAGGCGGAGCTTGCAGTGAGCTGAGATCCTGCCCCTGCACTCCAGCCTGGGCGACAGAGCAAGACTCCGTCTCAAAAAAAAAAAAAGAAAAAAGAAAAAAGAAAATCAGTATTCTGAGCTCTCTCTCCACCCAATCTCTGGTCTCCTGGGTCTCCCACTGGTGTCTCCCATTGATTGAGTCCAATAGGAAGCCCCAGGGCAGGAGATCATTGATTCAACACCTAAATGTTGGCCTCCTGGAGCATACAGCAGAGTGAAGAGAGTGAAGATTGGGTATGGAGGGGCAAACAGAGAACAATTAACCTAACCTGCTAACTTATCCAAGTGTCAGTTTTCCTGGCTGTAAATGGGGGGTAATAGTAGTGCCTGCCTCATAGGCTTTTTAACTTGGTGCTCAGGACATAGTAATAATAAATGTTAGCTATTGTTTTATTATGGTTCTGATCATCTTCAAATGAGCCGGCTTCCTCACCACCACCTTATGTACCTGGTAAATGTGAGGGCTACAGGTATCACTTTTGTGAATGGATACAAATACAGAAACAGGCATTTTTCCCATCAATGTGTTCTGATATTTTAAGTCATCAACCCAAGTGAAAGTTCTTTAATACTTGTGACCTCTACTGGCCAGAGGGCAGCTTGGGCAAAGGTTGGGGTAATTTCCATAATAGAGAAAGGAGCAATCCAGTGCCTGATGTACATTGTTTGGGGGATGCTATGGTTTGTAGCCTTGGGAACTCACAGTCTAGCAGGACACAGACAACTCACTACAAGTAGGAATCAGGGATATTTTAAGACTCATAAGAAGTTCTCCAGCCTGGGCAACATAGCAAGACCTCGTCTCTACAGAATTTTTTTTAATTAGCTGGATGTGGTGGTGCATGCCTGTAGTCCTAGCTACTCGGAAGGCTAAGGTGGGAGAATCACTTCAGCCCAGGAGTCCAAGTCTGCAGTGGGCTGGGATTGTGCCACTGCACTCCAGTCCTGGATGACACCACAAGACCCTGTTTCAAAAAAAAAAAAAAAAGTAAAAAAAAGACAGGGTTCTGCAATGCAACATCTGAGAGGATTTTGTGGAAAGGGTAGTGTTTGAACTGAGCCTTGAAAAAACAGGATTTGGGCTTATGGAGATTAGGAATAAGGGAAAGCAACAGCCTAAGCAAAGTCAAAACAAGTGTAACTGGTCAAAGAATACACAGGGAGGGTGAGAACAAGTGGAGGGAGAGCATTAGGACAAATACCTAATGCATGCGGGGCTTAACACCTAGATGACAGGTTGATGGGTGCAACAAACCACCATGGCATATGTCTATGTAACATACCTGCATGTTCTGCATATGTATCCCAGAACTTAAAGTAAAATGAATAAAAAATAAAAACATGAAAAAAAGAATACATAGGGAACCGTGAGTAGATCAGACGGTATAAATGAGATTGTGGGAGAAGGAATAAGATATCAAACAGGATCACAGAGGAAATAAGACTTAAAACAATAATAGTGGGGGATGGAGAGCCAGGCTGAGTTTCCACCTAAAGCATAGCACTTAGTACATGACAGATGTACCACTGGTCATAGCCGGGCATCTGTCATGTTCTGAATGTAAACAGACTCTTCTTCAGTCGTTGTTTAAAGGTTCTTCTAAGATTGAGTTGAGATTATAATCTGGAGTTGAGAGGCAATTCTTAGAAGCCAGAGATGGAGGCGGTAATTCAGCCACTGCAAAGGGAAGAAACACAAAGCCACCAGCGAACAAACTGTCATCAGACAGAAGGCAGGTACCCAGGAGCTTCTGAAGGGCCAGAAGGAGTGTCACCCTAGTGAATCCCTGAAGAGGTGGGAGGGGAGGGATGGCAGACACGAGGGAAGAGGTTCAGCTCTGCCTGGCAGGTGAGAGGTAACGGTGGATGAACACAGAAGTTGGGAATGGGGAGCAGGAGGCAAAAGAGAAACTGACACATTTCAACTACCACAGTTGCAAGGAAGGAGAAGAGTAAAGAGAAGAAGGTGAAGGGAAACCATGGCTCCATATCAGATTTCAAAAGAGGAGGAACTGGGAAGGAAATGCAGAGAGATAAGAACAAGGAACACAGAAGCGGCCATGAGTCTTGTCTGTGGTGCTCTGAAGGTGGGGGATAGAAACATAGGAATTTTCCAAATAGGAGAAGTGGGAATCTGGAAAAGAGATTAAAGAAAATAAATACTTGAGGAGGGGTGGTAGGAGAAGGATTTCCATGAGAGTATTTGGGATCAAGAAATGATAAGAGAGTTGAATGAATAAAGAGAGACTTGGGATGGAAAGTGAGACATTAGAATAAAGGTTTTTAGACTGACCAAACACAAGAGAAAATAATCCTAGAGTTCTGAAGGCCAAAATAAGTCACATAGGTTGTGGTAGCTGCAAACAGAGGATAAAGTCAGACTGATCTAACTTTAACAGAATTAACCACACATAGCACTCCGCACTTCCCAGGTATTAGTTTTTAGTATTTCCATTTTCATTTTTTATATTGGTTGTAGCCTTGACAACTACAAAGACTTTTTATTCTGTTCATTGCAGTATCTTACATAGCAATTTGACTTAAATAAAAGCTCTCTCTATGGAAATCATCCATTCCCTGGTTTAGAGAGAAACACAATCTGGTTCACAGTATTGAATCTGACAGTCTGAGGTCTTGCACAAATAATTCTGCAAGGGCCCACTTGTCATAATTGCAGACAAGGGTTTAGAACTCCAACCGGGAGACAGTGATTTAGGCTCTGCAGGGGCAGTTAGAACAAATGACTACCTGTGATCCTTTTTCAGTATCAAGTATGGCACCTTTAGATGGGAATGTTAAACATGAGGTTGTCAAGCCACAGTGCCCTTCTCCCATGCCTGTGGAAGACATCACCAGTCAATCTCAGCCGCCTCTGCCACTGAGCCCAGCCAGATATGAACTCAAAATTGCTCTCAGCACAGCACTCAGGCAACTTCCACCCACCGATTGCAAGTGGCAGGGGAGTTGAAACCCATTATCCACCAGCTTTCTTACGGTTTCTTAGAGGAAGTTTATATGACTGGAATTCACATCACTAGACAACTCCATCAATCTGTAGTGAATTAAAATTTTCACCAATTAATGCACTGATACCTTATTCATCCAGCCTTGTCACCGAATAAGAATTATAAATACGTACATTTTCCAGGTAACTGAAATCTGTTCACTTCAAGTGCCATTTCTAATGGAAGACTTTCCAAGGAGTCCTCATTACACCCTTCCCTGCATAGGAAATAGAGTCCATTAGGCATAATTTAACCTTTTCTTAATTTAAACTTTCATTTTTGAACATATTTTTTGCTCTTGTAAAGATGGCGTGAAAGTCATCTGCCTCCCTTCCTATCGACTTCTACGTCTTTAGAATGCCAAAGGACCAGCTTGCGACAGTTTCGTTACCTTCTAGTTTTCTGTCCAACGCTATTTAGGCTGGATGAAAGGCCACCAAAAACCTCGGGTAACAAAGAATGTTCAATCATGAGCTCACTTCCCACATACTACCAAAACAACAGGTGGATGGGCTTTGTGAAGAATTCTCCCCTCTGTGGTAATAGATGCTTATTTTTCCATACTTCTGAATTTGAGATAGTGTTACACAGTTTAAGGCCTAGAATTATAATTTCAAGGTGAATGGACTATTTGGGCATTATGCATTACCTAAAAATTGTTTTCTTTTGTTTTGTCTATATTATTTGTTTTGTCTACAAGAAACTAATATGAGTCACAGGTGATAAGTAGGTTACAGGTTGTATGCAATGAATATTTGCAAGGAAAGTGACTTTTCTGAGCTTGGGCCTGAGAAAATGAGGGCATGATCACTCACATGCATGTTGCAGACATGGTTTATTAGGTCCCTTTTGTTTGTCTCCATAGTGAACAGTCATCCTTGCATTGCAGTGTGAGTACGGAGAGCCTGTGCCAGGCATTTAGATGACCAAAGGGAATAACTCTGGGCTGAGCAAAGCAGTTGGACATCAGTGCAATCATGGAGCTAGGATTATAAGCTGGATTGGAGACACTGGGGGCAGATTCAAAGGGTATACATAGGTAAATGTAAAAAAGGACAGCTACCCTCAAGGAGGTCACAAAGAATTACCAGCTGGTGCAAGATTCCCAGACCTACCGGACAAATGTTAGAACAACATGTTATGCCATCATTTGCCATGCCCCCTTCCTCTACCTAGAATGAAATTCTCAGATAATATATCTAAGGGAGAGGAAAGATGGAGGAGAACCTCCAGATTCCACAGTGGAGCAACCGAATGGGCAGAGAAGTGGTGCCACTAACCAGTTGAGGAGAAAAGCATGTTCTCCAGGTGGTCAAAAGTCATGGTCTCTCACACAGGAGAAAAGGCCGTGATTTAGGAACCCTTAGCTTCCTGGGAGCACACAGGTGCTGAAGGGCAAGGCAGCCAGGCCAAATGTCAGGATCACACTGAAGCCAAAGGCCCAGGCAAGACAGAGTACAAACTCATGCTTATGCAAGCGGCAAGATGGATGCATCTCAGAAACATGTGCAAAAGCAGGATATCAAAGGCTACATTCTATATGATTCCACTACATTCTGTATGATTTCCATCCTATATGAAAGTCTTGAAAAGGCAACACTGTAATAACCAAAAGTGGATCCATGTTACTTGGGGTCATAGGTTGGGGATTACAAAGGGCCATGGAGAAACTTCTTTGAAGTGACGGAAATGTTCTGTATCATGAGTGGGGTGGTCGTGGTTACATGACCTTGACATTTGCCAGAACTCATCAAATTGTGCACTAAACATGAGTAACCGGTATGTAAATGTTGCCTTAATAAGGCAATTTTTTAAAGTCAGACACATAGTCTGGCATAGATGTAGAATCACTCACAAAACACCTTGGCTCTGAGGCTGCAAATTTGAGGACCAGCAGGTGAGACTGGATACAGGGCATAAGGGAGATTTCAACATTTCAAGCATCAGCTGTCACACTAGAATGTTTATTCCACAAACATGCCATTGCACAACTACTATATGCCAGGCATTGTGCCAGGGCCCAAGGATACAAAGATGATAGAGGAATGACAACGTTAAAGTCAGGACTTGGAATAAAAGTCTAAACTCAACTCCAAGCTCAAGATTCTACTGATATTTGTTTGATATTTTGTATCAAGCTTGTCAGCATGGCCGTCTGGGTAACTTCAGGAGATTAACTTTTCACCTGGGAAGAAAGCTATCAGAATGAAGACTATTGATCAGCATTGGTAAATCAGGAGGATATGCATTCACACACAGGGATATTTATCCATGATGAGCACTAGCTTATAGTTGCATCCATTCAGCACACTTCTTGAGCACCTATCATGTGTCAGGCACCAAAGAAGACACATATATGAATGACTCCCCAATCTCAAGAGGATTATGAAGGGAGAAGACAGTCTTACTACTGTGATCATAGTCAATGATGGCACGTGATCAAGTGTCCTAACAGAATATCAATGAGCTACAGCACACAGGAGAGTGTGAACTCACTTCTGGCCATGCTGTTGAGGAAGATTGCAATGACAAGTCTTTTGTACTCTGGTCCCTTTGTTATCTGAGACTGGGCTCTGAGTGTAAAAGGCCTCTGTCCTCAAGGGAAACAGGCTTACAACTTAGCAGTACATGTTCAAGTTTGGGGGGTGAGCAGTGAGGCAGCCTAAGGTGAGCCAAGTTTATAAGTCATTTTCAGGTCTGAAATTGGAACACTGGGGGTAAACCAAAGCCAAGTAAGATGCCCTATGGGACAGGTTGCCTTTTCCTTGGCAGATATTAAAACAGGATGTAAAAGATGGAGAAGAATGGCATGGAGGACAAGGTTTGTCTCATCGTTCTGCTCACATAATCACAGTGCCTGGCATATAGCAGGGGCTCCACAAATACTGGTTAAATGAATTGAATGGATGAATGATCATTGAATCTGGTGAAATAAACTACAAAGAGGAAAAGCTGATATCATGGATGCTAATTTTGAATAGGCACAAGGATCTGAACAAGGGTGATTGTATTAAATTCCTATTGTTACCAATACAAATTACAACCGAATTTGTGGCTTAAAACAACACATGTTGATTATGTTAAGATTCTGGATGTCAGAAGGCTAAAATCAAGATGTTGGTAGGGCTGTGTTTCTGGAAACTTCAGAGGATAATTTATTTGTCTGTTTGCCTCTTCGATCCTCTAGTGAGACTGAGCTGCATTCCTTGGTGTGCGTCCCCTTCCCCGTCTTCAAAGAGCATCACTCCAGCCTCTGGTTTCATGGTCACACTTCCTTTTTCTCTAACTCCATCGCCTCCCTCTTATGAGGACCCTTGTGATTACATTGGGCCCCACCAGATAATCCAGAATAATTTTCCCATCTCAAGATCCTTAACTTAATCACATCTGCAAAGTCCCTTTTGCCATATAAAGAAACATATTCACAGGTTTCTGGGGTTAGGACAGGACACAGACATCTTTGGAGACCAGTATTAGCCTACCATGGTAATGTCAAATTCTAAAATGTTATCTTCACCAAACAAAGGCCAGGAGCTAGAGGAAGTACACTACCTAGAAAACTGATGAAAAGTGAGAGTATAGTAGTCAGTAACCTCTTATCACATACAGATTAAACATAAGGTACTACCAATTAGCTTTAGCAATAGAGATTCAGAAAGATTTGAAATTCCTTTCTATGCAGAACACTTAGTATAATTTTATGGAACAAAGTAGTGTGAGTATCTCCTGTAATCGAGCAATTTACTTGTGAAAGAATTCACTCACATAGGACTGCCCAAATGGAAGAGAAGAACCAAGATTTGCAGGGGAGGAAACCTGTGTGGTCTTTGAGAGAAAGAACTTTGAATGAAACTAGGAATGAAAACTGAGTTGTAAGAGCGCAGCTGCTGAAGCCTGTGGTGCGTGTCATAGAGAAACCTGTAAGAATCAGGAGTGGGTCGGTGCTGCTACTGCAGGCACTGTCATGGGTTTGATGACCCCAGTAATTTTTAGGGCCCTCAATCCTAATCTTAGCTTGATCCTAAACTTCCTCATCTGCGAAATAAAGGCATTGATTGTATTATCTCTAGGGTATCTGACAGTGGTATGTTTTTGTTTTGTCTGTTGACCTAATTTTAAAAAGTAGTGAAAGTTTGCTTCCCGTAGACTAACACTACAGGGAGAAAATGGGGAAAAGAGAGAAAGAAATTGAAGATGGTGGGGGTGGGGGGTTCACCAGCAGCAAACCATATTTCCTTAGTGTCTAATGTCATGTTTTTCCCAGCAGGCCTCACTGGTTACAATGTGAAGTGCTGTTAAGAACACGGGTTCAAAGTTAGACTGCCTGGGTCTCAGTCCTCATTCTATTCACCATATGACCTAGGGCAAGTTGTCTAATTTCTCTCTGTTTCATATATTTGTACATAAAATAGGAATGATAACATCACCTTCACCATTGGGTTATTATGATAATTGAACTAGGCAATATATGTAACATGCTTAAAACAATGAAAAGTACCTAATAAGTACTATTGCAAGTATTTGCATCTTTATAATTAGATGTGATTAATGCTGTCATGGTTTCTACTTAGGGTGTTGTAGCTTTACTTAGAGGGCTTCTTTCATACCATAGTATAACTGCAGATGAGGTCATCGGGGCTTCACATCTGTGCTACCTAATACTATTAGGTCTACATCTGAGCTTGTTTCTGAAAAAGTACTAATTTTCCAGTTTTAAAATTTTATAAGGTGGCACATTATTTATCTGTGAGGGATATAGACATCTTACCAGTACAAGTTGACCCCTTAGCTATGAGATCTCTTCAAATGTAAGCTAAAGACATAGTTATCCTCTTCAGAAGCATTTCAGCCCTGCCGACAGAAGTGACTTTATAGACAGCTATTTGATGCTGGCATACACACACGAACACACACACACACACACACACACACGAAGCTGATGTTTACAATGCCTGTGAATTAATTTTTATTTTAGTTGTGAATCCTAGTTGCTGTTTGTTTCTGTATTTTTATTTGTGTGTGTGTGCACATGCCATGTTTTGTTTACTCTGCAGATGGCCTGGCTGTCTGTGAAAAATTGATCCACTCAAGAACATTGCTGGCTGTTTTTAATGAGGCCAAGGTCACAGCTTCAATTCCCATTTGGCCAGTTAGCTTTGCTCTTGCTCCCTTTCATAGCCACAGGCTGCTCCCTAATCATCACATCCAAGCTGTTTCCCTGGGATGGGAGGCTGATGGGCGCGGCAGATCATCAGGGCTGGTCCACAACTACAGGCTAATCACGTGATGGGCCAGTGGCCCAGCAAAATGGTGGCTATGGTCACTCACCGGGTTGTTCTTCTTTGTCTTCGTGTGATCCCTACTTAAATTTCCCCATGCTGGGTACCTGCAGAAATCCATTTTGGGCTCTGTTTCTCTTACCCAATGGACACGATCATTTCAGCATCCATCCCCTTTACTGCCAACAGAGACTCCTGAGACCCAATTAGTACCATTATGCTTTTGTCTTCTGGAGGTTTTACATCTTTGGTTTCCTACATTTTCAGCTTTTGAGTCTGTTGCCAAAGAATCTACCAATAAAAGCTTACATTTATTGAGCATTTACCAGGTGCCAAGACCCTCTATGTGAATGATCTCCTTTCATCTTCAAAATACCCTACGAGGTAAAACCCAATATTCCTTTTTCTCTATGAGGATCAAGGTTTAGAGCAAACTTGTTATGTTATGTCACGAGTTGTGCCCCGCCAGAGTTAGGATTCAACTCTGCAGTCTGCTTTCAGAGCCTGTGTTCCTTGGCCACTGTGCTATGAGACTTGCCTAAGAGCATGGCATGCTGAATAGAATAGCTAGCAACTGGATGATTACTGCAGATTCATACTGCTCTGAATTCAGACCTCATTTGGAGGGATAGCTCCTATATTGTGTCACTCTTGTTGGAGTTAGATCCAAGATAACCACCTGGCAAACTGTGCTAATTGGACAAGTTCTTTATGTGCCAGTAGTTAAATCTTATTTCTTTGCACTGTCCGTATTTCTTTGTTGAACCACATGCCACTGGGAATAAGTGGACCTAAGAAATGTTTGATTGTACAGAGAAGCTTGAACATGCTAGTACTGGTGACCAAATGAAACCTATGTTTGAGGAAGCCTTTGATCCAGTTGTATTCTCTCCAAACGTCAGTGTGTACTAGACCATATTTTTGGCAGTGATTTTCAAATGCTGAAAGAAAATCCACATTGAGGTCTAAACATAGTATTCTCACCAACCCCCCCCACCCTCACCCCTTTTCATGAACATATGGTTCTAGTGCCTTAAAAAGCAGTATGGTACAACATCAGTGCTTTCTTTTTAAAAGTGCACTAGTATTTTCTATCTTTCTTTCAATTTTGTAATACCCAACATATTTTTGTGTGTAATGATTCAAGCTACAGATCAACATTTATTATCTGGAAAAAAAAGTTGAATATTTCTCATCGATTATCATGAAAGTAAATTCAAAGAGCCTGCTCCGTCATCTCAAGGGTACAAAGTTTTGTGTACCCTGATTATCGAAGCTATTTAGCTGTAAGTTCCAAACCTTTGACCACTTGCAGTTTTTACAAGTTGGCTAATATTTGACACTGATTCCTTTTTAGTTTCTAAATTGGTCAGACTGATCCTTGACCTTGGAACTTTTCTAAATGATGTCCACTTTTCCCATCACTCATGTTTTCCAAAGAATTACTGGTTTTTTTGGGGGGTGCGGGGGGGCAGGTAATCAACCATGACAAAATTCACTAAGCCCTCTCATTTTGGAATAAATATCTTTAGGCCCAGACAGTTTGAGTGAAATCAGCTTTATTAAATAACTTTGAGTCATTTCCTTCCCTATTCTAGCTTTCTGAATCTGTCAACACACATGGGTGGTCTGTGTGAAACTGAATACAGATTCAGTCTGTGAAACTGAATACAGATTGACCCTTTTATAGAATGTTTAAAAAACATAAAACCCAATAACCAACCCTAACCTCTTAATCTTAAAAGTGTCCTTTTTAATTAGATGTTCCTCCTTGTCAGTGAATCAGTGTTTACCTCGGTTCCTCCTGCCCAGTAGAATTAAATAATGCTTATCCTATTCTAACTAATTCCCATTTAAAATAGTCTCCTATTCTGGGCTTTCTTTCTACAGGTGAATTTTATTTTCTTCACTTCTCCTTAAGTGACCTGGTTTAGTTGCCTTGTTATGTAGCTTTCTATTATGTTGGTGTGGGTTCTAGTTTTAACCAAATTGATTCTTTTAATTACCTCAACTTTTTCTCTTGTGTTTTGAAAGTATCTCCATAAGTGCCATCCCACTCCTTTGGGTGCTTGGATTTCAGAGGATTTAGGGGTTTCTTTAAACTCAATTTCCTCACTGAATCTCCTGCTACCTCTCTGAATTCATTTAATCTGACTTTTTGAACTGTATTATTCTTATTTGGCAGATTTCCTTTTTTATTAGAATCAGACAGATGTGGCAGTACCACTGATTAATTGGATGGCCTTAGAACATGTTGTTTAATCTTGCTGCACCTCTATTCCCCATATGGATAATGAAGATAATAATATCTGCCTTAATGGGTTGTTAGTCTATTGTGTAAACTAATGATTGCCCACTGCCTACTCAGTTTATGCCACTTTAGTTAATGTTAGCACCATTTTTATTCATGAGAACTAGTGAAAAAGGTTGTCTTGGCTTGGCTAGTTGGCTCTTCGTCTTTTATCCCTCTTTCTTGCCGTCTGTACATGTTCCCTGTCACTACCACCAATAGGAAGAGGAAGGAAGTTCAAACTCAGGGTTCACAATCCTTATTGGAATATTCACTATAAAATAGATATTGTCCAACTCAAGTGAGATACCCTATAACCTTGTTTATTGCAGGCCTTCTCTTTGTGCTGCTTGTGAAATCAAGTATTTTTTCATCTACTGATAGAAGTTAATGATTTATATAGAGGTGAGAACCTATATTCACTTAAGGGATTGGCATTAACAATTGAAATATAAGTGGTATCTAATTGATTAACTTGGTAATCATTCTTTCCTGCTGGTAATACATCTTGTTTGTTTTCCCCTTTCATCTAAATCCAGAAATGTTCTTCTCGTATTTGTATATGTATATGTTGTCCTGCCCTTAAATTGCCATTAATGCCCCATTTCTCCATCCCCTCCATGGCATTGCTAAGCCAGTAGCCATGTTCTGGGCAATGCTTGCTGCTATACGTTGTCTCAGGGACACCTGCCACATGAAAACGTAGCCATGGATGTCCACATGTTTCTCATCTTTCCCAATGCTTCTTACTTCTTCAATTTTAGAGACCTGTTCGTAGTCTCGTCCTCTTTGGCCAAAATTTCCAGTGAAGAAGACATAGGAAACCTTAATACAGACCATCTCTAAGTTATCAAGATAAAAAAAAAAAGGGTGGCTTTGAAGAGTTTTAAAAGCTAAATATTTCTATGAACGCCTTTAATAAATGCTTACTTTCTATAGGGGATACATAGATGTCTGAGACTCCTTGTCAAGGAAGAGTTCACAACCTAGTAGGGAAACAGAAATAAAAATAAGTTGGTAATCAAAGCATGCCATGAATCTTCCTATAGTAGAGAGAGACTGTGTGTGTGTGTAGAGAGAGAGAGAGAGAGATAAATTTTACCTGGGAAAATCTTGGAATGATTCATAAAAGTGGTGAGAGTTAAAGAATGGATGGAAATTTGACAGACTTCTACAGAGGAATGGGCCACAGATAGTATTCCAGTTAAGTAATGTAAAGAATTGATAACTCCCTTCCCTCAATGTGTGTGAGTGTGTGTACATGTGTACATATGTGTTTTGGGATGAGGGAAGGAATTGTAATGGGAAATACATACCTAAGAAAATTGGTTGCAGCCATACTTTTAAGGCTATAAATGCCACAAAAACTTATTTTCACTCTAAACATGCCAAGGAAATAATGCTGTCGGAAGAGGGAGAGAGAGAATAGGGAGACTGTGTTTATATCTTATTCCTATCTGCTTAAGCACACCCTTGAAAGAGGAAAGGTTGGTATTATCCATCAAAATCTTTCTGGTGAAACAGTATGTCTGTCAATCTATTCCCACCCAATTTGAGGCCCTGCACACAGATCCATCCCTTACAGCAATGACCTTTCTTTAAAAGGCAAACCTGGCCTGACATCACTGATATTTTGAATTCAGCATTCAGAGCTTTAGAGAAATTTCTCTCTGAAGGAGAGAAAGTGTGTCAGCCCTGAAGTGACAGACCCTGCATGCTGCTGAGAAAGATACGGGTTTTTGTGATAATTTGTGGCAAGGGCAATTTCAGGGAACAGAAATGATCTGTTGGGTAAAAGCACAATTTCTCTTCAAATTTTCTTCAAGGGGAGTCTACAAACAAGCAAGAAACTGAAATGGCTTATATTTTAGTTTGTGAGGAAAAGAAGCATCTAAGAAGATTTATAGGCACGAGGACATACTGATTTGACTATTAGTTATACAAAGTGTCCAGAATTCCTTGCATTCTGATTAGCTGTGTGCCTAGAGTAAGTTGCTTTATAGCAGTGATTGTACAGCTGTATATGATTTCCATGGCGATTTGATATGCATCGTCCCATTTAATCTTCCTAGCATCCATAGAAAGGATGATCACAAAGCTATCAATGGAGAAGCTATAGCCAGAGAGGCCGATGCCTTTCCCAAGATCACACAGGTAGGAAGACGCAGAAACAAGACACTGACTGAATCATCTGACCCAGGTCCAGTGCCCTGTGTGTTTCAAAGTCACTTCTCTAGGGATCCTTTTCTTCTTCTTTAAAAATAGAGGACTGGACAAGAATAATTGCTTCAGAAATTGTTTGCAGACTAGTAAAGTTTGTATTTGTGATTCATAGTCAAAAATCAGTGCAAAGTCTTCTTTCTTGCAGAATCAATATAAGCAGCCCAAGATTGAGGTGTGGGGTGTATCCAGAGCCATGGGGTGCTTGGGCCGCTGGGATGTCCTCCATTGTCCCACCCCCGTGCCACTGTGTACTTGGCCTGAGAACTGTCACAAGAACTCACCCGGAAAATGATCACCCATCCCATCTCTATCCTAAGCCCCATCTCTTCCACACCCTTCATTGCCACTATGTTTTTAAAACACATTTTTTTTTTGCCACGATGTTTAAAAACCGCACCATGTTTATGTGAAGAATTTACTACAACATATGAAATATGTCCCTATTTTTCTCTTACAGCCATAAACTCACAAACTAAAATATGCAAAATCATAGCCCCGAATATTAATTATAACTATGTAGCATACTATATGGAGAGCAAATAAATTTTAAATCTAAAATGATAATAATAATTTTACAATCATCAGTCACCAATACAAGATATTCCTAAAATGGCAGAAATTCCAGATAGCTTGGTCTTTACAAATGAATGTGAATATAAATTGTATTTATACTGGAACTAAGGTAATCTCTAGGAGCTGGTGTATTACAATGTCCAAGCATTTTTTATGTCCTTGGTAACTTGCCCATCTGTCCATACCTTTGCAGTGTGGAGCTTGAATACTTAAACCATTCTTTTCACCAGTGGACATGAGGAGCATCTAAAAAAAACTATGCAAAATAGAAAGAACAGAGTGGTTTTTTTTTTTTCTCACCTTTAAGCACTGTATATTTCTGATTCTCCTTGTATAGTTTCATGCCTGTTCAAATTTAGCCTGAAAAATTCCAATTTATGCTTAATGCATGAAAAAGACCCTATTCCAGTAAATGTACTTTTAGATTTCAGAAATCACAGAATGAGAATACTAATATAGTCATTCACCTAGAAAATGTTTAATGCAAAAAGTAGCATTAATAATAACAAATATTTTATATAAAGAATTTATTTTCTGATATTTACAAGTATTCATTACGCAAAACATGAGAAAGTCTTGTTTTTTAAAAAAATGAACTTTTTATGTTTCAAGCATATTGCTTACATAAAAATATAGAGAAAATATACATAAGCCAAGGTCAAGTGAGGAAAACAGTGAGGACTGTAATTTAAATTTAAACAGGCTAGAATTGGAGATAGAGGGCAGCAAGATGAATTAGAGCACAAACCTTGAATCTAGACTGCCTGAGTTCAAATCTCAGCTTGTTCATTTACAATCGTACGCACTGGGCAAGTGATTGAATATTTCCCTTTCTCACTTCCCTCATTTTTCCCATCTGTAACATAGGGATGAAAACAAAACTGATCTCATAGGTTCACTATAATTATTCAATGAGTAAATCTATGTAAAATACATAGACCCTGCCAGGCACTAGTAAACAATAAATGTTACCTTTAAAAATTACAAACATATAATAATAATAATTAAATTTTAAAAAAAAGAAAAAAAAATTACAAACATATCTACTTAGGCTGGATGTTCTCATCCCTCAGAAGCCAATCTTCTACCTGCATTCATGTGAATTGGACTGTCCTAATAACTTTATATATTGGCTTCCAGAAGAGAGCAGAAATGAGCAATTCTAGCATCATCTCTCCCCACCACCACAAATGCCATTACTTCTATCGGCATTTCTAATACTGCACCTTATTCTCAACATGTAAATCTTTTCCTTTCAATGGGAGATGCTATTACTCACTAAGCTATAAGTTCACAACTGAGATGTTGAGGTGAACAGGAATGTCTTTAGTTGTGAAGTGTGTCAGATGCAGTTTATTATTCACAATGACTCAAGCACCCAATTTCATCAACTTACTTTTACAAATAAGGGTAGTGTCCAAGTGATCTCAATACCTTCAGTCCTACTCAGTTGAGTTCCAATGAGCTTCCTCAAGTAGGAAGGAAGCAAAGATGTAAAATTCTATTGAATCCTACAGTCTGTGGATTAAACACATCACATGATGGGTATATCGATGCACAAGTGTCACACATGTCAATGTCACCCTCATGTTTTGCAGAAAAAAATTTAAAGTTGACAACTGCTGTCCTAAGCAACATGTTAATAGGGATATATTACAAGTTCTTTGCAGACTGGAGAGGCATACACAGATGTTCACAGTTATTTTGAGTAAATATATGTTACAGAGAGAGAGCTCAGACATGACAAGTCTGCCTACTCCAAAGGACGGAAGAGAGTTTGAGGCTGTTATCCTGGATACAGTGTCTGTGGTAATAAGCCCTTCTCCATCGTCTGGCACATCTGGATTAGGCTCACTTGCTGGCCCATCAATAGCAAACACTCTGCATACAGAAAAATATACCCCAAAGGATCTATGCTTAATTTGCTGCCATTTTAGGTACATGTCAATCAATTATTCAAATTTAATGGTGGTACCCATTAAGTGTGGAATATGAGGGACTTGTCAAAAAATAAGCTAAATATACTTGATACGAACAAGATTAAAAAAAAAAAAAACATGAAACCATCTGGCCTGAACAATGGCTCCTTTGATCTCTGCAGATCGTTCAGTGGGAAAGAGGGATTATATGTAATATTTTTATGCTATAGAGAATGAGTTTAGTAAAATGCAGGTGTGAGTAAGATAAATATTTATAATTTTAAAATGGGTAGCATTTAGATAAAATATTCATATTAATAGGGTCATGACAACTTACATTTGATATGCAAAGAGCATTCAAAATCAGTAGTTACTAAACTAAAATTTACTGGTTTTTTATCACTGAATAAATTCACTGATTTTTTATAAGGCAGATGATTGATGAATTCATTCAGATATGTTTAAAAAAAAGAATACTATCTGTAGAAGCAGAATCTTGCAGTCACACTGCATGAAAAGTCATAGCGTCACAATCTTATATAAACCACTCTCAAAGGCAAATTAAACAACAAAGCAATCTATCAAACAAACTCTATTTGGTCAATGTAAGCAGGACCCATAGGCATAACTACTCGTTAAGTGGCCTCTGCATTAGTGAACTTGGCTTTCAGAGGAGTATATATGCTTAGCTTGGAAAATTGACCCTGTGATTTTGGTACACTGCCAGCTGATGTCATCAGCCCTATGCAGGCCATGGATGCTAAACTCATACATACTGAGCTCCAGCTGAGCTTTGTCACCAACCCTCTCTGCTCTGGCCCCTTTCAGACTGATGACTGGGCACATCTTCACTGAGATCACTCTGCTCCCTCTAATACTAACTAGCTGTACCTACTAAGTTCTGCTGGAGTATTTCCCTCTCTGGTTCCAGGTCCAGCCGTGCAGACCCAGCTGGTAGGATGAGAGAGAATATGTGTGTAAGCCTAAAAGCTGGGACATCTCCTAGTCCCTGTCCCCCCTGGAGAGGCCCAGACGTATTCCAGCTCTTTCCACTCTGCAGCTTTCACCTCCCCAAAGACAAGCCAGTCTCTCCCTATACCCTGACATGGGAATTTAACACTCCTACTCACACTTCCCCTCCCTCCCAACGACTGCTCCTTCCACTGAGTCAGACCCACCCTAATGTGTGCAAGCTATCCCCTTAGTAGGCCTACTGAGGTTGATGCTGATTTTATTTAAAGAAAAATGAAGGCACATTTTGGCAAAATTGACGGGATTTGCTGGTGGATTGGATGTAGGAGAAAAGGAGAAGAAAACAATAAGCAGTAATTTTTTGGCTTGAACAGCTGAGTAGAATGGTAGTGCCATTCTCTACTGGAAGATAGATGGAAGAGTAACAGGTTCGGGAACAGACATAATTTCCAGTAAACATGTGTTGCTTTCATAGTCTAAACATATGTATGTTAAGTGTTCAGAGACGTTTAACCCTGTCTTTGCTAAAACTACAAAAATTAGCCAGGCATGGTGGCACGCGCCTGTAGTCCCAGCTACTTGGGAGGCTGAGACAGGAGAATCGCTTGAATTCAGGAGGCGGAGGTTGCAGTGAGCTGAGATCACACCACTGCACTCCAGCCTGGGCGACAGACTCCATCTCAAAAAAAAAAAAAAAAAGTTTAAGCAACTTAAATTAAAAAAGAAATGTGAAGATGTTTTGTAATATCTAAATTTGTGATTGAACTAATTGCAACGGCACAGAGAGAAAGACATCTTTGAAAGTGAACTTTGGTTTTGTTAAGTTTGTTATGCCCACGAGACATTGAACGGAAATGGTGAGTTGGCAATTGGAATTGGATATGCATATTTGAAGGAGATAAATTCAGAACTAGAGATTATGCTGATGGAATGTAAGGCCAAGGGATTGTGTGAGAACACAAGAGGGCAGAGTTCCCAAGACTGAAAAGTTGGTAAAGTAGAAGGACAACCATGAGAGAATCAACAGGAGTAAGCCACATGCTAAGATGTCACATAGATATGCAGACAGGGACGTGGCCACCATCTTTACATCTGAGTGGTCTTTGGTGACTTGGTCTGAACCAGAGCAAAATCACTAGACTGATCATCAGCCTCCTAACTATTCTCCCAGTCCCCACTTTAGATCCCCCGCCAAACTACACAGCAACCAAAGCCCACTTTTATAACTTAAATCCTATCAGTCATTTGCTTTAAAACTTTCATTAGCTTACCATTTGAACTTGGAATAGAATGTAACACCCAGGACTGGAATTAGGGTAAGGTGAGGATGGCACTCAGGCACAAAATTTAAGGGGCTACCCAAAATCTTGGTCATCAAGATAAATATTTGAATGTAATATTTAAAGAAACAAATTAGCAAACTACAGCTCATGAACCAGCTGCTTATTCTTGTAAATAAAGTTTTATTGAAACCAGGGCCAGGATTAGGGTAAGGTGAGTAGGGAAGATTCAAGTGCAAGGTAAGAGCTGTCTTTACTTAAAATCTTGACATTTTGTTCATTGTAGATTTTATTTTGCACTAATTTTTATTTTTTGAAATATTGCATTATGTCATTTATCTATAATACTGAGTTTTTTGGTACCGCCTTAAATTTTGTCCAGGAGACAAAGTGAGGCATTCATCTCATCCTTGTCCTGGCTCTGCCAACCCCTTATCAAGGCCTATACTTTCCAGTCAACTTGTGTAGCTTTTATGGTCAGAGAACATAAATATTAGTTTATGCTTTCAAAATTTTTTAAACAACTTAAACCCAAGTAATATGAAGGTGTTTTTTGTAGCAGTACAGAGAGAAAGGCACCCAACTTTAATATATGAAAAGATAAAGATTCAACTTATTTTCCAAATGAATCTGCTCTTCTTTATGCAGTGAGTACTCAGCAAGGCACATGGATTAATAACAGCAGGAGAGCCATTTTTAGATAAAACTGATGATGCTTTCATGGAAAGGTTCCAGGCAGATTAAAATTGTATAAGACATAATGCTTTTTGACTGCTTAAATATGTTATGGTCATAATTTTATTTTGTGATTTCAACAGAGAAAAAAGGTTTTCCTTATTTATTAGGTTATCAACTGAAAGAACCAGGCAGTTTTAATTTCTTCATTCATCTAATAAACTCAAGTTACTATGCTGAAGCATGAAGGATCTTAGAAATCCATTCACAAGCATATTTTTAAGAGGGCATATGGTTTGGGGCTTGATTAACAGAATAAATATTTGTAGGTTTTCCAAGTTAACAAAAAACTGTTTTCTTTCTCTTAGTCTTTCCTGCCTCTACTATGCCTTATGTTTTAAAGGTTGGTTTACTTCCTCTGTGAATATAACATTGTGAATAAATGAATTCCGCAGAGCTTATAAACCATTGGCTCTCACCTTAGTTAAGCTTTTATATTAGAGGAGATGTGTCTATCTCAGTTTCCCTATGTGAGACTGGGAATTGCTAAGGCAAAATGCTGTCGTCATTACAGATGGCAATAGGTTATCCAGATATTACCAATATGACCCTTATGTCCATACAAGATTATTGGTAAGAAAAACACCTGGGTGTGTCCCATGCACATACACAGCCCCAACATACCTGCCTCCCTGTTCAGTGGTAAGTTCTGTCCTCTGACCAGATGATGGCTGGCATGGTGGGGGGCAGCTGGCAGGGCACCCCAGGCTTGTTCAGATGGCAGCTGGGCAGAAGTATAAGGACCTTCTGGAGGCATGCAAGGCTTCTTGAGGACTAAGCTGAGAAATTCTACCATATTCTGTTGGTCAAAGCAAGTCACAAGATTAATCTAAAACAAGGGGGAGGAAAACAAACTTAACCTACTGATAGAGGGACCTGAGAAGTCACCATTGCAAAAGGACTTCATTATAAGGAAGAGAAGAATTGCAGCCATTTTGCAAACTACCACAATTAACTAATAAAGTTAGAAAATCCACTCAATTACCTATAATAAAGTGGTACTTTTTAACAAAGTTATTATGGAGGAGGAAAGGGAATGAAGATCTGTGGGAGAGAATCTTTGTGTTGGGGGCGGGGGGGAACTTGCAACTGCAGAATAGTGATCATTTGATAAGACCATGGAGAAATTGAAGCAGATTATGTTCCCATCTGGGATGATAATGATTGACTTGCCCTGTTCTTGATATTTATGTGAAACTGAAATAAACTGAAATTGTTGTCCTAAGCTTCAGAGCGATTCAGGATTTGTTCAGAGGTAGAAATTCTAATTTGGCTACCTGCCATCTCCAAGTTTAAATAGCTAATTGCTCCAGTTGGAGATTTATTTTCTTGTATCTGTTTATTGAGTGCCTGTAGGGATCCAAGAATTTTATATATGTCATCTTATTTAATCTGATGATTGAACAACCCTCTGAGATAGCTGTCATCCATGTTTTATATGTGTAGGTACTGAGGCTTAGAGCCCTCCAGTAACTAGTGAGGGCCACAGAACTAGTCATCAGTAGAGTCATGACTCTTTAAAATATTTCCCCTTATTCTGAGTGTCGTCCTGTAGCTTTACCCTTTTGAATTATACTCCATTTTTAATATTTAATATTAGAAATAAAAATGTCACAATCTAACTCATTGGGAAATAATTATTCCATTACAAAAACAACAAACAAAATAGAAATTCCCTTAGATCTCCCAGGATGTTTAAATGCTTATTTGTGGATTTTTTATTCAGTAGAGAGAGCAGGTAGAAAGAAAGTATTAGAATCATCTGCCAAATGAATATCCATTGGCAATAAAGGTAAATTCAACTTACTAAAATTTGATTTCCTGTAAAACCAGTCAAGAATGTGTGCACTGACTATAAAGAGGGCTCAATTGGAGGAAAATAACCTTTTTCTCCAACTCATTGCTCTCCAGTGGTCTGAAAGTCTGTGCCCACACAGAGGTTAACAATTCTCCAATCTCAGCTGACCTATAACCTCAGGCCTGCAGGGACGAAACAGCCCTGGGTATGGCCCCCAACTTTACAAGGTATTGCATCTGAGGCCTTGGGCTATTTACTCTTCTTGCTGAGCCTGTCTTTCTCCAGCAGTAAAATGGATTGAGAATCCTTATGGAGCTATAAATATTAAATGAATTATGCATTTAAATCAAGTAATTTGAATGCTAAGTGTTATTGATTTCTCTCTCACTGTACATTTTTCAACAGAAGCTAGCACAAAATAAAGCACAGCAAGCAAACTACCCCCCAGTACAGGTGGACTTCACTGGTTGATTGTTCTTTTGCATTTGTGTATTCCACACCTATCCTCTCCCACCACATATTTATAAAACAACAAAGTGTGATGGGAAACGGCATTTTACCAACACAGTTTCTAACCTCAGCCCTGCTCACTGAGTAAACGCTGACTTTATGCCATCCGGTTGCTCCATCACTTTGAGCTTCACTTCCTTCCAGTTGTGAAACAAGGATGCTAAGGAGATACTGATCGTTCTAAAACTAGGAAACAACAATGTAAAACACCACACACTGTGCCTGGTACTTCTCCATGCCTTTATTTCCTTTGGTATTTACAAGGAAGTGTGCCCATTTCCAAAATGACCAGTCAGGTAAAAAGGAGACTTTTTCTCATTTGTTTTGGGTTTTTCTGCTTCCCCCTTGTGCGTTTTTTCAAGGTGAATGCAATCACAGATGTAAACCACCCTCAAGTCTACCAAAGCCTACAGAGGGGCAACGGTTAGAACAAACACAGTTGGGCAACATTGGTGCCTGATACCCAGAGCAGACCTCCGGCACCCTGCCCAGTCTCTGCCCACTGAATAGAGTTGGACCACCTGCAGTGACATTCAGATCTTTTTCCTGAAGAGCTTGAACTAATTGAGAACTTGTCAGTGTGAGTAAAATACTTTGTGCTGCCTTCTGCTCTGTCCTTTGCCTGTGCCAGAACCCATTTCAGTGGCACCAGGCTGTCAATTGGATGGGCTACATGGGTCCTTTTGGAATTCCTCCTCTCCATCAGTTAGCATTTGATACTAACACTATTAGTGTTATTTGGATATTATTTAGGCTTTCAAGATACATACCCTTTGGATGCTGGAAGATATTCCAAATAATTTTTCCCAATAATATTCCAAATAATATCTTCCAGCTTCCAAAGGGTATTTTGAAAGCCTTAAATCAGTGATTCTTAATACTTTTAAGACTCTGATGAAAGTTATGGACACTCTTCCCCCTGCCTCCTAAAAGTTTATTTACACACAAAACTTGACAGTGTCAGAAATTTCACAAACTGTCCCCCCACCTAAATTCAGACTATAGTTTCCAAATTAAAAACCCTAGCACTGGCCAGTCATCATGGCTAACACCTGTAATCTCAGAATTTTGAGAGGCGAGGCAGGTGGATCACTTGAGATCAGGAGTTCGTGACCACATGGTGAAACCTTGTCTTTACTCACTCTGTCGCCCAGGCTGGAGTGCTGTGATGTGATCTTGGCTCACTGCAACCTCTGCCTCCTGGGTTCAAGTGATTATTCTCCTACCTCAGCCTCCTGAGTAGCTGGGATTATAGGCACCCGCCACCATGCCCAGCCAATACCAAACAGCAGTCAGCAAATGGGTACTTTTGTCTAGAGCAATTTTGTTTTTAATGAACTAAATGACTTTTGTTGATTTGCCCTCAGGGGTTGGTTGCAAAGTACGGAAGGGAGGAGATCTTAACAAATAAAACAGATACTCTGTATTACATGTATTTAATAACTAACCATGGGGACAAAAGTGTAAACACCAAGAAGATTACCCATGTCAAAAAATAAACACCAGTAGTAGATATTAACCTGCTAAGGCAAGAAGTCACCTATTGCATACATACAAAACGTGCACACACGGTTGTTATGACTATATAGAAGAATGTCCATATCCTGAGAAGATAAACATATGAAATGTTTAAAGGCAAAGATGTTGTGGCATCTGCAGTTTACTTTAAAATTACTCATAAAGAATTATTAATATAGACGTATTGATAAAGCCAACATAGAAAATGTTAAAAATGAATCTAATGGTGGAACTCTGGCTATTCTGAGCTTTTTGTATGTTTTAAATTTTTCATTATAAGAACTTGGAGAATGAAAACTCATTATTTTGAGAGAAATGTCAACATAAGCACAGTCTTTCACTTCGGAACTGGATTTTCTTTCATTGGCAAGTGTCATTTTCCCATAGGTCCAGTATATTTTTTTTTGTAAGTTAATTAAACGCTTTCCAAAGATATCCAACGTTCCTATAATTTAGTAAGTAGTAAACTTTCAGTGATAATATTATGCAGTATTGTATGATTATTAACAACATTTAAGATGCTCTCTGGGTGATAGGCTTATGCCATGGGACCTGCTACAAAACAAAATGCCCACCAGAACCATCTTGAGAAGTTTCTATTGGCTAAAGCCAAAATTTCAGAGCCAGCAGTAACTAAGAAAAAAAACCTTTTTAATGGGATATTGCTCATGTCATTTTTCCCCTAATTCTAGAACAGATTTTTAATTCCAACAATGAAAATAGTGCTGAACATTTGGCCAAGAAGTTGGTGCTGACTATAATATATAATATCAGTACCTCCTGGCTTCATTTGACAGTAATGCAATGAGGACTTCCAGAGCACATCTTTTCCATCTCCCTGACTGTGAGGCTACATCTGTTTTCAATAGTGCACAATTTCCGTTGCTCTATTGACAGATAACAGATAAGATATGTCCTAGGAGACCACAGCTACTATCTGGAACCAGAATTTTTATTTTAAGGGTAAATCTCCAGCATCATCAATCCATTACTACTTCATCAGCAAAAATTGGGTGGTAACCTTACTTAATGGTAGATCTCAATTTCATCTCTATTTTTGTATCTTATACTTTGTAAGATTAGATAACTCTTGTATTAACAAGATTAGAAAGATGCATGACATTGAAAATAATCATTTATTTTTTAAATCATGTAGTTTTGTTCAAAGCAATGCTAATGATTAAAGCTCCAGGTTTCCCTAAATAGTTCCATAAAGATTAGATGACTTCTATTTTCTGAATACATTTTGTTCTGTCCCACATAGAGGGTGAATTCAGTGTGTTTTATGTTTACTTGGGGAATGCAAAGAGAGATATATGCCTTAGAGCAGGCAAATAAAGTCATTAAGAGGCTGTGGTTTTGGCCGGGTGCAGTGGCTCACACTTGTAACCCCAACACTTTGGGAGGCTGAGGTGGGCGGATCACCTGAGGTCGGGAGTTTGAGACCAGCCATGACCAACATGGAGAAACCCCATCTCTACTAAAAATACAAAATCAGCCTGGCATAGTGGCACATGCCTGTAATCCCAGCTACTCAGGAGGCTGAAGCAGGAGAATTGCTTGAACCCAGGAGGTGGAGATTGTGGTGAGCTGAAATTGCACCATTGCACTCCAGCCTGGGCAACAAGAGCAAAACTCTGTCTCAAAAAAAAAAAAAAAAAAAAAGAGGCTGTGGTTTCAAGTTAGGTTGCCTGCATTTCAGTCCCAGTACCTCATACTACCTGTATTACTGTGGGCGAGTTAGTTAACCTCACTCAGCCTTTTACCCCGATCTTTAAAATGGGTATATTTGCATCCATTGAGGTACAGATAAATATATGGCATAATACCAATGGAAAAGCCATAGGCAAAAAATGGACCTTGACATACAATTATAAAACATCTAGGAAAAAAATTAGAAAATCTTCAACACGGAACACTAGGAGTGTTCACTAAGTTCACTAAGTTCTTCACTATTACAGGAGTTCTTAGACTTGCTACCTAAAACTGATCCATAAAAGGAAAATTTGATGAAGTTTAACCTCATCAAAATTAAAAACTTTTGCTCTGTCAAAAACCATTTTTAGAGAGTGAAAGTACACATTAAAGAAGGGGGAAAATATTTGCAGACCACATATCTGACAAAGGACTTATATCTAGAATATACAAGGAACTCACAAAATGTAACATTAAAGAAGCAAACAATCCAATTAGAAAATGGAAAAATACATACACAAACATTTCACTGAAGAGATACACAAATGGCAAATAAGCACACGAAAAGATGTTCAACATTATAAGCCATTACAGAAATTCATGCTAATACTACAATAAAGTTGATCACCTGTAACCCCAGCTATTCAGTAGGCTGAGGTGGGAGCATTACTTGAGCCCAGGAGTTCAAGACCAGCCTGGGCAACATAGTGAGATGCTGTCTTTACAAAAATAAAAATGAAAATAAACATCTATGATACCACAATGAGATATCACTGCACCTTTAGAATGAATAAAATTTCAAAATGGTGATAATATCAAATGCTACTAGAAAGCAGAAACACTTCATCATGCACACATTGCTGAGAAGAATGTAAAATGCTATAGCGCTCTGGAAAATAGTTGGGCAGTTTTTTAAAACAAAACATGGTCTTACTGTATGATCCAGCAATTGTACTCTTGGGCATATAAAATTGGACATGTTTACACAGAAACTTGTACATGAATATTCATAGCAGCTTTCGTGACAATAGCCCAAAACGGTAAACTATCCAAATGCCTTTCAGCATGCAGGTCATTAAACTATGGTACAGCCATACCTTGAAATATTACTAAATAAAAGGGAACAAACTGTTGATACATACAATAACTTAGACCCTAAGGAAATTATACTAAATGGAAAAAGCAAACCTGAAAAGTATACATATGACATTTTTCCATTTATGTAACATTTATGAAATTATAGAAATTAGTAACAGATTAGTAGTTACCAGGGATTAGCAGGCAGGGGTGGGAATGGGTGTAGACAGGGGTGGCACAAGAGAGTCTTGTGATGATGTTATAGTTAATTATCTTGATTGCAGTGGTGGTTACATGAAGCTACACATATAATTAAACTTCTTAGAACTACACACACACTATGCACAAGCACAAATAGGTGCACATATAACTGGTGAAATCTGAATGAGTTCCATAGACTGTACCAATGGCAACTTCCTAGTTTTAATATTGTACTATAGTTGTGCAAGATGTTATCACTGGAGGAGGTTAGGTAAAGGGTGTATGGGACCACTCTATACATTTTTTTACAACTACCTGTGAATCTATAATTATTTCCAAATAAAAAGTTATTTAAAATGTTTCCTAATAATACCTGCCATAATCCCACCTGGGATTATGAATGAGCATTTAGCCCAGTATTTCAACTGTAGTTAGTGCTCGATAAAGGTCAGCAAAGATTTTATATATTAACTGCTGCTGTTGCTACTTAATTGGAAGAATGTGTCTTGGAAATGAGATTCAGGTTAGAATATACACTCCGTGAAAGCAAGGATTTGGGCTATTTTGGTCACTGTTTTATCCCTGCATCTAGAAAAACATAGCACATATAAGATGCTCATTAAACATGTGATGAAGAATGAATGGGTGATTTTTTAAATGCCATGAAGGAGGATATTTGGCAAATGGAGCAAGAGGGAATAACATGGTAATATCCCAGCTGAGCACAGATAAAATGACAATTTGCCTGGACTCCCTGTGAGAGCAAAGGATGGCAGATGGGGTGAAGGGAGTGAGCTGAGATGTTGAGGGTAAGTTTGAATTTTAATTTGACTCACTCTACCCTAAACTGCATCAACCCCAGGGACAATTGAGAAGGTAACTGTCCTCATGTCAAGCCCCACTAATGGGACTCCTAGTCCTTACCATGTACTCTGTCTTCCAGGGTGGCCAGGTGTATCATGGTCAACACCCAGTGGAACTGTTTCTTCCTGCCACGTTCTCCACTTCACTGCATGGTGGGCCTAATCCATTCAACCCTTTCACCAGCTGAAACAGAGGACCCCTACTGCACTCACCTCAGCCATTAGTAGTACAGGGCCGATTGGACCACCAAAAGAAAGACTGGCTCTCTCAGGTTAAAGGACCGATACAACAGTGTCTGGGCACAGGGTCCCAGGGACGAAGCCAGAGAATTTTTTAATGACGCCACCCACTCTGTATTAGTCAAATAGTTTCCGCTGACCCTGCTGTAGGCCCCAACACAGGACCCAGTCACCTCAATTCTTTTGTGCCTCTTGGTGAGTTTCCTGCATGTTTGAGAATCCTTCTTCCTTTCAAAGCTCTAGTCTCACCACTTGTAATCAGCAATCAAAACTTCTGTATTTGCAGAGCATCTGTGGGGTGGCAGCACACTGGTGGGCAAAATAGGAAGTATAAAGATGTATAATATGTGAAACCCCCTCACTCAAGGAGCTTACAAGTCCAACGAAGCAGGCAAAATGGCAAACACAAGCAATCGGGAGCATTGTGAAATGATGACTTTAAGTAACACAGGAGTTCAAAGAGGGGGGGTTTGATATTGTTGCATTTCCACAGGAATGAGGAAACAGTAGCCTGGTCAGAGCACACATCCCAGATACCTGGGAGGAGACTGATTCAAGAAGCAGTGGGTCACTGGCAGTATCAAATGCCAAGAGGAAAGTGAGACAATTCAGTGTTGGACTGAGAAGAAGCTATTTACCTCCAGTCTCATTATGGATGAGCATATGGGCTCATTAAAAATATATAAGATCTGATTTAACTTATTTATTATTAAACATGCATTTACTGAGCATCAAGCACCACTATGCTAGGTACTGTGGAATAATATCAAATGAATAGACATGGTCTCTGCCCTCAGAAGAGTGCTCAATAGTGAAAAAGATAAAGATGAGACAAATAATACAAAAGAATGAACAAGGGAGGAAGTGGGGAGGAGGGGACACACAGTGGGAATGGAATGTGGAAGTAGCCAGGCAGTGCTTGAAACGAACTTGCTGCGTTCCACTTTTATAACTCATCTTCGTGACATGAATGAATTTAGCTTCCTCTTGGCCTCTCTTGAGAAAAAAGAGCGATCAAGGAGTGAGCCTGGTTCTCATTATCAGTGCATTTTCAACGGAAAATGTTATATGCTTGATATTTGTGCCCTTTATTTTTCCCCAAGTTTACTTAGGTTTGCATTTATATCATTAAATATTTAAATTGGGTTTATATGATGTTTTGCTTCCTGGAAATTCCAAAGCTAAATTCAGCAAATCTGGCGTCTGTATTTTTCTGCCTACATGGAAATTGTGCCAGAGTCCTTTTGGAGTCAGGTACTGATATAGTATCATTGAAATTTCTGAGATTAGAAGTTAAACGTGGTGAAGAATTAATCTGCTATATTAATGAGTGCACAGTTTGTAGCTAGAAATCTGTAAATATGAAAAGTTATATATATCAAAATCACTGTATTACATTCAAATTGAGGGTTTTGTTCTCTTTGAGATTCAGGGTTTCTTTTTTAAAAATCTCGTCTTTTTTTAAAATAAAAGATTAGCAAAAAAGAATTCTTACTGTTAATATTATCTAAAATTAAATTACACCTTCAATTATATCAGTTTTAAAATGCATTTTAAATATCTAATGCCCTTTGCTCAATGAATTCTATTAATGTATGTGTTGTTTATAATTTTATAGACACAAGCTTGTTCTTTATACTTTTATATTCTTTGCCAGCTTCTCTCCAAACAAGAATAGATGCTAAATCTAGAATTAATAAATGTGTGATAAAGTGTGATTACAAAAGTAATGATTAGGCCACAGGTAATCCTCTTAAGTATATTCTTAAGTGTAACACTTAATTTTAAGTGATCAAATAATGAGTACCTACCCTTTCTATCTAGTTAATTTAATGATATAACATATTTATTCTGAAATACAGGTTCCATAAGGACAGATATTTTTGTCAAGTTTGGGCCACACCTAAATCCTAGGAACCTAAAAGAATCCTTTGCCATATATAAGTGTGCAATAAATATTATCAAATAATTACTGTTAAATGAATGAATGAATTTTCTTTATTCAAAACTTTCCATTCACACTGTCTCACTGAAGCTTTAAATACCAAGAGTGATTATTTTCTTTTTTTGAGCTTGTTCTTTCCCTGAAACAAAGAAATAGCACTAGTTCCTTGAAGTGTCAGAAATAAAGACTGAGCCCACCCGAACTTCCAAATAAACTAAATATAGAATAATGTATCATGACCGCAATGATAACGGGGACCACCAGGGGGCCCCTTTTTTCCCCCACCTATTACTGAGCTATCGACTCCTTAATACAAGTCAACTTGATATATGGAGCAACTCATTTGCAGTTTTACTTAAATCTGTGCCGTTCTGAAGGCATAAAAAGTGTCTCTGTGACCTTCAAGAGACAGAAATAATAATAGTAAATCATGACAATAGTAACTGAGTCTAACTAATGATGCTGGAAGAGACAAAATAGCCTCTGTAACTTTCTCTACTCCCAGATACTAGTTTTTTGTACAAAATGAACACAAATAAAAGCTTTCATTCTAAATTCACAACAATCACTTGCCACTATTTTCTCACCTCCATTGGAAGTCAGAGCTCATAAACAGTTCTTAATGTACGTGAACTGTTTTTTACTATATTTGAAGTTGTGTTATCTGCAGCTTCCTCACAGGTCACTGCAAGGAAAATGCCACTTTCTCATTTCCCCAACACTTAGGAAGGCTCTGGAGCCCAACCGTCTGAGTTCGTATCTTAGCTCTGCCACTTGCTGGCTATGTGGCCTTGGACAAATTGTCTCAACTCCATCAGCCTCAGGGTCCTCCTGTGTTAAAAGGGGGAGTATGTGTTTATAATACCTATAATTGTGAGGATTCGATGAGATATTATATATATATAACACTTGGCACACATTATTACTGAAATCTGCCTCATTTGCTACATAGTATTCTGTAGTTTGTTCCACATCAGCATTTGATGGACCTTTTCAAAAAATCACATCTTCCAGGCTTGCCCAACCCACAGCTCGCAGGGCACAAGTGGCCCAGGACAGCTTTGAATGTAGTCCAACACAAATTCTTAAACTTTCTTAAAACATTTGAGTTTTTTGTTTGTTTGTTTTAGTTCATCAGCTGTCGTTAGTATTAGTGTATTTTATGTGTGGCCTAAGATAGTTCTTCTTCCAGTGTGGCTTAGGGAAGCAAAATGGTTGAACACCTTCTGTCTTAGGCACGTTCCTTAAAAGAAGTAAGGCAACCAAGACTTAATAGATGAATGCATATTGCGTTCTTTACTAGTCAAAGGAAATTTGTGTGACTAATGCCAGAACACCACTAGCAGATTGTGTTTGATTGGCGTATCAAAATTGTTCATTAGCAATTGTGAGAATTACTAAAATGGTACAACAAAGTAAATTAAGAACATCTGGATTTTTCAGGGGAAGGCAAGAGATAGCAGTGGTAGTTGGGTTGTTAATTCCTAAATTAAATGAATTAACACTGGTGCTTAGTATCCTAAGTACAGAAATAGCCTGAGGCCCTTCTTGCCTCTCTTTCTCCATTTGTAAGATAAGGATTACCGTCTTCTATGTACGTACTTAATAAGAAAGATTAATTAGTCCTTTAAGAGGTAGACTTAAATAATCACCATTACTATTAATTTACCCAGTGGCACAAGCAGCTGAGGAGCTCTGGTAACTGACACAGAAGCACACAGTTCTGTTCTGCCTGGGTGCTCTCACTCACCCAGGCCTCTTAATTGCATTTTAAGTAGCCACAGTTAGGGACCATGGAAGGCACAGAGGTGAATCCTGTCCTCAAGGATCTTACAACTTCCAGGATTAGAGAGGTTAACTGAAGAGGTTGGGTAAAATATATTAATACATTCCATATAGCATATCAATTCTGTGAGAGGCATTGAAAGAATTCATTTTTAAAAGTTTGTGCTAATGTTCCAGTGGGGTGCACAAGATAATTATTTGGGATGCAAAAAAAAAATATTAAGACTTCTATTTGTTATCTTTTTTAAAAGAGGGAAGAAATTAGTCCATGTTTATATAATGGTTGACAGTAGCACACAGATACATAAGTAGATAGTCTGGGAACAGTGGCTCACACCTATAATCTCAGCACTTTGGGAGGCTCAGGTGGGAGGAACACTTGAGGCTAGGAGTTCGAGACCAGTCTGGGCAATATAGCAAGATCTTGGCCTCTAAAAAAATTTTTTTTCTTTCATAATTATCTGGGCATCATAGTGCTTTCCTATAGTCCCAACTACTTGGGAGGCTGAGGCAGGAGGATTGCTTGAGCCCAGGAGTTTGAGGTTGCAGGGAGCTATGGTCACACCACTGCACTCCAGCCTGGGCAACAACAGAGCAAGACTCTATCTGATAATGGTATATGATCAAGAAATTTTGGAGATTCCGATTACAATTGTGTAGATTTAACTTATCAGTTAAATTCTGCTTCGTGAAGTCACCCTGGCCCCCTTGCCTTACTGAGTATTCCATATTCCAAATTGTTCTTTAAGTGTCTCTAAACAGTTTATCTTCTACTCCTTCCATATTGGTGAAGATACCTATTCTTCTCAAACTTTTTTCTACTATCTCAAATATTTCATGATCATGAAGATTATTCAAACAAATCATCAAAAGGCTTTGCTTCCAAAATGTGAGCTTTCATTACCACACTTCTTTCTTAGATCATTTCTACCCCTTCTGTCCATCCCAGTGTATTTCTTTAAACTGGATTGTAAAGTGGGTACTCCTGCACCCTGGGCTGTCCTCGTCAGTACTTCATTGTTCTCTGAGATTCCTTCTTTGCAGAAGCGCCATGATTGTGGGATAATCACCCAGCAACCAGTCAAAGTAATTTGAATTTAAATATTTCTTCCTTTCTCTAGGAATTGATTTAATCTCCCCTCTCTTAATGTTTTAGGGAATATGTTAAGACACGGTAAAAGGTGGGAGGAAGAGATGAGTTTCCATCTGACTAAGAGGTGGTAGGGTGCCTTTCCTTTTACATTGCAGATCTAAGGCCTTTGCACCTTGTATCTAGTCTTTCAATAGGCTTTGAAGTTTATTCATCTTTAACAAGGAGAGACATTTTGAATGTTTTTATTTATTACCATGGTGTATTGAAAGAAAAAGGAAACATCATTTTACACTTTCATATTAATTTTTTAAATGAAAATCAGTCATTCAAATCATTCCTCACCAAATCTTTCTGAATTCTAAGACATTAAAATTCATGTCCATTGGAATATTGGATTCATATTTTAATCATGGGCATATTTGTTTCCAATTATATTTTTGACAAAATAATTATATGTTTAAGTTTATTTCTATAGACTTTATAATGCTTCCAGGTCCTTGGCATAACCCATTGTAGGCACATTTTACAGGACTTGGTGGAATGTTAAAGTGGTGGAAGTTTATGGCTGTTACTTAGCTTTTGCAACAAATTCCTTATTGTTCCCCTATATCTGATGCCACATCATTGACCAAAAAAAAAGCATCCCTTAGTTTACACACTTGTATTTTGGCCTATGAAGTCTTCATGGTGACCCATTTGATCATGTGATTTGTAAGTAGATAATTACCAGAGTGAACCATGGACTTGTTAGTATCCTGTTACTGAGTGGCACTGAGGCAACTGGACTACAGTATTGGCCTAATTTTTATGTGTGTGAAGTGGGACTGGGGGCCTGTATGTGGTGAAAGGCTATATACAAAGTTCCATCAAAACTACACTTTATAGTCAGCAAAATCATTTCTGGCTTTCAAGGATCAAAGGAAGAAAGAAGATTTAAGGACGCTGGACTGATTTATAGCGTCAAAATACTATCTAAATGGGCTATGCATTTTATTATCTGGGGTGGAAGCATAAATGGACAATTTCAAAACACCTATCAAATAAGTAGCAAAATTCCTGTATAGAAATGGGATTTCTGGCAGGGCACGGTGGTTCACTCCTGTAATCCCAGCACTTTGGGAGGCCAAGGCAGGTGAATAACCTGAGATCGGGAGTCCAAGACCAGCCTGGCCAACATAGTGAAACGCTGTCTCTACTAAGAATACAAAAATTAGCTGCACGTGGTGGTGTGCGCCTATAATCCCAGCTACTTAGGAGGCTGAGGCAGGAGAATTGTTTGAACCCAGGAGGCGGAGTTGCAGTGAGCTGAGATCATGCCATTGCACTCCAACCTGGGCAACAAGAGCAAAACCCCATCTCAAAGAAAAAAAAAAAAAGGAATTTCCACCAGGAAGGATAATAGAGATTAAAGACATCTTTCAGTTGCTCAATTTAAGTGCAATCACCATATGACTAATTTGAGTCATTGCGAAGGGGGCCAGTTTAATTGAATAAAGGTTTGAATTACAGAATATTTTCTTGTAAGTAGAGAATGGCCTGACAAAAGTCTTGCTTTCATGAATGGAGACGGGAGTCTGCGTTGGCACACCAAAACCCTGACCTGAGATCTTCAGGATGCAGTTTATTAATTTTTTTTTTTTTTTGGATTTCAACATTTTAATTTCTCTGAAATATAAGTCACTTTTTGCAAGCTAAAAAATAGAATCAAACTAAGGCGATCTAGTCCTGTAGGCATCCAGGCTGATCCTTGGAATCATGAGCAGAATGATGGCATAATACAAGGTGCTAGCAATAGGTTTATAAACTCTAAATGATAACCACTTATCTACGTGTTTCATTAGGAAACAGTCAAAAGTCCAGCCATTAAAGGAATAATCTACAGAACATTTGATTTACTAGGGACAAAATGATCCAAATTGTATGCTGTCCAATCTACTCGTGAACTGGATCAGAATGGGCCAAGGGCTGTTAAACAGAGAAAGTATTTACATTTTGAAAAGTTACTCCACAGGATAAAAAAATTCCTGGTTGCTGTCAATAAGAAAGCAAGTAAAAAAACATTACAGATGAACTCACTGATCTTTGATTTTACTAAAGCCTTCCACTGGAACATGAAGGTAGGGATAAGTGTAGAGGATAATATACTCAGATATTTTTAAAATAAATTACTTAGTAATAAGAAATTAGCCATATTACATTCTTCCATTTGCTACAAGAACAAATTGGCAATGAAGACTATTTAAAAGAAATGCTCAGCTCTACAGAGGGTGATGGCAGGCAACACTTTTCCATTACAGAATAACCTCTATTCTTCCATGATACATATTCCTGTGGAAAAACTTGTCAGGAGCTCTTGCCAGGGCCAAGGGATGAAAAACAGAGCATGTCCTAATTAGCTACTGCAGGTTCAGTTAACATCTTTGGGAAGGACCCGTAAAATCTAGCCATTATTTTCTTAAACATCTGCAAGCTGCAGAATTCCTTAATCCTTAGCTATAGTTTCTGCTAGGTATCTTAAAGCTGGGACAGTTCCACTGTGACTCTTCTCCTCAGCTATTAGGTGGGTGCTAGTCATCAAAGTCTGGAATGTCATCATAGGAGTAACCACGGTAGCCTTTGGATGCGTAGTAAGTGATGTGCAGGTGGTAAAATCTGGGTAGGAACACCAGAATGCCAAGGATCAGGACTGGAACGGCTGGTCTGCCCCCTCTTTGCTGATGTGGCCTGACAGCTGGAGGGAGCCTACAATAATGAGAAAGGCGCCAATCAAAAACAGCACAGTGGCAAGTGCGATGGTCTTATAAGGGATCTTAGGAGGAGTTTTCTTAAACTGAAGGTCAATGTAGCCATCCTCTGTGCTGGAGAGCCTTGAATATTTCACTTTACTCCTGGGGATTCCAGTAGCCAGGTTGGTTTGGGACAGCATCATAACACGTTGACACAGCAGAGCGCCGCACCAGGCCGCCCACACACCCAGAGCTCACCCACGGTTGGCAGTGCCCGAGGTCGCATGGCACAGCCCGCTTAAGTGCCCAGTTTATTCTTTTAAACAATCCTTGAAGAACTGCTGTGGGTGTGCTATGGATTGGCTTAACATATTTTTTTCTACAGCTATAGGAAATTTATTTCAATGTATTCATTAAATTTGTTTATAGGAATTTGTTAAGCCAATCCATAGCATGCTGACCACTAGGAATTGGGCTTTCATATTAATACAGCCCAAATGAGTGGTATTTTGGTGTGTTTAAAATTAAGGGGGTTAAAAAGCAAAATGCATCATAAGAATGCCAAGATTAATCCTTAAAGTCACGTTACTCTTCTTTTGAAGAAGTTGTCTTCTGTAACATCCCATGGGTTAGAATAAACTTGCCATGTATTTAATGGCCCTGAAAATAAATTCACAACACTAGGCCAACCCAAAACCCACTGGCTATACATATTAAAATCATTTCTTTGTCACCTTCACTAGTTACTTCCCGTGTAATTAAACCCCTTTAAAACTGAATTTGTAACATAATCAGCTGCATATTGCCAGGACTGTGAGGCTGCTTCAAGATGCAATTAGAGCAAGGCTAAGTCAGGTGAACCTCGAATTATCAGTAGATGTGGGTGAGCCCCTAGAAATGGGCAATTACCATCATATGTCACGCTTCTTATCTCTTTTGCAACAGGGCTACATAAAAGGAAAGTAGAGGGGTGTTTTAATGGCCTCTGCTGCCATTTGTGTGTATACCTAAATTTACATGTTATACCCTGATGTATATTCATGTCTGCAGATTACACTTGAAAGAAAACGAATGATGTCAACTGCAGACATTAAACAGTGGGACATTTTGTAAAGAATTTCAGGCCTGTCTCTGCACTCAGTTTTTTCTCTATAGAATCTATGTACTAGGCATTTTCCTTCCACCTTTTATGTTTTATGATCTTCCTTGCTGTGAGAGAAAAACGAAGTCAATAGAGTAGATATTTTTTTCTTCTTTTCAGACCAAAAGACAGGTTTGGATTTTTTTTCCTTCCTTAAATAATGTATTGAGATATACTTTTTAAAATTCAAACTCTCAGCTGGTGACATTTCTGCCCTTATAAAGCCCACCTTTTTCTCTCCCCACTTTCATCCTATTCCTTCATGTTCTGTGTTATCACCGTGGTATCAATTCCAGCTCATAATTATTGGTCTCCCATTTAGCCACAAGGTGTAAATTTGCTAACTGACCAGGCATGCTCTGACGGTTAATCTCAATGTATGTCTAAAGGCTGAGCTTGCTGCCCTGGAAGATTTCCCTGGGGGATTGCTCTGCAGACTGTGAGGCCATTTGTTGAGCTGTCGGATGTGGAAGGAAGGAAAAGGAGAGAACCTGCCAGAGAGAAGCAGGATCATACAGTGCCTTTCAGAGGAAAGTGGGGAATCAAAGGCCAGTTTCCTGTCCACTCCAGTTCCACAAGCAGGCTCTTGGGAACTAGGGCATCAGGACATTTCCCTATTAGCGTTTTTAGAGGAGTCACCGAGAGAGGGCCCCCAACCTGAGGGTTAAGGCAAATTTAGTGGTGCCCACAGGCTGTGCTCAGAAATTACCACCAACGCAGAACCCTTCTGTTTATATCTGAGACTTGCAAGTTCTTCATAAAAATGCTTGGAACCAGAAGGGGAATAAAAACACATTGGTATTGACTCCGGAATCCAAAAAGGTGTCTACAGAAATCAAAATTATTGAACATCTAATTGAATGTCCACAAAATATTTAACATCCACCTCACTAAGTATTAAATTTCACCTTATTAAAAATCCATTACATATGAAAACAAATTGTAGATTTGATTTTTTCACTTTGCAAGATTTTGAGCATGCTAATCCTAACTTAAATGAATGGCACATAGCAAATAATTTGAAATTCAAAATTATAAGAATCCCTTCTTTTTTTTTTTACACAAAACTGTATATTTTAGGTGAATTGTATATTTTAGATGGGATGTGGGGACATCTTAATATCTTTACAAGACACGTGTGGAAGACCCTAAAACAGAAAGCCTAGAGCACATGAAAGTTTTAAAACAGCTCTGCATCTGGCTACTCTCGTCCGAGTATGTGATTATTCCTGAAGACAGACATCTGCTCAGACCCCATTGGGGAGGACCAGAATGCCAGATGGGGGAAGGGTTCCAGTTTGTTCTTGCTGTCTGCACCTGTAGTCGAGGTGAAGTGACGAAGGTGGTGTCTAAGCATGAGGAACTATTCACCAGGCACCTGTATCTCGTTGGAAAGATCCCAGGGTGGTGCCCGGTTCTGGTGAAGAAGGAGAGTTCCTATTGAGTTGAGGAAGTAAAAGCTGTCCAGGTGGGTCATGTGGGTAGAATTACACTGCCCCCTTGTCTGAGTTGCGTTCGCTCCCAGCAGATTACCAGGCCTTTATGTGCCCTTGTGTTCTAATCCACATTTCTCAACTGGACAGAGACTTCTATTTAGAATAGAAAACTTGAGGTGAAGGAGCAGAAGAAAAGATGGGTTATCTGATTTCCATGTGGGATGATCCTAGTCTTTAATTCAGTGGCCTAACTTCTGTGAACTTTATTTTATTCACAATACCTGGAGCAATGAATGCTGACTCCCCCCAAAACATATAAAAGATGACATTTCTTTGCAATTCCATCCACCAGTAACAACCACTAATAACAGTTTGGTATCATTCTTGCATAATTTTTTTATTTACATGCACTAAAGTATTATTAATTTATTTTCCTTTATGAAATGAAACAATAAATATTTATAAATGTTTAATTTTTTCAGTTATCAGTAGATATTTTCCATGTCAGTACATGTGAATTACCTCATTCATTTTAATGATCACATAGTATTCCACTGCATGGCTGGGCCACAGTTGACTTAACTGCTTTGTATAGCTGGACATTCGGGTCGGCCATTAAACTTTGACCTTTCAGGAGAATGAATCATGTACCTAAATAAACCATTATATTTTGGCTAGAAATATACATCCTCAGTCCACTGTTTTGGCTTAACTCATCCCAGGAGCAGAAAGAATGAACTCTTCCCCTATACTGATGCTTGTTATTAAATGTAAATGCCATATGTGACTCTTCATTTATTTATTTCTTTGTCTTTTGTCTTTGCCTTTTTCTCTTATGCAGCCATCTGCAGCCAGAGACAAGGATGAACCGACTCTACCGGTAGGAAGCAGTAGCTTTGTCTGTACCTGCTTGTGTGCCTGTGGAGAGTGTGGGGCGGGGTTGGGAGTAAGAGGGGTTTGTGTGCTCAACACATTACTCTCTCCCTTGGAATACTTAAATAGTCTAACCCCTGGTGTGTACTTCTACTCTGTGCCACAATTAGTGATGACTGAATTCTGGCATTCATGAACACATGTCTTCTGGGACTAGGTTTCAAAATTTGAATTTTCTCTTCCATTTGGTATGAACTTTTGTAGGAGTTGGAAGAGTGAGATATTTCCAAATTGCATTCCAAGGGATGCTGAACTAATATTTGGGAGTAGTGTGGGATCTAATGCTCAATATTTGTTTTCTTTGTGTATCTGCATGCACATACTCTGATTGGAAATTTATTTTGGTCTCATCAAAAGAAATGCTGCATGAGACCTATATATTTAATATATACATAATACACAAAAGAATGCTTTCAGTACTTCTCTAGATGTAATCTTTTTCAAATGAAGATCTCCACACCAGAGTTCTTCCAGTTTCCCAGAATAAGGACCATAGTAGTTATGACAAATTATTATTGATAAACCATTTCTGAGTTCCTGTTTAATTAACACATCACATTTCAGATTTTGCAGCATAGTAAAGAAACAACCTTCAGAATTCTTGTGTTCAGCCATCAAACAGTGATTACATTTCCATTTTATTCAGATCTCCTAAGCTTGCTCCTAAAATATTTTGAAATTTAATCATCTGAATCCTCTATAACTAACAACAAAATGCATTTAAAAATGTTTAAGACTTTCAAGGCTAAAACAGTAATAAAGATACATATGACCCTGTCCTTCCTCCTGTAATGCTCAGGGCAAAGATGTAACATTGATTAACAGCCCATAGAATGCACCTGATCCAGTACCAGAACACAGGCACAGACTCAATCTCTTCTATTAAGGAGCCATAATCTGGTTCACCATTGAGACACCAGTAATCTCCACTGAGTTCTTTTCCAACCCTGTTGAATTGGCAATATGATTTCCAATAGAATGTCATAATAAATCACACTAAAAGAGCCAGATTTCTTCGGGTATCTCATAGTGAGATTTTACTCGTACTTTCTACGGGTTTCATGTTTGTCTCCAACTGTGTGGACCATGATTGTTAACAAGTGTTTTACAAAATAAGATCCTACGGATAATAGTTTGGAAACACTGCCCAAGTTAATCAAGTTAAACAGATTTCTGTAGTGTTAGACTTAGTGGTCTAATGTGTAGTTTGAAACCCTAAGGTGAGTTGGCTAGGATATAGCACTTTTCAATATATATCAAATATGTATTTGATCATGGAGTCTCTCATAGGACACTTTTGGGGAAGCCCCTTGTGGGTCTAGAGTATGATGGAATATTTTGGAAAACCCTGTTATGCAGAAGTTCGAAAGACATAGTGGAGAATAGTATTTTATTTTTACCTGCCCCAGAAAATTTACATGTCAAACTTTTACACTGAAAGTTCAATAAGAAATTAACTGCCTTACATTACAATACCTTTCAACTCCTTAAATCTGTCTGTCTATAAAGCTTGGCTGCCTCGGAGAGTCTTCCCTTGTGATGATCAGCACAAAATCAATCATGGGGAGACAGCAGTTCCTATTTAGGTTAAAAACCCATCAAAATACAGAGGGTTTGGGAGTTTTTAGGTTGTTTGCTTTTGAAGATAGAAGAAAAAGCGTATGTCGGTAACCTTATCTCTAGATACTCATTCTTCCTTCTTACCTACCAGTTCCATTTATTTGGCCAAAGGATCACAACTAGTAGTTTGTCCAAAAGGATCCCCCCTCAAAGTCAGGAGAGTTCTCATGGTTTCATGATAAGAGCTTCTGCTTCTTGAATCTCACTTAACATAGGCCATGCTGCTTTCTGGGTTAGAGCTGTAGTCCCAGGGTAGAGATGAGGTAGCCCAGGAGATGTGCAAGACGAGCCTTTGGGAAGCAAGGAGAAAACATTAGCACCTTCATCGTTTACTGTGGTATTCTTCTTAACTTCTATTTTTGAAAGTGTTTTTATATGTTCGTATTTTAGTATATGTGTCTATGTAGATATGGGCATAGATGCCTATTTATATACATTTAAACATTTTACTGATAGGATGCACACTTCAAAAATGTTAGAGACCACCCACTGGATTAGAGAACAGTCTTTGAGAAAAGCAGACCTGGGATACATTCCTCCAGCCTCCACCTCTTGTTGGTGTGACTTGGACACCTCATTTCACTTCTCTGAGATGAAATGTCCTCATCTATCTAACAAGAAGAATAATAGCACCTAGTTCTTAGGGTTCATTTTGCAAATAAGATAAATGAAGGGATGTGAAGCATATAACACATTGGCATTTACAAAGCTCTTTTTAAAAAGGGAAGCAACGCATTCACTTAGTAGGAAAGAATGTGAGAGACATTCCCTCAGGGGCTTTGAAATGTACTTTGAAAATCGTTGGCTCAATAGTGTGTGATCATGCGACAGAAATGAGTGGCCACCAGACTAAGTGAGGATCTTGTCTATAATGCACTTGCCTTTCATTTCTGAGACTAACCACCTCTTTGGTTTCTCTGCTCAGGCTAAGCCGCGTCTCCAGCGAGGTGGAAGCTCTGCCTCCCTCCACAACAGTCTCATGAGGAATAGCATCTTCCAGCTCATGATACACACCCTTGACCCACTCGCCGAAGGTAAACATCAAGCTTTGGTTTGGGAATTTGTTCAGGGGGAAAAGGATGTCAAAAGGCTTCTCTGTATAAAACATGTTTGTGCTGTCGTCATGCACGCCTGCTAGCCTCCTCTTGTTTAGCATCTGCCAGAAGCAGCCCTGGCCCTTTGACGTGCTTTATCTGCAACAGCTCAGTTCACAATCAGTGGTTTTTGTACCAGGAGTAGGATGTGAGGTGTGCGTGCTGATTCTATCTTTTGATGCCTCAAGCATAAATACAGTTTATTATGAAGCAGAGAGGACAAAAAGGTTTCCTTCCCTTCCAGCTAAAGTAACAGTTCTCTTTTGTCATCATTTCTAAGTTTCAAAACAAAATTGTGTGTGAAGATAAATTGTGCACCTTAAAAAAGAGAGAAAAAGAACTCCATGATTTAGGAGGTCCATGAGTGGTTTGGGGAATGATATTCATGGCAGAACACTGAGACTGTACTGATTCTTTGGCAATTGGAGGGTGGGAGGTGAGTATCTATGCATCTAAAAAGCCCTCTCTTCTAGAACTGCTTGGGAGTTGTCGTTGGAGACCCAAAAAGCCTGGCTCACCTCCCAGTGTAATCACATGAACCATCACAAACAACCCATTATTGTGCACTTCCAGTGTTACTCAGTCACAATGAGGGCAAATACATTGTGTTTCTTCAATTGTGTAAATATTCCCCAAAATTATTTTCAAGTTGATAGATATCAGATGTGTCAAATAAAAGTTTTGCCACTGGTAAGGGGTTCAAATATAACCAAGTATGTTCTCCCTTCATCCCTGGACTTTATATTGGGCTCAGTGTTACACAGGAGCTAATAGAGCCTAGGAAATAGATATGTGCCACTGAATGAAGCCAGGTGATCTGATTGTCAAGTCATGTTATATGAATCAGAGATCTTATCTACTATCAGGCTTTGCTAAATAAGTTCAAGAATATAAGCAATCAAGAAGTTCTTATGAGGTAAAGAAAAATCTGCAACCCAAGAATGGCTCCCAAGGACCTATCTTCCTTCATTGGACACGCATCTCACTCAGAATAATAGGTAAGGAACACAGGGTCGCCTCTTCTTGCAGAGCATGAGGCATTTCAATCACAAAACATCTTCCTGTTATACCACAGAGAGAGTTGTACAGCTGATGTGATATTCTCCAAGGAGCCTTCCTTCACAGGTCCTGGGATCTATTTACTAGAGGTAGTTGTTAGCCAGGGACATCCTAAATATCATTACTCTATCTATGCAGAAGTTCATTTGACAAGGAGATTAGACCTGGTCACCAGCCTTCTTTTCTTTCCCCTGGGATACACCCCCAGAGAAAGGAGTAAAGAGATTGCAGGCCAACTACTTTAACTCCTTCCTCCCAACTACTAAGCAGTTGTGTGACTTTGGGCAAGTTAGGGTGTCTCTAGTATTTGGTTTCATCATCTATAGTAATATTAAGTTATCTTTGGCACCTTAGAGTTGACAAAGCATTTTCACACCTGTAAACTTATGCTTCACAATAATGCTTCGTAGCTAACATCATTATTCTCCTTTCACAAAATATAGCACAACTAACATGGATCTCAAATGTATCTACTGCTCTCCCTCCTGCAGCACTTTATTCCAAACCATCTCCATTGCTTGCCTGCATTCCTGCAGTAGCTTCCTAGCTGGTCTTTCAGTTCTTCCATTGCCACTGCCTAGACATATGTTTCACTCAGTAATCATCTTAAAAAGTAAATCAGGTTATGTCATTTCTACTTATAACCTTCAGTGACTTCCCAGGGCTCTTATGAAAATTGTGAAATCCTTGCACAACTAGTAGTTTGTGCAAAAGGAGCCCCCCTCAAAGTCAGGAGAGTTCTGATGGTTTCATGATAAGAGATTCTGTTTCTTTGAATCTCACTTAACACAGGCCATGCTGCTTTCTGGATTAGAGCTGTAGTCCCAGGGTAGAGATGAGGTGCTCAGGAGATATGCAAGACAATCCTTTGGGAAACAAGGAGAAAAATATCTGCACCTTCATCATTTACTTTGTCATTCTTCCTAGCTTCTATTTTTGAAAATGTTTTTGTTCATATTTTAGTATGTGTATCTATATATAATAGATAGGAATATAGATATCTATATGAATATAGATGCCTATTTATATACATTTAAAAATTTTGCTGATAGGATGCACAATTCAAACTTGTTAGATGGCAGTTGGAGGGTGGGACGTGAGCCAAATCATGGTCTACATCAGGGGTCCCCAACCCCCAGGCCATGGGCTGGTACCAGCAGGAAAAGAGCAGACATTACCACCTGAGCTCCGCCTCCTCTCAAATCAGCATTTGCATTAGATTCTCATAGGAGGCCGAACCCTATTGTGAACTTCGCATGAGAGAGATCTAGGTTGTGTGCTCTTTATTAGAATTTAATGGCTGATGATCCAAGATGGAACAGTTTCATCCCTAAACCATCCTCCTTGACCCGGCCATGGAAAAATTGTCTTCCCCAAAACCCAGTGTCTGGTGCGAAAAAGCTTGGGGACCACTGGTCTACATGATCTGCTTCTTGCTCCAAACTCAATTTCACTCTGTTTTAGCCACACAAACCTTTCTGTCTTCAGACAAACACCCCTTCCCTGCCCCAGAATTTTTCCATGGGCTGTTCTCACTACTATGATATTTTTCCTTTCCCCCACCCACTTCTATTTTTCCCTGCTTTACTCCTGCCCATTTTTCAGCACTCTGTGTAAATGACACTTCCTGACCATTCAGCATAAATTGGGGTTCCCAATCCTCATCTGTCAATGAACACTTTAATTTTCCTTTATTGTTTACATTATGGTTTCTGGATTGTTTGTTTATTGTCTGTTTCTGCCAGGATACAGGAAGTTTCTTGAGACCAGGGACTCTATTTTATTCACTAGTTATCTGCAAAGCCTAGAATACCTGGTACACACTAGCAGTGTAGGCTCAGAAAGATTAAGCAACTTGTCCAAAGTCATGATACTGACCTTATATTGACCATGTGAGAGAAGAAAGAACAATTTTATCTACTCCAACTCAATTATGATCAAGGGCCTGAGTATGTTTATTTTGGGCAAGGCAGTATTATGTGGCAATTAAAAGGACAGACTCCAGAACTAGACTCTGGGTCCAGATCCCAGTTCTGCATTTACTGGCTGTGTGACCTCGAACAAGTCACCTAACCTTTCCGTATCTCAGTTTCTTCATCTGTAAAATCAAGAAAATACATAATGATGTCTGCATCACAGGGTTATTGTAAAGATTAAAAAGTGAATATACACAAAGCATTAAATACACAACCTAGCACATCTTAATTGCCATATGCAGGTTTGGAATTATTCTATTTCATTAATTTGAAAAGTAACACAATATATGATTTTTTAAAATTCAAAATATTCCAAAGTTTAAGGTGAAAAAAAAAAGTCCTCTTCCTTCATCAACCCTCTGATTTTCTCCAGTTCCCCAATTCTCCACAGAGGAAACCACAGTTTCCAGTTTCACAAAGCTCCTTCTAGAGATGTTTAATCATATACAACTGTGTGTGTATGTGTGTGTGTGCACGCCTGTGAATGCAGGCATGTCCTTGCCCACAGGTCTCAATCATCTAAATGTTCCTGGTTTTTGTGTGGAAGAATTCAGTTTCTGGTAGGGCTTGTTTTCATTTTTTCTGTTTGGAGAAGAGGTTATGTTTTATTTTTGTGAGATAAGGGAAAGTGAATCTAGGTTATCTCAGAGTTGGGCCATCAGTGATTTTCCAAAACACCTGGCCCTTGTGAGCTGTGCTACAATTAAACTGTGTGTTCCTGCTGTAGCAAGATGTGCCTTCTGAATCCGGGCATCTGCTTTCAAGGTGAAACCTCTCCCTGAAAGATGTGGGAGGCTCCAGCGGTGTGAATCTGAGAGATGCTGAGAGCCATAATCAGCTCTGGACTTGAGTGATTAGAAAATATGGAAAGCACTTCAATGCTTTAAAATTGCTCCATAGCAGGCGGCCAAGAAAACAGATTGCTCTGGTATTTTTCCCCCAAAATTCACAATCATTTTCCATTCCGAGAACAGCCAAAAAATTAACCCACAGCTCTCAGAAATAGTCATCTCTCTTTTAGTTTGCATCTAATCACTTGAATTCACATGTCCTTGTGCCAAACTGCCACCTTTTAACAACATAGAGCATGCTAGTTACATCACCAAGTTGATGGCATAAATGCTGCAGTCCGTAGCTTCCTTGTAGCCCTAAAGAACAGTTCGTTCATGTCACTGATGTTCACCTGGCTGGGTAGTGCATTGGCACTACTGGCATCTGGTGTATGTTCAAAAGGGAAGTATTCAAATTCATTTGAAAACAGCATTTAGGACAGATGGCCTACGGAAACACGTTCCCCTTTGTCTCATCTGTGCCACTCAGGTGTCATTGTCTTCCAAAATCCAGTGATTGAGCCCTTACCAAAAGCCTTCATTGGTGGTTGGTTCAGTCTGAGTCTGAGTCACAAGGGTCCAGGAGTGTTTGTGTTTCATTAGCTGTTGATGTGCAACAAAGCACCCCAAGACTTAGTGGCTTATAACTGCCACCATCTTATTACTCATAATTTTGTGGATTGGGAATTTGATCAGGGATCACCTGGTTGAGTATTCTGTTCCATGTGGCATCATTGGAGGTCATTTGGTGGTATTTAGCTGGTGGATGGGTAGGTTAGAAGGTCTGAAAGGACCTCACTCAAGCTTAACACCTACGAAGGAAGGCACAGTGGAAAGCTGGGCTCAGCCGGGTCCCCTGATTCCCCCTGTGGTCTCAGGACCTTTTCATGTGGATAGACTTGTTTTATATGGTAGTTAAGGGTTCCAAGAGCAAACCTTCCAGGAAGACCAAGCAGAAGCTGCAAGGTTTCATATGACCTAGCCTGGGAAATCCCAGGATGTCACTTGTACTGCATTCAATCAGTCAGGCGGTCACTAAGGCCAGCCTAGACTCATGGGGGTGAAATTAGACTTCACATCTCAATGGGAGGAATACCAAAGAACATGGTGAAACCACCTTGGATCTAATTCAGTCTGTTTCAGGGACATACGTTGCTTATTGGTTCCACTGCTCATTGTTCATTGGTGTGCTCTGGATAGACCACACTGTGTAGGGGGGACAGAGTTGGCCTGCCTAAGTGAAGGATTAGTTCAAACATAGCTGAGCAGTGCCTTTGCAGGAACACAAAACTCTGAACAGGACATTGCTCATAAAAAGACGGAATCTGCTTAAGGCAGATGAATGGTTGGAATAAATATTTTCTTTCCTTTATGAGAAAAACTTGGGGAACTAGGATTATTGGTCTTTGAGATCACAGGATGGCTATCTGAATTGACCTTTCTAATAAATTCAGTGTCCTATATTGATTTTAACATTTTCTCTAAACAAGCCTTTGTATTTGCTCAGGGGTACATCTTCATGAACCTAAAACAAGGATGCTGGATGTTGCACTTTTGCAGTGAGAAGTATCTTCTCCTATCATTTGTCTCATAATGATATCACCAACCAACATTTGCAGAGTACTTACTATAGGCCAGGCACTATGCTGAGTGCTTTATATAAACCATCTCATTTAATCCTTCCATGAGCCCTACTCCATCATTCAGAGGACACTGACATGTAAAGAGGCTATGGCTCTATGCCCCACCAAGGCAAGGTGACAGAGGAAGTAAATGGCAGAGCCAGAATTTGAACCTATATCTGCCTGACTCACAGTCTGTGTTTGTAGTTCTTCTGCTACTCTGCCTCCTTTTGTAACCCCATGTCCAACCCAGCATTCCTTGTTCTCCTGGTGTAGACACCAGCTTAAATCACAAGAGCTCTGACCTATCCCTGGATCAGGGATGGATTTTTATTACTACTACTACTACTACTACTACTACTACTGCTGCTGCTACTACTACTTACTACCACTACTACCACTTCTACGTAGGAAGACTTGAAGAACTTTATTTGCCAGAGAGAGTTTTTTAAAAGCTCTCTCTTCCTCTGGTTTGGGACAAGGAGAAGAAAATAGAATGCTGGGGATAAAGATGTTCAGGACTGACCTTTTTGGGGAAAGAGGAGCATAGAGAAAAAATGGTGAAATCTTCCCCTCTCCACCTTCATGTCCTCCTGGTCCTGTGCCTTAGTGGTTTCAGTTCAAAGACTTGAAAATTGTAAAACGTGTGATCTTGAACTGCTCCTAAAGCTTCTGCAGCCCAGGCTGCCATCTCTACACAGGAACGGGCAGGTTGTGTCCAGCAGGCATATAGGCATGTATCTTCTCCCAAAGACTTCAGAGAAGGGAATACCACAGTCTTTTCTGGTGATCAATCACAATCACCACAAGGCAAATGACTATTAGAAATTCAGGAGTGAAAAGTACCACCTTGACCAAAGAGATAGCAAAGTTGTTAAAAATAGAGGGTCTACTGTATGGTAGTATTTTTACTGAACAGAGTATAGCATTATCACTATTGGCAATACTAGCTTCCACTTATTGAACATTTGTCTCATGTATCTCATCATCCCCACTTCATGGATAAATACCAAGGCCCAGAGCAGCTTGGTGACCTGCCCAGATGGATGTTATATCTCTACCCACATTCATCTGGTTCCAAAGCCATTCTCTCCATCTGCTGAGTAGCAGGAAACCAAACACAGAAGATCCCGAACATGACTCAAGATGAAAATTGTTTTCTATCGGTTGTTTTTGTTTGTTTTTAGAAACAGGGTCTTGGTATGTTGCTCAGGCTAGACTTGAAGTCCTGGGCTCAAGTGATCCTCCCGCCTCAGCCTCCTGAGTAGGTGGGACTATAGGCACATGCCACTATACCCAGCTTGTTTCCTGTCTTTGATAAAGAACTATGAGCACTGAATCAGCAGAAAGGTAGTCTAGTACCGTATTTGATAAGAGTGAGGATTGACTGAAACTGGACCCCCGCGTTCTATTCCCAGCTCTGTCCTTCACTAGCTGTGTGACCTTGGATGATTTATTTACCCTCTGTGTGCCTCAACCGCCTCATTTGTAGAAACAGAGTAATAATACCTACCTCATAGGGTTGTTTTAAACAGTATATGAGCTAATATACGCTGGGCATGTTGGCACACACCTGTAATCCCAGCTACTCTGGAGGCTAAGGCAGGAGGATTACTTGAGCCTAGGAGTTCAAGGGCAGCCTGAAGGGCAACATAGCAAGACCCCTGTCTTTAAATTAAAAAAAAAAAAAAGAAAGAAACTAAAACAAATGAAGAGTATATGAGATAATATACGAAAAGCACTTACAACAAGGCCTGGCAGAGAATAAGTGCCAGTTAAATGCTAAATGTTATTAAGAAATGATAGAAAAGGACCTCAGGATAGAATCTTGCTTGCTCCGGTGAGTAATAGTGATAATAATAGTGTTTGGTTTTCACAGTTGAGCACTTACTAGGTACCAGGTACTATGCTTTGCAAACATTATCTCACTCAATTCTCTTAGCAACCCCATGAGAGAGAATCTGTTATCCTCATTTTATAGATGAAGAAACTGAGACCCCAAGTGGTTTTCTTACCTGCCTGAGGCCACAGACCTAGGATAGTAGAGCCAGCTTTTTAATGCAGGTTGTCAGAGCCAGCGCTGCTGCTTAATACTCTCTGTTGCCCCCACCTCTCATGAGCAGTTCCTCACAAATGTCATGCTTCTCAGATGAGATCGATTTGGAGAAATCTACTTTCCCAGGACCACACTATGTAACTCCATAGTAGAGCCCAGTTAGAGTCAAATGTGTTCACCTTCTTCTTCCCATCCCTAGTAACCTTTGTCCAGTCTTCTCAAGTTCTCAATTTATAGGGAAGAGATGGAAATTCCCCTTTTCCCTCTTTTTGAAGGGCTGTCTGCTGACTCACGAATCCAGTTTATTTCACTGTGGCCCTGAATCTTTCCCCAGAAAAGGCATGCCCCAAACTTGTCCATAGAAGAATCCTGGTTCCCCTAAAATGTAAGTCAAATCATGCCCCACCTCTGCTCAAAACCATCTCACCAACAGCAAAAGCCCTAGAGCTTACAGAGACCCCAGACCCCCTGCAACTTCCCCCTCTACCTCTCTCCCCCTTTTCCCTCCCGCTTCCTCTCTTCCTCTCATCCTCTCTTCTCTTCTGTCACCCCTCCTTCCCTCCTCTCTGCCCTCCTTTCCCCTCCTTCCTCTCCCTCATCTCTCTCTGCCCATCTCTCACCTTCCTCCCCTCCTCCCCTGCTTTTCCCCCTCCTCTCCCCTCCTTCCCATCCCCTCATTTCTCTACCCTTCTCTCTTTTCTTTCACATGTCATTTCCCTTGTTCTGCTTCTCTGACTGTCTAGCAGCTCCTTCCAAATTGCAAGCACACTCCTGCCTCAGGGCCATTACACATGTTCCCCCTTTTTCTAGATATGCAGTTAGCTCCTGGTCTCCCTCCTTCAAGTCAGCCTTCACATATCACCTGATCAGAGGCCTTACTCAAGCAACCTTTTGAAAATATTAGAAGCAAAACAATGAAAGTGAATCTGAGTTCTCTCCCTCACCCTGCTCTGCATTCTCCTTAACACTTGTCCCCATGAACGTGTTTATTTGTTGTATGCTGCCTGTCTCGGCCCTTATACCTCCAACAGAGCAGGACTCAGGGCAGGCTTGGCTCTATCCCCAGTGCCTGGCACAAGTGGGTCCCAATACATATTTGCTAAATGAATTGAATGAGTACTTGCCTTTATAATTTTTCTGCTAGGGAATATATGTCTCTAGCCATGTAGATTTTCTTAATCCATGCCCTGTCAAAGGGCTCTGTTGTTGTGACCAACAAAGTTCTATTTACTTGATGGTTCTCTTGCAGCTATGAACAGTGATCACATCTGGTTTGGCCACCATTGTATAGTACCAGCACAGCAAGGATGTTATTACGTAGGTGCTTGGTCAATATTTGCTGTATAATGGAATATCTCCCTCTCTAGTCCTGGAGTCACTGCTGCAATGGGAAATGTTTGCTGTCTGCCTCACACATTCCTGATGGGTTCTCCCGTCTCCTTATTCCTCTCTTCCATCCAAATGCTTTGTTCTTCTCTCGTTTCCTTTCATTTTCTTCTCTTTGATATACTGTATAGTTCTTTCCTTTATTACATTCCACAAGCCTAATTTTATATGTTCAGAGAATTACCATCGCAACAAGATGCTAAGATGTTTATTGTTTTAACCATTCATTCCTTTTGAAAAATCAAACACCTGTAAAATAGCATGCACTTCTTAATTTAGTATTGAGTTTGAGAAGGAAAGTGCAAAAACTGAAGGTTCTTATTCATTTTGTGTGGACTCTTGCACACTCTCCTACAATTATAGTAATTTCTCCTTCCTTGTGTAGATTCAAATTTTGATTTACATTTTTTCACTATAACAAGTTGTATTGCTAATACCAATATTTAACAAATTCGTGCACTAGACACCTTAAGAAACATAAAAGCATAAAACATAAAAGTAGGAATAATACTTACCTAATGCACCTGTAATTGAACTAAAGCAGGCCATGGACTGGTACCAGTTCATGCCCCATCAGGAACTGGGCCACACAGCAGGAGGTGAGCAGCCAGTGGGCGAGCATGACCACCTGAGCTCCGCCTCCTGTCAGATCATAGGAGGCATTCAGTTCTCATAGGAGCACGAACTCTATGGTGAACTGTGCATATGAGGGATCTAGGTTGTGGCTCCTTATGAGAATCTAATGCCTGATGATCTGAAGTAGAACAGTTTCATCCCAAAACCATCCCCACCACTCACCCCACACCCACCCGTGGAAAAATTGTCTTCCACAAAAACCAGTCCCTGGTGCCAAAAATGTTGGGGACTGCTGAACTAAAGGATTATTTAAACATGAAAGCAATGAAGACCCCACTCACAAATGCAACAAAACCGTAAAATACTAAGGATTAACCCAAAAGAAATATTTAAGAACTTTATGGCAAAAATCATCACAATCATCATTTCTGAAGAACATAAAAGATCTAAATAAACGCTAATATATTATAAAGATGTCAGTTCTCTCCAAATTAAACTCTATGTGCAACTCAATCCCAGTCCTAGTGTCTACCACTTTTGACAAAGAAGTGCAAAAAAGATGTGCCCACCAGAGATCAAGAGGTATCATCAAGCAGCAGCTTTTAGATGTTCTGGCTGAAGTATTTAGGAGGAAGGTGAAGAGGCTGGATCAGAGGCCACTGGGGTCTCGTCTGAGGTGGCTCTGGAGGGGCACACTGCCATAGAGTGTAAGCACCACTGCCCTGGCCAGATTCACTAACTGCTCTTGGTGAGGCACTAAGCGGGGCAGGAAAGGGGCTTCCTAGAGCATTTGAATCACCCAGTTGAAGGGACGTGGCGGACATTCCTGAAGCAGCAAGAGCACACATTCATGTAAGTGGCCTCCTGGCATAGCAAGCGCCCTGGTGCATGTACAACAGGCACGGCGCTGGACAGAGTGAGCACTGGCTGCAGGCAAGCAAGGCTTGCCAGACCCTCAGGAAATCCAGATCATTGTGTGAACCCTGAGGAGGGGCCTTCAGGGAAGTGTTCCTGGAGAAAGTGAGTTTTGAAAGCAGGTTCTTGAGGGAGGTGACGAGCCTGGATGAGCAGAGGACCCGACTGGCTCACAGAAACCCCAAACTATGTATCGTTGTCCTAACCAAAACGTGGTTCCTTTGAAATGAGCAGACATATGGCTCCCTGCCCACTGAACTAACGCTCTAGCAGTCTCTCCTGTTGAGGGGTGCTAGGGAAGTGCGAGTGTCTATGCATGTGTGTGTGTGTGTGTGTATGTGAGAGAGAGAGAGAGATTTCAGTGCAGGAAACTAGGGGCCTCAGAGATGGTGGAGAAGGAAAACAAGAAAGTGGAACTTGTAGTACCCACTCTGTGCCTCACACCCAAAAGTCATGTCATGTAATTCTCTCAGCAGTGGCTATGGGAAGTCGTATGCATATTTTACCTCTGGGAAAACCACAGTTCCAAGGGGTGGCATGACTTGCTCGTAGTCACCGAGCTCCTAAGTCTGACTTCTGAGCCTGGACACTTCACTCACACAGGACTCGTATCTATGGCCACACATGCTCACACATCTCTCTGTTCTGTAAAGGCTTTCCAAGTCTTTAACACAGACACTTAATGTTAACTTGAAGCTGACACTAAGATTAAACTGTCACTTGCTTGCTGGATTTGCTTTTTGTCTCACCAAATACCAGAGCTTATTTCTCTTTAGCTTCTATTTAAAAAAAAAAAAAAAAAAAAGCTTCAGAATGAGCTTTTATAAATTTTTGTTTGGTCCCAAAAGAAAGTCATTTCATGACCCTTTTATCCAAAAGTGGAGAAGGTAACTCAAAGGCAGTTTTGTAACCTTTCTATCTTAAAATTTAGATCAGCTTATATTACCAAGATGTTTGCATGCAGCCTCCTCTTGGTAAGTGAATAGGCAAATGAGTGAAAATCTTCACTTGCGAAGAATAAAATCCAATCTACTGGCTGTGGTTTACTAAGATGACAGTAGTATTGATCCCTAGATAGAGGAGGACAGGCCATTAATGCCTCTCATAGAGCAAACACAGGACAAGTTAAATAGCTCCTCTCGGGAATAGTAAAGCATTATTCTCATATTTGAATGTGAAAAATGGTTGAAACTGAATCTCTCTTTGTGTTGTACATATTATAAATTAATATTACTTGAGCCATAAGGGAATGTGAATGGTCTTACTGAAATAAGTGCTTTGGAGTATGAGAAAAGTTCCCTCTCTCTTTCTTTCTCCAATGAAAATGTTGACTTTGAAGTAAAGGCCACAAGGTATGTGGCCAAAAAATTGATTTCTTTTTATTTTTATTTATTTGTTTATTTGTTTTTGAGATAGAGTCTCACTCTGTCACCTAGACTGGAATGCAGTGGCGTGATCTTGGCTCACTGCCACCTCCACCTCCCAGGTTCAAGCGATTCTCCTGCCTCAGCCTCTTGAGAAGCTGTGATTACAGGCATGCACCACCATGTCTGGCTAATTTTTGTATTTTTAGTAGAGACAGGTTTTGCCATGTTGGCCAGGCTGGTCTCGAACTCCTGACCTCTGGTGATCCACCTGCCTCGGCCTCCCAGTGTGCTGGAATTACAGCCGTGAGCCACTGCACCCTGCCCAAAAAAAATTGATTTTGATGGCATTTGAGCACAAACATATCATGAAGAAGGAAAAATACAATGAAGTATCCATAAAATTAGAGCTTCATCTTTGTCCTCTGGAACTTATGCTCAAAAGGGAACTCCTTCTGAAAGGAAGACTCAGAGTTCCCAGAGGTAAAAAGCAGCTGTCACAGATGTGATTACATGGGGGACCAAAGGATGGGGGCAGTCACTGAAGGTGAAGAAGCACTTTCATTTACCAAAGACTTCCCATACAAAATGTATATTGTTATATAAACATCATCTGTGATATGAGAGCATCCAGAGGTGTTTTCTCCCAAATGGAAGGCATTTACACTAAAGACACCTCTGAGTGTTTAATAAGTAGCAGGACCCTCACTTCGTGGGATGAGGTTGAATGACTTGCATTCGGTGATGAGATGGCTTTCTCTGACACTAGGGAACACATTTTCTAGTTGGCTCTTCCCTGGGATTTGCACTGGCCACAATACTCATGTGTACATGCTGATCACATTGTAAACTCAATCCTCAACTGGCTGTCAGGATCCATTTCTCTCCTGACCTCACATTATCAGATCCACCAAATCTTGCCTCTTTACCTCAGCCATTGAAGGAATTATCTCACCCACAACAAACTGTCCTTCACAGGTTGTCCCCAAGCTCAAATGAGGCTATGTTATACACATGTGTACATACACGTTTGTAAAGAGTCAAGCAGCATTGTTGCTTATACAGTTTACAGGTCTATATCAGACTTGTTTAGTGTGTGTGTGTGTGTGCGTGCGCATGTGTGTGTGTGTTTTCATATATTCATTCATTCGCGAAACATATTACCATTGCAAGCTGACATGAGTGGTAACCCCACTGGGGATGTTCTCCTTTACAGACCCCACTGCAGACAAGACTCTGGGTGAACATTAGCCAGTGCTTGCCCCAGACTAGTTGACTCCCTGAACACCAGTTTAAATGCTGTTGTTGAACCTGACCTTTAGATATGCAGTTACAGTAACCTATGTGGCTACTTCTCTTTGACCTCCCAGATAGCAGCACTTAAGCCCAAAAAACCAATAGTGAATGTAGCTTTGTTTTTTACTCTAAGGTCCTGAGGCCATAACAACCAGTATTGGCAGGAATGAAATTCCATAGTAAATCAATCTCATTTTAGGAAATTATTTATGATGAAAATTCTCCTCTGCCATTTCTGGAAAAAAACTTTTATCCAGTTATTGATTTTTCTTTTTCATGCAGCACATTTCCATAGGTGATGCGGTAGGTCATGCAAGGTTTCCTATCTGGAATAGGTTATGACTATTTTCTTTTTTTTTTTCTTTTTCTTTTTTTTTTTTTTTTTTTTTTGAGACGGAGTCTCGCTCTGTCGCCCAGGCTGGAGTGCAGTGGCGGGATCTCGGCTCACTGCAAGCTCTGCCTCCCGGGTTCACGCCATTCTCCTGCCTCAGCCTCCCGAGTAGCTGGGACTACAGGCGCCCACCACCTCGCCCGGCTAGTTTTTTGTATTTTTTTAGTAGAGACAGGGTTTCACCGCGTTAGCTAGGATGGTCTCGATCTCCTGACCTTGTGATCCGCCCGTCTCGGCCTCCCAAAGTGCTGGGATTACAGGCTTGAGCCACCGCGCCCGGCCAGGTTATGACTATTTTCCTGAGCTGAGAGATAAACCCCATCTTGTCAATGCTAGTGAGAATTAGCCCATGAAGAGCTGATTCTAGGAGCCCAAAGGTGACATAACATAATGTGCCCATTTAGAAAAACCCTGTACCCTGCTTGGGGTGTGCATGGTGACCTCTTCCCATCAGATTCTTGGGAGGAATAGCAGAGTTAGTCATTGAGCAGACACAGTGAGGAGCCAGCCACCTTGGTTTGAACTCCAGTTCTGCCTCTGACTAGCTGTGTGCCCTTGGGCAAGTTATTTAACTTCTCTGTAACTCAGTTTCCTCCTTTGTAAAATAGGAAAGATATTGGTATCTGTCACGGGCTGTTTAGTGTATTCAATGGAATGCTATTTGTAGGGCATGTAGAACAGTGCTTGCCACATCATTAGTTCTCTGTAGGCATTTGCCAAATAAGTTGCTATCAGTTGTTCATTTTTTCTTGCAGCCATCAAAATTTTAGACAGCTTTCAGTGGTTCAGTCATAAGACCTTGAATTATCTTTCCTATATTTTCTTTCCTCAAAAAGAAGCCTATTTATCATGTGCCATATCTTCAGGTCCTGGTATACCTATCTATAAGATATCATGGGAACCGATTTTCTATTCATCAGCTTCTCATTGAGCAAAAGTTATCCCAAAGCTGTATAATTATAGCCTCTGTATTTACAGAGTTCTGTCCTTTGTACAATGAGAAGGAAATCGTATGGCATGATACTTAACTCATTTCCTTCCAATAGGCCAGATTTCATTTGGGTTCATAGCTGTTGAGCAGACTTGAAAAAAATTCTACCTGGGGTCCATAGGTGTTCAGCAGACTAAAAAAATTATCTTTCCAATATATTGATAAAAATCTACAAAAGCATTTACTCTATTAATTTTTTAATTCTAGTGAAACACTCTTAGGCCATCCTTTGGGAGTCACTTGGGGGTCAGAAGATAATGGCATGCCCTAGCTCCTCCTGCGTAACCAAATCTCTGGTTTACTGGTAGGCATTTGCTATTTAATCTAAGGTGCATAACTGTTTGGGAAAGGTATCTAAATCTTCCACCTTTTCTTTGCATCCTGGATTTTAAACTGACTTATGTAATCCCACTTATACAGTCTAGTATTTAATAGGAGTAATGGTACATGGATTTATACTTACAACAGATGGAATTTAAAGGATTCTATGAACATTCTACTTTAAATTTATTCCTGTAAATTATTCATAATTTGGGGTGATTGTTTCTATTGTGGTAAAGAACCAAATATTCAGGAAAATAATATGCCAGACAATACTGTAATGTAGAATATATCATTGTAAGGATCATTTTTACCTTGAATTACTGTCACATCAGTGGCATTAATTTTATGTCTTCCAGTCCTTTTTCCCTTAATTTCATTGCGTTCTCAAATTCTCTTGCCCTCTCATATTTCTCTTATCTCTTGCCTTTTTCCCTTCTTGGATGGCTGGAGTTTAATTTTTTTTTTTCATTTTACTGGTTTTCCTCTCCTCCCCTTGGATATTTTTCTAATATTGTTGGATGCTTTCATGCACCAGAGGGTAGAAACTCGGCTGTACTGACCCAATAGCTGGATATAAATTAGCACTGATTCTCTCTGCCTAGCAAAAACTGCTGAATCCAGCCAGGCCACAAGATGGGATCCAGGAGTATATCCAAGTTGTTCTCTAGCCAGCATGCAGCATCTATTCTGTGCACCAGTATTTTCCATCTCCATTTTTTAAAGACAGTGCTGCCATTTTGTCCTCTGTGTGCTGAGGACTCTCCTGATGGCTCTTTTGCAGGATGTAAGTCCTCCTACTTTACTGAAGCAATGAAGGGAATTGCAAGAGTCAAGACCACACCTATGGGGCTTCCTCCCCACAGAGACACTATAAGCCAGAGTAGTTGAAGCTGTGGAATTAGAACACTAAAATGGAAAGAATCATAAGTGTCAGTACCAAAGGCAACAAGAGTGAGGAAGATTAACAGAGCACTTTAAATAGATATTTAATTCAACTTAGCAGCATTTGTTGAACACATACGGAGTGCCCATTTACTCTGCTGGGTGCTGAAATTAACAAAATGAGTACAATGACTCTTTGCCCTAAAGGGCAGAAAACAAGTAGGTTAAGGTACATTTGATGAGATGAGCACAACAACAAAAGTGTATAGTTGGAACAGACACACAGGAGGAAAGTGACTTAACATTAGGGATGGGGGCATTTAGGAATGCTGCTTGGAGGAGGGAACCTCAACAGGGTTCTGAAAGACTCAGTAAATTAGGAGACATAGTAAAATTCCAACACAAAATCACAGTATTTGCAAGATTGAGAGGTGTTGTATTTTCACTTTGTGTTTAAAATGATTACCTTGATAACGATGAGAAAGATAGGTGAAAGGTACTGGGGGTAGACAGGTGGTAAGAAGGATGAGGGAAGAAGAGTGCAAATAAGACCATTGCAGTAGTCTAGGCAAAGCCTCAGACTAAGGCCAGGGCAGTGGAAATGAGGCAGAAAAGGTGGAATTGAGGACATTTAGGGGTGGAATTAAACTTTGTGACTGGTTGGATTGTGAGTGTGGCTTACAGAAGCATCAGCATCACCTTAGTGTCCCCCTCTCTCCCCTCGCCCTGTGGACCTTAGTCACATGTAATATAACCAAGCTCCTGTTTCTATGAAAGAAACCAACGGGCCTATCTGTACATAGCACCTCATAAATCCTTTTTTAAAAAAAGTAGAGGAAGATAATGGAATATTTTGCCACTTCTAAGGCTGGGTAATAAATGTGTTTGTAACCCCCAGCCCAGAATTGATAGGATTTGATCAGAAAGTACCTTTTGCTTGATTTTGTAAATATAATCTTTCAATTTATAGACTTGCAAAAATGTACCCAAGATGATAGATGTCATTAATGAAAATGTTAGTTTCCTAACTCCCCTATCCACCTGCTCCCCCAAAAATTAAGAACATGTTTTAGAAATACTCTATTAGAAGAGCTTAAACAGATTATCTGAAATTAGAAATGAATTCCAGCTGTTGCATGGATGGTTTCAGATATTCTATGTTCCTTGCTATTCAAATCATATTTTTTCACTATCTTTAACAATATTATTTTTCCCTTCAAACTACAGCTGAAAAAGGGACCAGAGAAAATGTTGAATATTCAGCTCGTTGATGCATGTGGAGGCAATAATAGTGACAATAGTGACAACTAATATTTATTGAATATTTACCATGTGCCTGCCAGACACTGGGCTAAGCATTTTATACAGATTAACTTATTTATCTTCCACATCAATCCTATAAGATAAGAACTTTTATTATAACCATATTACAAATAAGGACATTGAAGTTTAGAGTAGCTAAATGATTTACCCTAGACCACACGGGTAACTGATGGAGCTGGGTTCACACCCAGGATTGTTGGACCCCAGGAGCCACTCTTTTAACCACTGGACAATACCACTTTCCTGAACAGCTGAAGTCCCTTTTGAGCTTCCCTTTCAAAAACCAAAACCTAATGATCTTTATGTTATCTCTTTCTCTGAGTTGTAATTCTTTAAATAATACCAATGTAACTGACATCAGGTCTCAATGCACCTGATGTTAGATTATACAAAAGAATATAAATGACATTCACAGACTTCCTTTCGCATGACATCATCGGTCATTATTTTTGTCATTCTCTTTTTACCTGTTTCTTCTCCAATATAAACTTGTGAAAAGGATATTAGAAACAAGGTTCAAATCCTGGGTGGTCACTTGTGACATATTGTCTTAGTCTGAACAACTCATCACTTACTAGATTTTGGCCCAATCATAGAGTGATGGGTTCTATATGTGTGAGCTTGAGCACTTCCAATGTTCCAGGCATAGCACAAAGCTCCTTACAACAACATATTGAGGGAGGTACTAGGATGAGCCCCATTTTACAGATGAGGAAACTAAGGTTTTGAAAGGCTATCTTACTACAAAGTCCCACTGGTAATAAAAAGCAAAGTCTGGATTAGATCCCATATCTATTGACTCCAAAATTTCCACTGTGCTACAAGATCTCCTTGTTCTGCATTATAATGATAAGGTCTGTTGATACCAAAGTTCACTCTGATTTTTGAAGATCAGAAGAGTACTATGTATGGAGCTTCCTGACCAGTTTGAAGGAAAACCAACTGATGCACTAAAGTCATAATAATACCTACAATATAGTTAGTGAATATTATCTGTCAGTTACAGGTTAAGCACCTGTAATTCTCACCACTATTCTAGAATACAACTAGTATTTTTCTCATTTATGTAAGGGTAAGAACTAAGTCTCAAAGATATTAGGTAACTTGCCCATGGCTAACAAGTGGTAGACCCAGTTGTCAAGTCAAGGTCTGTAAGTCTCCAAACTATGCACACACCCCTCATGCTTTATCATCACTTATCTCCTGGACTTTGTGAAAAAGAAAAAAAATATTCTAACAAAGTGTCAGTGTTTACAATTATCTTAAGATTGTTATTGAGATTTTTAATTACACAGTAAAAATGTGTCTGGAGTTGGTTCTTTCCAGTGGGTTCGTGGTCTCTCTGACTTCAAGAATGGAGTCACAGACCTTTCTGGTGAGTGTTACAGCTCTTAAAGATGGCACAGGCCCAAAGAGTGAACAGCAGCAAGATTTATTGTGAAAAGCTAAAGAACAAAGCTTCCACAGCGTGGAAGGGGACCCAAGTGGGTTGCTGCTGCTGGCTGGGTTGGTCAGCTTTTATTCCCTTATTTGTTCCCTCCCATGTTCCGTTTCTGTCCTATCAGAATGCCCTTTTTTCAATCCTCCCTGCCATTGGCTACTTTTAGGATCCTATTGATTGGTGCATTTTACAGAGTGCTGATTGGTGCATTTTTACAGAGCACTGATTGGTGCATTTTACAATCCCCTTGCTGGCTACAGAGTGCTGATTGGTGCTTTTTTGCAGAACGCTGATTGGTGCATTTTACAATCCCCTTGCTAGCTACAGAGCACTGATTGGTGTGTTTTACAGTGCTAGCTACAGAGTGCCGATTGGTGCATTTTACAATCTTCTTGCTAGACAGAAAAGTTCTCCAAGTTCCCACTCAACCCAGGAACTCCAGCTGGCTTCACCTCTCAAAAAGATACTTGTAAAAGGCAGATTGTTTTGGGTTGATTCTCTTGTCTAGGTTGCTTATTGTTTTTCTTTAAAAATCCTTTTCAGAAACCTGTATATTCTATCCTACACTCTCCCCCTCCCCAGCACACCTCAAAAGGACAGCAGCAGAACAGCACATCTAGGTCCTATTTTTCTTGCTTGATCATTCAGAGCATGTAAAATAAGGTGAAATATGGCCTGAATCAGCTCGTCACAGGACAGAAATCGGTAACCACTGATATTGCTAAGCAACACCACAGAGAAGCAAGGCTGAAAATGAGGTGGCAAATTTATAAGAAGTTGCAGAATCTGGGGACTCGCTTGGGCATTTCATTATGAACCATCTGCATGATCCACAGTAATGACCACACATTATTGTTCACTGTTTGAGGATGATAATTCTTACATAATTATATTGGCATCTCCCTCTGTGATGGTAACCTACCTTTCAGAACTTTCACCGTATTTTCCATAATCGAGATCTGTCCCTGTGAGATAATTGGGAATTGTTACATCTAATGGGCAACTTTCATTCCTCCACAAAGTAAAATTTAAAACAAAACCAAAAAAGTCACTGTTTTGGCTAGTGTGATACAGAGCTAGAGAGGTAGTAATATACATAAGGGAGGAGGTTTGTCATGGGATCATCACAGCTCAGTGACATGGGCTCCACCACGGTGGCATGAAAGCAAGTGTGATTCTCGTGATGGGCAGCATTTACAATCGGATTACAGGCTCATCTCAAACACCGACCACCGGGTTCTGGAATGTCTTCTCCATCTGTATGGCTTCTTAGAGAAATGTTATAGAGAAGAGGCACCAGGTGGTACCCAGAATGACATTCACAGGTGATGTATGGTTCTTCCAATTCTGGCTGCCTCTTGCTTCACTGATACAGCGAACAGTGCTAGATGATGTTAAATAATAGGCTCTTGAACTCCCTTACTTCTTTCCTCCTATCCCCAAAAAAACTAACCTTGGATTAGCCTCAGTTTGAATCCTAATCCAGTTGTGTTCAGAGTGCCTTGGTTATTCATTATGGGGAGTGTGCTGGTTGCAAGCCATGTTCCTATGCAGGTGAGTGCCTCCTGGGTCCTCTCAGCAAGACTAGGTCTTGCCACAGGCTATCAATAGACAGTGGCCAAGGCTACTTTCCAGGAGGCATCATGGGCTATTGGACTCCAGCCAGGTGCATGATGAGCTCTGGTGTATGCATGCAAGCTGTTTGTCCTAGTCGCATGTCATTTCTCTTTCTGCACCTCCTGAGTCCCTGCGTCAGGTAGGAGGGCCTGTGGCTCCTGGAGATGCTGCCCTATCCTCCTTAGGATGCTGCTGCTGAGTTCACCATCTCACCATCCTGTTGCTGTTAGTGCTAAAGACCATATTTTAGCAGGCTGGTTTCCATCTCCATTCTTTTCTGACTCTTCCTCAGTAAACTGTAAACATGGTTCTCTTTGTTTGGGCAGATGCCATTCCCTTCTGCTGCTTCCTCACTGTGCCTTGAGTTGCCACATCACTTGCTGTTATTCAGCTTTTCACTACTCTTCTTCCTTCTCTTCCACCATCATTAGCCTCATTTTTGTTATGTTCTGCCTAGTTCTTGTCCTTCAGTCTCGTTCATCATCCAAGGAAGCAGCTAAGAAGCGATCTAGACATTGCCACGTTGTCGAGAATGTGTGAGCTTTGTCCGATATGAACAGTTCCGATTCAACTGTGTACAAATAAAATGATAATTAAACAATATGAATGTATTTATTTGTACCTGATTCTGCAAGAGAAGAGGTGAGGAATAATGTCATCTGCCACAAGTAGATGTTTGACAGTTGGGATTGATACATGAAAATAAGTGTGTGCATACAGAGGTTTGCGTCCACAAAAACAGATCCATAAAGATGCAGTGATGTATTGTCACTGTGTAGAATATAGTTTACATCCAACTTTGCAACCACAGAGCCACCCACATTCTGTTTGCTGAGCAAATGGCAGAGAATGCCAGCTGCTTATTCCACTGCTTACCTCAGGGAAGGAAGAGAGGTCACAAAACAATTGTGGCTGTTGTTGGCTGATACGATTTGTTAATCTCCTCCAAGATTACTCACACATGCAAACACATATATGTGAAGCCACTATGAACATATGTTTTATATTTATGTGTTTTATATTTATGAAAGTATTTAGGTCATTTAAGAATTCCAAACTTGTGCAATGTCAAATATATAATACTGTTCTTAAAATACCAAAATATATATATATATACACACACATATATACACACATATTTTTTTCACTGATGGAAATCCCCAGAAGTCATGAAAAAAAATTTCTTTTTATTTACACAAAATTCAGTTTCTTTTTGAAGCACCTGCATCTTTTGTAATGTATCCAAGAAAAACCAGAATAGGCAGCTCTTCGTAGAAACATAAACATGTGATTTTTCTCCCCAAGATATAATTTTGTACTGGTGTATTAAAACAATTTTAGATAGAAACCTAGGCACATGAAAAAATATGCAAATGATGTATCATATAAATATGAAATACAAGAATATTTATTTTTGCATTTTAAGCTAGATCCTTCATCTTGCACACAAAACCCATCAATTTTAAGTTGATTCATATGAGGATTCCCAGCAGCTGGCCCAGTTAATGGGCCATGGGAGCATTCTGCAGAATCACAGGAATATCTCTTGAGTCTAATTAATGTCTTGAAGTTTATTGGGAGAGTGATGTTATGACCAGAAATTATATTTTTAAACTGCTCACAAAACTGCTTAAAACAATCTAGAATTTTCAGACAAACAAGGATAAAAGTTGCTATTTTAAAACTGAAGTAAGAAAACAGAAATGGTGTATCCCCACTCCTTCTCTCCCCTCGACTGCAGCTGCCACTCCCACCAGCTCACTCAAAACAGCTCACATTCTGCCAGGGGTCTCCATTACAGGGGAGTCCACTGATGATCCGTACACAGAGGAAGAGCTGCTGGTCCTTGCCCTGCCTCCTGCTGTTTACACAGCAGCCGCCAATGCCTTAGTCCTGGAGCTGTGGCTGCCCTGTCACCTATCTGAGCTGGTGGTCTTCCCTGGGAACATGCCTCCTTTTTCCTCCCAGAGCACTCTGTGTTGTCTGTCTAAAATCTAAGAAGAGAAAGGGAAGTTTAGAACGTGGTTTTTCATGTTAGATTTTCCTAGGTAGCCTTCCTTTTTCTCTAGGAAATGGTTCTGTTGGAGAAAAGCTGTGAAATGAACTTCTTGAACTGCTGTTCTGTGGCAAGGAATCACAATGCCTGCAAACTTCCTTGAGCCTGGACGTTGTCCTTGTTCAGTCCCTTTCTCTTGGATTGTCACCTGTATGAAAATTATAGGGTTACCATAGACCTGGGGTGAAGTTATCTTTGCCAAGTACTCTGTGTCATTGGATGTTAAGATAACTGTGCCCTATTCTGTAATGCAGGGCACACTCTACCCCCAGTAGCATAATATATTTAAAGTGATTTCTGAAAATGGGCCGTGAAAGCTGTCTGCCACATGGCCCATGTTTGCACATCTCCATATAGTTACGATTGCAAAATTTGACAGTATAACTCTGAATCTGATTAATTAAAAATGTGTAAAAACAAAGTTCTTGCATTATAGCTCGTTCCTTATCTTTGTGTCTTTTACTGTGATGTTGTAGAACTTGGATCATATGGAAAACTAAAATATTATGACACAATGACTGAAGAAGGTAAGAATGATTTTAGAATTGTATGCATTGGCTTTTTTTCATTTATGGTGTCTGTTGCTTGCCCATTTTTTATTATTTTTTTTTTCCTCTTTGCATGACTTCAGTGACATTGTGCGACTTACTATTCTTTCTGCATTTTTGTCTAGTTTTTGCCATTGTGTTTATTTTGAATTGGAGACGTGCAATACCATGGGTAATCATGTTGTTCCATTCAAGCAATTCAAACCATCATAATTATGTAACACACTCAGAGAAATGGTGTCAGTAATGTAAACACAAATACCCACTGTGCCAGTACCTTTCCCCCACATGCTCACAAAACATATAGAAACATTCATCCAATAATTTTCTAATATGTCCTTTATTTCAGAGGGGGATGTATGTTCTGGTGATTTTCTGATTTATGCAAAGGAATGAAAGATCTGAAGTAACTTCTATACCCAGAACCAGCTAGACACCTGATTCTGATGCAGAGGACTGTAGGCTCATGCCCTAGGTCCCTGCAGTCCCTATTGTATCAGATAAGAGCACTACTCTGAGAGGCTGGGTCCACCATTCCAGCCAGTGGCATTTTCTACATGAGGGTTCCCACTCCATGAGGACAGGCATATCATTTCAACCATTTTCTCTGAGTAGAGATTTATTTAAAGTGTATTTATTAATGAATTCCAGGCACTATCCCAGAACATAGCCTTGTCCCAGGAAGAATCTCATTTCTGATATAGGTTTGCCATGGAACAGCAATGTGAAGATTTTGAATTCTTGTAAAGGGAGCTGTCCTATTGCCTTAACCCCTATTTCATCCCATACATGCTGTGACTTTTTAATAATATACAATATTTGTAAGTTATGAAAAACATTTAAGGTTTTTACATGACTTTTACATGGATACTGACAAGAAATTGAAAGGTACCCTCGTAGAAGAATCAGCTCATTTTATTCTTCAGCATGAAAGAGATACTCCCAAATGTGTTGCATATCTTGGTTTCAGCTTCTAATATTTCTAAGCTGCCCTAGCTTGCCAGAGATCTCCTAGTTGCTTTGCATGCAAGAAGTGAAACATCTGACAACCCCGGGTAAGAGGAAGCCCCTTCCTAGCCCCTCTCCACTCTGACTTTTACACAACACATAGGCCCTTCTCTATTGCTAGCCCTGTGCTTTAAATTAACCACTGTGATTTCTAAAGCAGCAGGCCACTACTAGGATCTCAGACTGGGCCCTACCAACAGCTTAGGGAAATGCAGACCCATGGGCAGCAAGAGGTCCAATGGCAGAACCCTATGTGTAGGAATAAGTACCTGCTACCAAGGGGATAGAAGGAGCTATTTATACCTTTAAGGAAGTCTCCTGTCCCAGCTGTTATTTTATTCTTGGCTTAGGAAGGGGAGTTTGTTAGCATCTGCCTGACCTGTCAAGCCTTTTACTTTCTCTCTTTCCTCCATCCTGTCCATTACCTTCTATCATGAATGTCCTACCTCCTACGTACCTTCTGTTTCCCTGCCATCCCCTTCTCCTTTCCTTCCTATTCTCACATCCATCTGAGCAAATGTTGTCCAAGTGTTCCCTTTCTTTCCTCCCTATGCCAGACAATTCAAGATAAGATGAAGATGCAAAATTCTACTTCCAATCTGATTCTATCACTTGATAACAACTGGGCTTTGGAAGCAGGAAACCCCAGTCAAAATCCTGTCTGAAATGAGAACCATGACTGGTTCTGAGCAAAACTGTCAAATTGTGTTTGGGGGCCCTCTCTGGGTCACCCTTAACATGCTTTATCCTTCTCTTGATTTTCCCATCCCCTCACACATATCCCTTTGTGTCCCATTCTTAGTTGAAAATTTATCCCCATTACAGTGATAGGTAATAACTGCAAAGGCAGCATTTTAAAGGTGTGTTATATGAAATTCTGGTTTCATATGATGTCACTAGGAATTTTGCAACAAGGAAAAAAGAAAAAGAAAAATCAAACAGGCGAGATTGATTCCATAAATAAGTGGGAGAGCTTCTGAGTTGAGTTAAATAGGTCTCTTTATCATGTGACTTCTCAAGAGTTTTCAATATGCTGCGGTGTACTGCAGCATATAATAAATTGTAAAGAGGGATGGAGTAGACAGTGTTTCCCAGACTTTCTGATATGGAGCTTCTTGTGGAACCTTTGTGGAAATGCTGGTTAAAGTTAATCCTTCACCTAGAACAGGAACCTCTGAAAGATTTTTAAATCTTCTAAACATATAGCAATCCCTTTCAAGTACTAGAAAAAGAATATTTTGGAATAGCAGCTCTCCATCTAGCCACCTAAAGTCACATCCTTTGACAGCTACCTCAATGACAAGCCAAGTCTGGCTTAAACCTAATTCTGGTACTCTATCTAAAAGTCTCAAAGCCAGCTCAGTAACCTCAGATCTGGTAGAAGCCAGGCATGGCCTCTTCAAACTCTCAAGGACCTCTCCCCTCCCACTGGAACATAAGAATAACATATGTGATTTATGTCACTTTCATGTTGTACAATTTAAGGAAGTAGAATAAAGACAAAGATGTTTGGGGCAGTAACTGTGGCCTAGCTAGCCTTTGAGAAATACCCCCTCCATTTAAGCATTTGCACAATTTTAGAATTGTGACTAGCTTTTGAGCAGGGCTTTGTTGTGATTGCCCATGTGACAAGTCCTTATTTATAACTGTTTCCAGGGAATTCTCTGGATGTTGTGTGAGGTCAGTGACTTACAGCGAAGCCTGGGTCGTTTTTTTTATTGTTGTTGTTTTCCCTAAGTGGACCAAATGGAAAGATGCATTATATATGCCACCCTGTATCCAAAAAAGAAAGATGATTTCTAAATACAGAGAATTTTGCTACATATATTCAACTTATTATTTTTAAGCACCTATTGTGTACAAATTATTCTGCTAGGTGCTTTGGGGAAACAAGAGTAAAGGGCAGGCGATTTTAAAAATAGTTAAAATTAATCCACGATTTAAGATTTCTACTGTGGTAAACATTTGGATTTGTAACTAAAAGGGAATATTTTTCATCATTGTAAAGGTCTATTTCACTTATGTAATAGCACATTAGGAACTATCTAATGTACTATTTGCTATATTTAACCGTATTAATAAAGACTTTGGATTAAAAAATAACACACGCAATCACTGAGACACCAGGAAGAAAGTGGTAAGTACCATAGGTGTTCAGAAGATGACAGACGACAGGGGAGGAAAGTTTGCTTTCCATGGAAGTTGGGTGGGCGAGGTGTGGGAGGAGATTTTGTGGAGAAGGTGATCTTTGAACTGGGCCCTAAAGAATTAGTAAATATGAGGTAAATCAGGAAAGGAGGATGACCTACTAGGCTAAGAAAGGGGTGAAGGGATGGGCACACACCAACGTTCACTGGGTGCCTCCCACTTGCTGGGGGCAGTGCTGTGGGCTTATATATATTCTATATCATCTTTCCTCATAATGATCACAAAAGGTAGATTTTATTGATGAGGAGAAAAACAAGGCTCAAAGAGTTATTTTATTAGATGAGGAAACTAAGACTCAGAGAAGCAAACTAGTTTGTTCTGGGACTCAGAGGTGGTAAGTGGTGATGCAGACCCTGATCTCAGCACTGTGTCCCGCCAAAGCCCCGCCCTTTGGGCTTCACTGTAGCTTGTACAAGATGGGGAGTGGAACAGGGGCAGATGGAATTGGCTACAGCGTAGGGAGTGGGAAGAAAGCCTTGATGGAGACCATAGACTAAGAATGGGGGCATCATGATGGGACAACAATGAGCTATTGAAGAAAACATTTCTCCCTACATGAGCACTTTGCCTTGAAAAGGTTATTTTAAACCTGAAAAGGTATTATAATACGTTTACTCTCACACGCAAGACAAAATCATGATGTTTGAAAACTTTCTCCTTGTCCTCCGAGCCCTTTCCCCTCCCCTCTCTCCCTCAGCACTAAGGCACTCTAGAACCTCACTGGAGCAGCTCCCAGGGCCACACCCAACCTCCTTGCCCACCCCAAACCAATCCGAATTTTATCCACTTATTTATGTATTCTTTCATCAATACCCAGTATGTACCAGTGCTGGATTGGGGGCAGAGCGGAGGAGATTAAAAACAGTTCTCCTAAAGAACTCATGACCTTGTGGGAGACACAGGCATGAGATGAGGAGACCCTAGGTGCTGGAAGAGCCCAGTGGAAGGCATCTTTCTTAGCCTTGGGAAATGCGGGCAGGCAGAATTCATAAAGCCCACAGCACTGCGCCTGGCAGGCGATGTCTCCACTGCCATGTTCATGTGTCCCAAGATGACAACCTGTCCTACCTGCCACCTGTACTAATACATTCACATAGTAATAACTGAGCACCTCTGAATGAGAGACATTTTGCTAGGAATGATAAATTAGTGAATTTTACTCCTCCCAGGGACTTTGCCTCTGTAACAAGATGTTTCTGGGGACAAAAAAATGTCTTTTGGTAACTTCAGCTCTCCCTACACAGGCAGCAGTCACCTTATCTTCTCATACAGTGATACTGCATATTTTTGGAAGGGCAATCTCCAACTTTTAAAGTTAATAATGCATAGCTTGTTTCTCATCTGCAGATACCCAAATTTCATACCATTCTCATTCTGGAAAATTCTCAATAAATTGAACTTGGCTTTTTTCCTAAAATTACTCTGAATAATAATATAGAATGCTAGTTCAAAATTAGGCAAGTTTGTGTGATGGGACAGATGGATTAAAAGGAGAAAAGACCTTTCCACCAATGACAGTATATAGAATTAGTAAGTTTTGCTCTACAAAGGTAAATGTTTCACAGAGACATGTAGGTAGGTAGGTGGGTGGGTAGGTAGGTACGTAGGTAGACAGATATCCCAACTAATATCTTGCAATGAAGCAATATGTGGGGAAAGTTGTCTCCACTGTATTGTCCTAAACTGTCTGCCATTTAACCAAAGACATTTCCAGAAAAATAATTTCACCACTATTTAAAAAGTCAATCCTTGTTCATTTGTATAAGGGAGAAAACGGTAGAAAAGTTGTGATATCAAGGGAAAAAATTATAACAACCTTTTCCGTAATTAAATTAAGCCTACTGTTTCATGGCAACCAGCTGCCCCTTTACCAAGCTGAAAAACTAATAATGTCTTATGTGAATCATGGGGTCCTAAATTAGGCATGTGGCTGTTTTGAAAACCCCCATTATTTCAAAGAAACAAAAGTATCTTAAGGTCACATCATCCAGCCAATCATTTGATGTTCTTAGTTGCACTGAAATAGTCTAATTCTTTTCAAAGAAAAATTAAGTTTTGGAATACCATTCAGCAATGTTTTTCATTGCCCAGGATATATCCACTAAATAATGTTATTTTAAAATAAGTCCTTCTTGTTATCTGTGACCTTCATAGGACATTTTAATCCTTGCATGAATGGATGAGACTGTGTCATACACACTGATATATCAGGCAAAATAGCTTTAGCTATATGTAGCAGAAAATCCAAATTAACAGTGACTTAAATAAGATGAAAGTTTATTTTTCTCTCAAGTGTAAGAATTCCAGTAGCAGACAATACATGGCAGCTCTAGCAGCTTCACAATGATTCAAGACCCAGGCTCCTTCCATCCTTCCGCTCCACCATGCTAGTGTATGATTTGTAACCTCAAGGGCACCTCATGGTCCAAGATAGCGGCTCTGGAGGTCCAGCCATCACATCTGTATTCCTGGAAGGAGGAAAGGTCAAAGTGATTTTCTCTAGGTATTTTGTCTTCTTTTTAAGGCACTTTCCCTGAAGACCCTCTCAGTAAAATTTGCTCAAAACTCAGTCATATGACTACCTAGTTTCAAGGCAATTTGGAAATGTAGTTTGTTAAACTGGGTGAATTGCTGTCTCCAATAATTTAGGCATTATGTCATAAGGAAATGAAAATGGAATAGATATTGGATAGGCAACTTGCAGCCTCTCCTCAACAGGGAAATCTCACTTTCATGTAACTGTGTGTTGGTGGAGAAGACTGAGAATAGAGCAAGCTATAGGAGGGAGCTTGAGTGCTCATGTTAAATTTAAGTTGTCTATGAGACATCCAAATGGAGATGTTGAGAAAGTGGTGGGTGTAGGAGTATGGAGCATGAGATAGAGGTCAGGCAGAGCTGTAGATGTAAATTTGGGAGTCATAAAATGTACGTGTTATTTAAAGCTACAGAACTGGACTATAATACCTAGCTAATTGATAAGAGAAGGCCAAGAATTGAGCCCTGGGAACTCCAAAGTCTAGAGTCTGGGAAGAAAGGGGAGGCCCAGCAAGGGACACTGAGGTGGGAAGAAAACCAGGATAGAATGGTGTCTCTGGAGCTGAGTGAAGATCATGTTAAAAGAGGGCAGTGAAAAGGTGAGAGCATCAATGAATTGACCAGTAAGATCAAAGAACCATTGTAGTAGAAAGAGAAAAAAGAGTGATGGACAGAAAGTGGGATGCTTCAAACCGGGGGTTTTTTGACTTAATATCAAATCAGGATTTTGGAAGTGGTGCAGTTATTGCTAGTGATGAGGTGTAGGCTTGCCACAGGAGTGAGTGAATGAGGACGAAGGGAGCTGGGAGTGAGTAGGTGAAGGCACTAAGATAAGGAGCCAGGTGTTGCAGGGCTCACCTAAAAAAAGTCATCACAGATGGGGTTGTGAGGGGACAGAAGTAAGGACAGATAGGAAAATAATGAGCTAGGTTCTACAATCTTCAGGAATGAATGGAGGGAAACCAGGAAGTCAGCTTGGGTAGAAGGGGTTATTGGTTTGTGCTCCCAAGGAGGGAGGAAAAGTGGGCTAGAAGTAATAAGAAGGGGCAGGAGGGAGAGCAGGGTGTTTGGAGGAGCAGGCAGCTGCCACTTTTCAGGGGCTACAGGAGAAAAGGGGCCTTCAGGAAATAGTCAAGTTTCAGTAGGAACAAGAAGACAAAGAGAATTTTCAGAAAAAAACGGTGAAGGATCTAGGAGATTTACTGGTGGCAAGAGTGGGAGATTGAGTCAGGTCAGGGACAGTCAGGGCTGTCTGGATATGAGGGTCTGGATGTCGATAAATCACCTGGAAGCTCTGCTAAAGTGAACGAGGATGCAGCATGTAGTTAGGAAACAACTTGAAAATGTTTTAGAAGTTGTTACTACAGCCTCTTTCTTGAAATCGGTCCCATGGGCAGTTTGCCATGGTAAAGTAGGGTCTGTCTTTCCAGGAGAAGGGAGCTTTGGGGACCCTCTTAAGTCTAGCTGATTGGGAAAGCACATCAGCCTTCCTCAATTTGGAGAAAGAGAGTTCAGCCCAGCATAGGAAGACCCCTCCTATAGGCGTAACCAAAGATGGAATGGCCTGCCTCGGAAGAGAGTGAGTCCCTTTGTCTAGAGAAGCCAGGGAAGCCTCCACCCAAAGAGTGTTCAGATACTGGATACTTTGATGCCCCTTCTTTTGCCATGCTCAAGATTCTGTCTCTATCAAGTGTAATGATAGACATTGATCCTCAGTGTACTTAAACCCTACGAAAACTTGATCTTGCATTTTGAGTAAGCTGCCACCAAGACTGTGGTAGATAGGTTCCTGGGTCACAGCATCTGAAATAAAAGGCTTGTATATTATTTGATCTAGTTCATATCCAAAGTCTTTATTAATATGGTTAAATATAGCAAATAGTACATTCGATAGTTCCTAATGTGCTATTACATAAGTGATAAGTGACACATTACATAAGTGAAATAGACCTTTAAAATGATGAAAAATATTCTCTTTTAGTTACAAATCCAAACGTTTGCCACAGTAGAAATCTTAAATCATGGATTAATTTTAACTATTTTTTGTTATAAACCATTACATGCACACATAAGTAAAAAAAAAACAAACATTACATAAAGACAATAAGAGTGAGTCTCCTTCCTACCCCAGATTCCATTCATTCCCTAGAGATGACCATTTTTATCAGTTTCTTTTCTAACCTGGCTTTTGTTATTAATTGTATCTTGGAGATCTTTCCACATCAGCACATTTAGACTTTCTTCATTCATTTTAACAACTACTTAGTATTTCACTGCATGGCTGTTCCATGGTTGGTTCAATCAGTATGCTGTTGATGAACATTTAGGATATTTTCATTTCCTGTTGATTTATTTAGTTTTTACAACAATGCTACATGAGTATCCTCTTTGGCCATTGAGCAAATTCTACTGAGTAGAAGACATATACATATAAAATAAATTTCTGAAGATAGAAATGCCAGATCAAAGAGTATATACATTTCAAAATTTGAAAGATATTTGTCAAATTGCCCTCCAAAAGAATTGCACCAGTTTATGCTCACACTAATAATGAATGAGAGAGCCTCAGAGAGCAAATTTTTTTTTTTTTTTTTTAGACAGAGTCTCACTCTGTTGCCCAGGCTGGAGTGCAGTAATGCAATCTCGGCTTACTGCCACCTCCGCCTCCCATGCTGCAGCAATTCTCCTGCCTCAGCCTCCCAGGTAGCTGGGATTACAGGCAGGCACCACCATGATCGGCTAACTTTTGTATTTTTAGTAGAGACGGGGTTTCACCGTGTTGACCAGGCTGGTCTTGAATCCCTGACCTCAAGTGATCTGCCTGCCCCAGCCTCCCAATGTGCTAGGATTACAGGCGTGAGCCACCACACGGGGCCTCAAACAGCAAATTTAAATAAGTCCTTTGAAGAGAGACTCAAATTGACTTCATTACAAAGCACATAAGCCTTTGTAATACAACTACCTTCTAATTTACTTGTTTTAGAAACCTGAGTTTTTGCCAAAGTTGGGTTAAATACAGGGTGCAGTTATGGTAGAAGTATTTGACCTTTCTAAATTAAATGACAAGGCCGATTTCCTACACAGAATATCCAATTTCCACTGCAGTGCGTGCCCTTCATACCTCAAGATCATTGCTATCCCTATAAAAAGTCTGAGGAGCACGCTGCAAGTTGACTTTCTACCTTGCAATTACCAAAGCAGGGAGCCCCTACTGTGCACAGACACCATTTCCGATATCGTGCTATCTTTCATTCATCCCAAGTTTATGGCTTAACTCATGCAGTTCAAACTTTCATAACCAGAGGATTTTTCTGGGCACTTGAATAGATGTCTCTGTAAGGCTGGGCCTTATCAGAAAAAAAAAAAACTGTATTGTACCAGTACTAGCCACATTACTGCTTCAGAGATGTATTCTTATAAACATCTCCCTGGGGCTGGAGCTTAGGAAGACAGCAGGCTAGTCTGTGTGCATAACCAGACTAACCAGCTAGCAACCAGCATCAGGTCTGTTAGAAAGACCAAACCAGCTATGTGGGTAAAGCCACAGTCTTCCTGAAAACCAGGACCAAGGAATTCTTCTACTTAGAATACATCCAGCTTTTCAAACTTCATTGCATCTTATTTTCATGATCTAAACTGTCAGCAGTAAAAGCAGAAGGATTGGACTTGGCAAAGAAAGGCAGATTTTGCCACATTGCATATGTAGAAGGTGTTAAATGGCAGCAGAAGGCAAATTGTGGATGCTTCTTTTTGTGTGTTACTGACATCTCTAGAGATGAAGATTTAAGTTGTCTTCATCAGTCAAACTTGAATACTGTTATTATAAATTAATATGATCCCACCCAACTCATGAAGCTCTTTTAAAAAAAAAAAAAAAGATGGGGATTTGTTATACTTGGAGGCTGGCATGTTCAATTAGGTATGGTAAGTTTCTCTTTTGATTAGATCTGAAGTGAACCAAATCATCTCATTTTAGTCATGGGCCTCTAAGCCTTTAGTTAAGGACTCTCAGCATGTGCCAGCGCTTCTGCTGCTAACTCAAGTTTCAAATGAGATTTACAGGTACCAGATTACAATGTAAAGTTGAGGACTAAAATAAAAATAGAAACTAAGAACTCAGATTAAGTGAAAATTCATAGACATGAAACCTAGGGGACAATACATGCTATAAGTTCACAAAATAGGGGCAACTACTGAATACATATTAGCCAAATATAAAATCTTCCACTTTACAATAAAATAAATGATTGGGTAATATATAGGTTCCTCAAAAGAACTATTTTGTTTGATTCTGTTTTTTTATATATAGGTCATCATAATCTTTCAACACATATTTCTTGAGCACCTACTATTTTCCAGATACAGTAAATCAGATCAAAACTCTCCCCAAATGAATAATGTCACAACCCACTTGCAGAGAGACATACCCAAAATATGGGCTTTGACAAAATAACTCTGAAGCGAATTTTTATGCCCATTAGGAGGTAGTTGGGTTAAATGCTGGCAGGTCTTAGGATATGAGGCCTGCCTTTTTAGTAAAGTGATTCTTCATTCGTTTATCTCTTAGACATCCAGAGTTACAGGGATGGGAACAAAAGGAGACATTTAAAGCTTCTGTCTAGCAGTCTCTACCTGGCTCAGAACTCCAAATCTGAGAATCAGGCAAACCTCTGAGAATTTCTTTGTGTAAGCCATTTGTGTCTGTATATATGAGATTAAAATGTTCAAAAGATTAAGTTCCTAAAACAATGAAGCAGGTGACCTGAAATGATAAAGAACATCAGCTCTCAAGCACTGTCAGAATCAGCCACCATCAGTAAGCTGGCCCTTTTCCTGAAACATCATATTCTGCAGTCTGATACCTGCTGGGAGTTTTTTGGTTTGTAAAATGCCAATTACATCTGAACTCAATTAGATTATCTTTTTTTAAAAAAAAAAAGGAGGGGGTATTAAAATAAACATAATTATAGACACTATTAGTCTTTGGAAACTTACCCACAGCGTTAATCAAGCAGAAAGTCTGGCAAGTTTCCCGCAATGTGTTTCTAGGCTCTTCTTCTTTCCGTACCCCTAAAAAGGAAGATAAGCTCAGAATATCATTTCATATAGCAAAAAATCTGAGCACTTTCTCACACCTACACCCACTAATGTCATCTTCTTTGTTGTTTGTGTTAATGTTGCTATATTCACAAACACTTGTGAGGACCAGCCTAGGCAGTGAGCGTTGAGGGCACAAATGGAGAACAGCATCCTTATCCTTGAGAGCCCCACAGGCTAATTGGGGAGGATGTCAGTAAAACACTTTTGAGGCTCTATGACAAATGCCATGATAGGATAGGTATCAGGTGCTATGACTGGGGAGAGGGACTCAGGGAAGGCTTCCAAAAGGATGAGATGCCTAAAGCAGAGTCTTGAAAAGGAATAAGAAAAATTCCTTAAGTCTCTTAATAAGAAATAAGACAAATAAGAAGAGTGGACAATTCCAAGTCTTGTGAAGGGTAATTCAGGAGGATGCAGGAGATGCAATTGAAAACTGGGAGACCAATTACAAAAGCACGTTCATATTTCTAATGATAAGGTGACCCTGCTAGGAAAGATGGTGGAACAAATTCACGTTTGGGCTGATCCATCCTTTATGGGTGGCACAAAGATCATTCTTATAGAACATTATTAAAGAAAACCTGAATGGGCACACATGGGTAACCATATGAAAAGACAGCACTGGATTTGTCATTTACCCATTGCATCTGGATGGCTTTCAAATGAAGCAAATATTCAAATGGAACTGGAGCACAAAGCTGCTAGAAAAATATATTGGTTACTACTATTACAATTAAAGCCCAGAAGTCATAAATAGATAAAGACAGCTATAACTACAGAGATAAATATAGATATAGAATGCATGATTCAGTACACATGCGTATCTTTCTTAGCTTTGCCCACTAAGAAAGTCTAGGAGCAACAACATCTTAGTAGCCATAAGCACACATAGTTCTCAGATCTTGGTTTCTAAATACCATTTTCCAATAAAAGGAGTCAGTGCTTCTGGAGAAGTGATTATTTCCAAGCGCTGAACCAGGAAACATACAAAATGATATTGAAACCTCTTGTAATGCCAGAAAATAAAGAAATGCTTTGAAAAGGATGAACCTTGTTGACTGAACACAGAAGCCAATCTGAAAAATATCCCAGTGGTCAAGTTTGAAACAATTTAATTAACTGAATAAATAATGGGCCCATAGAATAAAAGAAATATGCACACATTTATACTATGTAAATAACTGAATACATAAATAAGAGAGACAAGACAGGTGTTACTTTCAGAATTCCAATTAATGAGTATAGAGAAAATGAGGAAAAAAGTCTTTTTTTATGCTAAGCAGACATAAATGGGGAGAAAAAGGTCTTAATAAGGAAATTCAGCTGCCCCATTTCATTGTATAATGGGTTTAGTCACCACTTGAGATATAATTATGTATATATTCTCATTAATTACAGAAACTACTCCTATGATTGTGTCTGTAAATCTAATATAATTAAATGTTGTTAATCATCTCTATTATGTGGTTCATTAAAAAATATTTACTAAAGACACTTTACAAAATACTTTATTACAAGGGTAATTTAATTTTTACCAATATCAGTGTAGCCCTGAAATAAGTGGTTTGCATCATGCTTCACAAAAATTAGAAAAAATAATTTAGAGGTTGTACTTCAAAAACAGATTTGGGAATAAATAAAATTCTATGTTCTTGGTAGTTTTAAGATGAAATTATTATTTTTAAAAAATAAAAATTTCTTTAAAATTTTGCTTCTAAGAATAAAAATTAAGCCTGCCTCTATTAGGTAAATTAACTGTTCCAGTAAGACAGTTAGTAGAATAAAAGGGGATTCATTTTCTCTAGTTGCTAGGTGGCATCTTGTGTGGAGGAACTTTCACTATTATTCTCTGGGCCTCCATACCCTCCTAAGAAGGCCTCTACCATCAGAGCACAAATCCGAAGTCTCTTCCTCACTTCAGGCTATGGACTCTACAAGGGTATGAGCCAGATGTATGTTATTCACCAGACACAGCCCAGTACATAGCACAGGTGTTTTTGTTTTTGTTTTTTTACTCTTTGCAGTGTGTTTGTGACTTGTACTAACTTGAAAGGAAGCTTGACTTCCCAGAGGAGCTGATCATAGTGAGAGCTTCACTGCAAGACAGTGGAGGCCTGTGATGGGTCAGGCGTGATTCTAGGACACTTGTCGAGGGATAATAAAGATGGCAGAGAGAAGATCCCTTTCCCAGAGAAGACTGCTGTCTGCTGGGGAAAGCAGGCACGTGGGCAGCAAGTGGAAATAAGGACTGTACCATGTACAGTTAAAGTGCCATGAGAATGATGGGTTTCCACTTGGAAAAGAGGGGTGTGTGCAGAGAAACCTTCAGGTTAGATGTTGAGTTAGGCCTTGATGAATGAGGGGCAGCTAATTAAAAAAATGAGGAACCAAGGCCCAGCTTTCCCTGCTCTGATCTTTATGGTGTTCACCTAACCTCCTGTCCTATGGAAAGGGGGCTCCTTTGCACATGCACCTTGTTGACCCTGGAGATGTGCAGAGAAGGACAACTGATGTGTCTCCCCTGCCTTCCACCACTGGAGTATAAACACCTGGTACATCCCATTTTTCTCCTACTTACCTCTAGAAAGTTCCTGGGGTCCCATAGGTAGACATTCAGTTCCACTGGGGCCATGGGCTTGGAGGTCCTAAAGACATTTATTCTGGGTCATTGGCTGACAGGAAGCACATTACAGAGTCATAACCTCATCTACTTGCCTAGAAACCATGAACACAAGGATTTGTTGAACACAGTCTGATGCTAGAGATATACCAATGAACAAAGCCAGTGAAAAGCCTTGCCCTTTTGAAGGTCGTCTGCTGCCAGTGGAAAGCACCAAATAATCTATAGTCATAATAATATAGTATATTAGTTGGTGATAACTACTTTAGAGAAAATAAACTTGGGATAAGAAATGCTGGAGAGAGAAGCTATAGATTTAAACAGGCTGCTCAGACAAGCCTTAATGAGGTGACATTCAAACAAGCTCTGTGGACCTCTGGGGGAAGAATACTCCAGGTAGAGGGGCCACACAATGCCATGGCACAGAGGTGAGATGGTGTACAGCGCTTTCAAGAAACAGGAAAGAGACCAGCATGGCCGGAGCAGTGAGAGAGGAGAGGGGTAGCGCACAAGGTCAGGGCAGCCAGGGTGAGCTTCACTGGACACAATACGTAAGACTTTGGCTTTCACTTTGACCTGGGGATGCACTGCAGGATTTTGCAGAGAAGTAAGAGCCACATTCTGTTTTACTGATCACTAAAGATGCTGGGATGAGACTGGCCAGAGGAAGGAGAGGGAAGGGTAGAAGGGGGAGACTCAGACCAGCAGAATTATTCCTGTGTGACTTGGTGCTGGTTGGGTGGGCGTGCGGAGAGGGGAGTGGGAAAGGGGTGGAAGGAAGAAGTGGTCAGATTCTGAAAACTTTTAAAAATAGAGACACCAGATTTGCTGGTAGATGGCATGTGGGGTGTGAGAGAAACAGGGGAGCCCAGGATAACTTCACGGTGCCACATCAGTTCTGTTGCAAGTCTTCTAAAAGTGATGATGGCCTATCTGCCTAACTTAAGTCTCTGCTTCCAGAAAAAAAAAGGAAAGGAATAAATGGGAGGAAAGTTCAGATGCACTTTTGCTTTTTAAGCTACCTGCCAAGCCATAAACTTCAAAGAAAGAGACAAGAAAGGCAGAACCAAAAACACAAAAATAGAGTTTAAAAGGCTGTTTTCCAGTTTTTCCTCTTGTGTGATTTTTCCCTTTCTTCTCCTAAGCCATGGTCTGTTCACCGAGGTGTGTGTAGCCACTCTCTTTGCATCTTTTTCTCTCTTTTGTCCCATCGTTGTTTCTGTGTTGCAGATGCTTAGAATGTTCTGTAGCAGCTGGAAGCTAATCTCATCTCCACCCCAAAGGGTTCCATTTGTAACCCTGCCTATTATAGGCTTGGTGGGAAAGATGGGAGGGAGGAAATTTCCAAGGGGCTGTTTTAATTAACAGCAGAAGAGAAACAAAATCCATTTCCTTTGAGTGAACGGACCCTCCAAACGTTGTTTTTCCATGTAGCATGAAGCTTCTGCTTTACATCAGAATGATCTGGTCAAGGATTTTGATTGCTGGTTGTTTTTCGAAATTCACATTCGGCTCTTATGCTTGGATCTTTTACTTCCGCACTTCCCTACCACCCCCTCAACATACACTCCTCTGAGGACACTCAGCTGGTACTCTCTTTCAAATTTCAGACCAAGCTAAACTATATTAAAATGATGTACTAGGTTTTGACGTAGGTGCCTCACGATTTGAGCAGTTTGCTATTTCTGAGATTTTTAACTATACAAATATCTGTAGCTATGTAAAAATACAACACTTTAAGGGTTTAGACCACAAGAGAGTGTATTTTTTAAAGTTGCCTTGAAACATGTTAAAAATAACTCCTTCACTCACCTTGAAAAGTACTCAAAAATATCATAATTCTTTTTCGGCAGGCACAAAGTTACACAATCATTTCTTAGATTGGTTCCTCTATGGCACCCTTTATGACAATTTGGAATCTGTGCCTAAAATATCTGAGCAATCCCTTTACCACCAAGGTCTGCACCTGCGGGTGCTAGGCATCAGTTCTATTTTAAATATCAATCTTATTTTCAGTAATTTAGGAGAAGAATTTCCTGTCAGCCACTTCCATAATAATAGCAACCCTTTCTGAATAGCAATTCCTAAGCACTTGCTGTTTATCAGAGGCCATTGAAACATGCAATGGGTATTAACCCATTGGACCTTCCAAGGACTGTATGAGCTGGATGCTCTTCTTAGCTCCATCTTACTCATTCTGAACCTGAGGTGGAGAGGGGTTAAGAACCTAGTGCGGCGTGAGGTTCTTTTGAGCAAATCCATTTTGCAGCAACATAATCCCTTGGTCTGTATTTTGGCCCTTCGGGTGATGGGGGAAAGCTGATCATGTTCGCACTTTAAGATTGCAGAGGTATCAACTTTTAAAGTCCAGAAAGCCAGCTCTATCACCTTGACCTTCTCAATTGCAGAAAGATCTAAAATGATCCTTTTTCTAATCAGTTTTGGGGGATTCACTGAAACTTGAACACCAGTCCAACAAGGCCCTGTATGCTTAAACTCCTGGGTCTGAATGTGGCTGATTCTCCATCCCGGCCTGTGTGGATTGAGAGAAGAGAAGATGGCAACAATTCTCCTATAGCAACTCAAGGCCACATCACCCTTACCCCTGAGATTCTGTTGGATTCTCTTTTTCCTCTTACTTACAGAGTTCTTTCAATGCCACACCTTGTGATAAGCCCTTTACACATATTTTCTCACAGAAGACCCCTGCAGTTCAGCCCTTCCCTGGATGACAGACAGAAAATGAGCCCCTCTTCCGCAAGTGAGTACAGGGCATGTGTGGACATGATATGTCACCAGTAACTCTACCAATACCACTGGAATCCCTGCTTAACAGATCAGCCAATACCACTAGAATCCCTGCCTAACAGATGGGAAAACTAAAGCACAGAAATATTTAGAAAGTCACCAAAAATCACCCAGCAGAGACAGTGAGAAAGCTAGGGCTTGAACTCAGATCTACCCGCCTGTCAATCACATCCATTTAACCTCCATTTAGCCATGAAATTGTGCTGTCCCGACACACACACCCTGTTTGCTGTTCTTCACAGTTTGTGACTTGGGAATGAACAGGTCCTGAAAATGCCATGTCTTCCTACCCCAAGGCAAAGAGGATCACTTCAAAAATCACAGGTTCTCTGCTGGCTTCTGCCCCAGGTCCTTCATGCTCACATATATCCTGTTAGCCTCATCCTCATAGCATTTCTCAAAAGGTGCCCTGTGACGATCCCAGGGGTATCCAGTGGGCTGGAATCAGCGAATCTGGTTTGTCAGGCTCTGCCCCACCACCCTGAAGGATTACACATGTGTGCTACCTTCTGAAGATGGGCCCTCAACTGCTGCCTTTCAAGAAACTAATCTTTAAGGGAAAAATCCTTCTAGCCTATGGAGCAGCCATTGTCAGCACTTAGGATGTGGAATGGCTGCCAGGTCATATTAGTTGCAACAAAGAATCATCTAGGGGAGAGGTTGAATTGAAGAAGTTGAAGAGGTCTGTGGAGAAGACAGCTCCCAACCAGGCTTGCTGCTTTGGCCTGCTGCCCCTAAGGCAGCAACAGGACACAAATAACGCTAATCCCTCTTACTGTTCAGTAGTGCGAAAACCTGAGGTGTTGCAGTGGGAAAAGAATAACACGCAGCCTCACTGGCCTGTAAGACATTTGAGAACCTATAAAATTCCAATTCTGGGGTTATCTCCTACCATGTTCTCCTAGATTTTCGTTGGAGATTTGGGGAAAACCAGCCCATGAGTGCCAGAGGCCAATACTGTTGTGAAAGATGCTTCCTGGCAGAGGGCATGGCTCCGTTTCCATGCTTTCGGGTCCCTTTTATTATCATTTCTCTCTGGCACACACCTAAACGCTAAAAAGATTCTTTTAATCACAAGTGATATGTCTTTAGCTGGTTTCTATCCAATATTTTCTGTCATGATTCATGACTTTAGGACATTATTTGAGTTGGGTTATTTTAGGTTTTATTTCCCCAGACCTATTTGTTGCCACTTCTGAATGCTCTCCTGCTTTATTATTATCTTACAGATAATTTTTAAACAGTGAATATTGATCATCTATATTTCTTAGAGTGGCAGGATGTTCTTAGTTCAAAAAATGACCCTGAGACCACAATGGGATGGTTTTATTAGTAGAAGCATCATCTCCAATAAAGTTTCAGAACCTCCTTTTTTCCTCTTCTGGATGGAAAACCAGATGATTTAGGACTTTTTGGAGTTGTCTTCTGCAAAAAGTAACTCCTCTTTAGGCTGAGGACTGCAGAGTACTGAAGCTCACTCTTATCTGTTTATCTAGTCCTCAGATAAGACTAGGTTTGGCAGCCAGGAAAGTATCTTGCATCCACACAGCCTGGACAACTTCCAGGCAATCATAGCCCCTGCCTGCCTCCTCCATCCTGACATTCCTTTTTCTCTCTTTTTTCTTTCTTTTCTTGTTCTTCTTTACCACCTTGTTTTCCTAGTCTCCAGAATTTCTTTCTTTCCCCTTTTTCTTCCCAGAGTTTCCTCTGGAAATTAAACAGAAACAATCAAATTCAAGCTACCTTCCATGGTGGTGAATCTAATGCTGACCTTCAATATTCCTCAGGGATGGAGTTGTGCCCATCACCTCATCCTTCTTTCTCACTCCTTAGGAAACCCAAGCCACACACCAAATGCCTTTTCTCCATGAAATATTTTCTTTCCTACTTCTTTTGAGAGTGTACTCAACGGTGCACATTCATTGCCTAAATTAAGGTACTTATGTCCTAGAGATTGCCTTTGTTGTGGCAAAGAGACCAGGCTTGTGACTAATGGAGCCGTGAACAGAAAGGGTCACAGCTTGTGTCATTTTCACCATTGGAGTCCATTGATCTGACTCTAGGTTACAGGTGCTATCACTCCCAGCCAGTCACACAAGTCATCACTATGACCACATGCCATGATTCCAAACCACGGAGGCGGGCAGTGGGTGCCAATCTGCCATGCTTTCTTCTAGGAAAAGAAGCTCTCCAGGAGAAACATTTTTGTTTGGTTTGGTTCTAAATAAAAAAGTAGAATGAGATCCCCTGTTAATATGCTGCTAGGGAACACAGCCAACAAAAAAATACACAGTGGGAAAACTGGAAGGATTGTGGTGTTTTGAGACACTCATTATATCTGAATCTAGGCAATCATCAGTTTAAAATGAGAATGTTTTTATACCTTGAATGTTCCCAAGGAAGAAAATAAAGGATTAAAAAAAGGAATGTGCTGTTTCCCTCATCTCTGCACTTTTGCTTGCTTGCTTTTTTTTTTTTTCTTATTGCATGCATTTACCTATTATGTCAATAATAAGAAATGAAACATTGCACTTGTGGTACAGCTGTTTAAAATGATTACTTTGAGAATGGCATTTTTTCTAGTACCTTTTTTTATTTTTCCATAAGTTATTAGGGTACAGGTGGTATTTGGTTACATGAGTAAGTTCTTCAGTGGTGATTTGTGAGATTTTGGTGTACCCATCACCCATATGCACACTGCACTATATTTGTAGTCTTTTATCCCTCGTCCCCCTCCCACTCTTCCCCCCAAGTCCCCAAAGTCTACTGTATTATTCTTATGCCTTTGCATCCTCATAGCTTAGCTCCCACGTATCAGTGAGAACATATGATGTTTGATTTTCCATTCCTGAGTTACATCACTTAAAATAATGGTCTTCAATCTCATCCAGGTCACTGCAAATGCTATTAATTCATTCCTTTTTATGGCTGCATAGTACTCCATCATAAATATGTGATGGAATATATAGAGAGAATATATATGTATATATACTTTATTCATTCATTGATTGATGGTCATTTGGTTTAGTTCCACCACTTTGCAACTGTGAATTGTGCTGCTATAAATATGCATGTCCAGCACCATTCCCAAAGCATCTCATCACCATTACTTGCTGCACTCAGTTGATCCTTCCTTGCCCTAAATCCACAAATGGAATCAGTTGCCTTCTTGATGCCTTAATTACAGCTGACTCAGCTAATCTGGAAAGCTGTGATGCATGTTCCTGACTCATTTAGAAACAGCAATGTTAGTTATAAGACAGGTTGAGTATCCCTTATGTGAAATGCTTGGGACCAGAAGTGTTTCAGATTTCAGATTTTGGCTTTTTCAGTTAGGGATACTCAACATGTTTGAAAACTGAAGTCAAATCAAAGGACCCCTGGGCTTGGCTTTCCTTCCCAGCCCATTGTTAAAATCTGGTCTGGAATGAGCATTTAATTTCAGAGAAATGGCCATGCCTCCAGAGCAGCTCTGTTTCTCTAGACCTGTTTTGGATCTCAGCAATAGGGGAGCTTTAGTGTTGCTTGGTGCTTTTGTTAATTTCGTGAGCAACTGGAAAGGGAGAGAAGAGATTCTCAAATAGAGAATTGGGCTGAAAAATCTACAAAGGCAAGAAAGTACCCTTCGGGAAGGTCCTGGTGCATTGGGATTGGACAGAATGGAGTGGTCATGCTATTAGTGCAGTGTGACTGAGGAGGCCATATGCCTGCTTGGCCCTGAGACTCTCTTTTTATCTTCTTTCTCATTGTGTCTCCTTCCTGCCACTTTCTTTTGCTTCAGGGAGGTTCAGAGAAAAGGCTTCAATTCTCCACAAGATCGCCAAGAAGAAATGTCATGTGGATGAGAACGAGCGGCAGAATGGGGCTGCCAACCACGTGGGTGAGTGCAGGGAAATATCCACCTTACACCTTTCCTAGGGGAAGTGAGGGGAGCAGAGAGGCAGGACCAGTGTGGGCACCCCTGACCGCTGCAGCACAGACCTTCCCTGCGCAACAGGAAATGAGTCCCTCTTCCCCTAGTGTGTACAGGGTATACATGGACACAGTATGTCACCAGTAACTCTAGAAGAAGTCCAAGAAGAGTAAACGTATTCTCTGGGGAACGTGAAGTAAAACCAACTCTTAACTAGTCATCCCCATTCAAGAATAGAAAATCCCTGTATTTCAGGGATTCCACATAAACAGGATACACACACGCATACACACACACATACACAATGTCATTTAATGTTTAATCAAAGGTAAGAGTCCCTGTTCTGTAAATCTTGACTGGTAACCAGATTTTTACACCCGTGACGTTGCTTATGGCACACACTTGGTCACTCCTGAACTAAGTGACAGAGTCCTTTTGAGATGATGCTAAATAAAAAAAATATTAAGAACCTTGGGTGAATAAAACTGTTTGGAGAAGTCTATTGGCTGATGTGATACAACCTTAGATGATGCTCATTTTTTAAGAATTCAGCAATAACAGCCCCCAGGTCTCTTTTCACTGACTTTTGCAGAGCTCCTGTGTGACCAGATTGTGACATTCAGACATCTTATTTTAACTTGGAACATGATGTTCCTTCTCTCCTGTCTGTAACTATAATATAGCTCTCTTATTCTAAATTCAAACTAAATTTAACCTGATCTGGATCTATGCTATAAACGAAGCTATTACCCAAGTAACTAAAATTATCTGCAGACAAAATTCAACAGCATTGCTCTCAAAATACTGACACTCCATAGAAGAGTTTCTGCCTTTCCTGTTATCCTAACTTCTACCTCAGGGAAAATTTTTGGCTGAGAAACAGTTAAGATGCAATTAGATATGAAAAGAAAAACTGGAAAGAAGTCAACTAAAATGTTAACAATAGTTACTTCCTAAAGCTGGGATTATGAGTTATATATATTTTTTCTGCTTATTTATGCTTCTATAAAGTTTTTCAGAATAAGCGTATTTTGCTTTTGTACTATAAAAATGTAAAACCACACCATGAAAGTCTACTGCATAGGTTGAGCTTTGTTTGTGATGTTTAGATTCAACTACACAAGCTATTTTTTCTGCTTCGCTTGTTGACTTGTCTTTTATGGAATGAGGTAGCTTGGATTCCTGGGCTCAGTCCCAGTCCTCCTCTTAATGACTGGCCAACCTTAGACTTGGATTTAATCTTTTTTAAGGAGGTAGGACACTTAATTCCAAGGATTCTTCTCACGTTATTGAGTCTCTGAATGACTTTGTAACTAGAAAATGTTCTTGGGTCTCAGAATGACTTTGTAACTAGAAAATAGTGTGTGTCTAATGCTTTTCAAAGTAAGTCCAATATTTATTTTCATATTTTCTTTTATTATGAACCTTCAGCCTGCTGTGTAAAAGCACTTTATAAGCTAAGATGTGCACACACAGGTTAGGTATTATGCCTGGCAGGCAGTCTCTGCTCATCTGTTCATCTCTGTTCTTGGACATCTTAACTCCCTTTTTACCCAGTATTCTGTGTTGCTAGGGTCAATTTGACCATTGCAGGCTGATCCTAAGGTTGTATCACATCAGCCAATAGACTTCTCCAAACAGTTTTATTCACCCAAGGTTCTTAATTTTTTTTTTTTTTTTTTTTTTTTTTTTTTTTTGAGACAGAGTCTTGCTGTGTCTCCCAGACTGGAGTGCAGTGGCGCCATCTCGGCTCACTGCAAGCTCCGTCTCCCAGGTTCACGCCATTCCCCTGCCTCAGCCTCCCCAGTAGCTGGGATTACAGCCACCCGCCACCACGTCCGGCTAATTTTTTGTATTTTTAGTAGAGACAGGGTTTCACCGTGTTAGCCAGGATGGTCTCGATCTCCTGACCTCGTGATCCACCCACCTTGGCCTCCCAAAGTGCTGGGATTACAGGTGTGAGCCACCACGCCCGGCTGGTTCTTAATATTTTTTTATTTAAATAACTGAATCAAGCATACTAAGATAAACTGGCATAGCCACACATAGCACATCACCACATACATATCGCTGTCACTACTAAAAACTTGGAAAGATAAAGTAAATTTGAGTTTCTATGGTTTTCCATATTTAAATCTATTCGTGTGTCTATATTCCACAACTAAATACATAAAGAAACATAAATATTTCCCTATGATTTTCAAAATTTGGCTGCTTCAAACTCAACAATTTTTATGTAACTCTCAAATTATTTTCTTAAGCACCAGTGATGGAAATGTCTAGTCCCTCTGAAGCGGCTAGAAGAAAAAAAAAAAAAGCATATTCTCATGTTTCATGAGCAGGTGATACTGCTCGGATCTGATACTGATGAGCATTCTGATACCCCCAGCAATCCTGACAGCATACTACAGCCTCATTCCATCCCAAAATCCATGATTTGACCCAAAACAGCCAGAGTGTGTGCTCTCAATAGGAACCTTTTAATTTCCCTCCCAATGAAGTCCCAGCAGACCTCAGTGGTACTGGAACATTGATCACCTGGAGGTACTCCTCTTTGTCATGACAAAAAAATTATTCTAGTGAAAGGCAGGCACTATAATAAGGATCCAAATAGTTTATGCTTCTTGGTTGCTCTGTACAAGGCACTATGCTAAGTGTTTTGTATGCATTTTCTTATTTAGTCTTTACAGAAATACTCTTTGATCATATTGTTTTTGTTAGTGGTAGTAGTAGCAACAATAATAGTAGTAGTAGTATTGTTACCATCACCCCAATTTTACAGATGAAGAAACTGAACTTCAGAGAGGTTGAGTCACTTGCAAAGGGTGAAACAGCACAAGTTGTAGATCCAGAATTTGAAGCCAGACCTGATTCCCAGTGTTACAGACTCCCAGTGCTTAACCACTACCCTAGAGTCACTTCTCAAGTGTCAAATCTGCACTTGCTGACCTTCTGGCTTTACTCTAGCTAAATGTTCTCTCTGATTCAGGAATGGCACAGCCTTTGGCCTCTATTACTTGTCCATCTCCCCCTTGCCTTGCCTGCAATAGGATGCTCAGGTGTGGAGTGTGCTAAGTAGCATTCACCAGGCTGCCCTGCCCATGGCCACCTAGGCACTGGAAGAGTTTCCACTCACAGAGCCTGAATTACAGCTGAACATAATGTCCCTTGGCGGTCAACCTGTCGAACCCCCTTATTTCACAGATAAGGTTCCCAAGTCCCAGAGGAAGAAGGGGACTAGCCTAAGGTGGCAGCCTGATCAAAGCAGAGTAAAGTCTAGGACCCTGAAGCCCTAGCTAATATCCTTTCCAGAGTACAGTATGAAAGAAAAGATATTACTGTAAGAAAATATCTGAAGGGTACAGTCCCAGGTGTAAACAATAGTATGTAGATTGGGTGTGGCTTTCATTTTAAAATGTCTATGTTCATGTTTCCTGAATAGCTAGTTGGTAAATTTGCCTAGGCTCAAGAAAGGCATACCATGGGAGCTGATACGGCCCTCAAGGTAAAATGTCATGCCACAGCGGGAAGCCAGGGTGCTATTAAGGGGGCAGGCCGTATGCTGAAAGACATGGGGAAGAACGGTAAAAATCCTTTCCCACTTGTCTCAATATCAGCCCTAGGACTTATCGCCCCTGGGACACCACTATCCTCTGCTTTAGCCCAACATTTTAAGAAGCTCTTTTCAATATTACTCTTTACCCCCATTGATTCCATTTGCTTGCTTTCTCTCTCTCTCTCTGTGTGTGTGTGTATGTGTGTGTTTAAATTATATCACAGAAAAAATTGAGCTTCCAACCAGCAACAGCACAGATGTTGAAATGACACCATCCAGTGATGCTTCAGAACCTGTACAAAATGGAAATCTCTCCCACAACATTGAAGGTGCAGAAGCCCAGGTATGGCTTTTCTCCATTGCTCTTCTGGGCTATTGTCGTAGCGTGGCAGCACAGACACTGTATTCTCCTTGGAAGCCCCAGCCCTCAGCTGTGCAGGAATCAGGTAGGGCCTTATTTATCCTTGTGTGTATTTCCCAGTGCCACCCCAGGGTCCCATAAGCAGCAACCTCTACATTTATTGAATGAATATGAATATTCTTTAAGCCACTGTTTCTCCAGGTGAGGTTGGAAGACTCATGCGTCAGCATCTCCTGAGGATGAAATGCAGATCCCTGGGCCATATGCTAGGTGTGATGAAACAGGATCACTGGGAAGCAGCACATAGGAATTAGCATTTTTAATTAGCATCCAAGGTGATTTTTGATGTATGATAAAGCTTGATACCTGCTGCAGTCTAATCCTTTCTCTGTGTCTTTAAGGTCAGTGTTAAGTAATAGAGAAACCACAGCCATCAGACCTCAGTGAGCCCCCTTTGGCTTTCTCTGTCCCTGTGGTTGAAATTAATACTCTCTGGCCCAACCCATTATTCAATGGCACAACCACTTGAACTGTTCAGTCTAGTAGTTGTAAAACCTAACATTTATCAAATACCTACTATTTGCCACAGCTTTGGTACTAGGCATTTTACATATGTATTAGTCTATTTTCACACTGCTATAGAGAACTTATGAAGAAAAGAGGTTTAATTGACTTATAGTTCCACAGGCTTAACAGGAAGCATGACTGAGAGGCCTCAGGAAACTTACAATCATGGCAGAAGGCGAAGGGGAAGCAAGCATGTCTTACCACGGCAGAGCAGGAGAGAAAGAGTGAATGGAGATGTGCCATATGCTTTCAAACAACCAGATCTCATGAGAACCCATTCACTATCATGAGAATAGCAAGGGGGAAATCTGCCCCCTGATTCAGTCACCTCCCACCAGGCTTCTCCCCCCAACACATGGGGATTACAATTTGAGATGAGATTTGGGTGGGGACACAGAGCCAAACCATATCAACATATGTTATCACCTTTAACCTCACAGCTGAAGGTGTAGGCATGAGTAGCTCCATTTTTTTTTTTTTTTTTTTTTTTTTTTTTTGAGACGGACTCTCTGTTACCCAGCGTGGAGTGCAGTGGCGCAGTCTCAGCTCACTGCAACCTCTGTCTCCTGGGTTCAAGGAATTTTCCTCCCTCAGCCTCCGGGGTAGCTCGCACCACCACACCTGGCTAACTGGTTTTTGTTTGTTTGTTTTTTGTGATGCATTTTTAGTAGAGTTGGAGCTTCATCATGTTGACCAGGCTGGTCTTGAACTTCTAACCTCAGGTGATCCACTTGCCTTGGCCTCCCAAAGTGCTGGGATTATAGGTGTGAGCCACTGCACCCGGCTAGTAGTTCCATTTTATAGTTAAGGAAACTGAAGCTCAGTGCAATGAAATAGTTAATTGGGATTACCTAGTTTGTAGATGGTAGAGCTGAGATTTCATCTCAGGACTGTCCAACTGTACCATTTCCACCACTCCCTCTAGAACACAGTTGCTCAAAACATAGGCAGAACCACCTTTGGTGCTTGTTAGATTTCTGGATCTAATCCTGATCAGGTGAATCAGAATTTCTAAGACCTGGAGCCCCAAACTTGCATGTTAATTAAGCATTTTAAAACTTGCATTTTACCTAGCTCAGTGTTTCTCAAATTTTAATGTACTTACAAATTCTCTGGGGAGGTCATATTAAAATTCAGGTTCTGAATTTGTCAGGTCTGCCATGAGGCCTAGAGTCTGCAGTTCTAATGAGCTCCCCAGTGATGCTGATGCTGCTGGTCCAAGGACCATACTTGGAGTAGCACTACCCTAAAATCTGAAAGCACTCTCTAGACAGAATTTCCCCCAATGAGCTGAAAAGTGATACAGTGCCTGCGAATAGAAACCAGACTACAGTCAATATAACCCAGCAGCCACTACTTAAGAAAAAAAAAAATGCTAATTGTTGCCTGTTACCCTTATTCTGATAGAAATTATGTATTTCTTTCCTAAGGAAAGTTCCTTAATTTAACAGAAAGAATAAAGAGCCTGCTGCTCCTTCTGCCCTTGTCTCCTCTGCCTTCAACGCTCCTTACCTTCCTGCCCAGAGCCCTGTGGTTCCTTTGCATTAGCTCAAGAGTGAGCTGGCAGAGCAGTTTATGTCCACATGGATAAGCAGCGTGTGACAGCAGGAGGCAGGCCCCAAGGACATCTGGCTGCCCTTGGGGATGGCACAATCACAGGTGTGCAGAGGGCAGCCTCATCCCCATGCCTCTCCATCTGGCTGACAGAGGGACATCTGTGCCCCTGCAAGGGAGGACCTTGCTGCAGGGGAGCAAAAGAGTCCTAGATGACCCCTCTCTGAGCAGAGCTGTGCCCCTAGGTCTCCACAAAGGAGAACGGGACAGATTTGTGCACCACCCTGCTAGGCTCAGAGTTCAAGAGCAGTCAGGTCTTCAATTGCAGTCAAGTGACCTGGACCTCAAGTGCAATCAGAACCTGGGCCTGCAGGTCACCATGGCCCTGTAGGACAGCCTAGTAGTGAATTCTAGATCCACCAGGGTCAAGTTATCTAGCTTCCCTGAGCTTTAATTTAGTCGCCTCATCTGTGAAGTACAGACAGTAACAGTACTTGCCTCATTGCAGCTATCATAAGGGTTAAATGAAATAAAGTACATAAAGCCCTTATTACAGAGTTAGATGCTAGATATTCATATTATGTATTCATATTTATCATTAAAACACCATTCAATGTATCCTTTCCCTGAAGGAGCTCATTGTACGTAAAGTGAAAAGGTTTTATGTATATAATATTTGGGGAGCATTCAGGGCATAATAATCAGTGAATGTTTGTGGTATATATGACCTGGTGTGATCTTAGAGGTCTATACAAAGTGCTCTGAGAGCCTGCCAGAGGAAGAAGTTGGTCCTAACTAGGGGAGATATAAAAACTCCATAGAAGAGGCAACATTCAAGCTGGGTGTTGATGGGTGAGTAGGAGTTTGTCCCTCAAAGAAGAAAGAAATAACCAAAGTGACAACATGTGCAAAGGTGTAAAGCCTTAAAAGGGAAAGTCGTGTTTAGTGATTAGAGAGAAAGATGATAGAACTGGAGCCTAAAATACAAGGTGAGGAGTAAGGAGATATCTACTAGAAAAGGTAAGTTGGCTTGAATTTCTTCCATTGTTTATCTAATCAGAAAATTTTGATTATTTATCTAATATGTGTCAGACAATGTACTGGGCACTAGAGATGCCCACATGTTCTAGCAAAGCAGAGAATATAAACACAACCCAATGTGATTATACATGTCCACAAAGGCCATGAACAAAACAAAGCAGCGTGATAGGATGAAAGGAAAGTGGAGAGCCTCCTGTGGGTTGGGAGATGAGGGAAGGCCTCCAAGGAAATGGCATTTGAGAACTGAGACTGAAGTTCAAGAAGGAGCCAGCCAAGGGAACAGCACCCACAAAGGCAGAAATAAACTTAGCTTGTTTCAGAAACAGAAAAATCAGTATGGCTGCAGAGAGTGGAAGGAGGAAGCATGGTAGCGACAAAGTCAGAGAGGAGGGCCAAGCAGAGCTGATAGGCCTTGTAGATCATGATAGGGAAGTTGACTTCTGTCTAGGGCAGCAAGAAGCCATTGGAAGTTAGCAGATGTGATTTGCACTTGTAAAAGATCCCTGGCGCCATGGTGTCTTAGAGGTTGGATTTGGGGGAAGGAGGGTTTATAGCAATAGTGGAGCAAAGAGGTTGTTGCAGGCGTTGAGGGAAAGAGCTGATGATGACATGTATTGGTGTGATAGATGTGGAGGAGAGGAGAAGTATGTGGATCATGAAGGACATTGTGTGCACTGCCAACCAGTCTGGACTTCACCCTCTCGGGAGTGGGGAAGTACAGAAGATTTAGAGGGAGCAGTGGCAGCATCAGATTTGTTTTATAGAAAGACAATTATCTTAGAATGGTCAAGAGGGATCAGAATAGAAAAATACTAGACAAAGGAAGGCGAGGTAAGAACCTGTTAGTTCTGGGATTGGCACACTGTGGTCCACGGGCCAAATCTGACCTGCAGCCTGTTTCTGTATGACCCATGAGACAAGAATGGGTTTTACATTTCTAAAGCTTTTTTTTTTTTTAAAAAGGAAGCAATAGCAGCATCTGTGACAGAGACCATATGGACCTCAAAGCCTAAAATATTTACTATCTGGCCCTTTACAGAAAAAGTTTGCCCATCCTTAGTTTCAACCATCTGTCTTAAAAAACAGAAAAAAAAAGGAATGAGAAGCTCTTCATGTACTGCTATGGAATGACCTCCCATACATGTTGTTTAGTGAAAAAGGCAATATGCCAAATTGTATCCAGTATATTATATTTGTACACTGAAAAAAAGGGGGAAGGGAAATAGCATATAAGCATTTGCTTGGAATGCTGTCAAGTAACTAGTCATGCTACTTGCTTCCAGAACAGGGCCCTGGGCAGTAGGAAACTGGGATGGAAAGGAAGCTTTTTAAAATGCACCATTTTATAACTTTTGAATGTTGAACCAGGCAATTGTATTACCTTTTCCAAAAAAATGCAACACTACTAAAAATAATAATGGGTTAAAGGAATACAGGAGCAGTGTACTTTGGTCACTATAACACAGACTGAGGATGGACCACCTGAATTCAAATCCTAGCTCTGCTGCTTACCAGCTGTGTAACCCTGAACAAGTGACTTAACCTGTTATCCATTTTCCCTTTCTGTGAAACAGGGGTAATAATGGCGTCTGTCTCATAGCACCGTTGTGAGAATAAATGCTCTTAGAACAGTTCTTGGCACATTGTAAGTACTGCATAGGTGTGTGCTACTATTAGCAGTACTAAGATTTTTTTAATGGCTATTGAGTAGCGCTAGTGGCAAGGCATCTATTGGTAGACCATGTATGAGCTGCAGTATGAATGGCAATGGCTGGATTTGAGAACCATTTCTGAGCCAGAATTGGGAAGATTTGGTATTGACTTGGTCATGGAAAGTGAAGAAAAGGAAGCTGCAGATGCTGCTGAGGTTTCCAGGCTGGAAAGTCTGGGTGATGGGATGAATTAGGGCTGGGCCTCCAGAGTCAGAAGGAAAATGTGAATGCAGGATGATCAGGCCACCTGAAGCACAGTTTCATGGACACGATTCAATGCCTTTTCATTTTGTTAGTTTTATTTCCTTTTGAGTTGTATTTTTAGCAAGCTCCATGAAAAGTGGGGTGTGCGTCCTGACTTTATTAATGGAAATTATGAGCGCCATGCACCATACTCATTGCTGTTATTCTCCTGAGAGTTCAGCCCGCCCTGTGTAATTAACCTGCGTTTTAAAAACCCTATTTACAAGTGAACTAATTTCACATTGTGACCTCATCTCCGAGAGGGTGCTGCCATACAGTCTTTATCGTGGCAATGGAGAGCATTTTTAAAATACTGTCTCACAGAGGAATGAAGTTTTTGCTTCATTTGTATATTCTGTGGAACCAAGAAATAGTATGACTTTTTAAATGGCTGAGTGATAATTATCTTTTCCCAGTAACTGCTGATCCAATGTTGTTGATTCCAACACTGAGAAATCTGATCTGGGATGCCACTGAGAATTTATCAACCTTCTCAAATTTTTGACGTTGAGAATTTAGCCATGTTTGAAAGACAATTCAAAGCAATATGCTCTCCCACCCAGAACCCAGCATTTTCTAACATTTCAATTTTGCCAATCTAGATGGGTGATTTGCACTTGGCCCACATACACTGCAAAACTGCCTGCCTGCTGCATCATAATCCCTGCTGCTGTGACACATCAAAACCCTTTAAATATGCTCACAAACGAGGGTAGAAGGGGGAGAGACTTGCAAATTCCTTAGTTCTAAAATCTAAAACTTCAACTTTTAATAACTGTGTCCTATATTTTCACTTAGCATGAGACAGCTTTTTTTATGTGTTTCAGTTTTTATTTCATTTCACTTCTAAGATTTCCCTCTGTCCTTAGGGAAATCAGAATTGTCCCTGCTTTGGCTAAGAGCTTCCCAGATGCACCTGTGGGCAAACAGATTTATATAAGAAAATCACATTCCTAGGAATGTGATTGATTGATTGACAGATACAGAGATAGGTAGATAGATAACACATGGTTAGAGATAGAGAACGTGTAAAATGCAAGTGCTTTTATTCTCACTTTACAATTCAAATATTACCTTGCCATATTAAGCTCTTCCTTTCTCGGGAATTCAGCTCTGACTTATTTCTCCATACTGTTATCTTTACCTAAACTCAGTGGAGTTTTTAAGATCTGCTTTTATAAAGCCTCATAATGCTGATAAAAATGTTTGAGTTTTATGTCACAAAGTGAAGAATGAGTAGGGGAAACAGGATGCAAGTGACTGTGGTTTTTAATTTCTCTTTTTAAAAAAAGAAATGCTCAAAAATATCTTCCTACTCTTAAATTTAGATCTCTGAGGTTGATTTTAAAAAACATGTCATGGCCAGGCATGGTGGCTCACACCTGTAATCAATCCCAGTTTTGGGAGGCCAAGGCAGGTCGATCACTTGAGCTCAGGTGTTCAAGACTAGCCTGGGCAACATCACAAAACCCTATCTCTACCAAAAGTACAAAAAATTAGCAGGACACAGTGGCATGCACCTGTGGTTCTAGCTACTTTGGAGTCTGAGGTCAGAGGATCACTTGAGCCCAGGAGGCAGAGGCTACAGTGTGCTGTGATCACCCTGGTACACTCCAGCCTAGGCGACAGAGGAGACCCCATCGAAAGGAAGGAAGGGTCATTATAAAAACCAACAGTTTTGTTACAGATTGTTGGAAGGAAGGGAGGGAGGGTCATTATAGAAACCAATAGTTTTGTTGCAGATTGTTGGAAGGGAGGAAGGAGGGAAGATCATTATGAAAATCAGAAGGTTTATTACAGATTGTTGTTGTCATTGTTGTTTAAAGTTGCAGCTATGATTTTAGACCCTCTTTGGAAGATTCTGTAATAAATGTTGGTCAAAAAACGTTAGCTCAGATAGGGATTTCTAAGATTATCCAAGTATTTGGTATCTGGAATTCATATGATGTCTTTCTCCCTAAAATATTATTCTTAGTAAGCAAACATTTAAGTTCTTAGCAGTGGTGAGGTTTAATACAAGGTTTGGGAACCTCCAAAGAGAAAGTCACCTTTCTAAATAGTTAAGGAGTAACAGCCAGGTCCACCATTTTGAAAGTTTGAAAATAGGCAAGAACTGCATTTCCCTGGTTTTTCAATCTCCTGGAACATCAATCAAGTATAATAAGAGGTTCTGCCACCCAAGAAGTAAAGGCATTGGTGAAAAGTGGGTGTGTGTATTTGTGTCTGACACCACTAGAACATAAGAGCAGTGCTGGGGGAGATACCAAAGCTGAAGAGTAAAAGAAGTAAGAATATCAAAAGACTCTTCATCGGACTGTTTAGTTTTTTTTAGGGTTGGGGTCTTGTACCATCACCTAGGCTGGAGTGCAGTGGCGCAATCATGGCTTACTGCAGCCTCCAACTTCTGGGCTCGAGTGATCCTCCCACCTCAGCTTCACAAGTACATAGGACTACAGGTGCACACCACAATGCCCAGTTAATTTTTTTAATCTTTTGTAGAAATGAGTCTTGCTGTGTTTCCCAGGCTACTCCCAAACTCCCGGCGTCAAGTGATCCTTCTATCTAGACCTCCAAAAGTGCTGGAACTACAATTGTGAGCCACCATAACCCAGCCCAGATTGGATTTTTTAAAGACCCGAACAGTGTTAGTGCTATGACTACCTTAGAAAAGAAATCCACTAGTGTCAGAGAAAACCCAAGACAAATTATAAAACAAGCAAAAATTAGGAATTTTTTACTGACCAGGCCTTGGCACATGGGTTCCATTTTCTGAAGTGGATTTTTTTTCTGTTAATCTGTACATACATACTTTTCAGGAAAAACTGGGGTCCAGTTTCTGTATGTGATGACCTGAAAAATATTTACCAACTGCTTAAGATGCACTCAGAGGCCTTTCAACACATTTAAAAGATGAAATAGATACAGATCAGACTCTAGAGTTTCTGCCTTAATTTGAATATTGACAAAGAATTATATATTCGCTGAGAATCTCGCTATTAAAAATGCCACTTGTCATTGTGCTTTCTGAAGGAGTTTGAAGAATGTCTATTAAATTGTTCCCATAAGATACATTATGGGCTATTAATAAAAAAGAAAAAACTCCATTACCACTGTGGAAAGAAATACTACCATTAGTATTACTGTTCCTATGAGTAATTTTAATCCAGTTGATAATAAGATGATGAAAATGGTTTTTGAATTATTTTTTATGATTCTCCAGTTGGCTTTTATGTTAGCAAATCTCTTATGGATTTTATCAGCAAGATTTACAGATTTACAAAGCCCATGAAAACAACAAAATCCAATTTACTCTAGCAATACAGAAAAAAATCCACCTCATCCATAAGTTGCACCTCAGAATCGTTGGAGCAAAATGCAAAGTGAGGGAAAACAGTTGCATTCCACCAGACTCTTCAGAAGCCATTCTGCATGATTACAGAATGGTTTCTCAGCCTCTTGGAAAAGTTAGGTCCAGACAGCTTCATCACTCACAGCAAGATATTTTGAAACCTTGATTTCGGTTCAGTCTTGTCCAAGATTAAGTTGTTTTCAGGAGGCCATTAGTGCATGAAACCTTCTCATGTTGTGTTTAGGGTGCCAAATTCTTGATTTTTTCCCATCTATATATAAAACAAACCATATGATGGTATTATAAAGGGAGTAAATTATTTTCTACCACCAGGCAAACAAAGATTTATTATTTTTAAGAAGTCTGTTTTCGGCCAGGAGTAGTGCCTCATGCCTGTAATCCTAGCACTTTGGGAGGCCAAGGCAGGCGGATCACAAGGTCAGAAGGTCAAGACCATCCTCACTAACACGGTGAAACCCCGTCTCTACTAAAAATACAAAAAATTAGCCAGGTGTGGTGGCACGCACCTGTAGTCCCAGCTACTTGGGAGGCTGAGGCAGGAGAATCCCTTGAACCTGGGCGTTGGAGGTTGCAGAGAGCCGAGATCACACCACTGGCTGGGCAACACAGCAAGACTCCATCTCAAAAAAAAAAAAAAAAAAAAAAGTCTGTTTTCCACTTAACTGTTAGCTCTGTTGGTTTAGGATGTTCACACAGAAGGCAAAACAAATGTCTCACATGGCATTGCCTTCCAAAAAGAAACACATAAACTTACCTCTTTTTCACTTATCTTATGGATAAGAGATAAGTGATAGGAAAGTAGAGGATAAGAACAGAGTACAGAGAATTAGTTGGTTAAAAAATACAAATACAGGCTGGGTGTGGTCGCTCACACCTGTAATCCCAGCACTTTGGGAAGCCAAGGTGGGCAGATCACTTGAGGTCAGGAGTTCAAGACCAGCCTGGCCAACATGGTGAAAACCCATCTCTACTAAAAATACAAAAAAAAAAAGTTAACCAGGTATGGTGTCTGGCACTTGTCATCCCAGCTATACAGGAGGCTGAGGAAAGAGAATCGCTCAAACCTGGGAGGCAGAGGCTGCAGTGAGCCAAGATCATGCCACTGCACTCCCACCTGGGTGACAGAGCAAGACTCTGTCTCAAAAAAAAAAAAAAAAAAATATATATATATATATACACACACACACACACACATACATACACAAATGCAAAGACATTGAAAAATTAAAAGAACAAAGATAAAGAGATCTTTCTAAGGCTCAGTAAAGAATAAGTGGACAAAAAGGGCAATTTAAAAATAAAGTGAACACAATGATTTATTTCAAAGCCAAAAAGATCTATTCAAAAATGAGATCTTTGAAAAAGATAAACATGCATATGGGCATTGTATTAGTCTACTGGGGCTACCAGAATAAAATACCATAGACTTGGTGGCTTAAACAACAGCTTATTTTCCCGCAGATCTGGGGGGGTTGGAAGTCCAAGATCAAGATTCTGGCAGATTCAGTCTCTGGTAATGGCTTCCTTTTTGGCTTGCAAATGGCTGCTGTCTCATTATGTCTTCACGTGGCTTTCCCTTGGTGCACATGCACCCTGAGGGGAAAGAGAGAGACATAGAGACAGAGAGAGAGCACAAGCCTTCTGGAATTTCTTATGATCCTATTGAATCAGGGCCCCACCCTTATTACCTCATTTAACCTTAATCACTTCATTAGAGGCCTCATCTCTGAATACAGCCACACTGTAGGGAGTGGAGTTTGGGCATATGAATTGGGGGTTGGAGGGAGGGCTCATAAACTTTCAGTCTATAACAGTCAGTAGGGACTGACATCAGAGTTGAGTAACTGAACTTTTCTGAATACAGCTCTCTGGTTTTCTGGCATGTGGTCTAACAGTTTTTCTTCTTCCAGACTCTCCCTGTTTTCATCCGTTTTCAAAGGGGAAAAGCAAATGATGCTTTATCCTCAGCCTTAGAGCCCTTAGGAAAGCCATCCCAGAACTCGGGTTTGCTTTGGAAGTGACTCACAGCACACCTTGCTTGGCGAGTCCTAAACTACAGTGTCAGGGTGCCAAAAGTTCATTTTCCATGTGTCACTTAGAGATTTTAAAGTCAGGTATTTGAGTCTGTAAGACCAAAATAATCCACAACCCAGTAGTGAATAATGTTATAGGTCAGTCTTCCATATTTAAATTTCAAGTATAATGTTCTATTTTCGTAATCCGTTGACATAATGAAGGCCATTAGTATGCTGACCCCACTAATTAGGCAATATGTTTAGGAAACCATGGAGGTGAAAACAACTTACTATTCCTGAGCCAGCCAGTGTTTTGGGTGGGAGTTTATAGGTATTTCTTTTGTGAAATGCGTACTGTGATTTAAGCTTACAAAATGAAGAGTGTTCTATGGAATGTTTCTGGGGAGGCACCTTTTATTTGGCAAAGAGTTGTTGATTTCAGAGCATTTCCCTCTTTCAAAGTGTGACTGTGCATTTTTGGTAATTTTACCTTCAAGAGTTCCAACTCTACCATTGTTTTCAGCTCTGCACAAAACACAGAATTAAGGTGTCACAATATTATGAGTCTTGACACCTGCTTAGCAGCTTTGTTTCTGATAGAAAGTCTACTTAAAGCTTGCCTACTGGAACAAAATCGTATTTTCTCCTTAGGGCTCTGAATTTTTCTCTTTCATCTTATTTACAAAGGCTTTCTATTTATTCATATTGCCTGAAAGAATAAGAAATTATTGATATCAGGGGACATGCCCAAGATGGCCAAATAGGAACAGCTCCAGCCTCCAGCTCCCAGTGCGAGCGACACAGAAAACGGGTGATTTCTGCATTTTCAACTGACATACCAGGTTCATCTCACTGGGGAGTGCTGGACAATCAGTGCTGGTCAGCTGGTGCAGCCTGACCAGCAAGAGCTGAAGCAGGGCAAGGCATCGCCTCACCTGGGAAGCACAACGGGGAAGGAAATTCCTTTTCCTAGCCAAAGGAAATTGAGACACACAACACCTGGAAAATCGGGTAACTCCCACCCTAATACTGCGCTTTACCAAGGGTCTTAGCAAATGGCACACCAGGAGATTATACCCCACACCTGGCTTGGAGGGTCCCATGCCCACAGAGCCTCCCTCATTGCTAGCACAGCAGTCTGAGATCTAACTGCAAGGCAGCAGCGAGGCTGGGGGAGGGGCACCCGCCATTACTGAAGCTTAAGTAGGTAAACAAAGCCACTGGGAAGCTCGAATTGGGTGGAGCCCACCACAGCTCAAGGAGGCCAGCCTGCCTCTGTAGACTCCTCCTCTGGAGACAGGGCATAGCTAAACAAAAAGCAACAGAAACCTCAGCAGAGGTAAATGCCCCTGACAGCTTTGAAGAGTGCAGTGGATCTCCCAGCATGGAGGTTGAGATCTGAGAAGAGACAGACTGCCTGCTCAAGTAGGTCGCTGACCCCTGAGTAGCCTAACTGGGACACATCCCCTACTAGGTGCAGACTGACACCTCACACCTCACACAGCTGGGCACATCTCTGAGACGAAGTTTCCAGAGCAAGAATGAGACAGCAATCACTCTCTCTTCAGCAATATTCTATCTTCTGAAGCCTCCACTGCTGATTCCCAGGCAAACAGGGTCTGGAGTGATCCTCAAGCAAATTCCAACAGACCTGCAGCTGAGGGTCCTGACTGTTAGTTTTCCTTCTAACAAACAGAAAAGACACCCACACCAAAACCCCATCAGTACGTCACCATCATCAAAGACCAAAGGCAGATAAAACCACAAAGATGGGGAAAAAGCAGTGCAGAAAAGCTGGAAATTCAAAAAATCAGAGCACATCTCCCCCTCCAAAGGAACGCAGCTCATCGCCAGCAATGGATCAAAGCTGGATGAAGAATGACTTTGATGAGTTGAGAGAAGGCTTCAGTCAATCAAACTTCTCAGAGCTAAAGGAGGAACTATATAACTAGCGCAAAGAAACTAAAAACCTTGAAAAAAGATGTGACAAATGGCTAATTAGAATAATCAATACAGAGAAGGCCATAAACGAACTGATAGAGATGAAAACCATAACACGAGAACTATGTGACAAATGCACAAGCTTCAGTAACCGACTCCATCATCTGGAAGAAAGAGTATCAATGACTGAAGATTAAATGAATGAAATGAAGCAAGAAGAGAAGTCTAGAGAAAAAAGAGGAAAAAGAAATGAATAAAGCCTCCAAGAAATATGGAATTATGTGAAAAGACCAAATCTACGTCTGGTGTGCCTGAAAGTGACAGGGAAAATGGAACCAAGTTGGAAAATACTCTGCAGGATATCATCCAGGAGAACTTCCCCAACCTAGTAAGGCAGGCCAACATTCAAATTCAGAAAATGCAAACAATGCCACAAAGATACTTCTTGAGAAGAGCAACTCCAGGACGCATAATTGTCAGATTCACCAAAGTTGAAATGAAGGAAAAAATGTAAAGGGCAGCCAGAGAGAAAGGTCGGGTTACCCACAAAGGGAAGCCCATCAGACTAACAGCAGATCTCTCGGCAGAAACTCTCCAAGCCAGAAGAGAGTGGGGGCCAATATTCAACATTCTTAAAGAAAAGAATTTTCAACCCAGAATTTCATATCCAGCCAGACTAAGTTTCATAAGTGAAGGAGAAATAAAATCCTTTACAGACAAGCAAATGCTTAGAGATTTTGTCACCACCAGGCCTGCCCTTCAAGAGACCCTGAAGGAGGCACTAAATATGGAAAGGAACAACAGGTACCAGCCATTGCAAAAACATGCCAAAATGTAAAGACCATCGAGGCTAGGAAGAAACTACATCAACTAACGAGCAAAATAACCAGCTAATATCACAATGACAGGATCAAGTTCACACATAACAATATTAACCTTAAGTGTAAATGGACTAAATGCTCCAATTAAAAGACACAGACTGGCAAATTGGATAAAGAGTCAAGACCCATCAGTTTGCTGTATCCAGGAAACCCATCTCACATGCAGAGACACACATAGGCTCAAAATAAAGGGATGGAAGAAGATCTACCAAGCAAATGGAAAACAAAAAAAAGCAGGGGTTGTAATCCTAGTCTCTGATAAAACAGACTTGAAACCATCAAAGATCAAAAGAGACAAAGAAGGCCATTACATAATGGTAAATGGTAAATTCATCAGGAAGAGCTAACTACCCTAAATATATATGCATCCAATACAGGAGCACCCAGATTCATAAAGCAAGTGCTTAGAGACTTACAAAGAGACTTAGACTCCCATTCAATAATAATGGGAGATTTTAACACCCCACTGTCAACATCAGACAGGTCAAGGAGACAGAAAGTTAACAAGGATATCCAGGAATTGAACTCAACTCTGCACCAAGCGGACCTAATAGACATCTACAGAACTCTCCACCCCAAATCAACAGAATATACATTCTTCTCAGCACCACATCACACTTATTCCAAAATTGACCACATAGTTGGAAGTAAAGCACTCCTCAGCAAATGTACAAGAACAGAAATTATAACTGTCTCTCAGACCACAGTGCAATTAAACTAGAACTCAGGACTAAGAAACTCAATCAAAACTGCTCAACTACATGGAAACTGAACAACCTGCTCCTGAATGACTACTGGGTACATAACGAAATGAAGGCAGAAATAAAGATGTTCTTTGAAACCAATGAGAACACAGATACAACATACCAGAATCTCTGGGACACATTTAAAGCAGTGTGGAGAGGGAAATTTATAGCCCTAAATGCCCAGAAGAGAAAGCAGGAAAGATCTAAAATTCACACCCTAACATGACAATTAAAAGAACTAGAGGAGCAAGAGCAAACACATTCAAAAGCTAGCAGAAGGCAAGAAATAACTAAGATCAGAGCAGAACTGAAGAACATAGAGACAGAAAAAACCCTCCAATAAATCAATGAATCCAGGAGCTGGTTTTTTGAAAAGATCAACAAAATTGATAGACCACTAGCAAGACTAATAAAGAAGAAAAGAGAGAAGAATCAAATAGATGCAATAAAAAATGATAAAGGGGATACCACCACCGACCCCAGAGAAATACAAACTATCATCAGAGAATACTATAAACACCTCTATGCAAATGAACTAGAAAACCTAGAAGAAATGGATAATTTCCTGGACACTTACACTCTCCCAAGACTAAACCAGGAAGAAGTTGAATCCCTGAATAGACCAATAGCAGGCTCTGAAATTGAAGCAATAATTGATAGCCTACCAACCAAAAAAAGTCCAGCACCAAACGGATCCACAGCATAATTCTACCAGAGGTACAAGGAGGAGCTGGTACCATTCCTTCTGAAACTATTCCAATCAATAGAAAAAGAGAGAATCCTCCCTAACTCATTTTATGAGGCCAACATCATCCTGATACCAAAGCCTGACAGAGATACAACAAAAAAAGAGAATTTTAGACCAATATCCCTGATGAACATTGATGCAAAAATCCTCAATAAAGTACTGGCAAACCAAATCCAGCAGCACATCAAAAAGCTTATCCACCATGATCAAGTGGGCTTCATCCCTGGGATGCAAGGCTGGTTCAACATAAGCAAATCAATAAATGTAATCCAGCATATAAACAGAACCAAAGACAAAAAACACATGATAATAGATGCAGAAAAGGCCTTTGACAAAATTCAACAGCCCTTCATACTAAAAACTCTCAATAAATTCGGTATTGATGGAACTTATTTCAAAATAATAAGAGCTATTTATGACAAACCTACAGCCAATATCATACTGAATGGGCAAAAACTGGAAGCATTCCCTTTGAAAACTGGCACAAGACAGGGATGACCCCTCTCACCACTCCTATTCAACATAGTGTCTGAAGTTCTGGCTAGGGCAATCAGGCAAGAGAAAGAAATAAAGGGTATTCAATTAGGAAAAGAGGAAGTCAAATTGTCCCTGTTTGCAGATGACATGATTGTATATTTAGAAAACCCCATTGTCTCAGCCCAAAATCTCCTTAAGCTGATAAGCAACTTCAGCAAAGTCTCAGGATACAAAATCAATGTGCAAACATCACAAGCATTCTTATACACCAGTAACAGACAAACAGCCAAATCATGAGTGAACTCCCATTCACAATAGCTTCAAAGAGAATAAAATACCTAGGAATCCAACTTACAAGGGATGTAAAGGACCTATCTCTTCAAGGAGAACTACAAACCACTGCTCAGTGAAATAAAAGAGGACACAAACAAATGGAAGAACATACCATGCTCAGGGATAGGAAGAATCAATATTGTGAAAATGGCCATACTGCCAAAGGTAATTTATAGATTCAATGCCATCCCCATTAAGCTACCAACGACTTTCTTCACAGAATTGGAAAAAACTGCTTTAAAGTTCATATGGAACCACAAAAGACCCTGCATTGCCAAGACAATCCTAAGCCAAAAGAACGAAGCTGGAGGCATCACGCTACCTGACTTCAAACTATACTACAAGGCTACAGTAACCAAAACAGCATGGTACTGGTACCAAAACAGAGATATAGACCAATGGAACAGAACAGAACCCTCAGAAATAATACCACACATCTACAGCCATCTGATCTTTGACAAACCTGACAAAAACAGAAATGGGGAAAGGATTCCCTATTTAATAAATGGTGCTGGGAAAATTGGCTAGCCATAAGTAGAAAGCTGAAACTGGGTCCTTTCCTTACTCCTTATACAAAAATTAATTCAAGATGGATTAGAGACTTAAAGGTTAGACCAAAAACCATAAAAATCCTAGAAGAAAACCTAGGTAATACCATTCAAAACACAGGCATGGGCAAGGACTTCATGTCTAAAACACCAAAAGCAACGGCAGCAAAAGCCCAAATTGACAAATGGGATCTCATTAAACTAAAGAGCTTCTGCACAGCAAAAGAAACTACCATCAGAGTGAACATACATTCTGTAGGCAACCTACAGAATGGGAGAACATTTTTGCAATCTACTCATCTGACAGAGGGCTAATATCCAGAACCTATAAAGAACTCAATCAAATTTACAAGAAAAAAGCAAACAACTCCATCAAAAAGTGGGTGAAGGATATGAACAGACACTTCTCAAAAGAAGACATTCATACAGCCAACAGACACATGAAAAAATGCTCATCATCACTGGCCATCAGAGAATTGCAAATCAAAACCGCAACGAGATACCATCTCACACCAGTTAGAATGGCAATCATTAAAAAATCAGGAAACAACAGGTGCTGGAGAGGATGTGGAGAAATAGGAACACTTTTACACTGTTGGTGGTACTGTAAACTAGTTCAACCATTGTGGAAAACAGTGTGGCGATTCCTCAAGGATCTAGAACTAGATGTACCATATGACCCAGCCATCCCATTACTGGGTATATACCCAAAGGATTATAAGTCATGCTGCTATAAAGACACATGCACATGTATGTTTATTGTGGCACTATTCACAATAGCAAAGACTTGGAATCAACCCAAATGTCCATCAGTGATAGACTGGATTAAGAAAATGTGGCACATATACACCATGGAATACTATGCAGCCATAAAAAAGGATGAGTTTGTGTCCTTTGTAGGGACATGGAGGCAGGCAGCTGGAAACCATCATTCTCAGTAAACTATCACAAGAACAGAAAACCAAACACTGCATGTTCTCACTCATAGGTGGGAATTGAACAATGAGATCACTTGGACATGGGAAGGGAAACATCACACACCAGGTCCTATTGTTGGGAGGGGGGAGGGGGGAACGATAGCATTACAAGATATACCTAATGTAAATGACGAGTTAATGGGTGCAGCACACCAACATGGCACACGTATACATAGGTAACAAACCTGCACATTGTGCACACGTACCCTAGAACTTAAAGTATAATTTAAAATAAAAAAGAAAAAAAAGAAATTATTGATATCACTAAAGTCAATGAATGCTTGATAAATATTGGATAAGTGGACAGATGGAGGTACAAAATTTTTGCATTTTCCACCTTCAAATCAAATAATTGAATTATAGAATCATATTGCTGGAAATGTTATAATTCACCTAGTCAAGCTTTTTTTCTCCTACATGTCTTTGAAGAAATTGTTTTCCTAAATATTTACTTTAAATAACTGACATTTGTTTGAGTGTTCACTATGCGCCAAACACTATTCTAAGTGCTCTTCCTGGATTATCCTAGTTAATTTTATAACAACGATGTTACAAATTCCATTCTTTTACATTTAAGACAGCCTTGGGCTTGACTTCCTATTTAGTAGAAAACCATATGAAAAGTGTGTCTTTGTCTCTCGATCCCCTCTCCAACCATCCCTGCAATTAGGTAAGACACTCTCAAGATGTCTTCTCCTAGGAGCCTCCCACACACTCACTATAGGCACACACTTTTTTACCAGTTTCCAAGGAAATCTAATTGGAAAAATAAAACATGCCACCTTTGTCAGAGAGAGTATTTTTAATGCTTCAATAATGAAAGAGGAGGGAGGTAGGAGGAGAAGCAGATAGTTCCTTGTTTAAAGATGATGCTGTTTTTGTTGTGCATATTCTTCTCATGGGGCTCTGTTGGCCTTTGAACACTGAATGTTGGAGTCTGAAAATAACCTATTTCCTCTTTCAGTTCTTGCTAAAGTTAGCCCCAGGAAAGTTTATTGTTATAAAGGGCTTAATCCATCTTCTACAATGTCCCCCAGATATCCATTTTAGAAGTAGCCAGAGCCAGATTATCCACAGTTAATGGGAATCAGGGGTGACATCAGCAATGAAGTGCACATAAAATCACAAGCCCTCATTTTGGCCATAGCGCACTTGGTTGCCACCTCCTTCTACCTCAAACTGAGCTAAATCTCTACTTTTTTCTTGGGTAGAGATGCTAAAGAACAAGTCTTTCTTCCTAACTTATATTTGAAGTCCTGATATTCACTGATGACTTAGCACCTGCACTTCATTTTTAAATTTGCACCTAGGAACTTGGAGATGTTACTCAGTGAGCTAAAGGAGAGAAGAGGGCATCTCAGTGGCCCCTACTCTCCACACACCCCCAGGTCTGCCCTTCATTTCACTTTCAATGCTGCTGTGGATGTTACGTGACTCTGAGAAAAGGAAAGGAATACAATATTCAGATGTTTATCAGCTTTTTAAAGAAATATCACACCCATAATCCCAGCACTTTGGGAGGCCAAGGCAGGGGGATCACTTGAGTCAGCCTGGGCAACTAAGTGAGATCTTGTCTCTACAAAAAATAAACAAAAATTAGCCATGGTGGTACATACCTGTAGTCTCAGCTACTTGGGAGGCTAAAGTGGGAAGACTGCTTGAACCCAGGGAGATGGAGGCTGCAGTGAACTGAGATCATGCCACTGCAATCTAGCACTCTAGTGTAGGTGACAGAGTGAGACCCTGTCTCAAAAAAATAAAAATAAAAATAAAAATAAAAATAAAAAAATAAAAAGAAAGAAATGTGAGCCATTCAGACCATTAGAAATTAGATTTAGGCTCAAGAAAATAGGAAAAAAAAAAAAGTCAATTAAATGCTTCATTGCCGGGGTCTGACCCACAGACCCAGGCTGCACAACAGATGAATAACATACTCAGACACCGATATTCAGTGAAAGAGCAGCTAGGGGGCCAGGCCACTCACAGAGCTGTGGCAGCCACACGCCTTGACTATCTGGCCCAGCCAGCATTTTTTCAGCGCAGATTTAATGACAAAGGTTTTGAGTCAACACCACTAGAGGGTAATTACACACAGATGATTAAAGGCAAGGTTTCTGGAGACATGAGTAAACAAATTATTCAGATAAACTCCCTTGTATTATTGTACCTACTTCTCGCCCTCTGCCCCAGGATAAGAGCCACTGCTTTCAGCTCATTCTCCCCCAAAGCTTTGTAAACCGCCCCCGATCCCTGGGCCTTCCAAGAAGGTTTGCTTCTCTTTCCTATAATTTCCTCTTACAATTTTTTCCACCACCCTGACTGAACTGTTACACTTCATGTTTGCTATACCTAGCTTTTATTTTAATAGATTAAATTTATTACAAAACAAAGCTGAGAAGCCTGGTATAACTGGATGTAAAAACCATTTGTATCTATTTTTAGGACTGAGGAAAGGAGGGAGTGTGGAATAGGGGAAGATCCTTAAGCTGGGAGTTAGGGGTTACTGAGGGTTGGCCTGGCACTGCCACTTTTCTTCAACAGGTCACTCCATCTCAGGTTCCCTACCCATCAAATGGAAGGGGCTGGTCTCAAGGACAAGACTTTTCCAATTCTGAAATTCTGGAGCTCCTTCTCTTGGGGCCTAAAGCTCCTGCTCTAAAGGACTGCAGACATCTATGATTGCAGCTTGTCTGTTGTGATCTATTATTGTCCATATGATTAACTGAGTAACAAGTTCTTGTACAGGAAGGTAACCCACATTAAAACATCCCAGGAGACAATTAAGCTCTGCCTTGCAATAAGATAGTGTTTAAGGTCTGGCAGGGCCTAGAAGCAGTGAGATGCACTAATGTTTTTAAAGTCAATGAATTATGTTTTTACATAAATACGTAAGTGCTGACATTCTATTTTGACCCAGCATCATGCCACACTGAAAGGGCTTCCCAATGATAAGAGGTGGCACTCCTAAGTGTTGAAGTGAGCCGGGAGAGAGATGTAAGAACTTCCCTCCCAGCCTGAATCAAGCCTCAACTGGGATTTAGGCAAATCTGGGTGATCCTCTGAGATTGCTCCTTGTGAACTGGTGTTGAGATGTTATTACCAGTCAATAAAACTGAACTTGAATTAGGCCTATTTTCAGATGCCTCCTGGATTTTCACTTTAATTCTCTGACAGGAGAGATTGTGTTAAAGCAGGTTCTCCTTCACTCTGGAATCTTGCTCAGTGCCCTTCACAGACAAAAACAAATAAGAAACTGCGTTGCCTCCAAGAAATATTTTTCTGGCTTCTGAGGCAACCTCTGAACTAGTGAATCCAGCTCAGGCCCCTCCACCGAAGACCTGATGTTTATTTGGGGGCAAACATCTATACCAAATTCACGTGGAAAAAGTGTAAGATGCACATGCAAAGAAGCTGAATGGATTCTCATGATGCTATGAGAATCTGGACCGGCTACTGCTGTACCTCTCCCATTTACCAGATAAAAAAAAAAGGCAAGCTGATTTTACCCCTTCCAGTAGATGCTAACTGACCTCTGAAACTCTTCTCTTCTGTGCTCCGTAAGAGTTCTGATGGCCGAACCTCCAGATTTCAACCTCCAGTATTGATAAATGAGTCCTAGAAGGTGGTTATCCATTTGTTACCAGTTGTCACTTAGAATAACATTTATATTCTCTTTATCAAGTCTTTTTTTTTTTCTTTGAGACAGAGCCTCTGTTGTCAGGCTACAGTACAGCAGCGAGATCTCAGTTCACTGCAACCTGTGCCTCCTGGGTTCAAGTGATTCTCCTGCCTCAAGCCTCCTAAGTAGCTGAGATTGCAGGCACTTGTCATCACACCCAGCTAATTTCTGTATTTTTAGTAGAGATGGGGTTTCACCATGTTGACCAGGCTGGTCTCGAACTCCTGACCTCAAGTGATCCACCTGCCTTGGCCTCCCAAAGTGCTGGGATTACAGACCTGAGCCACCGAGCCCGGCTCTCAAGTCTTTTCAACCTGATACAGTTACACTAAAATTTCTATTACACCACTGAAGAATGTTACATTTCTTTAGTCCTGCCTCAGCTTTTTTCACAAGATTCGAGGCTACTTACAAAAATACGTCTAATGAAAAAGGATAAAATGAATGGTTTTGAGAAAATACAGCTCAGGATGAGAAAGGACAGTAGTAAGACTGGAACACGGTGAGCACAGATCCAGCACTGTCATTGTTGGGTGCATGACTTGGGCAGACTTTCCTATAAACAGCGAGAAAACCCATGTGAAGTCCCGCATTTTGACACCTAGTCTAGTGTTTACATGTGGTCCCCTGACCTGCATTAATAAGATATCTTATAGAGAGACCAGATTCCTGCTTCCTGTGTAATTCATAGAGCGATCCCAGGCTGCTCAGTAAACGAAGTCACAGCATGTGGGTGCCTTTGTCCCAGAAGCATTGCAATCAATCGTAAGTTTCAGATTGTCTCTCAAGTCAATATAGGCAGTCCAGGGCTCGAATGGCCCTTGATGGGTGTCAGAAACTCAGAGCCTCACATATTGTTCCTCTACCCCATGGCCCAAGATTTTCTTCTGCTGTGGGCAAAATGTCCCCTCCAGCCATCAGGAAGGAGGACGGAAGGATACACCCCCACGCTTTAAAGACAGATCTAGGAAGTTGTGTGGCAGACACTCGAATACATCCTTTGGCCAGAACTTAATCACATTGCCACACCTGGCCAAGAAGGCTGAAATTATTCCAGGCCTAGCTAAAAGCAAGCTTTCTATTTGTTAAAGCCAAAAGGCAGTACTGTCGTCCCATGGTATCCATGGGGGATTGGTTCCAAGATCCCCAAGGATACCAAATTCCATGGATGCTCAAGCCCCTGATATAAAATGGGGTAGAATTTGCATGTAACAAATATATATCCTCCCATATCCTTTAAATCATCTCTAGATTGCTTAGAATTACTAATGCAATGTAAATGCTATGTAAATAGTTGTTACACTGTATCGCTTTTTATTTGTAACACTTTTTATTGAAAGTTACTTTACCACAGTTCTGGAGGCTAGAAGTCCAGGCTCCAGGCGTTGGCAGGGTTGGTTTCCTCGGAGGCCTCTCTCCTTTGCTTGCTGGCACCACCTTCCTGCTGTGCCCCCATCTTCATGTGGCCTTTCCTCTGTGCACAGGAACCCCTGGTGTCTCTCCAGGTGTCCTGATCTTCTCCTGTAAGGACACCAGGCAGATTCGATTAGGACCCACCCTAGTGGCCCTGTTTTAACTTAATTACCTCTTTGAAGATCCTATCTCCAAATAAGTCACATTCTGAGGTACTGATGGGGAGAGGTGGGGGTTGCAGCTTCAACATATGAATTTGGTTGGGGAGGAAGGAAGGGGCATGATTGGGAGGAACACAATTCAGTCCACAATAGGCAGAATAGATATAGGAAGACAAGCAGTAGTCTCTTGCCACGTAACCTGCCAGCATCCCTGTAACTGGATAAATACTGCAGTAATTCTTTGGAATCTTCTGTTCTGTCTCACCTTTTAAATCCAAGACTCCTCGAAAGCACGAGTCCCAGAATTAAATGCAGTGCTTTGCACCTGTAGGTGCTCAGTGACTGCTTGCAGGTGTTGGTGGTGACTGCTCATGGAATCACAGCCTGAGCAGACACTGGAACTCAGGATTCCTGATTCTCTACCACCTACTCCGCCCAGCATGCTGCACTGGCTCTTTTAAGTTCTGACAACCAACACACCACCACCCACCATGTGGGAACTTAAAGTCATATGTTTTTGTGTCAGATTTTTCATATCAAAGATTACAAGGCCCTAAAGCTTTACACAATTCTAGGGCTTCTACAGAGACCCCAGCAGATATCAAACTATTTTAAGCCCTTATATCAAAAGCCATTTGAATCCTTTCTGGACCATTTTGCTTTGTTTTGTTTTCTATGGACACTCTGCAGAAGTTTTAGGAGGTAAGGGTGAGTTGTCACAAGGTCAAAGCCAGCATATCACAACTCTAGGAAAAGTTGGAAGATCGCTGCCCTAACCTCAGTTGCCTCTCCCCTGGAGCATCCAGTTTGAACAAAGACAAAATGAGCCTCAAACTTGGAACAGTATTTTTTTCTTCCACTTCCCTAACCAGCTTGCAAGCTGCCTCCCATTGAGTCAGAGTGAGACTTTACTTGGCAAAGACAATTTCACCTAATGTATGCCAACAGCCTTGTTCCTGGGGTACCTCTCAAATCCACCCCAGGATTCTAGGCTCCCGTACTTCCCTGTAGCAGAACTTGGCCCCCAGGAGGCTGTGAAGTTTCCATGGAGGGCCCTGTTGGCACAGCCTGAGACATAGTCTCTTCTCCTAATCCATTTCTGCCCTAGCAACAGCTACCTCCAATGCAGCTTTGGAAGCTGTACAATATAGCTAATTGTTTGCATTGGACAGTAGTGTGTTTAGAGCTTATACATCCAAACAGACTATTATTTTCTGCTATTTGCTAGTGGCAATGCCTGCCTGGTGACTTTGGCAGATGGAGAAAGGAGCTAATCCGTAGGTTATAAGCAGAAGGGTTATTGATGAAATGTCACCATCTGTTGGTGTCATTAAAATGATATGAGTCATAAAGAGTTGCTTTTGTGTTTTATCAGAAAATGGTTAGCTTGAAGTTGAGAGAGAAGTTGCTAGATTGTGGATGGTAGTGATGAACAGAGCTCAGGGGAGGCATCAATCCCAGAACGGGGAGGAGCCTTAATGAACTCATCAGCTTGATGGGTCTTCAGGGAAGCTGACTGACCCCTCTGCTCGAAAAAAAAAAAAAATCATCTCTCATGTGAGATCGGGTATTTATTAAGAATGATGCAATGCCCCAAGGCTCCCATGCCTATTTCTGGGACAACTTCCAGGAGGTAAGGGGAAACTCATTCATTTGGGTTAAACAAGAAGGATCGTACCTGGGAGGGAACAGACAGGAAAACATACCTGTCTCCTTAATCCACATTGGCCCCATGACACAAAGATTATTCACGTAGCTAGCTGACACCTTGGGAGGCTGGTGAGCCCAATAGGGAATGATATTCTGTACACCTGCTATATCCACAAGGAAGAGACAGAGGTGGCATAGAAGAGGGACCAGAGCCAGCACACCAAGCTTCCATCAAAGATTTCTTCCATTTCAGGATGGAAGAAAGCAATGGATGGAATAATATGTGAATTGCATAGCAAAGAAACAGGGAGTGTGAGGTGTGTATTTAATAAGGATCCAGGGCACCAAACTAAACTGTGCCAACTTCCTGATTCTGCCTTATTATTATACCTAATCCCTTTAAATTCCATCATGTTTGCTGTTTACAAATTCTTTTACCCACTGCCAAGGACATATACCCAAAGCAGAAGAACCTGTTGTTACCAACCTTTTTCAACATGGCCTGGCATCCCTTTTTTAAATTATTATTTCAAATTGTAACCCCTAGAGAGAGTTGAAGAGATTGTATAAACCACTACACATACTTTCGGCAGTACCTCAGGTTTCCCAGGTCAATAAACAAGACGTAGCATTGCTCGAGGCCAGCAGACCTGAGCCTGCCCCTCCTGCCACCTCTGTAGGGACACAGGTGCTGGAGGGGTGCTCTGTTACTGTTTGAAAAGTGTGTGGTGCTGGAAGCAAAAGCCCCAGGGGTGGGAGCTTTCTAAAGTTATTTATATGGTCTCAAAAGGAAGCATCAGTGGAAAAGTTCCTGTTGATATTTTTAGATCTGATGCGTGGTCCACTGCTGCACTTTCATTTTTAAACAAGCAGGGAAGGGAGTGATTGATGATGTCTACAGTGCTGTTTTGGAAGTGTTGAGGGCTCAGCTGACAGTCTAATAGTCACCCCCTGCTGGGCCCAGATCCTCCATCTCTTCCAGCCCTGACTTCAGAAGCTACTGACTTCAGTGGCTGACAAATAAAACGCTGGCCACTGGCTGCCAAGTCAGAGACTCTGAAGTTTGTTCCCTGGCTCCAACACCCTGTGCAGGTTTAATGTCTTGCTCGACTTCTACCTTCTGTTCTGAGGACTGAGGCATATGTTTGCATAAGTTGTCTTTGGCTGCAAGTACAATGGCTTAGAACTTAACTGTGGTTAAGCAGGTGACTAACTGACAACCTGAGAAGGGTGTGAGGGTGAGAGGGAGAAATGAAGAGAGGTCAGTCAATGGGTACAAACTTACAGTTAGATAGAAGAAATCAGTTCTAATGTTCCTTAGGAGACTAGGGTGACCATAGCTAGCAACAACACGCTGTATGTTTCAAAGCTAGAAGAGAGGGCTCGGAATATTACCACATGTAGAAATGATAAACACTCAAGGTGATGGAGACCCCAAATACCCCGACTTGATCATTACACATTCAATGCATGTAAAAAATACACGTACCCCATAAATATGTAAAGTATCAATGAAAGAAAAAAAACACAACTACACAAAAATCTACGCACTTAGTTATTCCAAGGCCAGTGGGAAGTTAATCTCTCTTAGTAGTATTACTGAATTGTTTCTGTGGTTACTTTCATTGGCCTGATGAAAATCAGTGTTCAAAACACAAAAGAGAAACAAAGAAATTTTAATTTTTATCAGTGTTCTCCTTCCCCAGGAGCCTGAAGCTTGTGGCTCTGTCTTCAAGGAAATGGAAAGATGGGGGAGATGGTGGTCATCAAGTCTTTTCCTCCACAGATAGTTTCTTATAAGAAGCTCGTGAATTGTACTTGTAAGCCCACTCCAGTTGAACAATCAGTTGATGAACATGAGAAGCTGAAGAGCATTCAAGAGAGAAAAGAAAATTCTTACATGCTCATGGCTGGGCAATGTATTATTTGTTCCTAGGACTCAGACTGTGACAAATGAGGTTTTCTTACAAACCTCAAAAACACACATATGAAGCTACTGGAATGAGTCCAGAAAACTCCTGATAAGACATGGAGCTTTCCCCTTGTTCTGTGCTCCTGCTGTTGTGCCTGTGTACATTTAACATTTTTGTTTGTTTAATTTTACCTCTTTTTCTGCCACAGACCACAGAGACAGCTGATGATGAGGAGGACCAGCCTCTTAGCCTTGCCTGGCCTTCTGAAACCCGCAAGCAAGTCACATTTCTGATCGTTTTCCCCATAGTGTTTCCTCTCTGGATTACCTTACCTGATGTTCGCAAACCTGTAAGTAAAGCATTTTTAAAATAGTTTCCTTGTAAAACGTATGGTACATAACAGGGTGCATAGCCTGCTTCAGTTTGCGTTAAAAGGAAAAAGGAAATACACTTGTATCAAAATTTCACATGTACCGCAAAAATAGGTACAACTATTATGTAACAAAAAAAATTTAAGGAAAGAGAAAGTGACATATAAGAAGACACAAATTTCTCTCAGCAGACACACAATCATACTGATTGTTCAAGTTATCAAATCTGCATAACAAACTACCCCAAAACTTAGTGGTGTGAAACAACCATCATTTTAGTCTGCCCTTGGATCCTGTCGATCAGGAATTTGAATAGGACACATTGTGGATGGCTTGTCTCTGCTCCATAATGTCTGTGGCCTGAGTAGGAAGACTTGAAGGGTTACGTGTATCTCATCTTGGGGCTACAATCATCTGGAGGCTTCTTTGTCGTTTCTGGCACCTGGGCAGAAATTATTCAAAGACTAGGCTCAGCTGGGACTGTCTACTGGAATGCCTAAACATGGCCTCTTCATGTGACTTGGGCTTCCTCACAGCATGGTGGCCTCAGGATAGTGAAATGTTTTATGTAAGAGGTGAGTCAGGACTCCAAGAGTGAGTGTTGCAGTGACAGAAGGCAGAAGCTGCATGGTCTATGATGATTCAGTCCCAGAAGTTACATAGATTCACTTCTGCTATGCCCTACTGACCAAAGCAGTCATAAGTGTGTCTTGATTAAAGGGGAAGGAGACAAAAAGTTTACGTAGAATACATCAGTGTCATGTAGCATATCACTCTCCTGTTGGGAAGAGTGTCAAAGAATTTGCAACTGTGTTTTAAAACCACCACAGTGATTGTCTCTGAGAAGGTGAGAAGGGCAACTGAAGGTCTGAGGCAGGAAGGTTACTCACATTTTCTTGAGCATTCTTGTGACTATGAACATTATTAATTAATTCAAAAAATGTAAAGAGATGCATTTGTGTAATATAAATGCCTACATGTCTGATGTTCTCTCTCTTATGTTACTATCATTACTTTAATCGATTTTATTATCTACCATTATCATGTACTGGGTGCTCCGAACACAACATCAGCCAAGTACACTCTGAGTGTAGACCATATCAAGAGTATACCCCCACCCACTATTGTTGAAGTGAGTTCTTGGGCCATTAGCCCCAGAGGTGAAAGAACTAATGAGAGAAGGAGAAACAGCTCTACTTAGTATGGCACCACACATACAAACTCATTCAACAAAACTGTATACCTAATATGCATCAGATTCTGTACTAAGTGTTCCCCGTGAGAGTCTCATTTCTGCTTGGAACAGCGTACAGTATACTCAGAAATCCAGTCCATCCCAGGGCTGGCCCTTGCGGGAAGCAATGAGAGAAGCCCCAGCAGCTACCCTGCCCATGCTTCAGGGACTGGCTCTCAAAGGGGGACTGCACAGGGAGGAGAGCATTGTGGACAGCTCCACTTTCTTGTTCTGTGCATCAGCCAGGGCAGTTGTCATAAGCCAGGTAACAACTGCCTTGATTGATTCCTGTTGGTTTGCCAGCAGCTGCCAGTCAGGAGGCTTTGATCTTCTCTAATACCTTCTGGATCTTTCAATTCAGATTGGCAAGAGGATGAACATTTTGCCCACCTTTATTCTAAAAGTCCTTCCCAACCCTGAGAGCCCAGGGCCTTGAATTATTGGCCCACAGTAAACTATATTATGTAATTTCAGGAAACGTCTAGGGTAGGAATATGTATATTGTTGGCATAAATAGAAAAACTTAGGCACAAAGAAATTAGCTAATTTATACCTAGTCATTTCCTAGAAAGTAGGGCTGAGATCCAGACCCAGGTCTATGTGACCACATGGCTTTGGCTTTGCTTCATATTTAGTGATGCCAGAAAGTAGAAAAAAAATCATTTTTTAAAAAAATCATTTCTAAAAGCACTCGGAATAGAATATTTTGATAACTTTCAGCATAATTTATCATTAAGTCTTCAAGAGCTCCTTCATTTGAAAAAGACAGAAGAAAAACCCCATCCCATTAGCCTGGCCCTTAAATAATACAGCCTAGTGGAGAGCCATGTCTTGTCAAGTATACAACAAGAAAGGACATCTTGTAGGGACTCCCAACAGTATAGGTTTCCTGGTAAAGGATACATGACACAGGTGTGGCTCACTTAAAGCAATATTTAAGTTTCTTTATTCAAGATACCATTGTACAGCATCTGCACTATGCAAAGGCCTGGCTTCCTGAAAACCCACAACCAAACAGCTGAATGTGTTTGATTTTTCTTGGCTCACACCACATTGACATTTCTAAGATATGCATGTATTGTCTCTAGTGTCTCTCTCTCTCTCTCCCACCCCCCCGCCCCCATTGCTCTACTGTTTAGTCCAATGCTTTTGTTTGGCCCTAGGGAGGAAAATCAGGGAGACAGATACAGTTTTCTAAATTCCCAAAAAGGGTTTCATGTGGTGTGGCCCCCAGCAGAGTGAGCAGATTGGTTGATGAGAGGATGTTTGCATACAACCATTGAGGCACTCAGGAAGATGTGCAGGAATGGGAGGAAGATGCTAGTAAGTCAAGGCCCTTGACTCTCACGGGTGGGAGGAACTCAGAGAAAGGGCTGGCAAAGTGTTTATCCTCTTGGTAATCTGAGTTGAAAGGTCAAAGAAGCTTTTAGAGAAGATCAAAAGCTCCCAACTGGTAACTTTTGGAAAACCAACAAAAATCAATCAAGGCAGTTGTTACCTGGGTCATGACAACTGCTCTGGCTGATGCCACAATCCTGAGAGGCACAGAGCAAGAAAACAGAGCCGTCCCCAGTCCTCTGCTCCCTGTGCATTCCCCCTCTGAGAGCCAGCCCCTGCAGAATGAGCAGGGTAGCCAGCGGGGCTTTACCTCATTGCTCCCCCAAGTGCCAGCCCTGGAATGGACTGGATTTCTTTTCTTTTTCTGAGTATAATCTCTGTTGTTCCAAGCAGAAATAAGACTTTTATGAAGAACACTTTGGTTTTTTTCAACTGCCTTCTCAAATATTTATTGAGCACCTATTATGTGCCAAATACTGGGCCTTAGCCAGTGTTTAAGAGATATAAAGACAGGATTGCTGGCAAGATGGCAAAATAGGAACAGCTCCAGTATGCAGCTCCCAGCGAGATCGACACAGAAGGCAGGTGATTTCTGCATTTCCAACTAAGGTAGGGTGTGGGACGTCACCTCACCTGGGAAGTGCAAGGGGTCAGGAAATTCTCTCCCCTACACAAGGGAAGCTGTGGAGGGACTGTGCCATGAGGAACAGTGCACTCCGGCCCAGACACTGTGCTTTTCCCACAGTCTTTGCAACTCACAGACCAGAAGATTCCCTCCGGTGCCTATGTTACCAGGGCCCCGGGTTTCAAGCACAAAACTGGGCGGTCATTCAGGCAGACACTGAGCTAGCTGCAGGAGTGGTTTTTTTCCATACTCCAGTGGTGCCTAGACACCAGTGAGACAGAAGTGTTTATTCTCCTGGAAAGAGGAATGAAGCCAGGGAGCCAAGTGGTCTGGCTCGATGGGTCCCACCCCCACGGAGCCCAGCAAGCTAAGATCCACTGACTTGAAATTCTTGCTGCCAGCATAATAGTCTGAGGTCGACCTGGGATGCTTGAGCTTGGTGGGGAAGTGATGTCCACCATTGCTGAGGCTTGAGTAGGCAGTTTTACCAACACAGTGTAAACAAAGCCACTGGGAAGTTCAAACTGGGCAGAGCACACTGCAGCTCAGCAAGGCCTCTGTGGCCAGACTGCTTCTATAGATTCCTCCTCTCTGGGAAGGGCATCTCTGAAAAAAAGGCAGCAGCCCCAGTCAGGGACATATAGATAAAACCCCCATCTCCCTGAGACAGACCACCTGGGGGAAGGGGCACCTGTGGGTGCAGCTTCAGCAGACTTAAACATCCCTGCCTGCTGGCTCTGAAGAGAGCAGCAGATCTCCCAGCACAGCATTCAAGCTCTGCTAAGGGTCAGACTGCCTCCTCAAGTGGGTCCCTGACCCCCGTGTATCCTGACTGGGAGACACCTCCCAGTAGGTGCCAACAGATACCTCATACAGGAGGGCTCTGGCTGGCATGTGGCAGGTGCCCCTATGCGATGAAGTTTCCAGAGAAAAGAACAGGCAGCAATCTTTGCTGTTCTGCAGCCTCCACTGGTGATACCCAGGCAAACAGGGTCAGGAGTAGACCTCCAGCAAACTCCAGCAGACCTGCAGCAGAGGGGCCTGTTAGAAGGAAAACTGAGCCAGGCACGGTGACTCACACTTGTAAACCCAGCACTTTGGGAGGCCAAGGCAGGCAGATCACGAGGTCAAGATATTGAGACCATCCTAGCTAACATGGTAAAACTCCGTCTCTACTAAAAATACAAAAAATTAGCCAGGCATGGTGACGGGTACTTGTAGTCCCAGCTACTCAGGAGACTGAGGCAGGAGAATGGTGTGAACCCGGGAGGCAGAACTTGCAGTGAGCCGAGATCGTGCCACTGCACTCCAGCCTGGGCAACAGAGCAAGACTCTGTCTCAAAACAAAAAAAAAAAAGGCAAACTAAAAAACACAAAGGAATAGCACGTCCACTCAGAGATCCCATCCGAAGGTCACCAACTGCAAAGACTGAAGGTAGATAAATTCATAAAGATGGGGAGAAAGCAAAAAGGCTGAAAATTCCAAAAACCTGAATGCATCTTCTCCTCTAAAGAATCACAACTCCTCACCAGCAGTGGAACAAAAATGGACGGAGAATGAGTTTGATGAATTGACAGAAGTAGGCTTCAGAAGGTGGGTAATAACAAACTCCTCCAAGCTAAAGGAGCATGTTCTAACCCAATGCAAGGAAGCTAAGAACCTTGAAAAAAGGTTAGACAAATTGCTAACTAGAATAACCAGTTTAAAGAAGAACATAAATGACCTGATGGAGCTGAAAAACACAGCACAAGAACTCTGTGAAGCATACACAACTATCAATAGCCAAATCGACCAAGCAGAAGAAAGGATATCAGAGAGTGAAGATCAACTTAATGAAATAAAGTGAGAAGACAAGATTAGAGAAAACAAGAATGAAAAGGATCGAACAAAGCCTCCAAGAAATATGGGACTATGTGAAAAGATCAAATCCATGTTTGATTGGTATACCTGAAAGTGATGGAGAGAATGGAATCAAGCTGGAAAACATTTTTCAGGATATTATCCAGGAGAACTTCCCCAACCTAGCAAGATAGGCCAATATTCAAATTCAGGAAATACAGAGAACACCATAAAGATACCCCCCCTTGAGAAGAGCAACCCCAAGGTATATAATCATCAGATTCACCAAGGTTGAAACGAAGGAAAAAATGTTAAGGGCAGCCAGAGAGAAAGGTCAGGTTACCCACAAAGGGAAGCTCATCAGAATAACAACGGATCTCTCTGCAGAAACCTTACAAGCTAGAGAGAGTGGGGGCCAATATTCAACATTCTTAAAGAATTTTCAAGCCAGAATTTCATTTCCAGGCAAACTAAGTTTCATAAGCAAAGGAGAAATAAAATCTCCACTTTACAGACAAGCAAATGCTGAGAGATTTTTGTCACCACCAGGCCTGTCTTACAGGAGCTCCTGAAGGAAGCACTAAACATGGAAAGGAACAACTGGAACCAGCCACTGCAAAAACATACCAAATTGTAAAGAACATCGACACTACGAAGAAACTGCATCAACTAATAGGCAAAATAACTAGCTAGCATCATAATGACAGGATCAAATTCAAACATAATAATATTAATCTTAAATGTAAATGTGATAAATGCCTTAATTAAAAGACACAGACTGGCAAATTGGATAAAGAGTCAAGACCCATCAGTGTGCTGTATTCAGGAGACCTATCTCACATGCGAAGACAAACAAAGGCTTAAAATAAAGAGACGGAGGAATATTTACCAAGCAAACAGAAAACAAACAAACAAAAAGCAGGGGTTGCAATCCTAGTCTCTGACAAAACAGACTTTAAACCAACAAAGACCAAAAGAGACAAAGAAGGGAATTACATAATGGTAAATGGAACAATGCAACAAGAAGAGTTAACTATCCTAAATATATATGCACCCAATACAGGAGCACGCAGGTTCATAAAGCAAGCTCTTAGAGACCTACAAAGAGACTTACACTCCCACACAATAATAATGGGAGATTTAATACTCCACTGTCAATATTATACAGATCAAGACAGAAAATTAACAAGGATATTTCAGGACTTGAACTCAGTTCTAGACCAAGTGAACCTAATAAACATCTACAGAACTCTTCACCCCAAATCAGCAGAATATACATTCTTCTCAGCACCTCATCTCACTTATTCTAAAATTGACCACATAGTTGGAAGTAAAACACTCAGCAAATGCAAAAGAATGGAAATCATAACAGTCAGTCTCTCAGACCACAGTGCAATCAAACTAGAACTGAGGATTAAGAAACTCACTCAAAACTGCACAACTACACGGCAACTGAACAACTTGCTCCTGAATGACTACTGGGTAAATAACGAAATGAAGACAGAAATAAAGATGTTCTTTGAAATCAATGAGAACAAAGACACAACATACCAGAATCTCTGGGACACATTTAAAGCACTGTGTAGAGGGAAATTTATAGCATTAAATGCCCACAGGAGAAAGCAGAAAAGATCTAAAATTGACACTCTAATATCAAAATTAAAAGAACTAGAAAAGCAAGAGCAAACAAATTCAAAAGCTAGCAGAAGACAAGAGAAAACTAAGATCAGAGCAGAACTGAAGGAGATAGAGACATGAAAAACTCTTAAAAAAAAAAAAATCCATGAATCCAGGAGCTGTTTTTTTCAAAAGGTCAACAAAATTGATAGACTGCTAGCCAGATTAATAAAGAAGAAAAGAGAGAAGAATCAAATGAGTACAATAAAAAATGATAAGGGGGATATCACCACCAATCCCAAGGAAATACTAACTACCATCAGAGAATACTATAAACACCTCTATGCGAATAAACTAGAAAATCTAGAAGAAATGGATAAAATCCTGGACACATACACCCTCCCAAGACTAAACCAGGAAGCAGTCAAATCCCTGAATAGACCAATAACAAGTTCTGAAATTGAGGCAGTAATTAATAGCCTACCAACCAAAAAAAGTCCAGGACCAGATGGATTCACAGCCAAATTCTACCAGAGGTACAAAGAGAAGCTGGTACCATTCCTTCTGAAACTATTCCAAACAATAGAAAAAGAGGGAATCTGCCCTAACTCTTTTTACAAGGCCAGTATCATCCTGATACCAAAACCTGGCAGAGACAGAACAAAAAAGAAAATTTCAGGCCAATATCCCTGATGAACATTGATGCAAAAATCCTCAATAAAATACTGGCAAACCAAATCCAGCAGCACATCGAAAAGCTTATGCACCATGATCAAGTGGGCTTCATCCCTGGGATGCAAGGCTGGCTCAACATACGCAAATCAATAAATATAATCCATCACATAAACAGAACCAATGATAAAAACCACATGATTATCTCAATAGATGCAGAAAAGGCCTTCGACAAAATTCAACACCCCTTCATGCTAAAAACTCTCAAACTAGGTATTGATGGAATGTATCTTAAAATAATAAGAGCTATTTATGACAAACCCAAGCCAATATCATACTGAATGGGCAAGAACTGGAAGCATTCCCTTTGAAAACCAGCACAAGACAAGGATGCCCTCTCTCATCACTCCTATTCAACATAGTACTGGAAGTTCCGGCCAGGGCAATCAGTCAAGAGAAAGAAGCAAAGGGTACTCAATTAGGAAAAGAGGAAGTCAAATTGTCTCTGTTTGCAGATTACATTATTGTATATTTAGAAACCCAATTGTCCCAGCCCAAAATCTCCTTAAGCTGATAAGCAACTTCAGCAGTCTCAGGATACCATATCAATGTGCAAAAACCACAAGCATTCTACACCAATAACAGAGAGCCAAATCATGAGTGAACTCTCATTCACAACTGCTACAAAGAGAATAAAATGCCTAGGAATACAACTTACAAGGGATGTGAAGGACCTCTTCAAGGAGAACTACAAACCACTACAAAAGGAAATAAGAGGACACAAATAAATGGAAAAACATGCCATGCTCATGGATAGGAAGAATCATTATCATGAAAATGGCTATACTGCCCAAAGTAATTTATAGATTCAATGCTATCCCCATCCAGCTACCATTGACTTTCTTCACAGAATTGGAAAAAACTACTTTAAACTTCCTATGGAACCAAAAAAGAGCCTGTATAGCCAAGACAATCCTAAGCAAAAAGAACAAAGCTGGAGGCCTTATGCTACCTGACTTCAAACTATACTAGAAGGCTACATTAACCAAAACAGTATGGTACTGGTACCAAAATAGATATATAGACCAATGGAACAGAACAAAGGCCTCAGAAATAACCCCACACATCTACAACCATCTGATCTTTAATAAATCTAACAAAAACAAGCAATGGGGAAAGGATTCCCTATTTAATCAATGGTGTTGGGAAAATTGCCTAGCCATATGCAGAAAACTTAAACTGGACCCTTTCCTTACACCTTGTACAAAAATTAACTGAAGATGGATTAAAGACTCAACCATAAAACCTAAAACCATAAAAATCTTAGAAGAAAACCTAGGCAATACCATTCTGGACATAGGCACTGGCAAAGACTTCATGACTAAAACACCAAAAGCAATGGCAAAAAAGCCAAAATAAACAGATGGGATCTAATTAAACTAAAGAGCTTCTGCACAGGAAAATTAAAATAAAACTACCATCAGAGTAAACAGGCAACCTACAGAATGGGAGAAAAATTTTGCAATCTATCCATCTAACAACGGGCTAAGATCTGGAATCTACAACCTTAAACAAATTTACAAGAAAAAACAACCCCATCAAAAAGTGGGTGAAGGATATGAATAGACACTTCTCAAAAGACGACATTTATGCAGCCAACAAACATATGAAAAAAAGCTCATCATCACTGGTCATTAGAGCAATGCAAATCAAAACCACAATGAGATATCATCTCATACCAGTTAGAATAGTGATCATTCAAAAGTCAGGAAACAACAGATGCTGGGGAGGATGTGGAGAAATAGGAACACTTTTACACTGTTGGTGGGAGTGTAAATTACTTCAACCATTATGGAAGACAGTGTGGTGATTCCTCAAGGATCTAGAACTAGAAATACCATTTGACCCAGCAATCTCATTACTGGGTATATACCCAAAGCATTATAAATCAATCTACTATAAAGACACATGCACACGTATGTTTATTGTGGCACTATTCACAATAGCAAAGACTTGGAACCAACCCAAATGTCCATCAATGATAGACTGGATAAAGAAAATATGGCACATATACACCATGCAATACTATGCAGCCACAAAAAAAGGATGCGTTCATATCCATTGCAGGGACATGGATGAAGCTGGAAACTATCATTCTCAGCAAACCAACACAGGAACAGAAAACCAAACACCGCATATTCTCACTCATAAGTGGGAGTGGAACAATGAGATAACATGGACTCAGGGAGGGGATCATCACACACTGGGGCCTGTCACGGGGTGGGGGGCTAGGGGAGGGATAGTATTAGGAGAAATACCTAATGTAGGTGACGGGTTGATGGGTGCAGCAAACCACCATGGTATGTGTATACCTATGTAACAAAGCTGCACATTCTGCACATGTACCCAAGAACTTAAAGTATATTTTTTTAAAAAGAGATATAGAGACACAAAATTTACAATTTCTATTGTTAAGGCACTCTAAGTTTAGTAAAGGAAACCAGACATGGCCACATATAACCATGGAGCAAGACTGTACAACTGTATTAATGAGAAGCTGGATTTGAACCCAAGTTCCCTGACTCCAGATCATTTTCATTCTACCACATTGACTGTAATGGGTTTTCCCCCACCAACTGATTAACTATACATTAGGAAAAGCACTTCTCAACTCTGGACCCCATTTTTTCTCCTCTGTGAATAAAGGGTTGGAAGATTTCTAGATTCCCTGCCAGCCATGACATTCTGTGATTAAGGAAAGCATAATGAGATAACCATCAATAAGCTACTGCACGTTTAAGGTGATCATACATCCCAGTTTACCCAGGACAGTCCCAGTTTATTCTCAAAGCATATTGGTTTGGAAGACATATGGGTGTATTCTGCATATACAATATGCCAAATGAAAGAAACCATGCCAGTTGACACAAAAGCCAATAAGTGATCATGCTTTGTTAGAAGATTTTTGTTAGATTTCACCTTGTATAAGTTATCTTTTGCTGTGTAACATACCACCCCAACCTGGTGACTTAAAACAAGACATTTTTTTAGTCCATAATTCTGTGAATTGGCAATTTGGGCTATCCTCTGCTGGACAGTTCATCTGCTGGTCTTAGTGGTGCTCACTTAACAATGGCTGGGAGCTGGTAGGCACAGGCTATTGCAGCTGGAACAGCTTGTCTCTGCTCCACATAGTCTGTTATCCCAAAACAGGCTAGCCTGGACTTATTCACATAATGGCAAAGTGCCAAGAGCAGCAAGCATGAAAGCTACAAAGCCCTCTTGAGATCTAGTTGCACGCTGTCACTTCCAATACATTCTATTGGTCAAAGCAAGTCATAAGGCCAGCCCAGATTCAAAGGGTGGAAAAACAGACCTTACCTCTTGATGAGAGGAGCAGGAAAGTATTGTGCCCATTTTTGCAAACCCCCATAGAACTCATGTGCTTCCACAAGGACCTCTTGAGAAAATATATAGGGAGAGGAAAGAGAGGAAAAATTATTAATACCTATTTGCTCCTCCTTAGGGCCTGGCAACCTCTTCCATGGATTTTGTTTACCCAAGGAGATGAACATACTTAACTTTGACAGTATTTACAAGGAAAACATGATTTTTTAATGTATATAGTTTCAGAGTGTATAGTATTCCCACTAGCTTTTATTTCTGCTTTATATGCAAATTGTATGACAGTGTTTGTTGAACTGTGCATAATTTCAGCTCACATAATATGGGCTTCACACTTACAGTTTTCTTAAATTAATGGCTTTGTTTCCAAAGTAAAAGAACTAAAATATAAACCTCAATGAGGACTAAGTCTTTGATGAAAATTGAAAATAAACAAAATAAAGATTCAAAAAGTTATCTTCTCTCATGACTAGGATAGATACTCCTGCAAAACAAAAATGCATCTAATAAGATATGAAAACGTGACCCATTAGAACTAGGAAGGAACCTGAGAACCCAGCTAGGTGTTTGCAGTTTCTATTAATTCATTCATCAAGTATTTATTGAGTGTCTACTATGAGCCAAGCAAGGTCTAACAAGGATAAAGTAATTGAGACTCATAGAGGTGTGGCGACTCATTCAAGCACACCCAGCTAGAAAGAGGCAAAGCCAAGACTCTAGTCCAGGTCTTCACAGTCATGTTCACTTCCCCAAGTATCAGTTTCTTTATCTCTTAAAAACTAAAATGAGAATAATACAGTCGATTCTTCATATCTGCAGGTTCTGCATTCAAACAATCACAGATTGAAAATATTCAGGAAAAAAAATTTTAATACAACAGTAAAAAGATACAGATAAAAACAATACAACAACTGTTTACATAGCATTTACACTTTATTAGGCCTCATAAGTAATTTAGAGCTGATTTAAAATATATGGGGGCCAGGTGCAGTGGCTCACACCTGTAGTCCCAGCACTTTGGGAGGCCAAAGCGGGCTTATCACCTGAGGTCAGGAGTTCAAGACCAGCCTGACCAACATGGAGAAACCCCATCTCTACTAAAAATACAAAAAATTAGCTGGGCATGGTGGTACATGCCTGCCTATAATCCCAGCTACTCGGGAGGCTGAGGTAGGAGAATCACTTGAACCCACAAGCCGGAGGTTGCAGTGAGCTAAGATTGCACCGTTGCACTCCAGCCTGGGCAACAAGAGCAAAAGTCTGTCTCATAACTAAATAAAGTATATGGGATGATGCACAAAGGTTATATGTAAATATTCCATTTCATATAATGGATTTGGGCATCTGCAGATTTTGGTATCCTCAGGGGCAGTGGAAGTAATCCCTCATGGATACCAGGGCATGACTGTATTGTCTAATAACAAGTATAATTATCTGAGCACTTATGTGCGAGGAACTTTGGTAGACATTTTATGTACATTAAGTCCTCAAAACAACTAGATTGTTTTTTCTCCCATTTTACAGATGAAGAAGCCTAAGCTTAAAGAAATTAAATAATTTGTCTCAGGTCACATTGCTGTTAATTTGTGAGCAGAGATTTCAATACCAGTCATATTAATCCAGAGACCATACTTTTAATCTTCAGTAGGATTTGGGGGTGGATCTTCATTAAATATATGTCCCAGAACCTTACACAGAGTAGATGCTTAGTGAATATTTGTTGAATTTAAATCAGTAAGGATATAGCTAATTTGTACAACCAGCTAATGTCCAGCAAGTTTTTCCAAGCCAAGCCAATATCACTCTGATGTACTAAAAGCTTCTAATGAGAGCATCCACTGTCAATTATATAAGTAAACCACAACATGGGAACAAAATGGCCAGCACATGGATGCAGTTTGCTTATTTGCTGATTAGTATGAGGTCCATCCCAGCAGATGTCAGGATGAACCCCCATTACTATAACCATAAACTGTCGTGTTAGACCTTGGCTCCAAGGGCTATTTTCTGCCTTCCAATGACACTGGTAACTAAATGACTGTACAGTTGCTACTGAGCAGAGATGTCTGGAATGAGACCACGCTGTCCAAGTAAACAGAATGGTCCAAGAAAAATGAAAGAAGAAGTGATCACCTGGGTTGTGAGAATGGAAATGGTAAAGTAGTTTGACAGTTGGGGAACCACTTAGCCCAACTGCTGATGCATGGAAGGTTGATACTTCCAAAGCAGGAACAACATGGGAGGTTGGGCGAGGCAGATGGCCATACAGCTGGAATGCTAGTTTCTACTTCCCTGATGCTTTTTTTATTTTCTGACATTCAGAGCAGAGCCTAGTATGATGATCATGATCATGATCATGATCATTATGTCTATGGCAGAGTATATTTTGAGCATTATTGGCCCTGTTTTTCTTTAGGAAAGAGTCAGTATAACCTAGATATTGGGAGCACATGCGGTACAGTCAGGCAGACCTAGTTTCAATTTTATCTCTAGTTCAGGATCTGGGTACAGAGTAAGTTCTCAGACTTTATCTACCTCTAGCTTATGATGAAGACTCTGAAAATTCACAAAGAAAATTTATTTTTAGCCTTTTTCATTGAGCCCCTAATGCAACATTAGGTATGTTTTGATGCCCATTAATTACTAATTGGCTTCTTAATTATGAGCCAAATATTTAGAGAGGTTGTCATCAAATATTAATTTAGAGAGGTTGAGCATCAAATATTAATTTAGAGAGGTTGTCACTAGTATGTTCATTTGAATTTAGTTCCTTTAATTCCTTGTCTGATACCTCGCTTTCTACCTTATGGCTAGGAATTTTCTGTAGCTCAGTTATGATATTTTTCAGATGAGAAATATGTTCAAATGATTTGATTCTGACTTGTGAAGTTATCTCAAAGAACAAACAGGCAGAGGTACAAGGTTGAAATAATAATTATACATTTATTAAATGAGCTAACCTGGAAAACGAGCAATCTATGAAATGAGGACTCTCCTGGGACACCCAGTACTTATGCCACACCTTAAAGCATGTAGAAAGGTTTTCATTATCCTCATACATTACCCAGAATCAAGCAATGGTTGGGGCTCGAATCACACATGTGACCCCACATGGCAAGAGCGCTCTTCTCTTTCCTGTAACAGAGCACAGCCATGGAAGATGAAACCCTCATTGTATGTAGGATCCTGAAACAGTGACTGTGACCAGATGCAAAGGATGGGAAATTTAATAAGCTGAATGCCTTGGAAAACTTGATCTCCTAGCACTGGCTCAGGGAATTCAGTCTTCAGAATCCAGCTGAGTCCTAGCTTTAAAAAAAAAAATTGCTTTCATAAATGAAGATCTAATGGCTGGGTGCGATGGCTCACACCTGTAATCGTAGCACTTTGGGAGGCTGAGGTCAGGATTTCGAAACCAGCCTGGCCAACATGGTGAAACCCTGCCTTTACTAAAAGTAAAAAAAAAAAATTAACGGAGTGTGGTAGCAGGTCCCTGTAATCCCAGCTACTCAGGAGCTAAGGCAGGAAAATTGCTTGAACCCAGGAGGCAGAGGTTGCAGTAGGCCAAAATCATGCCACTGCACTCCAGCCTGGGTGATGGTAAAACTGTCTCGGGGCGGGGGGGAAGTGAGGGTCTCCAACTCCACTTTTAAAAAAATTACTTTTTTTTCCCCATTACCCATTAAAGTGCTTAGGTCCCCAGGAGGGGTCTGAGTCCTTGTCCAAAATATTTTTCTTCTAAAAGGGGGCAGGGAAAAGCATTTGAGGATAACGTTTTGGCTACTCACTGTGGCCTGATGCCCTTCCCCGATTTAATCAAACCTGCTTGGTCTTCCAACCATCCCAGCTAACAAATGGCCCCACAAAACAGCAGTCATTTAAAGAAATGGATGGGGTAAAATTTAAAAGAACCATGCAAATGATCACAAAAAATATATATTAAAAACTTGAAATTAGTAAAGAAAACGTAAGCCTGGTTTGGAGCAATAGAGACTGTGTTCATCATTATTGATATTCAAAAGATTACCATGTATGAGTTTATCTTTTCCTTTTAATGGAGCTCTCAAAAGCCATGACAGAATGTGTTCTATATGAGTGCCCAAGGTCAGCCCTTCAAACAATTGAGATTGCTTTCATACAAGTCAACTTTAAAATTCATTTCTCTAGATAAAATTGGATGGCATTATCAAAGCAAAAAGTGGGATTGTTTCTCAACGTGGAAAGCTTTGAAATAAAAAGTGTTTGGCAATAATAGGCGAGAGGCTCTCTGACAGCATTGTGCTGTCTGAGTGTGTTTTTAAAGGACCCCAATTTTTCAACAAAGGACATCAAAAGAACACCACTACAGTGCAAGCCTGGATTTCTCTGTAGTGGGGCTGGGTAAGAAACAGTGCATTTCAAGTGTCTGATTTTTCTGGCTATTTCTAGGAAACTTTAAAAGTGCTCACACTTTATGCCTGGGATAGCATAAAGTCTACTTCTAGAAGCAGAATTGAACATAATGTATTTTGGGGTGGTGAACAGGAGAGAAAACATTCTTGAGAGCAATGTCTGATCTGCCATCTCAGTGGAAATCAGTACAATTGAGCATTTCTGCCTCTGTCTACTCTGGTCCATGTGTGGTTCCAGTGTCCTGGAGAATGGCCGTCATCTAGAATCTATAAAAGCTGTGGTGGTGGCTTCTTCTGTGTGGCTTTCTTGATAATTGGTGGGACTGTAAGATGAGTCTATCTATTTTTAAACCTGCTGATCCTTCCCATTTCTTGTTCAATGGAATTAATCCCATAGGTTTCCTGGCATATGGATTGTTAGGATTCATGGTTTGCAAGCAATAGAAACTGATTCTGACAAACATTGGAGCAAAAGAAAGAAAAAGGAGGAGGGAGAATATGGTGTTAATATTGAGGAACGGCCAAAAATCCAGGCCTTAGAAAGGGCAAGAGCAGAGGGAATCTAAACATCTAATAGCAGGAACTAACAGACATTCTCTCCAAGACTTCCATCTCAGGAACCAGCACTGTGATCATTCAGTTCCTATCAATTTCGCATTTCCAAGGAAGAATCTTACTGTCCCAGCTTGATCAGGAATGAGTAGGGCCTTTTGATCGCCAATCCTACTAAGATGCAGGAAATGCTAGAGAAATAGCTACAATGGTGGCCTTAGCTTTGGATTTCCAGATCAGTCTCAACGGATAACACTAATATTCTGAACTCTTCCTGGTTGTCTTTCAGTCATCAAGGAAGTTTTTTCCCATCACGTTCTTTGGCTCCATTACCTGGATTGCAGTATTCTCTTACTTGATGGTCTGGTGGGCCCACCAGGTAAGATTTTGATAGTGACATTCATCTGCCTGGTTTTTCTCCAGTCCTGATTGTCAAGTGTTTAATCATTGTGCTTGCTTTCTGCAACTGCCACAACAGTATTGGGTGTGACACCGACAAGTCAGCATTCCAGGACTAGAGGAATTTATCCACTTAACTTTCCCTAGTCTCCTGGCCGTAGCCTGGAAATGAATCAGCATAGCCACTGGACAGCCATGTGGAGGCAGGCAAGTCTAACTACGTCTTACTTCTGCAGCCTGACGGACACCAGGACAACCCAGACCTGGGAGCAATGTCAAGATTGTGCCTGCTTCAGTAGTACTTACTTTATCTTGAGCAGCCACTCACCTCACATTCTCACCAGCCTTTCAAAACTGGCTCTAGGAAAGCATCTGGAGACAAAATAGCCTCTTCCTTGAGCTTTACTTTACATAAATGATTATGTATTTTTAACTCAATACAAGTCATGTCTATCACAAGAATACACTCTCAGTATTCGTTATTGAAAAGCATGAATGAAGAGTAAGAGTCAAGGGTTTCACATTTTCAAAGATAATAGTGGTAACCATTGATAATTGAGTATGTACTACACACCCAGCAATTCACATCCCTTTGTCTTTATAATCTTGACAGTAACCCTATACATAGGTTCAAAGCCTATGAAGGAGGTACTATTATGATCCACAGTTCACAGATAAAGAAGTTAAGCTTAAAGCTGGTAAGATTACCCAAAATCACATAGGTAGAACTAAGATTTTAACGCAGGACTCTGCAACTCCAAAAATCATACTTTTAACCTCTCTTATAAACTACATAAATCCCAAACTTCCCACTTGTATCCTTTGTTTAATATAATCCTAAAATTATTATACTTTGCAACATAAATAAAATATAGCCATTTGAAATAAGGAAATATACACTGAGAACATACGTGAATAGATTTTTCAACAAATGGTGCTGGAATAATTGGATTTCCATATGGCAAAATAAATAAACTTAGATCCTTACCTCATATTTTACATAAAATTTAACTGAAAGTGGATCATAGTTTTAAGTATAAGAGGTAAAGCTATCAAACTTCTAGAGGACAGAAAAAAAAAATCTGTATGACCATAAGCCAGGCAAAGAGTTCTTGGATACAATACCAAAGCATGATCCACGAAAGCAAGAACATTGATTAGATTTCATCAAAATTAAAACTTTTGCTCTTCAGGAAACACCATTAAAAAGGAAAAGAAAAACCACAGGCTGGAAGAAAATATTTGCAAATCATATATATCTGATAAAGCACTTGTATCCAAGATATAAGCTTAAAGCTCTGTAATAGGAAGGCAAGCATCTTCAAGTATCCTAATTTTAAAGATCTGAACAGATATTTCACCGAAAAAGATACGCAGATGCCTAAAAAGCACAAGAAAATATGCTCAACATCATTATTGATTAAAGAAGTGTAAATCAAAACCATAACAAGATACCACTTTACACCCACTAGGATGGGTATAATAAAAAAGACAGAACTTAACAAGTGTTGATGAGGATGTATAGAAATTCGAATCCTTACATACTGCTGGTAGGAATGTAAAACAGTGCATCCACTTTGGGAAATAGTTTGGCAGTTCCACAAAACATTAAATATAGAGTTACCATATGATCTAGCAATTCCACTCCTAGGAATAGACTTAAGAGAAATGAAAACATACGTCCACAAACTTGTACACAAATGTTCAAAGTAGCATTATTCATAATTACCAAAAAGTGAAAACAACCCAAATATCCATCAACTGATGAATGGATAAGCAAAATACAGTATATCCATACAATGGAATATTACACAGTAAAAAGAAATAAAGTACCAATACATGCTACAACATGAAACTATAAAATATTATGCTAAGTGAAAAAAAGCCAGTCATAAAAGGACACATGTCATATGATTTCATTTATATGAAGTGCACAGAACAGGCAAATCTATAGAGACATATAATAGGTTAATATTAATAGTTGCCTAGGATTGGGGAGGTTGGGGGGAAATGCGGAGTGACTGCCAGTGGGTATGGGTTTCTTTTGGGGATGATTAATAAGTTCTAAACCTAAATTATGAAGCCTGCACAACTCTGAATATATTAAAAACCATTGAATTATACACTTTAAAATGGCTAAGTTTTATGGTACATAAATTATGTCTCAATAAACTTGTAAAAACTAATCACAAGATATCACTTCACAACCACTAGGTTGGCTATTAAAAAAAAGTGGCATGTGTTGATAAGGATGTGGAGAAACATGGCTGCATATATGTGTAAAAACTTGCAGGCTGCTTGCAGTGGCTCCTGCCTGTAGTCCCAGCACTTTGGGATGCTGAGGCAGGCAGATCCCTTGACCCCAGGAGTTCAAGATCAGCCTGGGCAACATGGCAAAACCCTGTCTTTACAAAAATACAAAAAATTAGCCGGCCATGGTAGCACATGCCTGTAGTCCCAGCTACTCAGGAGGTTGAGGGGGGAGGATCATTTGAGCCCAGGAGGTGAAGGCTGCAATGAGCCAAGATCACACCACTGTACTCCAGCATGAGTGGCAGAGCGAGACCCTGTCTTTAAAAAAAAAAAAAAAGTAAAAGAAAACAAAAAACTTGCAGAACTGTACACTTTTTAAAAAGGAGAATGAGTTTTCCTCTATGTAAAGCATACCTTGGTTTTCAAAAGAATACATGTTACTGCCGGGCGCGGTGGCTCACGCCTGTAATCCCTGCACTTTGGGAGGCCGAGGAGGGCGGATCACGAGGTCCGGAGATAGAGACCATCCTGGCTAACACGGTGAAACCCTGTCTCTACTAAAAACACAAAAAATTAGCCCGGCGTAGTGGTGGACGCCTGTAGTCCCAGCTACTCAGGAGGCTGAGGCAGGAGAATAGCATGAACCCAGGAGGCGGAGCTTGCAGTGAGACGAGATCCCGCCACTGCACTCCAGCCTGGGCAACAGGGCAAGACTCTGCCTCAAAAAAAAAAAAAAAAAAAAGAATACATGTTACTAGCAAGATCCACAGAAAACGCTGGCTGATACACTGTCTTATTTCTACAAGTTATTTTATATTATTCATATCACAGTTATTTTACTGACATTTGACTTCAGATTACTCTTCCTGGATATTTCCAAAAAATCATTGGCTTCCTGAGCAAGTTCTCTGTGCCTTGGAGTCATTATTTTCTATACTCATTGAGAGACATTTACTACCAACACCTGGCAGAAATCACAGCAGAAGGTGGGCTGCTTTTCAGCCTCCAGATGTCCAGGCTGAAAGGACTGTTTGCCATTTATAACATATAATAGTTTTTCTTAATAATCATCTTTTATTTCTTCATATACTAATAAAGAAAAAATGGTGTTTTCCTAACTTGCTGCGATATGTTGTTTCCCAGATATTTCTTTTTTGCCATTTTATAAAACATCATTATTCAGGGTTCCATCTTTTTCTTTTTAATGATTACCTTAATTCCAGTCTTGTTTTCTTTTTATTCTTTCAAAGAAAAGGAACACAAATTCAATGCCTGAAAGAATAATTTTAAAAAGCCAAGGTGAATGAAAGGCATAAACGGAAGCCTTACTTTTCAATGATGGAAGAGAAGTTTCTCTTTTTTCCTATAGAAATACATCTTTCAAAACACCCAGACAGCTGAACAAAATAGATTCTGTTCCAAGAAGTCTAGCTCTAACTCTGTTGTTTGTACTTCTGAACTATAAAATCCATAGCAGTTATACCATTTAGTGTTCAACTCTTTTGTTATCAACACTTTTATCATAAATGCTATTTGATAATTTGGCTACTGTTTGGCAAAAAATAAACGTCCTTCACCTACAACGCTTTAACGCAATTTGCCCTTGGCTTTTTTTGGGTTTTTTTGTGGGGTTTTTTTTTTTTTTTTTTTTGCCTTTTTGTTTTTGTTATTCTTGTTGCTTATTGTTTTTGCACTTTAATGAATTTAATGGGTGATGAAAATCTGTGGTTAAAGTCAATCCTGCATCTAATATTAGAAGTTAATTTTAAGAGTCAAATAAGACCTTTTGTCTCATTTAGCCAATTAGCATTCTTTCAGATCCTCCTTAAACCAAGGCACAGAACTGCATTACGGAATACTGGGAGCAGCATGGGCCTCATGATTGGCTTTTTTTTTTTTTTTAAGAAAATGAAAGAATTTCCCCAAAAGACTGCTGATATTCTTTCTATTGAAAGCTCTAAGCCTCTCTGGTGCTCCCTGATTTTTCAGAGTACTGTCCCGTCCATGTACCCATCATCTTTACTGATTTGACAAAAGTTAACTTGAGTGAAATGTACTCAAAACAAGCTCATGAAGACTAGTTCTCCTTCCACGAAAGGATTTCTAGAGCCACACAGATTCACCAGGGGTTTGATGTCTAATGAAAATTCTCATGAAGTTTTCCATGATGTGAATTGGCCCCAGTAAGCCCATTTCTGTTCCTGCTACCAGACACCTGATAGTCTAATAAATTGGAGAGGGAAAGGAGTAATGCCCGAGTTATAAAATCTAGTTTTTTGGCCAGGTGCAGTGGCTCACACCTGCAATCACAGCACTTTGGGAGGCCAAGGCATGCGGATTACCTGAGGTCAGGAGTTCAAGACCAGCCTGGCCAACATGGTGAAACTCCATCTCTACTAAAAATGCAAAAATTAGCCAGGCGTGGTGGTAGACGCCTGTAATCCCAGCTACTTGGGAGGCTGAGGCAGGAGAATCACTTGAACCCGGGAGGCAGAGGTTTCAGTGAGCCAAGATCACACCACTGAACTCCAGCCTGGATGACAGAGAGAGACTCCGTCTCAACAAAAGAAAAAAATTAAAATTAAGTATAGGTTTTTTTTTTTAACATTTACTTTATGCCTGACACTGTGCTATATGCTTCATTTGCATCATCACATATAGTCATCAACAATTCTGAGTGGATATTTTCTTCATTTTACAGATGGGAAAAACCGAGACTCAGGGAAGTTGTCTACCTTGCACTAGGAGTGGCAGGCTAGGATTTGCACCCAGCACTGTCATCTCCCAAGCCAGTGCTCTTAACCACACCACCATCTTTCTCTTCTTCAATTCCTATGTTTTCCTTTATATAGTAGTGTTCAAACTCCAAATAGGAATTATTTTGTTTATATTTTGGGGACAAGGTCTTGCTGTGTTGCCCAGTCTGGTCTCGAATGTCCAGGCTCAAGAGATCCTTGTGCCTCAACCCCCAAGTAGCTGCGACTACAGTGCATGCCATTGCGCCAGCAAATAATTTTTGAAACAGTCGCTACTTTAGAATTCCCTCCAAGAATTATTAAGAATGTTCTAAATAGATTGGAACTTGCCAACAGTGACAATTGTTTAGTCATCTTCTCAGTCTTTGACAATGCTTCACTCCAAATCTAACAAACAATTGACAACTTTTTGCTCAAATAGGGCACTCCTGTGCGAAACTCTTATTGAACTTTTTCTAGGAGAATCAGCAGAAAAATATGCTGGTGAAATCACCTATGTATGCAAATTGATTTGCTTACTCAGCAAATTGGTACTAAGAATCTGCCATGTACCAGGCTCTGTATATTCTGTCAATTAGGGAGATCACAGTGACCAAGGTGAGGATCCTGCATATATGGAACTTACTAATGGGGAGCAGTGATTGTGTGTTCCATGAGGACAGGGTAAGCTAGTTCAGCTCATCAGGCTCTGGAGCAGGCATGACCATCAACATAAAAATATGCTTTTAAGCTAGTAGGAACCACGCTATTTCTTATAAAAATAAGAATTTTTTAAAAAGGATTAAGAAATGAGTGTATTCTATTTCCAAAAAGCCTTTATCCTTATGTGCTATTTTGGCCCTTTAAATTTTTTCAAAAAATGCTGGACATCATCAGATAACCTATCGGAAACCAGATGGAAAGCATTATCTTGAAAGTTTTCAGAGCCACAGTTCACCAACACCAGCAAAACATGTATAGGTTTTAAAAGTCCCAAGAGGCCAGGCACAGTGGCTCACACCTGTAATCCCAACACTTTGGGAGGCCAAGGCAGGAGGATCTCGAGGCCAGGAGTTCAAGACCAGCCTGGGCAACATAGTAAGACCCATCTCTAAAAAATATTAGCCAGGTGTGGCAGTGCTCACATGTGGTCCCAGCTACTCTGGAGGCTAAAGTTGGAAGATCGCTTGAGCCCAGGAGGTTGAAGCTGCAGTGAGCTATGGCTGTGCCACTTCACTCCAGCCTGGGCAACAGAGCAAGAACCCATCTCTAAAAATAAAAATAGAAAGTTTTTCTAGAAAGTCCCAAGGAGACAAATTGCTCAAGAGAATGGAGGAGCTTCCACCTGAGACTAGACCAACCTTTCAAAATAGAACTCATCAGTCTTAAAAGGCAAAGACAAAGACCAAAAAAAAAAAAAAAAAAAAAAAGTTAATAACCACCCTCCCCTTGCTTTTCAATAATAATGTACTATTTACAAAGAGTCTTTCACAAATTATCATTTAGTCCTCACAAGTGCCTGCTAAAGTAGGTATTATTATCCCAAGTTTATAGATGGCAAAGTGAGGATCAAAGACACTGTACAATTGGTACAGTAAGCAAAATGTCAAGAAATTAACACATACCAGAGCCAGATCTTGGATCCAGGTCCTCTGATTTTCTGGCTTTTGCTTCTCCACAGCTGCTTTGCTGTGTGTTACCAAAACCCAAAACACCCAGCATCGAGTTTCCAGTGGAAATGATAGAATCTTGAAGTGTTTAAGAATGGGTTATAGACACTAGGAGATGCTAAAGGAAAATTGAGACCTTGGGTGTCAGTCCTTGGTTTTGGTAGTAAGTTGAAGGGCAAATCTGCCACAGGACTTTGTGCCACTGCCCCTAGATTCCATGGCCAATTGACTTTTCTACCTCTAATCCTGGAGCTTCCCTGACTCAGTCTTAGAAAGCACCATATAAACGCTGCACTCTAGCCCTCTAGAGCTCTTTATCAGAGATTATCTGTTTCTCATGTGAACATTCCTGATGCCTTGGGTCTGAATTTCCTAAAAATATAAACTCTATTAGCAATGATTGTGGCTTATTCATCTTTATCATCTCAGCACTTCGCATAGCACAGTATGGAAATGCATTAAAAGGAGGTTGCATTGAAATTTTTGTGGTTTTTATGATTTTGTAACTTCAAACACTGAGATGTGTATTCCTGTCCTGACATTTAGGTTGGAGAGACAATCGGCATCAGTGAAGAGATTATGGGCCTGACCATCTTGGCTGCTGGGACCTCCATCCCTGATCTTATCACCAGTGTCATAGTGGCCCGGAAGGGGTTAGGGGACATGGCTGTGTCCAGCTCTGTTGGAAGCAACATTTTTGACATCACTGTAGGGTGAGTAGAGATAGTTCTACAAAGGTGCACACCAGCTCCACCAGTGTCTTTGTCTTCTTAGAAGCTGCAGAGACATGACCAGGATCTCTGAGCCTACGACTAACCAATACCGAGTAAAGACTGAGAATACCGTTTCATTTCCCCAATTCTATTTCTCATTTCTGAGAACTTAATGAAAAATAAGTCATCCCTAGACAAGCAGAAACACATACCTACATACAGAATGGATATTTTAGGAAATATTTTGGGAGAATTTCACTTATATAACAACATTCAAGTGGAACTGAGATATCATGTGATAGCTTCATGATAAGAATGTTCACATTCTAATTTTAATTCAAGTCCCCACCAGCCTAAGGTGAGATTTGGATTTTAAGGTAGATTGGGACAAATATAGGCCCACCATACATATCTTGTATCCTTCCTTGGAAAATACTGAGAATCTTGGCATTACCATTTCTTTATCTGCACTGGTGAAGATATTCTAGGTTTTCTAAAGCCAGAAGGTGAGATCTGTTCTTACAATGAAACAAACGTGAGCTCTCAATATGAATAATCACTAAAGTGAATCGGATTGGGGTTTGGGGTGCTGTGATCTCTACCATTTTATTTAACTTGTCAAAAGTAAAAGTAGTCTGACAAACTCGAACATCAGTACCCTGAGAAAATAAGATATAAGACATTATCCTTACGTTCCCTGGAGTACTGGGCTCCTAACACTTGAGTCTGGAACCTTACTGAAAGCACCTACTTTCTCATTGAATATCTTAAATATTGTTCTGTCTTGCACCTTTTCATTACCATATTGTTTTTCCTACAGTGTCTACCATGTGCACTGTGTGTACATTTTTCTCCATTTAAGCCACACAATAATCCTATGAAGTATGTATTATCACCCCTATTATTCAGGTAAAAATACTGAAAGGCCCAGAGTTCACACAACTATTAAATGCAGTAGCTAGGATTTGAACAAAGAGTCTGTGCTATCAATTGTAGCACTCTCTGCATAAAACTGCTGTGAGTGTCCACTGTCTCAATCACACGTGAGCCCCCACTGAAGAGCTCTCCATGCTTGTCTGACTGGAAAACTCTGACTTATCCTTTCAGTGACAACTTAAATCCTGATTTCTGATTCTCCTGGGCCCGACTTAGAGGCTCTTGTCCCTATAAACTCTCTGTACGTCTTACTCTTTGTCCTGGTATATCTGCCTACTAGACTGTGCATCCCCAAGAGCAGGAACTCCTCAGAGCTTACTGCATTGCTGTCACTGGTAGTTGTTTGACACATGTTTGTGGAATGGATGGATGGATGGATGGATGGATGGGTGAATGAATGAATGCCTAAATAGTGTTTCTCAATTCTGTGGTCCAAATATTCATAGTAGTGTTCTTGATCAATCTCTTGTAAAAAAAAATAATAATAGTAATGTTCTATAGTATATTATGAAGAATTACAAAATGCTTGTTGTTCATTATTCTTAAATTATATAAACACACAAATGGAAGTTTAAAGAAAAGTCACTCCTAATTCTATCACTCAGAAACAACACTTCTTTTTTGTTTGTTTTCTTCCATGTATTTCACAAAGTTTTCTTAGTAAAATATTCAGTTTTATCTGCTTGGAAGGCTTTTCTTTTTCCATTTTAAAGCAATATATGCCTGGCATAAAGAGGCGTCTATGAATAGATTAGTAATTCATAACCATTTTTCTAAGACTCTTCATGGCTCATAACTAACATTTTGTGGCTTCAAATTTTCCCTCTTGTTTTTCAGTGGCTTTTTCCTTTTCTTTTATAGGATTTTTAAAATTTTTCTGCTATGGGAGTTTTGATGAACATCTTTATGAAGAAAAACCTCTTTCAATTGTTTTGTCAGGATAAATTCCTTTAAGCAGTATTAATGAACTAAATATTTTGAACATCTTAATGGCTATTGATGTATTTTGTATATTTCTTTTCCAAAAAGTTCTTTCCCAAGAAATTACACCAGCTTACAACATTTTTGACAATATATTGAGTGATGTCATTAGCAATATATTAAGTGTAAAAGTTTCTTCATAGCTTTGCCAGCCTTTTCTTTATGCTTCTGAAATTAACATATACTCACAGATATAGAAAATAAAAATAAAGGTCCAGGGTGCAGTGGCTCACACCTGTAATCCCAGCACTTTGGGAGGCCGAGGCGGGCGGATCACAAGGTCAAGAGACTGAGACCATCCCGGCCAACATGGTGAAACCCCGTCTCTACCGAAAATACAAAACTTACCTAGGCATGGCAGCGTGCGCCTGCAGTCCCAACTACTCAGGAAGCTGAGGCAGGAGAATCGCTTGAACCCAGGAGGCGGAGGTTGCAGTGAGCTGAGATCGCGCCACTGCACTCCAGCCTGGGTGACAGAGCAAGACTCTGTCTCAGAAAAAAAAAAGAAAAGAAAAATAAAGCTTAAAGATCAATAACTCACCACCCTTTTGAAATTCTTGTGTATTTCACATGATTGAAATTACATTGCTATTTGTGTGTATGTATGCATCTTTCATTTTTAGCTTACAATTGTATTATGGCTGTTTTCCTGTAGCATTCTAAGCTTGTGATTTTTAAACAGCTATATAACATTACATTTACTTATTTGCTATTTAACTGGTTCCCTGTTATTAGAGGTTATTAGAGATACTCAGTTTTTTATTATTCAAAATAACACTGAAATGATCATTTTCTGATTAAAATTTAATCTGCATTTTCAGTTATTTTTATACTTAATTCCTGACAATAGAATTGGTAGACCAGGCCGGGCGCGGTGGCTCACGCCTGTAATCCCAGCACTTTGGGAGACCGAGGCGGGCGGATCACAAGGTCAGGAGATCGAGACCACGGTGAAACCCCATCTCTACTAAAAATACAAAAAATGAGCCGGGCGCGGTGGCGGGCGCCTGTAGTCCCAGCTACTCGGGAGGCTGGGGCAGGAGAATGGCATGAACCCAGGAGGCGGAGCTTGCAGTGAGCCAGGATCACGCCACTGCACTCCAGCTTGGGTGACAGAGCGAGACTCCATCTCAAAAAAAAACAAAAAAACAAAACAAAAAAAAGAATTGGTAGACCCAAAGGCATGAAAAGTGTCATTTTCCCCCGAAAGGTTTTTAGCAAGCCATTTTTAGTGCTATTAAACTCAACTTCACTAGAAGCGTGTGTGTGTGTGTGTGTTTGTGTGTGTGTGTGTGTGTGTGTGTGTAATAAGAATAAAATTGGTTTTGGTCTTTTCTTCACGAGATGGAAGAAGAGTTTCCCAGACCAAGTCCCTGTCAACGGCTCTCAGTTTGGCATCACCGCCACTCTCAGGCCCTCCCCTTCCCTTTTCTGACTTTTCACTGCTGACCCCAGGATGCCAAGGCTGCCCCCTCCCACTAAGAACTGGAATTACCCCTTGTTCCCAGGCTGGGAACCCCTCCCCAACAAGTTCACAGAAGGAAGCCCCTCCTGGCCAGGCTCTAGTGGATAAAGTGCCTGTACTGATCCCCACAAGGCAGTAACATCGATCACTTCAGCTTGGCCCAGGTTAATATATGCACCCAGTTAGGGACTGCATGTGCCAGGCCTGGAATTTCAAAGATCCACAATGCATGGGCTCTGCCTTCCAATTCCCTCTTCTCCAGCATAGGAGGCAGATCTATAAACTCACTGCCCCTTTCACCCTCATTATTTCTGTCTTCCTTTGGAGAACGTAATGTTTCAAAAGAGTATCTCCTCTTCCACACCCTAAGACTAGGCCAAAACTGAACCTCCCTTAGCTTTTGTCATTCAGAAAGCTCAGCCAGCCAAGCAGGTATCTCCTTAGCCACGATGCTGTCTTTAGGCTGATGGGTAGAGCCAGACGCCTATCACCAGCCACTTGGGAATGCCCATGTCCCCTGAGCCCTGCACTCCCAGCATCTTCCTTTCTCAGAGTCCTAGTCAACACTTGTGGTGTAGTGGAAACTAGCTCTCCTGAGGGCTTTCAGAATCACCGCTCTGGATAGGAAACACAAGAGATCCTCAGATTTTAAAAGCTGAATGACAAGGGAGAAAACAGGTATAAAAATATATAATAAAGTTTTTTTTAAAAAAAAACACATCACAAATGTAAGATACTGCCTTCCTTAAATCTTTCAAAAAGACCAATTTTTCATCAAACAATTGTCAACATCTTTCCCAGAATAAACTTCAGACTATGATATTGTATCATGGCCCCCACCACCGTCATTTAATTTCACTTGCCTTTAGATTGTTATTTAAGTCATTGCTATTCTTTGTCTCCATTTTTTAATTTTTTCCTCATTTTCACCACTCATTTCTCTACCTTTTTTGCACCTGCCTGCTCCCTTCACCCTGTGCAAATCCTGCAATTCACCTTTTTAGGACTGAAAGCAACATTTTAATCTCAACTAGGAAGAAAACAAAATAATTTCCAATCAAATTCACAAATGCAGAAATCACCGACAGCAGTCATGTCTTTGATGTTGTCTAACTGTTCTCCCTGCTCTGAATTCAGTCAGAACATAAAGGTTTTTAAAGTCTTATTTCCTTATGTGGTTTCCTGGGCCAACCGTGCCCGAGTCATAGTGAACCTAACAAGACACACAGATTAGAGTTCCTAAGAAAGTAGTAGGTTGTTTGCCTTCTTCAACGTGTCTGACTACTCCCCCCTTGTCTTCCCACTCCCCTCTGCCCTGCTTCCCTCCTGCACAGGCTCCCACTGCCCTGGCTCCTGTACACGGTCATTCACAGATTCCAGCCAGTGGCTGTCAGCAGCAATGGCCTCTTCTGTGCCATCGTCCTTCTCTTCATCATGCTGCTCTTCGTCATCCTCTCCATTGCCCTCTGCAAGTGGCGAATGAACAAAATCCTGGGCTTCATCATGTTTGGCCTCTACTTTGTGTTCCTGGTGGTGAGCGTTCTCCTGGAAGACAGAATTCTTACATGCCCTGTCTCCATCTAGTAGGAAAAGCCATATCTTGCACCAGCAGCGTGAATGATCCCTCCCCACTCTGGGCTCTGGGCTCCTTGACCTCTTGAGAAGAGGCAGCTGGCACACAGCCCTGGGTACCAAGTGTCCCTCCTTGATGGATTTGAGGAGAGATGGATTCACACTGGACCCATTCACTTCACAGGCTGCTTCCACCTTGCCTACTCAAATGACTTCATGTAAGAGACAAAGAGAACCGTCAATATGGGGCTTCTCCCTATTCACCACTGACAGGTACTCCTCGCTGGTCGGAGGTACATTCGATGCAAACAACGACAGAGGCTATATATATACACCTATAAATATACATATTATAAATATACGCACATGAACACACAAATCCTGCCTGTTCCTGTACTATACCTCTCCTTCCATACCTATAGATTAGTACATACCTGTAAATAAATAGAAAGAAAAATTTTATATATATATATAATCATATATATATAAAAGTACAAATGCATCTTTTTCAGGGATAGCTCTAGTATATTTATAGTACTTATTTGAAGAGGGGCATCAACCTGCAGTCTGGACTTTACCTCTTAAGTGCAAGAGGAGAACTAATGGAACCAGTAGACAAAGGTAGCATTGCTGTGACCTTCAGCCTGCCTTGGACTTACTGGGATCCTGCCTAGTAAGGTAGATTGTTCAGGGAAATAGTTTGCAGGGAGGAGGGCTTAGTGGAGAAGGTCTGTAGGGCCCTGAATTGAGCCTTCCAAAACATTCCCACAAGCCAAACAGGGAGACCATCTGCCCACCTCCAACTGAGTACCCTGACCAAGAAAGTCAGGGTACTTAGGACAGACAGAGGTTAAAAACCTAGGCTGGGTGGACATTGGTTTGGGGAAGCAGGGAGGTAACCAGGGTTGGGCTTTTTGTTTTGTTTTGTTCTTATATTGTCCCAGCATGCAAGTAGAAAATATGACTACAAACCAAATTAGTGCTTTTTCTAGGACAGCAAGACTATATAAACTTAACCTGTATTTTTCCAGTGCATGTCCCATCATCATCAAAAGAAGGGGGGTAAGTTTAGCTGTGATTGTCATTTAGATATATTTTGATGCTAAGGGCTGCCAAGAGAGCCTAGATGTGTGATAAGAAACCATCCAGTAAAGGTGCTTAGTGGGCCTTGCCACCTAATGGGATGAAAGGGCATAGTTCTTTAAAACGTTTTCCAATGTAGTCATAAAGGGCTTTAGTGTCTGAAGAAATCATTATTCCCAATAGCACTAAATTAACTCTGATCAGCACTGCTTGGGTTGAGACAGATTAGAGATGCTTGAAAAGGCATTTACACACTCAGTGCACCCCAGGAACGTTTCCGAGTGCTAGGTCGAGTTGTACCAGGACCAGACTTTGGTTAAAGTTCTTGTAACATCTATGTTTCTTCTTCCATCAGGACCTTATCTGGGATTCTGTCTAGGTTTTAGAGTACACTGTATTTGACAGCTTCCTTACACTGGTTTCAAGCTATTCCTCTAACAATTTGATTTCTTGATTTTGCTCAACATTACATGGAATATTTTAATTTCATGCATTCAATGCCCGCAAGTTCTGCATGACACCTTGTGTGACTTCTCAGATCTATGTCAGTAGAAAATAAAGCCAGCAAGGGGGAAAAAATAGGCAAACTAAATCAGTGGAAAACTATATAGAGCGCTTTTCATTTCTCCAAGTCATGCTTTCTTTAAAATCAGTTGAAAAATTGAATCAAGGATGGTTCATTATTCTGTACCCATCCTATGTCTTAAGTCGGTACATACGGCATATGGGAAATTTCACCGTATGTGTTCCTATCTCCAATCTATTCTCTCATTGACGCCTGCTATGATTTTCTTGTGACCACATACCTCTTAACATAGGAAGATAGGATGCAGAACTCACAGCGGAATAAGAGGAAAGGTAACCTGACAGCCCCAGATCAAGCTCAGTATTCCTTCCAGAAAACCCCAGCTCACCCCACAGAGCATGGCAATAACAGGAAATGCCCATCATTGCTCTTCACCCAGAAGCAAAAAGCACTTCAAACCCGAGGCCCCCTGGGAAAACAAGAAATCAAGATGGCTGCCAGTCGGAGGCTGGTTTTCACGTCTCTCCAACTCGGCAGAGCGGGGCCTTCAGATGTGTGACAGTGCCTGCCAAGCTATTGAAACACCATCCAATGGAGGCACTCAGTGGAACCTGCCACCTAATGGGAATGAATCGCATTCATCAAGGTCAGGACTTCGTACTGGGGCAAGAATTTGTGCTACTTCGAGTGAAAGAATGAGGAAGTGAACTTTAACGTTAAAAAACTCCAGTTGTTTTCCCTGTATATTTTCTGAAGGGCAGCGAAGTTGGTTATTGTGTGAATTTTATATTATTGACCGGTGTGTTGTTTGAAACAAGGTTTAAATAGGTGACTGACTCAACTGCAAACAGATTATGTAAAACAAAAGTTGAAGGAGACCTGGTGCCGCCCTCTTCTTATTCCTGATCCTCCCCCTGCTTCCTCACTCCCTCCCATTTATTCCCAGCTCACAGTGAAGAATGATCCAAGCAGCTATGGTGCCCTTTGCTTGTCTCAGAGCTCCACTTCACAGGAAGTGTTGTGGTCTTTCATGTGAAGTTGCATTTGAGAAGACAAAATTTCCAAGCCCCGTTCCCACATCAGTCATGTGCACTGAGCCTGACTTACAATAGCACTGCTCCCTCACTGGATGGGACACAAGTGATTCCACAGCCTGCCCTTGCTTTCCCTTCATTTCTGTATAAGTGGTTATGTGTTGAGCCAGGGTAAATTCAGAGAGATGTGTACAGAGTTCAACAATGGGTCTTTAAACCATTCAAATCATTGGCATAATTATAAGAAAGAACTTTCCACATCATGGTTTCTAAAACAGGACATCTCTAACTCCTTTCCTGCATGCCTGTGTATATACATATATAAATATATATATATCTTTATACCAGATCTTTATGTACACATATAATATGACTTACATCATCACCCTCTGACCCCATCACATTCAGGATTCTAAAGCAGGGAGCATCAAGTTTGCCAAAGTCAAGGAAGAGGAAAGTCATGCACACAAACCAAAGGGAACATTTCTTCCTGGTTTCATAAGGTTGTTTGTTCCATACACGTATACCTACAAATATTCACGTTATGTACCCATATTTTCCCACCCTAAGAATATCGATTTATAGCCTTAAGGAACTCAGTCAGCCATATCCCTAATGCTGATATAGAGGCAAAGAATACACAACAGAAAATACAGAGCAAAAATTTAGACTGCAGATACTCTCTTTGCTTCTCTGGAGCAGGGTATAAAAGATATCAACAATTCAAGAGCCAACATTGTATTAATCCATCTACAGTAAACAAGTTGCACGCAAATGATTTCATTTACTCACAGCAAACCAAGCAGGTCTTGCTTGCTGTCACCGCCTGCCCTCCCCCATACTTCCAAGGCAGCAGAGCAGCTTGGCTCAAACTGACAATTCCCAAATAGAAACTCCTAAATTGCATCTGAGAATGCCCGTGCCATCTCCAGCTGCCCTCTGCACCTGACCAGATCCTGATGAACTGAAGCTGAAGATTAGATGGTGTTTATGCAGCTTCCCAGGACCTAAACTGAGTCAGTGACAGAGCAATGATATATGCAGGGACTAAGGGATAGGGTTGTTTATACTCTCGGCAGATGCAGAATGTCCTAAAGCCTTGCCCAGAAGATTATAAAAAGAGGCGGAGACTGTTTTATATTCAGGGAAAATGCTTTGTAAGGCTTCTAACAGGTGTCACCTGACAAGGGCCATTATAATTTATTTTATAGGGAAGACATGAATCAGGTGGTTTGGAGCCCTTTCAGCAAAACACAGCTGCCTCACTGATTAGACATTTGACAATGTTAATGTACATCCATTCCTGGGCAGGGAGAGAGTTGGCAAACTCCCCACCACTGCACATAGCTTTTAAAGGCCTCTGGAACAGTGTGAGAAGAGGTGAGCTACAAAGGCAGCCCACCTCCAAGCCACCTTAACAAAAAGTTGACCAAAGAAATGACACCTGGTAGAGTGGCTGGCCAGATAGAGTTGAAGAAGATGGAAGTTGTGTTAAATGCTCTGCAGAAATTACTGCATTGGACTATCTAACATGGGTCTGATGGCAAGCATTTCAGAACATGTCCGTGTGCTTTCCTCCCCACATCTGCCAAACACACACCCACGTTCCTACACACACGCAAGATTATGTGGATGCTATGCTTCCTTGCACCTGGACAGATTTTTTTTCCAGTAAGTAGGTGGCCCTATTATAGGTGGCAGCTCTGTTCCAGAAGAAAGTGAAGCTGTTCTCAGGGTGATTTCTGGAAAAAACAACTCTCTCCTGAAAGCATGCATAGAAGTCAGTGCTCACTCTTGCTAAGCCACATCTTCCTTAGCCATTCAGCTTAGTATTTTTAAAAGATACCTCCTCAACCCCTATACCTCTTTCAACAATATTGTCTTTAATTACTAAATAAGGCCTTGTCATTAAGAGTGGGTTAGGGAAAAAAATAGAATAAGGAAAGGGAAGAAAGGAGATATTAATCTCCTAGGATTCTAAGAAACCAAGTATCACATTGAAATATATCCCTATGTAGTTTGAAATGGTTACAAATATCAGGCTATGTTTAGCCAATTACAAGAGCCCATATACGGTTTTAGATTTTTTTAAAAAAATAAATAAACCGTCTCAGGAAGACCTTGGGAAAGAAAAGTAACCCTGCCCTATTCCACCATCTATTTACAGTTGGCTCCCTGACTCTGCCTCTGCTTCTATCTTTGTGTTTCATTTTTAATCTCGCAGCTTCATATTTTTTAAATATATAGCAAACAAGAAAAGCAATAAGGGAACTACTACACAGCCAGCTCAACTCTATTACTTCTTATTACACCATGGCAATATTCCTTTTTCACCGGGAGCTTTGGACCTGCACAGGTTGTGGCAGGTAATCACCAGGAGCTTGTAGGCATCTGTAGAAATCACAGGCACACTCATGTTTGCTCTAGAAGGACTCTGTTTTCCACACTGACTCCCGCCAGCTAATGTACACACTGGCATTTTGCATGCCTTCCTCACACGTGGGACACCAGCCTTGCTCAGAACCACCCAAACTCCATGGAGGTCCTTAATGTGGTTAGGGACAGATTTCTTAAGAAAGTAAGAAACAGCTACAAAGGACAAGCAAATCGACAAGTCAGGCAGCATTTGAGAGGCAAAAATGACCTTGCAATTACGACGGGATAGGCAACTCTTTTCAAATTAGTGTACAAATAGTGAGGGACTGTGTAGGGCACCATATTATCTAAGCCAAAGCACTTCTACTAGATCATTCATTGACAGGCTGGAAAACCTAATAAAATTTTTAAAACCAGACAAATATCTAAGTCTGAAAGAATGCCATGGAGCTTGCATAGGCTCCCACCAAAGATGTAATTCCATTAAGAGGGTTTGTCTAGTCTATCATGCTAATCCAAAGGATAATCCTCTTACGGGGGAGATCCCAGCATAGATGCTGGTGTGACCCAGCTCAATGTTTAACAACCATCAGCATCAGAAAAAGCCTCCCTCCAAGTTAACCCAAACCCCTCCCCTTAATGAACCTGTTTTTTTGTTGGCAGAAAGTAACTGCATCTGGGCACTCTTCACTCTTTGCCCCATAGTTAGAAGTCACCACTATGTTCTTTACCTATTTTCATTAAAATTATCTTTAGATTTTTGAGTCTTTAACCCTCTTAATTTTTATAGCTTCTCTCTACTAAGCCTTTTTAAATTCTTTGTATTGTTCTTAAATGGTTAGTCATAGTTCTTATGACTAATCATAATCACTGTCTGAACAGTGTTGAACTATACTGGGTGCAGCATGACCATGAAGCCCTGGTGAAGTCAAGGTCACAAACTGTTTCTAAGGTCGTTAGGTCATAATCTCAGACTCACAAAGAACTCACAATCGGGAAGACACCACTTTAGATTACTCCAAAGCTCTGGGCCTGCACTTACACTCACTAATTTATCAAGAGGAATCAATGTTTTTATTTTAAAAATGAAACTGGGGTAAATGGTTGGATCTCCACTTATTAACCAGTACTACAGTGTGTTTACATCCTTTTGTGTGGTAGGTTGGATAGAACTTGTAAAGCTGCTGATTGATCTCATGGACTAGGGTTCACCAAAAGGATGGGAATTTGTTTCTACATTCTTACATATTGGGTTGCATATTCCTTCATAATGGATCCGTAAGTAACTAAGGCCTTGGAGACTAACAGGCCTCCAAAATACTCAGCTAACCAAAAGAAAATACTAATTTTTTAAATCATGTCATAAAAAATAGAAAAGTAAAAAAAGTCTGAAACTTTGAATAAAATTATTTTAAGGATGAAATTACATGCATGAATTAAGGGTAGGTAACTTCTTGCCATTTAATTACACAAATCCCCAATTCTTCTCATCAGAATAAAACTGAAGGACAATGGATGCCTTTTGGGTTTTTTAATTTTTTAATATTGCACTTTATAGTACTTCATAAGAGACAATTGTCTTAATTAAAGCCATAAAATACCAATAATACATATATTCAGGGCTTCTGAATATAGTCAATCAATAAGCAGTCCATGAGTCATTCCTGTTTTGTATTGTTTATTGTAAATTGGAGTTTATCTGTTCTATTTTTATTAACTACAATTATTGGTTCTAGGCAATCCTAATCTACTTATAAATTTTAGATGTGTGCTTTAATAAAACTGAAAATCAAAGAAATTATTCATTTCACAAAAGCATTCTTCGTTTTCAAAACAGCTTATTACAGTTTATTTAGCAAGTTCTAATACTACATGGAAATTATTTTAAAATTGTAGATTTTTTTCAGGAATCCATTTTGTTATGTAAAGCAAAGTTCACCCATATGGAGAATGAAATAGATAATTAGCAAACATATACCTGGGAAATGTAGGATGTGTTTGAGCTTTTATATAAATATAGGATGGGTGTAAGAAGTTCCCTTATAAAAATGGCAAATAGAGACATACAATTTTTCAATAATTCCTTATGCCTAAATTATTAACCTTCCTTCAGAGGACACGTAGGACAGCAGACTTCATAATGCTTTGGTGGTTATTTTCCTCCTCTCTGCTAAAATACACAAGTTCTAACCTAGTATCGTGCAGTTTACACACACATACATAAAGATGTCCCCACAACTAAAAACTTTAATGTTTTACTTCATCACAAATTTTTATATAATTTTTTTTTTTTTAACAGACAGGGTCTCACTGTGTCACCCAGGCTAGAGTGCAGTGGTGCAATCATAGCTCAGTGTCGCCTCAAACACCTGAACTCAAGCGATCCTCCCACCTCAGCCTCCTGAGTAGCTGGGACCTCAGGCACATGCCACCATGCCTGGCTAATTATTGTTGTTGTTGTTAAGAGATAGGGTCTCACTATGTTACAAAGGCTGGTCTCAAACTCCTGGGCTCAAGAGATCCTCCTGCTTTTGCTTCCCAAAGTGCTGGGATTAAAGGCATGAGCCACCATACCCAGCCCTTTTATATAATTTGAGTAAAAGTAAAATAATTACTAAAAAGCACTTAATAGTCTAGAAATATCCACCAGAACTGGATACCTAAATTATCTATATAGAGTAAACATGGGTACTAAATTGGACAACCCCATCAACTTTATGTTAAATGGCCAAATTGCCCTAAGCAAAGGGTATCTGAACCAAGGGCCAGTGATAGTCCTCTGTTAGAGGCAGTTTTGTGGTCTGAAGAGTTTCTCTAAAGGGCTGAGACTATTCGGAAGAGGGATCCTCTGTTACCAAATCGTGCTATTGAATCCTGAACACAAAGTACACATATATGCCCTGCATCTAGCCTTGATATTTCTTCTGCTCAAGTCAAAAGACTCCAGAAGCAACAGCTTCCACCTTCAAGCAATCCAGACTCAAAAAGCCATCAAAACTAAGAATAGCAAAAGCTACCTTCTTGATTCAGTGAAGTTGCTGCTAGCACTAAAAGAAAGAGAAATTACACTTTTGTTCTTCAGATATGGTTAAAACAAAGAAAATGTTGTCAACGTTGACACCAACATAGACATTTGCTCTATAACATATAAACTGTCTTTTAGACAGGTTATGTTAAAAATATCAGAATGCCATTTTTGTAAAGGATCTTTTTTAGGATAGACGTGGTCTCATGCTTCCTTTGTTCACCTCCATTTTAAAGGAGCATTGTAACCCCTATCCTCACCCCTACAAAAATCCAGTGGATGCACTTCGAAATTACTTGTCATTTTATATGTGTTATGTTTATTATGAGCAATTTTCACTGGATGATGAGATACATGGCGATACTATGTCAGTTTATTCTCTGTGAATGTGTTTGTACATAGACAGGAAGCTATTTATTTGTACATAGGCTGTTTGGAGTACGTACTTCTGTCTCACATGGACTTCATTCTGATAAAGGGTGTTTCTTCTTGTTTCACTGTCCACACCTTTGTGCTTCTACTACTGATAATCAATTCATAGAATATCACTTTATATAACTAAGTCTCCTCAGTGTGAAAAATAATAGAAATAAAATTATTGACTCAAAGAAGTATTGTTTTGTTGTTTGGAGTAATTCTTACCTGTGACTAATCAGGACCCTCAGGGTCACAAGAAATACATACATGGTCATGGAAGTTTTATTTCAGGGATTCGAGGGGACAACAGGGAAAGCAAGAGTTACTGTTAATTATATAGATGCTCCTCAATTTATGATGAGGTATGTCCTGATGAGCCTATCATAAGTTAAAATATTAAGTCAAAAATGCATTTAACACACTTAACTTGCTGAACATCACAGTTTAGCCTCGTCTACATGAAAGTTGCTCAGAACACCTACATTAAGCCTACAGTTGAACAAAATCATCTAACACAAAGCCTATTTTATACTAAAGTGTGGAAGATCTCATATAATTTATTGACGTTCTACTGAACATGCGTTGCTTCTGAACTATTGTAAAGTCAAAAATCATTAAGATAAATGAATCATCAAGAGTGAGGGACCATCTGTAACTACCACTTATTGAGTGCTTACTAATATCATTTGAGCTTTTAAATATCTGTGGGAACACTGTGCACTCAAGGGACTACTCCAAAGAAATTGAATTTTAATCAGTTAAATATATTGAAAGTGTAAATTCAAAGGACTAGTGTTGCCTAAGCCTTTAGGTGCAACTTAAAAGTCTTGTTATAAATCTAATATTTTATATGAAAATAAGAATTCAGGCCGGGCATGGTGGCTCATGCCTGTAATCCCAGCACTTTGGGAGGCCAAGGCGGAGAGATTACTTGAGTTTAGGAGTTGGAGACCAGCCTGGCCAACATGGTGAAACTCCATCTCTACTAAAAATTCAAAAACTAGCCAGGTGTCATGGTGAGCACCTGTAGTCCCAGCTACTGGAGGCTGAGGCAGGAGAATCGTTTGAACCTGGAGGCAGTTGCAGTGAGCCGAGATTGCCCCACTGCACTCCAGCCTGGGCAACAGAGTGAGACTCCATCTTTCAAAATAAATAAATTAGAATTCATGGTGTCTTTTTCTTTGATTACCTCAGTTAACTAAGTTTAAAAGATTAAATTTTAAATATTTAATCCAATTTATAAATTTAGTCAATTAAATTCCCTCAAGCATTTTAAATTTTTACACATTTAACATACCTGATTTTCTCAAGCACTCCAAGCGCCTTACAGAAACCTAGAAAACAAAATTTTCTATGCACTTAATCAATTTCTAAGCCATTAATGTAATAAATGAAACAAAATGTAGTAAACTGGTTTATAATAAACATTTCAATACCATTTACAAACCTAATAAAAGTCTATGACATCTTTAAAATTAGTATTATGAGTCTTATAAAAATTACATATTTTAAATTGCAATCAGATTATCCAATATGCTGGACTCCTTGACACCTTAAAATATACATAAAATATCCAAATGATCATAAAACATATTCCTAAACCACACCAAAGTATAATACTACAAATTTGATTTACCTCACTATCTCTATTTCTATAACATTTTCCCAAGCTTTGAAAAGTCACCCAACTAACGAGCAGCTTTACCATCTCGGGCAGGATACAATAACTGATGCTGAGTCACAATACCATTACTATCGTTTAGAGAGTCGACCCCAGGACATGACACATGGGCCCTTCATACTGAATTACCTCAGGACATGACACATGGACCTTACATATGATGTCTTAATATCAGGGCCTTAATTTCCTCATCTATGAAATGAAGATAATAATAGTATCTACCTCAAATGTGGATAATGGACATAATTAAATGAGATAATATAAGGTGCTTGGATAAAATCTGGCCCATAATAATTTTTAAAGTGTTTGCTATTTTAAGACTCTCTCTACTAAAAGCCAGACATAATTACCAAAGTATAATATACTAGAAAAGAGTATGAGATAATTCTGGCCTGTGTTCTTGGAAAACCCAAAACCTGCTGGGGTGATCAACACATCTTCTTCTGATGATTAAGAGCCCATTTTGGAAAAGGAACAGCTCTGGTCTGCAGCTCCCAGCATGATTGACACAGAAGGCAGATGATTTCTGCATTTCCAACTGAAATGCCCAGTTCATCACACTGGGATTGGTTGGACAGTGGGTATAGCCCAAGGAGGGCTAGCTGAAGCAGGGTAGGGCATTGCCTCACCTGGGAAGCACAAGGGGTCAGGGAACTCCCTCTCCTAGCCAAGGGAAGCCATTAGGGACTGTACCACGCACTCCGGCCCACATACTGCACTTTTCCCACAGTCGTCGCAAACCGCAGACCAGGAGATTCCCACAAGTGTCTACACCACCAGTGCCCTGCGTTTACAGCACAAAACTGGGCATCCATTTGAGCAGACAACAAGCTAGCTGCAGAAGTTTTTTTAATCATACCCCAGTGGCACCAGGAACACCAGTGAGACAGAACCATTCCCTCCACTGGAAAGGGGGCTGAGGCCAGGGAGCCAAGTGGTCTGGCTCAGCAAGTCCCACCCCCACAGAGCCCAGCAAGCTAAGATCCACTGGCCTGAAATTCTCATGGCCAACACAGCAGTCTGAGCTTGACCTGGAACACTCAAGCTTGGTCGGAGGAGGGGCATCCACCATTGCTGAGGCTTGAGTAGGCGGTTTTACCCTCGCAGTGGAAAAAAAGCCACAGAGAAGTTCGAATTGGGTGGAGCCCACCACAGTTCAGCAAGGCCCATGTGGCCAGACTGCCTCTCTAGACTCCCTCCTCCCTGGGCAGGGCCTCTCTGAAAAAAGGCAGCAGCCCCAGTCAGGGACTTACAGATAAAACCCCCACCTCTCTGAGACAGAGCACCTGGGGAAAGGGGCTGTTATAAGCACAGCTTCAGCAGACTTAAACCTCCCTGCCTGGCAGCTCTGAAGAGAGCAGGAGACCTCCCAGCACAGCATTTGAGCTCTGATAAAGGAAAAAATGCCTCCTGAAATGGGTCCCTGACCCCCATGTATCCTGACTGGGAGACACTTCCCAGTAGAGGCTGACAGACACCTCATACAGGAGAACTCTGGCTGGCATCTGGCAGGTGCCTCTCTGGGATGAAGCTTCCAGAGGAAGGAACAGGCAGCAATCTTTGCTGTTCTGCAGCCTCTGCTGGTGATACCCAGGCAAACAGGGTCTGGGGTGGACCTCCAGCAAACTCCAGCAGACCTGCAGCAGAGTGGTCTGACTGTTAGGAAGAAAACTAACCAACAGAGGGGAATAGTATCAACATCAACAAAAAAGACATCCACTCAGAACCCCATCTGAAGGTCACCAACTACAAAGACTAAAAGTAGATAAATTCACAAAGATGGGGAGAAACCAGTGCAAAAAGGTTGAAAATTCCAAAAACCTGATTGCATCTTCTCCTCCAAAGGATCACAACTCCTCACCAGCAAGGGAACAAAACTAGAAGGAGAATTAGTTAGATGAATTGACAGAAGTAAGCTTCAGAAGGTGGGTAATGACAAACTCCTCTGAGCTAAAGGAGCATATTCTAACCCAATGCAAGGAAGCTAAGGGCCTTGATAAAAGGTTAGAGGAATTGCTAACTAGAATAACCAGTTTAGAGAAGAACATAAATGACCTGATGGAGCTAAAAAACGCAGCATGAGAACTTCATGAAGCATACACTAGTAACAATAGCCAAATCGATCAAGTGGAAGAATGGATACCAGACACTGAAGATCAACTCAATGAAATAAAGGGAGAAGACAAGATTGGAGAAAAAAAGTGAGAAAAGAAACAAAGCCTCCAAGAAATATGGGACTATGTGAAAAGATCAAATCTACCTCTGATTGGTGTACCTGAAAGTGATGGAGAGAATGGAACCAAGTTGGAAAACACTCTTCAGGATATTATCCAAGAGAACTTCCCCAACCTAGCAAGACAGGCCAACATTCAAATTCAGGAAATAAGATACTCCTCGAGAAGAACAACTCCAAGATACATAATCATCAGATTCACCAAGGTTAAAATGAAGGAAAAAATGTTGAGGGCAGCCAGAAAGGTCAGGTTACCCACAAATGGAGGCCAGTCAGACTAACAGTGGATCTCTCTGCAGAAACCCTATAAGCCAGAAGAGAGTGGGGGCTAATATTCAACATTCTTAAAGAAAAGAATTTTCAACCCAGAATTTCATATCCAGGCAAACTAAGTTTCATAAGCAAATGAGAAATAAAATCCTTTACAGACAAGCATATGCTGAGAGATTTTGTCATCACCAGACCTGCCTTACCAGAGATCCTGAAGGAAGCACTAAAAATGGAAAGGAACAACTGGAACCAGCCACTGCAAAAACATACCAAATTGTAAAGATGATCAACACTGTAAAGAAACTGCATCAACTAACAGGCAAAATAACCAGCTAGCATCATAATAGAAGAATCAAATTCACACATAACAATATTAACCTTAAATGTAAACCTGATAAATGCCCCAGTTAAAAGACACAGACTGGCAAGTGGATAAAGGGTCAAGACCCATCAGTGTGCTGCATTCAGGAGACCCATCTCACATATAAAGACAAACGTAGGCTCAAAATAAAGGGATGGAGGAATACTTATCAAGAGAATGGAAAGTAAAAAAAAGAACAGGGGTTGCAATCCTAGTGTCTGATAAAAAAGACTTCAAACCAACAAAGAACAAAAGAGACAAAGAAGGGAATTACATAATGGTAAAGGGATCAATGCAACAAGAAGAGCTACCTATCCTAAATATATATGCACCCAATAAGGAGCACCCAGGCTCATAAAGCAAGTTCTTAGAGACCTACAAAGAGACTTACACTCCCACAAAATAATAGAGGGAGTCAATATTAGATCAATGAGACAGAAAATTAACAAGGATATCCAGGACTTGAACTCTGGATCAAGCGGACATAATAAACATCTACAGAACTCTCCACCTCAAATCAACAGAATATACATTCTTCTCAGCGCCACATTACACTTATTCTAAAATTGACCACATAACTGGAAGTAAAGCACTCCTCAGCAAATGCAAAAGAATGGAAATCACAACAGTCTCTCAGACCACAGCACAATCGAATTAGAACTCAGGACTAAGAAACTCACTCAAAACTGCACAACTACATGGAAACCAAACAACTTGCTCCTGAATGACTACTGGGTAAATAACAAAATGAAGGCAAACAAAAAATATTCTTTGAAACCAATGAGAACAAAGACACAATGTACCAGAATCTCTAGGACACATTTAAAGCAGTGTGTTGAGGGAAATGTATAGCACTAAATGCCCACAAGAGAAAGCAGGAAAAATCTAAAATCAACACCCTACCATGAAAATTAAAAGAACCAGAGAAGCAAGAGCAAACAAATTGAAACTCTTGCAAAAGAAATAACTAAGATCAGAGAAAAACTAAAGGAGATAGAGACATGAAAAATGCTTAAAAAAAAAAAAAAATCAATGAATCCAGCAGTTGGTTTTTGAAAACATCAACAGACTAAATAGACCACTAGCCAGACAAAGAAAAGAGAGAAGAATCAAATAGATGCAATAAAAAATGATAAAGGTGAGATCACCATTGATCCCACAGAAATACAAACTATCATCAGAATACTATAAACACCTCTATGCAAATAAACTAGAAAATCTAGAAGAAATTGATAAGTTCCTGGACACATACACCCTCCCAAGTCTAAATCAAAAGGAAGTTAAATCCTTGAATAGACCAATAACAAGTTCTGAAATTAAGGCAGTAATAGCCTACCAATCAAAAAAAGTCTAGGACCAGATGGATTCAGAGCTGAATTCTACCAGAGGTACAAAGAAGAGCTGGTACCATTCCTTCTGAAACTATCCCAAACAATAGAAAAAGAGAGAATCTGCCCTAACTCATTTTATCAGGCCAGCATCATCCTGATACCAAAACCTAGCAGAGACACAACCAAAAAAAAAAATTTCAGGCCAATATCCCTAATGAACATTGATGCAAAAATCCTCAAAAAAAAAAAAAAAAAAAAAAAAAAAAACTGGCAAAACAAATCCAGCAGCACATCAAAAACCTTATCCACTATGATCAAGTTGACTTCATACCTGGGATACAAGATTGGTTCAACACACAAATCAATAAATGTAATCCATCACAAACAGACCCAATGATAAAAAACACATGATTATCTCAATAGACGCAGAAAAGGCCATCGACAAAATTCAACAGCCCTTCATGCTAAAAACTCTCAAACTAGGCATTGATGGAACACATCTTAAGAGATATTTATGAGAAACCCATAGCCAATATCATACTAATTGGGCAAAAACTGGAAGCATTCCCTTTGAAAACTGGCATAAGACAAGGATGCCATCTCTCACCACTCCTATTCAACATAATATTGGAAGTTCTGCCCAGGGCAATCAGGCAAGAGAAAAAAATAAAGGTATTCAACTAGGAAAAGAGGAAGTCAAATTGTCTCATTTGCAGATGACATTATTGTGTATTTAGAAAACTCCATTATCTCAGCCCAAAATCTCCTTAAGCTGATAAACAACTTCAGCAAAGTCTCAGGATACAAAATCAATGTGCAATAATCACAAGTGTTCGTATATACCAATAACAGACAGAGAGCCAAATCATGAGTGAACTCTCATTCACAAATGCTACAAAGAGAATAAAATACCTAGGAATATAACTTACAAGGGACATGAAGGACTTCTTCAAGGAGAACTACAAACCACTGCTCAAGGAAATAAGAGAGGACACAAACAAATGGAAGAACATTCCATGCTCACGGAATGGAAGAATCAATATCGTGAAAATGGCCATACTGCCCAAAGTAATTTATAGATTCAATGTTATCCCCATCCAGCTACCATTGACTTTCTTCACAGAATTGGAAAAAAGTACTTTAAACTTCATATGCAACCAAAAAAGAGCCCGCATAGCCAAGAAAATCCTAAGCAAAAAGAAAAAAGCTGGAGGCATTATGTTACCTGACTTCAAACTAAACTAGAAGGCTACAGTAACCAAAACAGTATGGTACTGGTACCAAAATAGATATATAGACAAATGGAACAGAACAGAGGCCTCAGAAATAACGCCACACATCTGCAACCATCTGACCTTTGACAAACCTGACAAAAACAAGAAATGGGAAAAGGATTCCCTATTTAATAAGTGGTATTGGGAAAACTGGCTAGCCATAAGCAGAAAGCTGAAACTGGATCCCTTCCTTATACAAAAATCAATTCAAGATGGATTAAAGACTTAAACATAAGACCTAAAACCATAAAAATCCTAGAAGAAAACCTAGGCAATACCATTCAGGACACAAGCATGGGCAAAGATTTCATGACTAAAACACCAAAAGCAATGGCAACAAAAGCCAAAATTGACAAATGAGATCTAATTAAAGAGCTTCTGCACAGCAAAAGAAACTACCATCAGAGTGAACAGGCAACCTACAGAATGGGAGAAAATTTTTGCAATCTATCCATCTGACAAAGGGCTAAGATTCAGAATCTTCAAAGAACTTAAATTTACAAGGAAAAAACCCCATCAAAAAGTGGGTGAAGGATATGAACAGACACTTCTCAAAAGAAGACATTTATGCAGCCAACAAACATATGAAAAAAAGCTTGTCATCACTAGCCATCAGAGAAATGGAAATCAAAACCACAGTGAGATACCATCTCACACCAGTTAGAATGGCAGTCGTTAAAAAGTCAAGAAACAACACATGCTGGAGAGGATGTGGAGAAATAGGAACACTTTTACACTGTTGGTGGGAGTGTAAACTAGTTCAGCCATTGTGGAAGACAGTATGGCTATTCCTCAAGGATCTAGAACCAGAAATACCATTTGACCCAGCAATCCCATTACTGGATATATGCCCAAAGGATTATAAATCATTCTACTATAAAGACACACACACGTTTATTGTGGCACTGTTTACAATAGAAAAGACTTGAACCCAACCCAAATATCCATCAATGAGACTGGATTAAGAAAACATAGCACGTATATACCATGGAATACTATGCAGCCATAAAAAAGGATGAGTTCATGTCCTTTGCAGGGACATGAATTAAGTCGGAAACCATCATTCTCAGCAAACTGTCACAGGAACAGAAAACAAAGCACCACATGTTCTCACAAATGGGAGTTGAACAATGAGAACACATGGACACAGGGAGGGGAACATTGCACACTGGGGCCTGTCACGGGGCTGAGGGAGGGATAGTATTAGGACAAATACCTAAGGTAGATGTTGGGTTGATGGGTGGATCAAACCACCAAGGCACATATATACCTATGCAACAAACCTGCACATTCTGTACATGCACCCTAGAACTTAAAGTGTAATAGTTTAAAAAAAAAAAAAAAAAAGCCCATTTTAATAACATTCTCTAGATTTTGGCCTCAACCAACATCAAGCCAGCTGGTCTTCAGTATACACGTGAAATCTTTTTCTCCATCTTGAAGACTGCAGTTGTTTTGCTCGTCTTTGTTTTCCTCTGTACACTGAGGGTTAACACGTAAGTGTTTGGAGCTCTCACACACAAAGTTCTCGTCTCACTACCCTTCCGGGTCATTGCCCAAGGTCTTGAGACTTTACAACCACTTAAGTTGCTTCCATATAGCTTTATCATCTTATTTCCCAAATGGCTTTGTTCCCTGTTACTGATGTTGGTTTTATCTTCTTCAGGACACAAATCTCTGGACACAGACAGACTTGAAATGCAAATTGAGCAGGTCTAATTGTTTTCTGTCATCCTCAACTCACTTGGAAGCACCAAGTCTACTCTTCCTTGTTTTTACTTTGTCTAGGTAGCCAAACTAACCTCTTGTATAGTCCTTAGCCTTTTAAAAGAAAGCACAACTCTTATTTTTGGCTTTTAAATATTTCTTGTAGTGAGCAATAAATGACCTACAGAAGTACTTGGGAAACCTGATGTTAATAAATAAAGAAGTTTTGATTAGCTTGTCAATCACTTGAATATAAAAAAATACTTAACGGCTTAAAATCCCTTTCCAATTTTAATATCTTTGAAATTCCCATAGCAATTATTTATACTGACAGTTGGCTTACAAACGTCTTTATCATGAATGGGTATTTTTTAATACCACTTCCTGGTTGTCAGAAGTATCAAGTTACTGGAGTCCTCATGCATTGGGAAGTTATGAAACATACAGAAGTCTTGATACAAAGTGTACTATGATCAGAATCCAGCCTGTTGGGAAGACTGACTTTCTGTCTCTCTCCTTATGCAACAATGTGAAAGTTATTCCATGACTCTGAATCACCAGTTTCTTGCCTATGTAATACTATTACTATATTACTACCCCAAAGGGCTGTTGGAAAGATTGAGTTACAGCTCCATAAAGCGCTGGCTTGTAATAGGCTCTTAAAATATGTTAGCTCCCTCCTCCCCACCTCATGTGACTTTGAACAGTTATGTAACCTAAGATTCAGAAAACCTCTAACATGGGTTATTTGTTGGGTTATCTGAATACTTTCTAAGTTAAAGATTAGATACCCTAATTATCTTAGTACTCTAATACTACACCCATCAGAAATCCCATTGCTTCCTGGGATGCCACTGGTCTTGGTCCCCCCACCTACCCTAATCCAGCAATATACCAGGTGACCTGGGGATCTAATAACCTAGCCTGGTTAATAAGCACACACCAAGAAGGACTTTATTTCAGTCTAAGTGGCAGGGTCATCCAGGACATTACAAGTTCTGAAGTGCACCAAAGACCCCAGAATTCCCACATCTTTTGGAGGCTTTGGTGATCTATACCCACAAATAACATACTGAAATACTGAACTACTGCCTGGTCAATTTTGCCTTTAGGGCCAACTAGAACATTAACCACATTCTGTATCTCTCTACGGGGACAGGCCTAAGATATTGCAAACCTGGAGTGGGCAAACAGTTGGTAAATCTTGCCACTCATGATCCCTCACCCATGGGATCCCATCAGCAATAAAACACAGCACCATTTCCCACTATCCTTTCTCAGAACATTCCAAGCAACTCTACCAGCCTGTCACATTGGCATGCAAAGGAAAACCTAACTGCCATGTTCTAGTCTCTCCTGTCAGTGAGGATAATGAGGACTAAATAGGCCATTTTACTTTTCTGAGGTCACACTATGAAGCAGTAGAACTGGATATTAGGGTCTGTTTCTTTCATTTTGTGAATGCTCTTTGCTGCAATCATCAAAATGTATCGGAGGTGTTTTACATATTAACGAGGGTGTTTTCACAGCGAGCCATGATGCACACGGGTGTCAGGGTTGAGGATTTGCCACTCACAAGCCAGAGTATCTGAAGAGCTGTGATAAAAATCTTGTTTAAAAGGCTCAGGTTAGGTCAATAGTTAAGTTCTAGCCAGACCATGACTAATAGCAGGTTCTAATTAGTGAGAACTATGAAAAAAGAAGAGAAAGGCTTTTGCTGCTGGGATTTAATAATGGAATTTCCAGCAAACAGTAACAATCACCTCAAGGACCAAAAAACGTTATGCCCACATTTGATCACAAAATGGTCGGAATTTATGCCTCTATCTCTGTCTGCTGGCAGATGCTAATGACCCACGTCCTTGAAATGAATCAGGGCAGGCAAAGTTGTAAACATTCTAACTTCCCTGTTTCTTCCCAGGAGCTCACTCAAATGTGTAATCAATCTCAGTATCAGTTCCACTAGAGTTCATGGGGGAAGAAAAAACATGTTTTTTGTGAAGAAAATAGCGCCATTCATTCTCATTGGTCTAATTCAGGGATGGTCTTCAAAAGAGCCTGAGATGGAAGGAAGATCCTCTCTGTGCCCAGCATCCTTAAATTCCCTGTCCATCTCCAGGCTGTTGCCTAGAATTTTGCCTTAGCACCTTATCTCTCCAGCTCAATGATTCTCAGCCAACAGGCTGTACCTGAAGGGCACTGGAACAACAGGAAGCTTTTTCAAACTACTTGTGTGAAACCCAGCCTCCACCGCCTCCAGTTGCCCTCTCCAACCCCTGCAGTGTGCTCTCCCATGTGAGAGCCATAGACAGCCGTCCATTCAAGGAGCGGTCCATAACCCACAGCAGTGTTGGATGGAAAATATTAAGAATCCCGTTTAGCCTAACACCCTGATCTCTCTGGAAATTGTAACTGGTACAAGGAGGAGTTCATGTCGAGTTTCTCCAAGTGATTGTGTAGAATGCCCTGTGTTCATTCATGCATTCAACAACAGGGATTCAATACCTGCAATGTGCCAGATACAGGTCTTAGCACTGTGGCACCAGGTAACATAAGTCCCAGGCCCTGTTCTCAACCACTTCACTGTCCACAGAGGAAGACAAATAGTGTTAGCTTGGTGCAAAAGTAATCGCTGTTTTTTTGCCATTGAAACTAATAGCCAGAACAGGCCAAGCACGGTGGCTCACACCTGTAATCCCAGCACTTTGGGAGGCTGAGGCAGGTGGATTACCTGAGGTCAGGAGTTCTAAGTGGTGGATTTTTAAAATGTGATGTTTGGGGGAACAACACTGAGCATAGCTAAAGAGGTAGGGCCTCCTGGGAAGTGGAGAGATGTCAGCACCAGATTGCAGACGACCTGTTCTAATCCACGGAGTAGCACGGACCCTATCCTGCCACCAAATGTCATTCACCAGCATGTGGCATGGTCAGATTGGGGCTTAAAGGAGGCTTCTGCACATAAAAAGAAATGGCTTGGATTTGCTTCCAAGTAATCTAGGGGTATAGAAGAAACCAGGTGGGCTATGAGTTAATTGTTGAGGCTGGATGATGGATACTCAGGAGTCGATTATACTCTTCTGTTTCTACACGATTGGCATTTTCTATTATAAACAACTATCTTAAAACTGTAGTCCAGAGAAATCTCTCAGGAACTGTCACTCTCAGCTGTTATTAACCATTTGCACCTCAGTGTGAAAGGAGGAAAGTTCTGATGGGAAAAAGACGTAGGGGATGCCTGGGGTGAGAGGAGACCAGAGAAGTAGAACCGAGGAGGGAAAAGTCAGTTAACAGAGAGGCACGGGCATTCCAACACCAGTCAGCCTCCCTCCCTCCCTCCCTCCTGCCTGCTGCCACAGCACCCCCACCAGTTGCTCTCCCACCTGGATACTTGTGGCTGATACAGGCTGCCTGATACATGCTGCATGTAGGGTAAACACACCTGATAGCAATAACATAAGCAGACCCTGAGAATGACCCTCTATGGCAGACACATCTGAATGTGTGTTCCAAGCTAAGGAATCCGGCATGGCCAACCTGGAGATTCATATCTTATCAATGATGAATATCTGAGCCCCTGGCCCATCCCATGGAAAGCGGACCATCCAAGGGATTGAGGCCCTGAGTTTTGGGCTAAACAAAGGTTGGTAAGTGGAGGTCATTAAGGGGAGATGTTAGGTGAAAATGCTATTTAAACTGCACACTGTTTGCAAGCAGTTACGGTTTTCCTGCCCAGCTTGCTGCCACTGGACTATTTGTAAGGTGGATAACTTGTCTAGCCCACCACTACTGGACTCTCTCCCCTGTATGTGAGCCCCTAATAAAACCCCATATCGACCGGGCATGGTGGCTCATACCTGCAATCCCAATACTTTGAGAGGCCAAGGTGGGAGGATCACCTGAGTTCAGGATTTCAAGACCAGCTGACCAACATGGTGAAACCCCGTTTCTACTAAAAATACAAAAATTAGCTGGGAGTGGTGGCACATGCCTGTAATCTCAGCTACTTGGGAGACTGAGGCAGGAGAATTGCTTGAACCTGGGAGGTGGGGGTTGCAGTGAGCCGAGACCACGCCACTGCACTCCAGCCTGGGTGACAGAGAAAGACTCCATCTAAAAAACTAAAAAATTTAAAAAATTAAAAAACAAAAAAAAAACCACCAATGTCTCCTTTGCTGGCTCTGGGTCTCTTCTTCAGCCTCCTGAACCTAGTGCCTTCCCTACTGAGGTGAATAGGAGTTTGGCATAACATAAGGCCAGGCCACTTCTGCCCTGACCCCCTGGATTTGATCTGGTTTTTTTCTGGGGCCACTGCTGACTGACTTCTTCCCCACAAAGGATACCCAGCTGGCTGCAGGACTTCCTGAGCCCACTTTAGCATCCTGATGACTTCAGTCTTCTCTGAACTGAGCTGTTTTGTCTGGGGTCTTGGATCTAAGATTTTGTGTCAAGTCCTTAAGGAGAAAGGGTTTACTCCAGGACAAGTGTATGGTTACACTCGGAGGGTTCCACACCAAACGAACTCCTGGGACCACTGCAGAGTGCCTCCTCAACCAGGAGGTTCAGAGAGAACTCCCCTCCCTGTGAGCCTCAGGAGAAGAAATTGTTAGCAGTTATCACTCACTGGTGACAGAGCAGGTGCTGTCTGACAGAAGATAAGTTGAAACATGTGTGCGCAAGTGAGAGTATGAGTTCATGTAGGAAAGACAGCATTAGACCAGGAAAAATCCTCTTCCAAAAATCCATTACTTCCACAAGCATGTGGGCCAAGCCAAGGGGTGTCTATTGAAAGAAAGGAAACTGTTCTTGTTTTAAGGCAACATTAAATCCAAAGATCCTTGGCTGTTCAGACAGGAAGTTAAGTGGGACTCCTTCCTGCATCTCCATGCTGAATGGGGCAGAGGGGATGGGAATATGGTTACCGAGCTGCCAAAATATAGAACCATCTCCCCTCCTCATCGGAACTTTGCCCAACAAACTTCTCCCTTGGGTTCTTTACTCTGCTTTCCCTGTTGGGGTTGGGAGAGGGAGAATCATAATCTTCCTATCAGCTGCTTTGACATCTGCCGTATTTTGGCAGGAACTAATCTAATGACGAGAGACTGACTCAGATTCTTTCTGGGAAGAGGCATTTTGGGGACAAGAAAGCAAAAGAGGATATGTGCGAGCAAAGCCCCAGAAGTCGGCAGCGAGCACAGGCTTCCCAGACAGCCACCTCCCAGAGTCACTGGGCATTGCCAGGTGGCCAGGCTGGGGTGGGGGCAGTCCCCTCCCAGCCACACTGAAAGCAGGTGGGCATCCAGCAACACCGCTGCTACACCCCAGGCCGCCTTCGGGGGCACCAGTTGCCGAGGCAACGGGGGTACTTTGAAAATATCTTTTAGATGTGACTGCCAGGAAGAAGAGCAAGGTGAGAAGAGGGACGGAAGGAACAGAGACACCAGGCTGATACCCATTTGACATTGAAAATGCAGCTAGGAAGTTCTTGGTGCTGCTGCCCTCTACAGGCAAAACTGTAGATTACGACGCTCACCCACCAACAATGCCCTGAAAATGAGAGGTCTCTCCCACCAAGTAGCCTGGGAGTAACAAAACAGGAACAGGGATAGGGAAGGCCCAGGGGTCCAGCTACAGCCGTGGTATCACCGGAAAGGGAAGAGACAATTTGAGAAACACTAGGTCGAAAGTTAAATGTTGCCAGTTTTGGAAATCGCTTGGTAATAATGTGATTGTACATACAAATGCAAAAGCAGGCACTAAAATCTACATGCTGCAGTTGGCTTGGAGACCGTCATCTATGCCATTCATGCACTGCCAGTTTTGTGGGGAACCTGGTGGTAAACCACTGGTAGACCACCTGCTTCTGGCTGGGAATTTTGGATGTAGCGGAGCAGCTCCCTCGTTGTCCTCTATTGTAAGTCAGCCCTTCTTGACACAAGGGTTTGTAAAAAGGAAAAAAAAAAAATGAAAGAAAAAAAGATGATCATCTATAATCTACAATCAGTGCGAATCTATTCTATTTTGACAATGAAGTCACAATTATAACAATGTTATAAAGAACTCTCATACCCTCAAGAACATGCTGGGTATCCTCTGTGTAAAGCAAGGATACAGACAATTTCATCTTTGCTTATAAAAATGCTCCAGCTTCCATGATTCGGGTGCACTACAGACCACCACCACCAGCAGCAGCATCTGGGAATGCATACGCAAATTCCCAGGCCCCACATCAGACCTGGGGACCCTGAAACTCTGGGGGAGGAGCCCAGAAATCCGTGCTTTGACAAACCCTCCAGGTGATTCTGATGTCCAGTAAAATTTAAGAACTAATGATTTATGTAACAATTATTCATTGGAAACTCCAAATATTACTGATTTCAACACACTCATTTCAGGCAATGACAGAGAAGAAATGAGTTGAGCTAAAAGCAAGGTGTGCAGAAGAAGCAAAGCCTATCCTCTCCCTGCCTAGGCAGGAATCACCATCTTAGCATCTCAGGATATCACGAATTTCCCTTTCTACCATTGAGGGAAAGGCAATTCCCTCTGCTCCTGGCCAGGTCTTCAAGCTCAGAATGAGCTCCTAGTAATACAGGTGATCTAGGGATTAAGAGAAATAGGTTGTTTGGCAGGAGGTGCAGGACAAAGGAGGTTATTGCCAATTGAGCACTGATGCTAGAGCTCTCAGAAGGACCCTGTTATGCAAGTAGAATTACCCCATTAACAGATGCAGGAACTGAGCCCTTAGGGAAGTCAAATGGCTTGCCCAAAGTCATCTCACTACTTAGAAGAAATGAGATTAGGACCAAGGCCCATGTGACAAAGACGACCATTTCTTTCTTCTAAATTCTACTGGGCCACTCTTAGCACTGTCTAAAAGAACTGTGATAGAAATGTCCTTTATCTGTAGCCACCAGCCACACGTGACTATTGAACACTTGAAATGTTGCAGGTGACCAGGTGCTGTGGCTCACATCTGTAATTCCAACAGTTTGGGAGTCTGAGGTGAGAGAATTGCTTGAGGCCAGGGATTTGAGACCAGCCTGGGCAACATATTGAAAACTTGTCACCAAAAAAAAAAAAAAAAATTGGCCAGGTGTGGTGGCTCATGCTTATAATCTCAGTACTTTGGGAGGCCAAGATGGGTGGATCTCTTGAGCTCAGGTGTTCAAGATCAGCCTGGGAAACATGGTGAAAACCTATCTCTACAAAATACAAAAAAAAAAAAGAAAAATAGCTGGGTAGGGTGGTGCACGCCCATAGTCCCAACTACCGGAGCGGCTGAGTTGGGAGGATCGCTTGAGCCTGGGAGACAGAGGTTATAATGAGCCGAGATCACAACACTGCACTCCAGCCTGGTTGACAGAGTGAGACTCTTGTCTCCAAAAAAAAAAAAAAAAAAGTTTAAATTCACCAGGTGTGGTGGTGCATACCTGTAGTCCCATTTACTCAGGAGGCTGAGGCAAGAGGATCACCTGAGCCCAGGAGTTTGAAGCTGCAGTGAGCTATGATACCACTGCACTCCAGCCTGAGTGACAGAGCAATATCCCGTTTCAAAAAGAAAAAGAAAGGAATAAAGGAAGGTTGCAGATGTGGTGTAACTGAGAAACTAAATCTTTCACTTATTTTCAATTAAAGTAGTCACATCAGGTTAGTGACTATTCTATTGCAGAGTGGAGGATCATATAGTTTTGTGTGCCAATGCCACAAGAGTGGAAATCTTCACCCAAAATAATCCTCAGGGAAAAAAATAAACACACAAGAGCATTGGTATAGTTAGCAATTTGTCATCTTATTCATTAATCTTTTCTTAATGGAAATGCTGACAGATTCTTAACAGTGTCCGAGTTAAGAAAACGCATTTAATTCACAGACTCAGATTTAAAGAGGCCCATCTTCCTGAATGTTGGCAGAAGCCAAGGATGGCAGTGTGAGGTGCCCTGTACCACCAGCTAATGGCCTGAAAAAGGACAGAAAAGGCAAATAGAACCCACTTCAGCAGCCCATCTTTCACCCACTTTAGCGACACCCCGTCTTGTTTCTCCTAATCGCGGTTCTATGTGTTAAGAGGACAGATCAGACAGTTACACCATTGAAACTGACCCATAGAAATGAACTTAGTAGGGATAACTGATCTTGCATTACTTGGTGCTGGACAGAGCAGTGCAGTCTCCCGAGATGGCAGTCCAGAGTGGCAAACCTGCTGAAGATGGGGAAGACAGATAATAGCGTATGTCATCTAGTTAAAACAGTTGGCATCTGTCCCTTGGCCATTCAGCACCCACGTAGATGGGAAACCCAGCCCAAGGGGCTGTTTAATAGATCCCAGAACAGGTGAAGGACCCCCAATTAAGGATCTATTGAATAAGACTGTCTCTCATTAGTAAGCAGGTTCCACTCTGCAATTCCACTCCAAGCCGTATGAATTGCCTAAGATTCTGAGCCCTTTTCAATAGAATAAGCAAATCAGCAATAGCTGAGGGGGGGAAATGCCCTATCAGTGTGCTCTGCAAAAGCAGGGGCTTGGTTCAAACCTTGGGCCAGCAGAAAGGTGGTGGAGAAGCAGATGGTGAGGATGGGGAGTGGAAGGAATGAAACAAGCCCCCAAAGCCACCAAAAGAATTGGGAGAAATTCTGAAATTTGGGTATTAGGGCCTATGCAACGCAGGACAACATAAAAAAATTTTTTTAAGTAATCACTATAAGGATAAAAGAACAGCAGAGGAAAAAAGGAAAATAAAAAGCAGCACAAAACAAAAACAGGGTTCTCTTTCCAGTCTGTGCTCCACATGGTGCCTTTACACTCACCAAGCTACTTTCAGAGACAGAGCCTGTCACATACCTCATTGATATCTATCAAAGTCCAGCACATTTCTGGGCACATAGTAGACCCTTAAAATACTAATCAGTTTGAAGTTACTGCGCTACATGGTGACTTTTCTAAGCCAGTGCTTCTCAAACTTTCACGTGCATATTAATCACCTGCATGATTTGTTAAAATGATATAAATTTTGAATCTTTTTTAAGAGACAAGGTCTCACTCCATCACCCAGGTTGGAATACAGCAGTGCAATCAGAGCTCACTGCAGCCTCCGACTCAGGCTCAAGCGATCCTCCCACCTCAACTTCTCCAGTAGCTAAGACTACAGGCGTGCACCACTGTATTAGTCTGTTTTCATAGCGCTATGAAGAACTGCCCGAGACTGGGTAATTTATAAAGGAAAGAGGTTTAATTGACTCACAGTTCAGCGTGGCTGAGCAGGCCTCAGGAAACTTACAATCATGGTGGAAGGCAAAGAGAAAAGCAAGGCACCCACCTTCACAAGGTGGCAGGAAGGAGAAATGCCAAGCAAAGGGGGAAGAGCCCCTTATAAAACCATCAGATCTTGTGAGCACTCACTCACTAGCACAAGAACAGCATGGGGGAAACTGCTTCCATGATTCAATTACCTCCACCTGGTCTCTCCCTTAACACGTGGGGATTATGGGGATTATAATTCAAGATGAGATTTAGGTGGGGACACAAATCCTAACCATATCAACCACCGTGCCTGGCTTTTTAAAGAGATGGGATCTTGAAATGTTGCCCAGGTTGGTCTCATATTCCTGCCCTCAAGCAATCCTCCTACCTCGGCCTCCCAAAGTGCTGGAATTACAGGTGTGAGCCACCGCACGTGGCCTCTGAATCACTATTTCAGTAGCTCTGGAACGAGGCTTGAGATTCTGCATTTCTAACGCATTCCCAGAGGAGGCCAACAAGCTGGCCACAGACCACACTTTGAACAATGAGCCCTTATTTTTCTCTGCTGGTCACAAGCTAGCTTAGTTGGTTGAAAACCACACTAGGGCAATCAAGGACATCAGTTTGATCTCCATCAGGGAGATCCCTCTTGCTCCGTGGTTGCAAACTGAACCCACAGCTCCAGCCATTTATCTTGGGTCTTGGATACACAGTCACACACACACACACACAGTGGGGAAATACAATGGGAAGAGATCACCATGCCTATCTGAAGGCTGGCATGTTATACCTGGGCTGCCATGAGGCAGCCCCACCTAAGTAATAGCTATGTTCTCTAGTAGCCCTGACTCTGCCCGTTCCTTCCCCAATGTCCTCTTAACCCTATTCTCTGGACATTGATTTTAGAATTACTTTTACACAAATTCACTCGGAAGCAGGACTGCAAACAAGTCTCCGCTCTCATGCTGACTGGATGATCCAAAGTGGCTGCCTACAGAGCTATCTTGAAAAAGACTCTGACACCAGATTCTGGCTCTGCTGGAATAGCTATCATCATGGATTAATGTTGTCTAGTGTGGGGGAAAGATGGGGAAAGTGGCAGCGTAGCCAGCATGAGGCAGAGTCTAAGCAGGTGTGAGGATTTTACAGGGAGGCTTATCTTGCCTCCTCTCAGATCCCAGTACAGGGGGAAGCTGGCAAGCAATCACAGAGTAATTCCTCCAGCACTCCTCGGAGCTCATTCGGCGTGAATACTCTTCTGACGAGGGCACGAGTGCTCCGCTGTGTCCTGCTTACTGGCTTGGGCTGAAGAATCAGGCACCAGGTCTCTTGATTTTCGTCCCAGGCACTTCTGTCAGAAAGGGGAACTAAGAAGAAATGAACACCTTAACGTGACTGGTCAATGATTAGCCTGTGAGTTCATCCCTCTTCAGTGTACCATGGGATAATATATTCTTCCTTGAGCTATAACAGTAGGAATATTCCAGAACTCTGCCTTTTTCGCAACAGCAATATCTGCGTTATTAAGAAACAGGTGGAAGACTGGGCACCTCCTGCTTTGAAGTCTGAGGCACATGCCTGTACTTCTCTAAAGAACTCAAACAATAAGTAATTACTTTTTTGAAACTGCATTATCTGGAACTCTACCCTTGTAACCTATCCGCTGAACAGCCCTAAGTGCAGGCTGCTCATATGACAGAAATGGGCCTCCTGCTGTTTGTTCCCTTCTGCAGAATTATTGGCTTCATCTACTCAGGGACCTAAGTGAGGGCTGTGAGAAATAGAGTGAGGTATCTGGGTGTGCTTGCATGCTACCTCCAGATTCTGATGTCACCAACCTGCTGTTCACAATAGAGCTAAGTCCATACATAACCTGGTAAAACTTCAGAGCTCCAATGGCACCCAGGAAGGTAGCAAGTAGGCATCAGATCCCTGAAGAACTGCAAAAATAATATTAAAGATTTAAAAATATGTTTTTGTTGTTTCTGAGACAGGGTCTTATTCTGTCACCTAGGCTGGAGTGTAGTGGCACGATCATGGCTCATTGCAACTGACCTCTCGGACACAACTGATTCTCCCACCTCAGCCCATCAAGTAGCTGGCACCACAGGCATGCACCACCAAGCCTGGCTAATTCTTTTTTTTTAATAGAGATGGGGTCTCCCTATGTTGCCCAGGCTGGTCTGAAACTCCTGGGCTCAAGCAATCCTTCCGCCTAGGCCTCCCAAAATGCTGGGATTACAGGCATGAGCTACCACGCCCGGACAAAAAAAAAAAAAATACAGTTTTAAGAAATGTCTTCACTGCATATTTGCTACCATACTTAATGTTCATGAACTGTTAAAGTTGCTGTGTACAAGGATGAATTCATGTAATAGAACTCCTCGATGTGACAACAGGCCTATACTATTATTTGCTGTGTGATGATGCACTTAATTCTCCTACACTTATCTCTATTTGCACAGCTTATGAAATCCTTGCTCATTTATACATTAGGGCTTCACTTGGATGCAACCCATCATCTGTATGTTAATATTTGTTACTAGGATTCTTTTCTCATTGGCCTGTAATAAAGTAGGATGTGTCTCAAAAAAAATATCATAAAGCAAGAAGTAGAAAAGACAACGAATCTGGATCTTCTTGGAAGGACTCAATAATGCGTGGCTCTAGACTCCCAAGCCTGCCCAGGAAGGAACAGGTCTGGAGAGATGATATGCATGTGTCACATGTGTGCATATAGGCAGAGTGGTCCATGGTTTCTAACATAGCTTCTAGGAGCCAGGTACAGTGGTTTGCATCTGTAATATCAGCTACTTGGGAGGCTGAGGCAGGAGGATCGCCTGAGCTTGGGAGTTCAAAACTAGCCTGGGCAACATAGCCAAATACTATCTCAAAAAAAAATTTGTTTTGGCCAGGTGCGGTGGTTCACGCCTGTAATCCCAGCACTTTGGGAGACCGAGGTGGGTGGATCACCTGAGGTCAGGAGTTCGAGACCAGCCTAGCCAACATGGTGAAACCTTGTCTCTACTAAAAATACAAAAAATTAGCCAGGCATAGTGGTGGACACCTGTAATCCCAGCTACTTGGGGTGCTGAGGCAGTAGAATCACTTGAACCCAGGAGGCAGAGGTTGCAGTGAGCTGAGATCACGCCAATGCACTCCAGCCTGGGTGACAAGAGCAAGATTCTGTCTGAAAAAATAAATAAATAAATAAATAAATAAATAAGAAAAAGCTGGACAAACACTTGTTAACCAGAGACCCCTCTTAGAAAGAGCATGTGCTCTGAGAACAGATCAAGGCTTGAATATGATGTTGGACTTAGAAATTCCACTTCTAGGAATCCAATCTACAAGTATACAGAGAACATTAGAGGTGGTTCACTCTGGCATTTTCACAACAAAAACTGGAAACAACCTGTGTGTCCACCAGGAGGGAAAGTAGTTGCATACAACATGGTACCTTTATTCAGTTGACTGCTATATGGATATTTAAAGGAACAGAGTAATTCTGTTTGTGCTGCTACGGAAAGAGCTCTTAGCTATACTGTTAAGTGAAAAGAGTGAGTTATAGCATCGTGGGTGTATTGGACCCCCATTTATGTATATGTACAAAATAATTGTATCAAAATACACACAAAATTCTTAATGGTGTTTATATGTGGAGAGTAGGACTTAGAATGTGTTTTCCTATCCCAAGAGTAAAAATGAGACTTTCTCATCCTTATTTTCCCTTTTGTATACCATTTGAATTTTTCTCATGTGCATATGCTATTTTCAAAATTGAAAAATAAAATCCTACTTCTGCCACTTAACAACTGTGGTTGATTGCAAAAGCAGACCCAATTCTCACCCCTATCTGTCTGTGCTCCCCTTTGCAATATGACTTTGCAGTTCTTTCCATCTAGCTGTGGAGTTTGTTTGACCTTCCCTTGCATCTGGGCAGGCCTCATGACTTGCTTTGGCCAACAGATTATGGTAGAAGTGGTGCAGTGCCAGTTCCAAGCCTAGGCATCAGGAGGCCTTGCACCTGTCCACTCTTCCTCTTGGAATCCTTCCAATCTGCCATGTGAACAAGCCCAGGCTAGCCTGTAGGAGCATGAGAGCAACCACGTGGCCAGTTGTGCCCTACTCCTAACAATCCAGCTGACAACCAGACAATCTCTAAAACTGTGAGCTAAATAACTGGTTGTTGTTTTAAGCCACAAATTTGGGGATTGTTTGGAACACAGCAAGATCTAACTGGCCTTCCAACCATGTCATCTTGGGAAGAATCTCTTTCCTTTTTTGAAAGATGGGGCTAATTATCCACTATATAAGGGTTTGTTGTTTTTTGTTTGTTTTTGTTTTGTTTTTTGGGTTTTTTTTGGCAAAAGTTTAAGTGACTTAACATGTAACAATTCAAATAGTAGTTCCTTTCCCCTTCCCCAATGCCAATGATAGAATATGAATCTTGAAGGATGGATGCTCTCACCAAGCCAGAAGGCAGGCATCACCCTGTGCCCGGCTGAAAAGTTGATGACTTCACCCAGTGGTGTTGGAAGCGCCAGAATCATGGGTGGGCGGAATTGTGGGTGTGTACTGGGAACATCGAGTGAAGTCTTCCTAGCCAGCCCCTACAGAAAGAGTTCTGAAGGCTCAATAAGAGGACATACAAATCTACACACTGGGGGCACCTCCTGACGGAGCTGGAGATGGAGAGAAAGGACTAGAACCTTCTCAGCAGGGCCACTTTGGAGGTCAGCTCAAAGCCAGGAAGGGGTGAGAAGATTCCTGATGGAAGTCTTTACTTCAGCAGAATTTGCCACAGTTGTGGCAGCCACCACAGCCCCTCACCCATTAGGTGGCTGCAGTACAGAGCTGTTAGAGGTGTTTCTCCTCTGAGATAACAAAACAGTCTTCAGTCATGTTATTCCCATGGTCATAAAGTCATGTTATTCCCCCAAGGCTGCCAACCTCATGGGATTTCATGTGGTGGCCACAGAAGATCCAGCCTCTAGCTTCTCCAGCTATTCCAAGTAATGACTCTGAGCTGCCCTGCTCTTCTGAATGGTTCAAGAGGAAGGGTTCTCTCCCTTTGAGGGGCCCTGGGGAATAGCTCCACGGGGTCCTGGAACACTAGAGCCTCGTAAGCAAGATGAAGGAAAGGAAGCCTGCTTGAGCATGAGCAGTCTTCCACCAGAGTGAGGCCTGAGGGAAAACAGAGAAAGAGAGAGTTGCCCAGCCCATCTGCAGAAAGAACAACCTGATAACTAATCACTCATCCACTGCAGGATGCTCAAAATGTCTTGAGACTGATAGGACAGTGGCCAGCTCATTCATCTGAGAGGATGGGTGGAGACGGCCAGGCAGTGCTGGGCACCTGTCTGAGTTCATTTTCTGTTGCTAGAACAAAATACCACAGACTGGGTAATGTATAAATAAAAGAAAGGTATTTCTTACAGTTCTGGAGGCTGGGAAGTCCAAGGTCAAGGGGCTGCATCTGGTGAAGGCCTTCTTTCTACATCATAATGTGGCAGAGGCCAACACACAGCAAGAGGGCAAGAGCATGCCAACTCAGGTCTTTCTTCATCTTCTTATAAAGCCAACAGTCCCATCATGGGAGCCCCACCCTGATGACCTTCTCTAACCCTAATTACCTCCCAAAGGCCCCATCTCCAAATGCCATCGACATATGACTTTGGAAATTAAATTTCCAACACATGAAACTTGGGGGATACATTCAAACCATAGTGGCACCCATCTTTTCTTAAGGTTCCATATCAGGAGTTCCATCCTATGAGAGAGGCTAGGTGGAAAAGCAAGGGAGATGTGTGGGAAGGGCATCTTACACGCAGGGAAGAGCATGAGGACAGGCACAGGGACAGGAGGGCCTGGAACGACCCTATAGTTTAGAGCAGCTGGAACTTACCAGCATATAGGCCATGGCACTGACAGCCAATAGGGTGTGAAGGGATGGGGAGGACAGGTCATCCTAAAGAACTTGAATTTCATCTTGAAGGCAGTATGATCTTTTTACTATCAGTTGGAGAGAGGAAATTCGGCACAGATCCTAGCACACAGTAAATGCTCAGTCATTGTTGGATAGATGAATTTAAGACGAAATGAATCTGGATCCCTGTAAGCCCTCAATTTCAGCAGTCTATCAAATTTGGGAGACTCTCACTCAATTTTTAATTATATTAATAAAAGATACAACTACTCATTGAGCGCTTATTATTAGTATCATCTCACTCTCTCTCATATATAGCTGAACATTGGAACGATCCACAGAGATTTTTAAAATATTAATGGCTGACTCCCGCACCTGAAATTTTTCTTTAACTGGTCTGGGTGCTCCCTGGCAGTTGGACTTTCGAGACTTCTATGGTGATTCTAATGTACAGTCAAGTTTGAGACCCATTGCCCTATCTCATTTAATCTTCACAGCATTCCCATGAGATAGACACTATCTTTACCCCAGTTTGCAAGTGAAGAAAGGGAACCTTTAAAAACATTAAATAACTTGCCCAAGATCCCATACTTCAGGCTGGGTGTGGTGGCTCATGCCTATAATCCCAGCACTTTGGAAGGCTGAGGCAGGAGGATCACTTGAGCTTGAGAGGTTGAGGCTGCCATGAGCCATGATCGTACCATTGCACTCCAGCCTGGGTGACAAAGCAAGACCCTGTCAAAAAAATTTAAAAAAAAAAAAAAACAGAAAACACGCACACAATTTAGAAACTACAAATTCAGCATACAAATCTGCTGTGGATTTTCCCAGAGATACAGGAAAATAACTAGAAACTTTCATACTCACCTTTCTTCTTTTCTCCGGAAGTTCTCAGTGATTAGAACAAAAGACTTCTTTTTACATGAATCTTGGAACATTGAGTGATCTGTGAGTTTGTGAAGGAGAGAGACTGAGAGGATGATTGTGAGTCAAGGTGAAGTTTATCAACTGTCAGACTTGCTTAAAGTATTAGAGTTGAGACTTATGCAGGTTTAACCAGAGAAAGAGGGATTAGACTGTTCTGTTTTCCCAGAGTTGGAGGCAAAAGCATAGGGTGATGTCGTCTATGTTCCTGGACCAGGGAAAGAGAGAGCAAAATGAGGTAAAGAGGAAGACGGTGGTGATTCAGCTGAGGAAGGGTGGAAGAGTGCGTGCTGAAAAGCTCTTCTCATTCTCCTGCCAGTACAAGCAGCTGTCTGCTTTTTCAACAATTCTTTGTCTTCTCCAAAAGGACAAAACACATTCTACATAAAGGCACTTCTGTTAGCAGCTGTGGTGGTGATTTCAAAGGCGGGGGGTCGGGGGAGTGGAAAAAACAAAATTTTCATGATTCTTTTTCCTCAAATGTGTTGGGCTACTGTGGTAAGGAAAGGAAATGCATTACTAAATCAAGTGGCAACTGGGTCCCTCTGCTGATGGGCACAGTATTAAACGACGTGGCCACTCAGCACGGTGGATGCAGCCTCTGGGGGAGAAAGCGGGTGTGGTGGGGAAGCCCCTTTGCAGTTCCAGTGCTTCATAAGATCTAACTCTACTCAACAGTTTTTCTTAGCGATTACTCCTGTGTGCATTAGGCCTCTTTGGGTTTTAAATAACAGAATACAGTTTGATCTAGCATCTTCAAAAATGTGTTAAAATAGTGCAGGAGTATCTCTCCTCACAGGACCCAAAATATAATTATAGAGCTGGGCTTCAGGAAGGAACTGGAAAGTTGTCCAGACTCCCTGCTTCTCCGATAGCTATTCGTTTTCTCTCACTCTACTGATCCCACATACCCTCCACTGCTCCAGTCCACAGGACGAGAAACACGGCCACCGCCGCAGGCTGCCACGCTGACCTGGGCCAGCTGCCTCAGTCCGGACTCCTGGGGCAGGGCTGCCGAGAGGCCTAACTTGGGTCAGGGTAAATTCCTGGTCCAACTAGCTGGAGACATGGGGGAGGTACACGAATGGCTGCTGAGGCTGAGAGCTGCCGTGTGTGCAGGAAACAGTTAAGAGAGAGGGGTCATTTTAAGTTTCAAAAGAGACTCCAGAAAGTGCTGAGAGGGGTCATTTTAAGTTTCAAAAGAGACTCCAGAAAGTGCTAAGAATAGGTGTCAAAACAGTTCCTGACTTTCACATCTCCATAAACACCACTCAATCCCTCCACCGCACCTCGGTGTGCGCAGATGAGGAAGGCCTCCCCATCAGCCAGCATGCTTGAAGTCACTTTCCTGCAAATCCAAGAAGTTTCTCAGCTTGGCAGCCAGACAGACTCGTGTGGCTGTGTTAGAAGTGATGCTAACCAGGCACAGTCAAGGCTCTTTAAAATACAGCGTGGGCTGGGCGCGGTGGCTCATACCTGTAATCCCAGAACTTTGGGAGGGTAAAGCAGGAGGATCACTTGAGGGCAGGAGTTTAAGGCCAGCCCAGGCAACATAGCGAGATGCTCGTCTCTAAAACAAACAAACAAAAACAATTAGCCAGGCATGGTGGTATGTAACTGTAGTGCCAGCCAGGTGGGAGGCTGAGGTGGGAGGATAGCTTGAGCCCAAGAGTTTGAGGCTGCAGTGAAGTTTGATTATGCCACTGCACTCCAGCCTGGGTGACAGAGTGAGACCCTGTCTCTACCAAAACATGTAAAAACATTAAAATAATTGGCCTGGTGTGGTGGCACACTCCTGTAGTCCCAGATACTGGGGAGGCTAAGGCAGGAGGATTGCTTGAGCCCAGGAGTTCAAGGCTACGTGAACCATGATCGAACCACTTCACTCTAGCCTGAGTGACAGAGCAAGATCTTGTCTCAAAAAATAATCATAAAACAAAATAAAGATTGTGGCTGACTCTGCCCCTCAGTGAGCGAAGAGAGTCACCTGAGATGCAGCTGTCCTGGGTGGTTTCAAAGAGAAGGAATCCAGAGAAGGGCAACCTAAGTGCTGAAGACACAGGCCCTGGAGCAAATGGCAGACTTCTGGTCACTGCTCATTACTGGCACCGGCTCAGTAGTGCCTGGTTGGGAAGAGCCTCAGAGGAAGCTGCCCCAGGCTTGCCAGAGTGGGAGATGACAAGGAACGCTCTCCTGGACCAAAAGCAGAGAAACTATCTCAACCCACAGACTCCAAGAAAACAACATGGACAACACCATCCCTGAAAACATCACCCCATGCAGGCAGGACGTCCCATCTTTTTGCCTTTTCTTGTTTAATGCCTCCTTCAGGCAGACAGAATAGTCTGGTTAGGTTCGGGTTTTGACATTAGAATACTGACAGGATAAGTAGTCCGTAAACTGAAGTGCCCTGCAATCTGAGCTCGGTCACCAAAAATCCCATTCTTGGGGCCCCAAATATCTGTCCTTTTCTTAAAAAACACTCTGTAATGTATATTTGTAGGTGGAAGGGTGACGATTGTAGAATGGTAGGTCATGGTCAGTTCCCTACCCACCAGGTGGGACAAGGTGACAGGGCAGAACAGTGGCTCCCGAACTTGGCGTGCGTACAAATCACTGCAGGGATGTTGAAGGAGATTGCGGGGTCTTCTTTCCAGAGTTCCCAATTCAGTAGGCTGTTGGTGGGGTCCAGTAATTTTCATTTTAATGAGTTTACAGATGATGTGGATGCTGCTGAGAACCACTGGAGCAGAAGATGTTAGTTGGTTTCATTTCTTAAAGCATAAAATGTTAGCCAGCTGCAGATAAAGAAGGCTTAAGGGACTGTGTAACAAGTGTGTTCATTCTGTCTTTTGATGTGTCCATCCCTTAGATAGATGTCGTCCTCTGAATTTTCATCCCTTCAGCCTGATTCTGAAAGCAATTTAACCTGATTTTACCTTGATAAAAACAAAAAATAGTGGGCCCACAAATCTGTAAGAAAAAGACAAGTGGCCCAATAGAAAAATGAGCAAACAATGTGGGCAGGCCTTTCACAGAAGAGGAAACAGAAATTGCCAATCAACCTCTGAAAAGAGGTTCAATCTCACTGGTGATCATGAAGATGTAAATTAAACCCACAATGAAATACCATTTCATAGCAACCACAATGGCTACAGTTACAAAGTCAGACACTGCTTCATGAGGGTGTGGCAAACAGGTATTTTCATGCACTGCTAGTGGATGGAAATAGGCACAACTTCTTTAGAAAACAATTTGGCACTTCTGGTGAGGTTATGTAAGTCCTCTAGTAATTTAACGCTTATGTAAATAACCTAGAGAAACTCTTGGACCTTTGCTCCAGGAGACAGATAAGACTGTTCAGAGCCACGCAGCTTACAGTAACAAAAGTTGCAATGTTTATTGACAGAAGATGGAGAAACGTGACGTATTCATCAAATGGATGGCAGTCAACAGAAAAACCATATGAACTGCGGCTATAGACATCAACAGGATGAAGCTCAAAAACAATGCTGGCCGGAAGCAACTCACAAAAGGAACATACCATGTGATTCCATTTATGTAGGAAAAAACCTCAGAGTACGTTATTTAGAAGTCCATACAGGATACCGTTGGAGGAGGGAGGAGGTAGATTTGGAGACAAGCACATAGGGATGCAGTGATCAGCTGTCCAGGCTTCCTCAGAGTAAATGGTTAACTAGGATCTGGGACATTCAGTGCTAAAACCAGAACAGTTCTGGACAAACCAGAAGGAGGCAGTCACTCCTTGGACAGGTTCAAAGATACTGGCAATGCTTCAGTTCATTACAGCTGAGATATGAGAACATGGTGGTTTTTTATTTTTGTTTAGTCTTTTAAAATGTATGTATATGTCACATAAACTTTTGTATGTGTGATATATTTTACAAGGTGTAAAAATGTGCAAACTGTTGAAAAAATATACTAAGAAAGATACACCATGACAGAGGATAAAACTAAATCAGTACAACTTTTCTGGAGGGCACTTTGGCAACAATATATTTCAAAAGCCTTAACAACAGGCGTAATCTTTAATCCAGAAAGTTAACTTGCATGATTCAACACACCGGAAAAAAAATCAGATAAGTGAACACAAATGTACACATAGAGGTGTTCATTATTACAGTAGTTATAATATCAAAAAATTAGAAACATGTGAAATGTTCAGCAAAAGGAAATTTTAAAATTAAGGAACATTCATATGGTTTATAACTCTACACCCATGTATTTATTTATTTATTTATTTTATTCTTTTTTTCTATGGCTTTAGGGGTACCAGGGTACTCATGGGTTTTGGTTACATAGATGAATTATATAGAATTCATCTACTACTGGGCGCAACGTATACTCCTCAAGGGACTGGTGCACTGAAATCTGAGACTTCAGCACTCCTCACCAAAGTAGTGTACATTGTACCCAATATGTACTTTTAAACCCTCACCCCCTCCCCCTTCCTTCCCCTGAGTCTCCACCGTCCAATATAACACTCTGTGTGCCCTGTGTACACATAGCCTAGCTCCCCCCATAAGTGAGAACATATGATATTTGGTTTTTCCATTCCTGAGTTATTTCACTTAGAATAATGGCCTCCAGCTCTATTCAAGTTGCTTCAATAGACATTATATTGTTCTTTTAATGGCTGAGTAGTATTCCCTGGTGTATATACACCACATTTTCTTTATCCACTCATCAGTTGATGGGCACTTAGGTTGGTTTGATATCTTTGTAATTGTGAATCGTCTGCACCAATATAAATCACATTAATTTCTAAAATTAAAAGCGTACAAAAAAAGGACTGTGGTTGTTGTCATAAAACATCTTCAGAGGCTGGGCATGGTGGCTCATGCCTGTAATCCCAGCACTTTGGGAAGCCGAGCTAGGTGGATCACCAGAGGTTGGGAGTTCGAGACCAGCCTGACCAACAGGGAGAAATCCCATCTCTACCAAAAATACAAAATTAGCCGGGCGTGGTGGCACATGCCAGAATTCCCAGCTACTTGGGAGGCTGGGGCAGGAGAATCACTTAAACCCAGGAGGCAGAGGTTGTGGTGAGCCAAGACTGCACCATTGCACTCCAGGCTGGACAACAAAAGTGAAACTCCGTCTCAAAAAAATAAAAAATAATCAGAGACAAGAAGACTTCTCTTTAGTTTAGGAAAATACTTCAGTGGGCCATTTTCTATATGAAACGTGGAGATACCCTGGAAATGGTGAGGAAGGAAAACATTGCAGGCAAATAAACTATCTCTGAAGGAGCACGTGATAGTAATTTTTCTGCCAACTGACGGTGACCAACAGACCTTTGGAACAGGAACAAAGGAAAGCTGGGAGAAGGGTCTCACCTAAGGGGAAAGATGGACTGTGAGGAATTTCCACAGTGAGGAAAAGAGATGTCTAATATTCTGGGGTAAACCCTAACCACCCTTCACCACTCCCAAACTTTGAGGGGAGTGCTCACACTCACGACCACCTTACACCACTGTCACTTGGGAATGAAGGAAGAAGTGCCTGGCCAAAACTCTCCTAGGGTGGGGACTAAGCATCACTATTTTCTTTGAAAATCTCCTCAGATATTTCTAATATGCAGCGAGAATGGAGCGCTATTGGACTAGAGTAAAAATAAAAACTCAGGCCAGGCACAGTGGTTCATGCATGTAATTACAGGCAGGGTGGCTCACACCTGTAATCCCAGCACTTTGGGAGGCTGAGGCAGGTAGATCACCCGAGGTCAGGAGTTTGAGACCAGCCTGGCCAACATGGTGAAACCCCATCTCTACTAATAATAAAAAATTACCTGGGTGTGGTGGCACACACCTATAGTCCCAACTACTCGGGAGGCTGAGGCAGGAGAATCGCTGGCACCCGGGAGGCGGAAGTTGCAGTGAGCCGAGATCACACCACTGCACTCCAGCCTGGGTGACAGAGCAAGAATCTGCTTCAGAAAAAAATAAAATAGAATAAAATAAAAAATAAAAGCTCAAATTGATGGGGACTGGCTGGGCTAAGCCTTATACTAGGTAGTTACTCATTTAAAGTTTCCAACTTGATGAGGTGGATATGATTCCGTCCATTTCACAGATTTGGAAACTGAGACACGTGGAGGCCTAAGTAGTCCAAGAAAACTGAGATGGACTGTGGGTCTTGCGGGCTGTGGGAACTGGAGAGGAGCTGGGGGAGCACTGAAGGGAAGGGGGAACAGTGTGGCAGGGCTGGAGTAGGCAGCACACGGTAGGCCAGGGGTACATGAACAGGTGATAAAGACACTCGGGGCATTCGCGCTGTCACCAGGGACAACTTCACCCCTGTAAATGGGAGACATCCTCTACTTGAGCCCTGTGTGGCAGCCGTGTGGCCATGGGGAGCAGGGGTGAAGAAATTGTGCTATTTTTAACTAAAGTTGCAATGGGAGGATTGAGGTCAGTAGAATATCATCGACTTGACCAGAGTTTGGCTTAGACAGCAAAGCTGACACCCTCTCCTGTGGAGAACAATTCTGGGAAACTTGTTTTTATTATTATTTTTTTTTCGAGACAGGTTCTTGCTCTATCACCCAGGCTGGAGTACAGTGGTGCAATCTCAGCTTACTGCAACTTCCCCCTCCCGGGTTCAAGTGATTCTCCTCTCTCAGTCTCCTGAGTAGCTGGGATTGCAGGCACCCACCACCATGCTCAGCTAATTTTTTAGATTTTTAGTAGAGATGGTGTTTCGCCATATTGGCCAGGCTGGTCTTGACCTCCTGACCTCAGGTGATCCGCTCGTCTCAGCCTCTCAAAGTGCTGGGATTACAGGCGTCAGCCACTGTGCCCGGCCAATTCTGGGAAACTTTTAAGGTCAGCAAGGGCTAACAAACTTGGGGTATTAAGAACTATTTACAGAGAGAAACTCTTAGCCCCTCACATGACTTTCAAACCTGCCCACTGAAAAGAGCTACAAACAACAGCTAACCTGGTAGCAGTGAGCAGCTCTAGAGCCCAGATTATGGCCTTGAAATACAATTTCTCACCAAACTATAAAAATAAATAAATAAACACAAACAGGGCTTCTTGGAGGAATGGCTGAGTCCAGGTCTGGGCAAAATGAGCCCGGAACAGATATGTGCAAGATGAGCCTGAAACCTATTGTTTTACCAAATAACAATAAAGCTACCGAAGATAACTAGGATTATGTCAGAAAGATTCAAGAAGAAGCCACTTGAAGAGAATTCTAAAATAGCACCTGTTATGGGTTGCATTGAGTTCCTTACAATTTATACACTGGGTCCTAACCCCCAGTGACCTTATTTGGAATAGGGTCATTACGGATGTAATTAGTTAACCTGTGGTCATACCACAATAGGATGAACCCCTAATCCAATATGCCTGGTGTCCTTATAAAAGGGGGAAATTTGGATACAGATATGCACCCAGGAAGAACACCACATGAAAATAAAGGCAGATATCAGGGTAAAGTTTCTATAGCCCAGGGAACACCAGTGATTGCCAGGAAACCACCTGATGTCAGGAGAGAGGCATAGAACAGATTCTTCCTCACAGCCCACAGAAGGAACCAAGCCTGCTGACACCTTGAACTTCTGTCCTTCAGAACTTCAAGACAATGCATTTCTGTTCAAAACAAAAAAAGTGCACTAGGAGAAAGAAAGGTTTCAGATATGCTAAAAATAATTCTACTAATTGCCATCAGTTGGTAAGAAGCACTCAGTGGAAAAGAGGTCTTATGTGTCTGAAGAAGCATAATGAACCCACCCCCTCACCTTTCAGATGCCACATACACGTGTGGCTTAATGGAGACTATTGATAAGGAGGAGGAGGAGGGAATTATCTTCTTCTTCCCACTCTTACCCACCCAGAAGCAATTAGTGAACAGGGAACAAAGAAAGGTACATGCCTTCTTGTTCTAAGACTTAGGAGACTGGAGCCAGGTGAGGGAGAGAGGCACCCTGGGAAATGTTTGCATCCCAAAATGTGACAGAGCCCGGCAGTCCACTGAAAGTGACCAACATTGACTGAGTAGCCAGTGGATTTCCAGGTCTAGGGGAAGTATTCTTCCTGTCCTGAGGAATCTATTTAACTCTTGACCGAGAGAACTGGGAGGATGGGTTGCAAAGTAGCTCTTATTGGGCATCTACTAGATGCTTTGGTACTGGTTGCATACTGTATCAGATACTTTCACACTGTAATTTTAGTTAATCCCCATAGCCATCGGCATTAGGGTTTTTCAGAGAAACAGAACCAATAGAACATGAGACTATTTAGAAAGAGATTTACTGGCCAGGCGCGGTGGCTCACGCCTGTCATCCCAGCACTTTGGGAGGCCAAGGCAGGTGGATCACCTGAGGTCAGGAGTTCAAGATGAGCCTGGCCAACATGGTGAAACCCCATCTTTACTAAAAATACAAAAAATTGGCTGGGCATGGTGGTGAGTACCTGTAATCCCAGCTACTCAGGAGGCTGAGGCAGGAGAATCACTCAAACCCAGGAGGCAGGGGTTGCAGTGAGCTGAGATCATGCCATTGCACTCCAGCCTGGGCAACAAGAGCAAAACAGGAAGGGAAGAGAAGGGAGGGAGGGAGGGAGGAGGAAGGGAGGGAGGGGGGAGGGAGGGAGGGAGGGAAGAAGGAAGGAAGGAAGGAAGGAAGGAAGGAAGGAAGGAAGGAAGGAAGGAAGGAAGGAAAAAAAGAAGAAGAAGAAGAAAGAAGAAGAAAGAAGAAGAAGGAAGAAAGAAGAAGAAAGAAGAAAGAAGAAAGAAGAAAGAAGAAGAAGAAAGAAGAAGAAGAAGAAGAAGAAGAAGAAGAAGAAGAAGAAGAAGAAGAAGAAGAAGAAGAGGAAGAGGAAGAGGAAGAGGAAGAGGAAGAGGAAGAAGAAGAAGAAGGAGAAGGAGAAGGAGAAGGAGAAGGAGAAGGAGAAGGAGAAGGAGAAGGAGAAGGAGAAGGAGAAGGAGAAGGAGAAGGAGAAGGAGAAGAAGAAGAAGAAGAAGAAGAAATTGGCTCACACAATTTTGGAGAATGGGCAAGTCCAAAATCTGTGGAGTGGGCTGGGAGCCTAAAGACCCAGAGAGTCTATGCTGCAGTTCCAGTCAAGGCCAACAGACTGGAGACCTAGGCAGTCTCTGATATTGCAGTTTGAGTCTGAAGGCCATCTGCTGTAGAACCAGGAAGAGCTGATGTTGCAGATGTAGTCTGAAGGCATCTGCTAGAGAAGTAGGGGAAAGGTTTCTTTTGCTCTATTTTGGCCTTCCACTGATTGGATGAGGCCTACCCACATTATGGAGGGGAGCCTACTTTACTTAAAGTCTACCAGTTTGGGCATGGTGGCTCATACCTGTAATCCCAGCACTTTGGGAGGTCGAGGCAGGATGATCACTTGGGATCAAGAGTTCAAGACCAGCTTAGGCAACATAGCAAGATCCCAACTCTAAAAAACGAAACAAAAAAGTTAGCCAGGCATGGTGGCATGCACCTGTAATTTCTACTACTTGGGAGGCTGAGGCAGGAGGACTGCTGGAGCCCAGGAGTTCAAGACTGCAGCAAGCGATGATCACCACATTTCACTCCAACCTGGGCAATAGAGTGAGATCCTGTCTCAAAAAAAAAAAAAAAATCCATGACCAGGCATGGTGGCTAACCCCTGTATCCCTAGCACTTTTGGAGGCTGAGGCAGGCGGATCACCTGAGGTCAGGAGTTCAAGACCAACCTGGCCAACGTGGTGAAACCCTGTGTCTACTAAAAATACAAAAATTGACTGGGCATGGTGGCAGGCACCTATAATCCCAGCTACTGGGGAGGATGAGAATCGCTGGAACCCGGGAGGTGGAGATTTCAATGAGCCGAGATCATGCCATTGCACTCCAGCCTGGGCAAAAACAGCGAAACTCCATCTCAAAAAATATATATATTAACTAATTTAAACCTTAATCTCATCCAGAAATGCCCTTACCTCACTGAAACATCAGAATAATGTTTGACCAAATATCTGGAAACCCCCATCATCCAGCCAATTTGACACATAAAACTAACCATCAGCCCATCTGAAAGTTAGATATCACCCTAATTTTGTATACGAGGAGACTGAGGCTCAGAAGGATTAAGTGACATACTCCATTACATAGCTAATTGGAGGTCAGGCTATGATGAAACCATACTCTTTCTGACTCCAGGAAGTTGGGGGCCAGATACCTATGATTGAATCTCACCTGGAAAGAAAGTGCAGTTCTCCCCCACCTACATTAATAACCTTCCAACTAGTATTCAGTCAGCTAGCAAGTATTTAAGCCCCTACTGTACTCTGAGCTGTCAGGAAAGTAAAATCTTATTTTAGCGTCAAGAGCAAAAAGTCACAAAAGTCTGTAGCGGGTCTTATTTTCTCTCTGGTGCAGGTGCTGGGCGGGAGTTGGGGGTGGGAATGGAAAGTTGAGTCACACCAAAAGCGGGCAGCAGCGTGGGGACCAGGACCCAGGTCTGTCACCGCTCCTGCTTTGAGGCCACTTTCCCTCAAAGGTGGGTGACCACGGGGAAGATTAAGAACTCAGGCTCTGGGAGGAGCACTGACATCAAACAATTCCCTTTCATAAGGGGGGCTGCCTGCCGGGGTCCATTGAGAAAGAGGGCAGGCATTCCAAAAGTCACTTCTTTCGGCAGGATGTAGGCAGAAACTACTCCTTTAGATGACCAAAACGGGTCACACGGGTCACAGTCATACAGCAAATGTCCCAGAACCCTACCGCCCACGTTCCCCCACACCACGACACTTGATCTGGTGCCTCGAGTACGGTTGTAAGTGTGAGTTTCACCCCCGCAGGAAGCCAACTTCTCCCTCCAACGCAGCCTCCAGGTTTGTCCCCAGACCTGCCAACTGGTGTGGCCTCCTTCCTTTTGGTGGGCTGCAGGACCACTGGTGACACCTAGTGACCAAGGTGGCAGGAGCAGCCGAGAACCAGAATTCCTGATTTTCTCTCCTGAAGATGAGAGTAACGACACTGTCCCCCAGGACCAAGGAAGCCCCCAGGGAGGGGGTGTGTGAGATTTTCCAGGACGGAGATCCCCCAGGGTGAGAGAAGAAAGTGAGGCATGATAAGGGCTCATGACACCCTCATCAGAAGTCATGTGGTTTGAACATTAAAAGGAATGTGACTGGCCGGGCGCGGTGGCTCAAGCCTGTAATCCCAGCACTTTGGGAGGCCAAGACGGGTGGATCACGAGGTCAGGAGATCGAGACCATCCTGGCTAACACGGTGAAACCCCATCTCTACTAAAAAATACAAAAAACTAGCCGGGCGAGGTGGCGGGCGCCTGTAGTCCCAGCTACTCGGGAGGCTGAGGCAAGAGAATGGCGAGAACCCGGGAGGCGGAGCTTGCAGTGAGCTGAGATCCGGCCACTGCACTCCAGCCTGGGCGACAGAGCAAGACCCCGTCTCAAAAAAAAAAAAAAAAAAAAAGGAATGTGACCTCATTTCTTATTCTAAGCTGATCAAGGGGCACGTATGTTAGAAAGCACTGAGAGGCTCTTGGCCTTTTCTTGATTCCAGTCCCCCAGAAAGGGCCAAGAGAAGACTTCCAGGGTCTAACCCCTATCTGAGGCCCCCTTTGCAGCCCTCTCCTCTCAGCCACACACCACTGTCCCATCCACCCGACTCCATAGCCATGAATCATATGTGGCTATCTAAATTAAGTTAATTAAAATTACATTGAAAACTCAGCTCTTCAGGCACACCAGCCACACTTCAAGTGCTCAGCAGCCACAAGTAACTAGTGGCAGCACACATTATAGAACATTTTCATCACCACAGAAAGTTCTCATAGACAACGCTGGTCTGTAGGCTAGAAATTTCTTTCCAGGCATCTTAAGATTTTTTTTTAAATCAAAGTTCTCTTTGGAAAGAAGAAAAGGCAGAAATCGGGGTGGAGCTGTCATCTTGGTATACTGTGCTTGGAAGCACAGGCTGACAGAGAACGAATTGACGCAAATTTGGCTTGAACTGGGTTTTTCCAGATGCCACTTTACCGTGTGTCTCTCCCAAGAACAGGAGCCGTGTGGGCGTGTGTGTTTCAGGCTGCGTTTGGCACTGGAGGTTAAAACAGGGCGTTCTCTTCCTTCTTGCTTTCTCTTCAAGAGAAATAACTTTTTCCTCAAACTTATGATAAAGAAGACACTTGGTAAAAATGTTCGGGAACCTCTGGTTTGGGCTAAATGAAGGCTCTTTGGAGACACACACTAGCCAGATTCTAAGGCATAAAAGAAGTCTTGGACACCAGGGGACACTGGACTGGCCACCAAGATGAATCATCCCATGGGGTCTCTTGGTACCTCATTCATTCACTCATTCAACCAGCATTTACCAAGCGCCCGCTACGTTCCAGGCACTATTCTAAGCTACAGAGATACATCTGTAAGCTGAACAAAGACCTTCCCTCATGAAACTTACCCACAAGAATGGAAGAATCTGACCTACAGTATAAATAATGGTGTCACATCAGTATCATGGATCCAGGCCAGCCATACACTGATGATAACAATAGCTGCCTCGCTTTGAATTCCATAATCCCACCACTATTCTGTACCAAGCACGGTGCGCTCCTCTCTCAGTGGATGGTCATAGTCCTCACAGCTACCATAGTAAGTCTCAGTTCTATCATTAGTCTCATCTTCCATTTGTGCAAACACAGAAAGGCCAAGCAAGTAGCTTAAAATCATACCACTGTACAGGCGTGCACCAGTGCTCCAACCCTGGTCTCACTCATGCCATATGGTAGAGGGAAAGCATACACTGTCAAATATTCAGGGATTCTAGAATGTTGCAAATAGAAGAATGAACAAGACATACCCAGTGGTAAAGACAGATACAGTGTGATGTACCTCATGGTCAATAGAAAATAGAAGTCACTATCAAAACAGAGGAAGGGCACATAAACCAGCCTCCAGGGATGTGACCAGGGTGTTATCAGGGAATGCTTCCTGGAGGAGGTGATACATAAATGAAGTCCTAAGGGAAAAATGGAAGTACAAGTGTTGAAAATATGGGGAGGGAGGAAGGTATGCTGGGCAAAGGGAACAGAAGGGCCTAGGCCTAGAGGGAAGCAGGTATTCAGTGTGGGTGGTGTACAGTTTGGAAGAAGAAGAAAAGGGCCCAGTGATGGATTTTACAACCTTCTCAGAAGTATTCACTTGACTTGGAAGGTTTGGGGCAGTCATCAAACAATGCTGCGAATGAAAGCATGGTTAAAAAAAAAAATGCTCCTTAGTATCTACATCAGGAAGGTCGCTTGTCACCAGCTTGAGATGGTGGCAAGAGCGCCATGAATATCCACCTTAGCCGGGCGCGGTGGCTCACGCCTGTAATCCCAGCACTTTGGAAGGCCGAGGCGGGCGGATCACAAGGTCAGGAGATCGAGACCACGGTGAAACCCCATCTCTACTAAAAATACAAAAAATTAGCCGGGCGCGGTGGCGGGTGCCTGTAGTCCCAGCTACTTGGGAGGCTGAGGCAGGAGAATGGCGTGAACCCGGGAGGCGGAGCTTGCAGTGAGCCGAGATCACGCCACTGCACTCCAGCCAGAGGGACAGAGCAAGACTCCGTCTCAAAAAAAAAAAAAAAAAAAAAAAAAAAAAAAAAAAAGACTATCCACCTTAGGCTTTTACACACAGCCCTTTGTAGTTTACAAAGCAATTTCATGTGCCCAAACTCCTAAAGCTGTTAAATGGCAGCGCCAGTCCTCTGCAAGCTCAGATCAGGGCTCCAGCCTCTATTCCACAGCCAGCCTGCCAGACCCAGTGGTTGGTTGGCTGACGGTCCTGGGAAAAACTAAAAGCAGAGAGTTTCCATTGCAGATGACTTTGAAAGGACCTGGGGATGCCATCCTGGTCTCCAGGCTGAGGCAGTGAGTCTGGAATCAAGAAATGCTCTGGTTAATACTTCTACAGGCTAGCCTCAAATTCCTAGCCTCAAGTGATCCTCCTACCACGGCCTCCCAAAGTGCTGGGATTATAAGCGTGAACCATAGTGCCTGGCCAAGAGAAGATTCTTGACCAAAGTCTGTACTTAAAAGCCCTGGCCAACATCTCACTGAAACTTATGAGAGACTCTGAGGCAGAACTGCCCAGCCAAGCTGCTCCCAAATTCCTGACCCAGAGAAACTGAGAGACTGTTTATTTTTCTTTCAAGCCACTAAGTTTCAGGGTCATTTTTTAAGCAGCCACTCATCTAGTTTATAGTGTGTGCCCTCCAGGGGGACTGCATTTTAATGGGGGACTCAGAGAGGCTGCCCATGGAGCAGAAAAAGCCCTAGGCTGGAAGTCAGGAGACCTGGGCCTGGTCTTACTTCTACCTCATAAAAGCTGCGTAGCCCTGGAAGACATGCTTCAGGGCTCTGAATGTCAGTGTTCTCATCGTAAACACTTTTTTAACGGAAGGGGCAGGTGTTGAACTAGATATCCTCTCGGATCTCTTCCAACTTTCATTTTCTAACTGTTGGAAGAGAGAAACTGGGAGCAGAGCACAGCACTCCCGGCCAGGCCAGCAGCTACTTTCTCCCCAGCTCGCAGGCGGAAGCCAAGGCCACGGGAGGAAAGGAGGCCCCTGGCCCTTTCCTTGATTGAACCCAGGTTCTCCACTCCCGGAGTCGGCCTGTGACCCTTTCAATCTGGTGGGTGGAAGTCTCCAAGAAGACGATGTACAAGTCACAATCCAAGCCCTCTGGAAAAGACTGAGGCTTAACCCATAAGCAGCAATGGAAAACGAAAGCTACAATCTCTAAATCAGTGGTTCTCAACCAAGGACAGCTCCCGGCTCGCAAGCAAGGACAGCTCCTGGCTCTCCTGGCCGGACATCTGACATTTGACAATGTTTGCGACACTTTGGGTTGTCACAACTGGAAGTGTAGGTGCTACTGGCATTATACTGCTGTGCTCCTTCGCTCGCTCACTCTCATCCACACCCATATACTCACTCATACCCCAAGACACTTGTCTCTGTGGATGCTTGCCCCAGTTTCTCAGCAGCTCTGGTGGATCTGGGGTTAGGGATCTAGACTGTCAAGGGGGCAACCAAACTGAAACCTGGAGTGGAGTCACCTAGAGGCAGAACCTGGTTTTGTGGGTCTGAAACATACATACTTTCAGGGAATCTCATATAGATATATGCATGAACACAGCCTTGGGGTGGCAGAAGCGTTAGCGTTATCAGCTTTGGGGTAAATCCATTCTCTGGAACCTTGGCTTTAAGGAGCTCCCGCAAAGCGCAGAGCTTTCTTCTGGGGGCGCGTTTCTGCAGCCCGGAGTCAGCACGGTCCGCTCGCCCGGAAACATCCCCGGCGGCGAGTACAGGCAGTACTCTCCTGCCTGTGTGGGAGGCAAAAGCCGCCCTGGCTGCCCACGCCGCAGCCCTGTGCCCCGCGCCCGCCAGCCCCCAGTCCCACAGTGACGCGCCTCCTACTCCCACAGCCCCGAGCCCCGCAGCCCCGCGCGCCTCAGCCCGCAGCGCTCTCGCCCGGCAGCACTGCCCCCTGGTGGGCGCCCCGAGCAGCGCCCGCCCGCTCCTCCGACACCCAGGCTGAGCTGCTCCCAGCCAGCTCCAGACACTGCACCCACCGGGCTCCGCTCCACACGCCCGCATCTCCCAACTGCCAGCCTTAGGACCAAGCAGAAGTGCATCCCTGACCTTCCTGTGGTCCCAGCGCACAATGGCCAAGACACCACAATCACAATGTATCTTGCAGGTCATAGCTCCCCTTTCTGATATTTTCAACTCATGGGTATGGCTCCTGCTGGCCTCCTTCACGCCTGCTCTGCACAAAAATACACACACACTCACACGATCACACTTGCGCGCGCGCGCACACACACACACACACTCCTCAGTACTACTGACATCCAACCAGGTGCCGTGGACAGAAGAGCCATCATCTGCCCAGCGGTCTGGCACCCTGGAGACCTTTCCCCTGGCCTAGTTCTCCCGGCTCCTCAGGTCTCAGTTTGGACGCCCCATTCCAATCCAGGAAGCCTTCCTCACGTTATTCTAACCTCAAGTTATTCTCACCACACCCCAAACCTCTTTTGCTCTAAGGCAAGGTGCCACATCCCAGGCCGCAGACCAGTACCCGTTTGTGGCCTGTTAGGAACCGGGCTGCACAGACGGAGGTGAGCCATGGGGCGAGGACGAGCATGACCGCCTGAGCTCCGCCTCCTGTCAGATCAGCAGTGGCATTCGATTCTCATAGGAGCGTGAACTCTGTTGTAAACTGCTTATGGGAGGGATCTAGGCTGCGTGTTCCTTATGAGAATCTAATGCCTGATGATCTGTCTCTGTCTCCTATCATCCCCAGATGTGACCATCTAGTTGCAGGAAAACAAGCTCAGGGCTCCCACTGATTCTACATTACGGTGACTTGTAATTATTTCATTATATATTACAATGTAATAATTATTATTATTCTTACATTACAATAATTATTTCATTATACATTACAATGTAATAATAATAGAAATAAAGTGCACAATAAATGTAATGAGCTTGAACCATCTGAAACCATTCTCCACCCCACACCTCCAGCCCTTTCCAGTCTGTGGAAAAAAGTGTCTTCCATGAAACTGGTCCCTGGTGCCAAAAAGTTTGGCGATTGCTGCTCTACAGATTGATTGGTTGATAAATTGATGTTTGGATTCAGTCTCCCAGGCCCTGGGTTTGTCTCTGGGAATACAAAGATGAGGAGGCCATGTGGTGCAGGCAGGGAGATGCCAGACTGGATGGCCTTATCCCTCCAGACATCCTAAGATTTGGGAAGGGAACAGGTTTTCTTCCAAGTGAACCCCCAGGCCAGCTTCCTAAAACCCCCTCCTTCCTAGTTCAGCCCACATCACTCTCCTCCTTAGTGCTGCCTCCCTTCACTGCTTCTCGGGGTATTTTCCACAGCTGGTTGTAGATAGGGTACCCCTCCCTGCCTCGGAGGGAGAGCATGAAAAGGTATTACAGGAAATTTCACCAGGGACCATGGGAGAGAAAGAGGAAACCCTGGGTACATGTGTGCCAGCATGTGTCAGTGTGCACGTATGTGTGCATGCAAGGTGAATGCACACATGCGGGGGAGTCTAGAGGTTCCACAACACTAAATCCATTCTGGCAGTTTTAGCTAAAAGTGGGGAGGGGATTCCACATGCTTGGCACATGACAGTGTAGTGGTTCAAATAATGTTTCCCCAAAATTCACCTTCACCCAGAATCTCAGAATGTGACCTTATTTGGGAATGGGGTCTTTGCAGATGTCATTAGTTAAGGTCATACTGGATTAGGGTGGACCCTAAATTCAATGACTGATGTCTTTATATAAGATAAAGGAGAAACTTAGACACAAGGTCACAGGGACACAAGGAAGAAGCCCCGTGACAATGGAGGGAGAGACACAGAGCAGATTCTCGCTCAGAGTCTCCAAAAGGAGCCAACCCTGCCCACACCTTGATTGTGGACTTCTGGCCTCCTGAACAGTGACAGAATAAATTTCTGATGTTTCAGGCCACTAAGTTTTGAGCTCATCTGTTACACAGCAATGGAGACAGGCCCAAAGGCCATGTGAAAGATCAGGAAGAACACACAAAGCTCTGAGAGACTCGAGCGAAGGGAATGAGGGGGAGATGCTCAAAACCAGAAAGACTGGCAAGGAAGGCAGGGACCAGATCGTGGAGGAGACTTCAGATCACACTCAGGGTCTCCAATAAGGTTTGCTTTGTTCTAGGAGCAATGGGGAGGAACTGGTGGGACCTGAACAGGAAGGACACTGTCAGATTTCACTCTAGAAAGACAGCTCTGGCTCCAGCAGGAGGACAGATGGGCAATAGATGGTGGCACCTTCTCCAGGATAAGGAGAAATGGATGGATTTGAGACATTGGAGAAGTGGAATTAAGAGGATTTATATACTATTAGATTGGATATGGGTTGGGCACAGCGGCTCATACCTATAATTCCGGCACTTTGGGAGGATCACTTGAGTCAAGGAGTTTGAGACCAGCCTGGGCAACATAAAGAGACAAAATTTAAAAATTAGCAAGGCATGGTGACACATGACTGTGGTCTCAGTGACTCCGGAGGCTGAGGCAGGAGGGATCCCTTGAGCCCGGGAGATGGAGGCTGCCTTGAACTATGATTGCACCACTGCTCCCAGCCTGAGTGACAGAGCAAGACCCTGTCTCAAAATAGATCGGATATAGACAACTGAGGGAGGTGGGGACTGCCTCTGCCAACTGAATGGAAAGTGACACCACTCACTGAGAAAGTGGACAAGGCCCAGATTTAAGAGAGGTATAAGTACAGGCAAATGTGAGGTGTCTATGGGCATCCAATAGAGATGGCCAGGAAATAATGAGACTTGCAGACCTGTCACTAAGGAGAGATAGCTTGTGGCTCCTCACTATGGCCATGGGGCTGTTAATCAGCAGATTGTTTTGATTACTAGCTGCCGTTTACAAAAATCTGAGGATGCTCAAGTCCAGGATATAAAATCATGCAGTAATTGTATATAACCTATGCACATTCTCCCCCCACCCTTTTTTTTTTTTTTTTTTTCTGAGACAGAGCCTTGCTCTGTCACCCAGGCTGGAGTGCAGTGGCACGATCTCCGTTCACTGCAACCTCCACCTTCTGGGTTCAAGCAATTATCCTGTCTCAGCCTCCTGAGTAGCTGGAACTACAGGCGTGCGCCACCACGCCAGGCTAAGTTTTGTATTCTTAGTAGAGACGGGGTTTCACCATGTTGGCCAGGCTGGTCTCCAACTCTTTTTTTTTTTTTTTTTTTTTTTTCTTTTTTTTTTGAGACGGAGTCTCGCTCTGTCGCCCAGGCTGGAGTGCAGTGGCCGGATCTCAGCTCACTGCAAGCTGCGCCTCCCGGGTTTACGCCATTCTCCCGCCTCAGCCTCCCGAGTAGTTGGGACTACAGGCGCCCGCCACCGCGCCCGGCTAGTTTTTTTTTTTATTTTTTAGTAGAGACGGGGTTTCACCATGTTGGCCAGGCTGGTCTCCAACTCTTTTTTTTTTTTTTTTTTTCTTTTTCTTTTTTTTTTGAGACGGAGTCTCGCTCTGTCCCCCAGGCTGGAGTGCAGTGGCCGGATCTCAGCTCACTGCAAGCTGCGCCTCCCGGGTTTACGCCATTCTCCCGCCTCAGCCTCCCGAATAGCTGGGACTACAGGCGCCCGCCACCTCGCCCGGCTAGTTTTTTGTATTTTTTTAGTAGAGACGGGGTTTCACTGTGTTAGCCAGGATGGTCTTGATCTCCTGACCTCGTGATCCGCCCATCTCGGCCTCCCAAAGTGCTGGGATTACAGGCGTGAGCCACCGCGCCCGGCCAGGCTGGTCTCCAACTCTTGACCTCAAGTGGTTCGCCCACCTCAGCCTTCCAAAATGCTGGGATTACAGGAGCCAGCCACCGCTCCCAGCCCTTCCCTATACTTTAAAGCATCTCTACATTAGTTGTAATAACTATTACAACGTAAAGGCTACATACATAGTTGTTATATTGTATTGCTTACAGAATGACAAGAAAAAATACTTTCCGCCGCCGCCGTCCCCAGAAGCCGCCAGGACCCTCGCGCTGTCGCCGCCGCGGCCCAGATCCCCGCACCTGCCGGGGGAGACCTTCAGGCAGGGCTGCACCTTCGAACAAAGGGTAGATGTCCGACTTATTCGAGAGCAGCATCCAGCCAAAATCCCGGTGATAACAGAACGATACAAGGGTGAGAAGCAGCTTCCTGTCCTGGATAAAACGAAGTACCTTGTACCTGACGTTCGAGACGTCAATGAGAGTGAGCTCATCAAGATAATTAGAAGGCGCTTACAGCTCAATGCTAATCAAGCCTTCCTCCTGGTGGTGAGCGGACACAGCATGGTGAGCGTCTTCATGGTCTCAGAGGTGTATGAGAGTGAGGATGAAGATGGATTCCTGTACATGGTCTATGTCTCCCAGGAGACGTTTGGGATGAAATTGTCAGTGTAAAACTAGAAAAATGCATCTATTCTAGAATTTTTTTAAACCTTTACCAAGGCAAAAAAAAAAAAAAAAAAAGGGGGGGATGTTGCCAACTGAGATCGATCAGTTCATCTAATCACAGATCATCAAACAGTACTGTTCCCACCTACGAGTGTTAGAAGTTGTGTTTGTATTTCAAGCAGAAAAACTGAGCTCCAAGTGAACTCAGTTTTGGAAACTGTATTATTTAATGTAGCCCAGCTTGTTTTCAAATTTTAAAAGTTTAAAAATAAAATACTTTGTGTTCTAAGTTGCCAATGAAATAGACCTTCAAGTTATTTTAATGCTGTTTTCTCACTAATAGGAACTTGCAATTCCAGCAGTAATTTAAAGGCTTTCAGAGAGACCCTGAGTCTTCTCTTCAGGTTCACAGAACCCGCCGCCTTTTCGGGTAGTTTTCTACTTAGCTGGAGAGATCTCCATAAGAGGATCTGTAGGCCTGAGTTGTGAAGCATAATCCCTGCAAAACGCTTTTGCCGTAATAGTTGGCGCAAACGCAGGGTAAATGGGGTGTGTGTAAGAAAACAGCCCTGGCTGTAAACGCTGCTCGAGGCTCCTGACTCCTAACAGAGCTATACCCAAAGTCCACACTCTTGCAGGGGTAGACATTTCTTATTTGGTTTGTTCTCTAGATAGTTACACACATAAAGACACCACTCAAAAGGAAACTTGAATAATTTATAATTTTGGTCCAGTTTCTTAAAAGACCCCGGAGGAAGAGTGGCACTTCTTCTGTTTCAGGTTTTGTCTGAGTTCAAACTAGTGCCTGTGTTGGTGTGGAAAGAAGCAGTGTAGCGATGTCATTCTTTAGGACAGTGGTAGAAACCACAGAATAGTATAACTAAAAGCATTAAAATTCAGACACACTCCCTTCTACCTTTTGGCTTAAAGCTATGGATGATCCATGTTTTTCTTTTTGTTTTTTTAATGTTAAATGTGTAACTCAATATTATTGAAAAGGTTCCCACATTTTTAACAGTAGTTCAGTTATCACTGTTAGGTCAAACAGCCATCAGAATTCCCCTGCACTGAATGCATGTCAGCTGTGGAGAAAACAGAAAAAGGAGCCATGCACTCTTTACAAATACTATTGTCAAGAGTTAAACCTCTTCAGGTTCAACCTATGATAAAAGACCAGTGCTTCCCACTGCCTGCATGGGGTTCACTATTTACAGTTTTCTTGGGAGTATCACAGGAAGATCACAGTTACACCACTTTAGACTGTACGTGTAGCAGGTCACAACTTACCCTCGTGTGTTCAGATGTGTATGGAATACCTGTATACGTTAGTGAAAGCTATTTACTGTAACAGGGGAAGTCCAGATTCCTTGCATCTGAGCCCTGTACTGATCGTTAAAGGAGTTCCTATCATCTGCTCTCCCCGCTGCATGCGTCTGTCCACTTGGCTAGCTTTTAGTATGTATATGTTTACATCATGTAAATTCTTAACCGACCTGTCTCATTTAGACTGTATACATCATATCTGACATTATTGTAACTACTGTGTGATCAGTAAGATTCCTCTAAGGAATACTGCTTTTTAAAAAAATAAATAACATGCTGAGGGGTGACCTATAGCCCATGTTAGTTTGTAGGATCTTTAAAACAAGTACATTTTTAATGAACTAAGTGGAATAAAGGCACAATTAAAAACTGTAAAAAAAATACTTTCTACATATTCAGTACTGAATTTTTTAAGTGTTTTTTATCTAAGGCTGGTTGAATTCACAGGTATACAACCCATGCATATGAAAGGCCAACGGTATTTTATCCCATTATTTGTACTAATAGGACACTTTTGAAACTGATAATTCCAATTTGATGCCCACCTACATGAAAACCTTTAACTCATTTGCATTAAATCCTTTGTGGAAAGAGAATTAAACCTGAGAGTCAAAAGTCCTGGGTTCCCATCCTTGCAATAGCAGTGGTCAAACTACATTTCCAAGCCTCAGCTGTATCATATCCAAAACAGGAATAATGGTAATGCCAGCCTCGCAAAGTAGCTGAGAAGAGTAAATGAGACCACTTACGTGAAAGATAACTTATGTGATGGGCTGTCAAATAAGGTTTGCTTGTAAGAAAATTCCTAGGGAGTCTACCAATTATTTCACCAGACTGAAATTCCATATTATATGTGGCTCGTGGTTTATCAGTTAAAGCTTACAATTCTCAAGTCCCAGCTCCTTCCTGGTGAAAACTCAACCACTGTCTCCTTCCTGCCTCCCCGACACTGTTGATTCCTCTCTACTATGGCGATTCGGCAGAGTCCGGGGCCTTCGTCTCCCTCCCCACATCTGAGCTGCTCCATCCATCCCTATAACCCTCTGCAGGCAGCATAATAGTTAATACCAAACAGACACTTGCTAAGTGTTGATTTAAACTAGATTCATCTTTTAAAAGATGTGAGTTATAATTACATTTGACTTGTGTAAATTGAGCTATTAATCCCAAAAGTTAAATTTCACTCCAGTGGATTAAAAACTTCCTCCAGACTGGCCGGTGGCTAGTGCCTTTTGTCCCAGCTACTAAGGAGGCTAAGGCAGGAGGATTGCTTGAGGCCAGGAGGTCATTGCTGTAGTGTGCCATTATGGTGCCTGTAAATAGACTCTACATTCCAGCCTGGGCAACATAGCAAGACCCCATACCTAATAAACAAACAAAAAAACAAAACTTTCTCTAAATCACAACTACCTTAAATTGGTTTTAAATACAGCCCCTTTGTAACCTCAGGTTCCACATCCACCTATTCAACATGGATCGAAAATATTCAGGGAAAAAGAAACAGTAAAAAATCATAACACAACAATAAATAATAATACAAATAAAAAGCAATGCAGTTTAACAACTATTTACACAGCATATACATTGTATTAGATATTATAAGTAATCCAGAGATGATTTAAAGCACACAGCAGGACGTGCAGAGGTAATATGTAAATACGATGCTATTTTATATATAAGAGTGGAGCCTCTGGGATTTTGGTATGCGGGTTGAGGGGTCCTGGAACCAGTTCCCTCGAATACCGAGGGCCAACAGCATTTGCTTTATCACATTGGACAACGTGTAAAACACCTGGGGCGAGGAGTGAAAACTGAATTTCTAAGGGAAGAGAGGAGAGGAAAAGGAAGGCAGAAACATGCTTGGAAAAATCCAGGGAAACATACCTGGGCCCACAAAGAGATTACATAACTTGGCGTTTTGAGACAATGGGCGACCTCTGGGATGATTAGGAACTGGGAAGGGCTTCGCTTGCGCCACATAGCAATGCCTCAAAGAGCCACAAGATGGCAATATTACTCCAGGAGAGTCTCCGTCCCTCTCACCCCGGTAGCCAATGGCTTTCTTTGTTCACAGGAAACCCTCTCTCGCAAATATCATCAGTGCCACTGTACGTTTTCCATTACTTCAGGCTCCTGGCCTTACCTTCAGCCACTTCCCTATCACTAGCCCAAATATAAAAATAAACTACCGCTATTTGTTACATCTTAAAAACAGCACTTTGGTTTCTGCTCTCAATTGCCAAAGTAGCTGAATCAAATGTTTTGTTTTAATGAGAAGCATAAAATAAACAAAAACCCAGATGAGGGTGATCTCTTCCTTTTTGTGAGTTAACACCCAGACAGACTTCCCAGGTAAACTAGATGTCGCCAGACTGGAGACAGTTAAGAGACAGAAGTGCCACTTGAGACAAGATTCAGTTCTCCAGTGGGAGACAGGGGCTGCCAGCCCTCTTAAAACGGTGTAGGAAAGAAGGCTGAGAACCCGCTCTGTAGAGAGTGGAGAACAAAAGCTCAAATACCATCTTTTAACTTCTTATTATGAAAAAATCCAACTATACAAAAGTAGACAGAATGGTATGACAAACCCAAATACCATCTTAAGAACTGTGAAACTGTAAACCAGGAAACAGTCTGCAAGGAAAAAATCTAAGTTTCCAGTTTGTTGAGGACCCCTAAGATGTAAGTTACCAGAACCCTGGGTCTGCCCATTCCAGCCCTTTATAGTATAGTCCTTTAACACAGTCTTTCAACGTAATGCTCTTTTAATGAAAAGTCCTTAAAAGAGAAGAGTGGGAGAGGCTAGGCCCTGAGCTCTGGTCTTCAAAGGGCAAGCTGGAAAAGGGAGCAGGGGTGGCTGCATCAACTCCTGGTCAGACTCAGAAAAAGAGGTCACCCATGAGGAGACACAAATAGTCCAGACTGTCGGGGAGAGAGGCAAACACACCCGTGCCAGTGCCCCAAAAGCAGAGCCCTCAACTTCCTCAGCCACTGTCCCTGACCATAGCCTCAAAAAAGTTCAGTCCTGAAGAGTGAGTAACCAATTTCAGCACCAAAAGGATTTGAAAGGTTGCTTAGCCTCCTGCTGGGCAGAGGCTCTTTACCTGGATGGACTACCAGAGATATCTGAACACCCAGAAAATTATATACTGATTGAATGTCCCTTATCCAAAGGGCTTGGAATCAGAAATGCTTGGATTTCAGATCTTATCAGACTTTGGAATATTTGCATTATACAGCATCCCTAATCCAAAAATCAGAAATCTGAAATGCTCCAAGGAACATTCCCTTTGATGGTTATATAGGTGCTCAAAAAGTTCCAGGTTTTGGAGAATTTCTGATTTTTTATTTTTGGGTTAGGGATATTCAACCTGTACATGGACGTTTTCCTACAGCTTTTCTATTGCCAAAGAACTTTGGGGCCACTCCTTGTCCCCTCACCTCTGCCAGAAAAAAAAAAAAAAAAAAGTCTAAAAAAACCACTGTAATGATACAGATAATGCTTAACCAGTCTTTCTTCTCTTATGGTCTTTTTTTTTTTTCTTTGAGAGAGAGGGTCTCACTGCTTGGCCCAGGCTGGAACACAGTGGTGCGATCTCTGCTCACTGCAACCTCTGCCTCCTAGGCTCAAGCAATCCTCCCATCTCAGCCTCCTGCATAGCTGGAACTACAGGTGTGCATCACCACACCTGGCTAATTTTTGTGATTTTGGTAGAGACAGGGTTTCACCATGTTGCCCAGGCTGGTTTTGAACTCCTGAGCTCAAGCGATCCACCCACTTAAGCATCCCAAAGTACTGGGATTACAGGCGTGAACCACCGCACCAGACCTGTATTTGAGATTTATATCTATATGACATGACTATAGAAGTTTTAGTAAAAATAAACTGTTCTTAGGTACTTTATGCTGGAAATATTTTCATGTATTAAATTCACAGCTCTGAGAAGAAACCAACAAGTAACTACAATTATTTTAAGCATTTTTAATAACAATGGTACCCAATTCATTAACAAATGAATTTAGGCAATGTGCTTTGCTCTACAATCCATCAGATACATTTTCACCGCAGATAGTTCAGAAATCATTTTGGAAATAGACACACACGTACATATTCATTTGCTGAAAATGCCACTTACAGCTTTAATATCAAATATAGTTATCATAGTTCACAGAAAAAGTATAAAGTGCAAAAGCTCCACTTCAAAAGGCCTTAAATCACTCCCAAAGCAATGGGGATTAAATTTTACCACAGCCAGTGGGCATGCCACCCTTATACAGCACATCTACATAAGGTATATAACAAGGTATATATCTGAAAATACGAGATTGCTCTGATTACATATTGTGGTTATAAAATAGTTTTAAATCTGGTTTAACATATAGAGAAAGATACAATTCAAACAATTAGTCCTATAAAGTAGGGGTCATTTTTTTTTAAGTTTGTTAAGGGAATTATGTGTATAAAATCCATTGAGAATCCCAATCTGGCCCAAGACTTCTCTTTGGCCAGCTGGAATAATAGCACCTAGGCAAAGCCTTGGCTATGGAAACGTTCAGATTAATTTCAGTGTAAAAGGAGCTAGGAGAGGGGCCCTGACCGGGTGAGCTTCAGATCCACCTGTCCCTCAGAGATGGTTCCATGTCTGCCCCAAGGGCTAAAGAGCCAGGAAGACTCAAATCCCAGTCCTGGGGACTCGACATGGCACTGGCTCATGGAAGCATGATGAACTGGCGAGAGAAGTTTTACACACCTGAGAGATCCAGTAAGTGGAAGAGGTGGTTGTATTTTTACAAAGCCTTGTGTTTGATGACCATCAAGCTTTGTCCCTCAACAGAACATCTTTGATCTACAATTAATGTTTTAGGCACTCTTCACTGGACAAGCATAGAGTTCCCCAAAAATGCAGCCCGTCCCCAAATGGATTCAGACATCTCATCTCCACGCACCTTAAATGTGTTCACAGAAGGACTTGATTTATAATGATGTAATAAAGGGAAGAAAAGATTACTTTTTCTAATCAACAACTAAACACTGTAAAACATGAATCACTGACGGAAATGATCACTCAGAAACATGAATGGTTTTTTATAACCTAACTCCAGTTTCTGCTGGGTCTTGATCTTGGGCAAATTCTGACCAGAACGAAATCTGATTAGCCATGCCAAGTAACCACCACCATGACCTAACTCCTAAGTGTCAGCCCTACTGGAGGGAGGGAGGTTCTTGACTGCCCATCAATTAATGAAATAAGCTGTTCATTTTTTACAATCTGAACATATCAAAATCTGTACAGTCACATATTTAACAGCTATTTATGATGACTCACCAAGCCAAGTGCAGAGGCACATCAAAAAGTAGAATTCCATTCATTACTTTTTAGGGCCCATTCATGTCAGGCTTGATTAAAAAGGTAGACTCAGTAGTCAGTCTCAGAAGTCAATGATCAGCATTCAAGCATATAGCTAACTCTAGTGTATTCCAAACCCACACTTCATGAAAAAATACACAACTGGCATGTATATGCCATTCAAGCTACAGGATAAATGTCAACTCTGAAAGACATCATTTATTTACAACTATATTGGGGGGAAAAAGAGGAGACTACACCAAAATATTAACAAGGATTATACCTGGGCAATAGAAATATGGGTTACCTTTTTTTTTCTTTGACTTTTCTGTAGTTTCCCAATTTTCTTTAAAGAGTTTGTAGTGCTTTTACATAAATGAGTGATGCCATAAATCCAACTTAAAATAATATGGGTATATTTCTACTCTTTTGGTTTATATCCCATGCTGGCAAGCTAGAGTGATTTCTGTTCAAAAGTGAAGTAATGTTTTGTCCTCCTCAAATATACTCCATTCAACATTTCTTTCTCAGCTCATCTCTTTAAAACCGTTTCTAGAAACACATTCTGCTTCTCACATTAAAAAAAAAAAAAAAAAAGCTGGGCTTAAAATATACAACAAACCCCCTACCTTGGAGCATTTATACCATAAAGTAGATGAGACCAGAATCCATGACTGATAAAGTCAATCTAAAATAAGAATGGTCTGATATTTGCCTTTAAAAAATTCTAGACTTGGCCGGGCGTGGTGGCTCAAGCCTATAATCCCTGCACTTTGGGAGGCTGAGACGGGCGGATCACGAGGTCAGGAGATCGAGACCATCCTGGCTAACATGGTGAAACCCCGTCTCTACTAAAACATACAAAAAACTAGCCGGGCGCGGTGGCGGGTGCCTGTAGTCCCAGCTACTCGGGAGGCTGAGGCAGGAGAATGGCATAAACCCGGGAGGCGGAGCTTGCAGTGAGCTGAGATCCGGCCACTGCACTCCAGCCTGGGCAAAAGAGCGAGACTCTGTCTCAAAAAAAAAAAAAGAAAAAAAAAAATTATAGACTTGAAACCCAAAGGACTTAACAGCAGTTCTGTTCCATCAACCACATAGGTCTCAAAGAGGTACATTAGAAGTTCTACGAATATTTAATTCAAATATCGTTTTAAAAATATTTTTTAGGCCAGGCGTGATAGCTCATGCCTATTCCCAGCACTTTGGGAGGCTGAGGCGGGCAGATCTCTTGAGCCCAGGAGTTTGAGACCAGCCTAGGCAAAATGGTGAAACCCCATCTCTATGAAAAAATACAAAAATTAGCTGGGAGTGGTGGCATGCACCAGTAGTCCCAGCTCCTAGGGAGGCTGAGGTGGGAGGATCACTTGAGCCTGGGAGACAGAGGCCACAGTGAGTCATGATTGCACCACTGTACTCCAGCCTGGGTGATACAGCAAGATCCTGACTCAAAAACAAAACACACTCTCTCTATATATAAAAGTACAATAAAGCAACATATACACTCATTCAACACCTAATTTTTCTACTTTGGAAATTACCAATTTGTTAATTTGCATTTTTACCACCTCATATATTATTAAGTAAATGCTAGAAATTTGACCTTAAATTTGAGTTAATAAAATACAATTTATTTCACACACTGGGGTTCCACAAAGATTTCTTAGTACAAACAGGGTTCTGCTCTTGAACAAGCTACATAATTTGATAACCACAGATGTAGCATAAAGTCATTCATTTTTAAACTCTAAATTCAGTTGCTTATTGGGGTTTTCACCTTGGATCTTGTACAAATTCTAACTAGAGTAAGAGTTCCTGGATGTGCCAAAAATCATCACCTTCCCAACTCTTACATATGTAGGACAGTGACATGACTCCTGCCCACACAAGAATGCACCTGTCCTGCCCTCTCCCAACAACGGAATGTTACAAAGCAGGACATGCCTGAGTTAAAATGAGTATCCCTGAGGTTGATAATTCCCACCATGCACCTTGAAGACAGTTCTTGAATCTTGCATTCAGCCCGATGAAGAGAAGATTCATTGTAGCCAATGTCACATTAGGTGAGAAAAATTCAGAAGGCAACAGATTTGCACTGCTGCATCAGCGGCCCAAACTAGCCCGTGAGTGCATAGTTACTGCCAGCACTTGAGAAAAGTGAGCCGTTGGATACTCTGGGAAACCCAGAAAGCACCTTCTACCGCAAGAGTGAATAACATGATGCCCACAGAAAACACAACAGAAACAAGAAGTGAGATTCTTGAAGGTAATTTCCAGAACAGTACAGCATACTGGAGACTTTAAATGAGAAAAAGTTTCCAAAAACTTCATGTGTGCTCCAAATTTTGAACCAGAACCCCCACCACAATTGTGAGGAGCCTTTTGGTAAACTTACGGAGGTCAAGTCTTAAAGATGGTGGGTCTGTGGGAATGTTCATGCCATAATTCTTCTTCTCTGTGGATTTGAGGCTGCTGAGCTGGGGTGGGAGGGGGAAGCAGAAATGATGTCAGTATTTAAAAACTGTGCTCATCTTCAAGAATGGCCTACAGTGGAGTGTAGGTTTTGGCAGAGAGGGTTTTACGCATTAGCTTCACCTTTATCTGAAGTCTCTCCATCTCTCCACAGAGGTAGTAGTAAAAGGATTCACAGATGCATGTTAGTTGAGAAATGCAAGTGAAAAACTAGCCTTTTTTAGCCACAAGTCCTGTGTGTGTTTCATCTGTTTGGTTTTGTTTAAGGACAATTACCCCAAAGGAAAATCTCTGGCATCTTCCATCAGAGAGTCAGAGGGTCTTGTCTGTCAGAGGGTCTGTCTGTCATCAGTAGAGTCCACTCCAAGGGTGCCTGGGAATGGTGGGGTCTGGAGCAGGCCAGCTTTCTCCAGGACGAGATGCATTGTACAGGGCTGGATCCCCCAAGGGACTGCTCTGCCATGGCCATTAAGGACGCAGCCCAACAAGTCACTGCATCTGGAAGCGATGCTGAGAAAGATGCATCTAGTGTCCCTAAGCCCTCCATTTTCCGTCTTTGGGAAAGGAATAGACACTTTTCCCCTTGCACAGGGGAATCCTGGTGGTCCACAGACATATTAGTGAGAGCCTCAGCAAACAGATTTTTGAAAAGATAGCCCACATCCCAACTCTTCGAAATCCCTTGGCTGTCTTCCTAGCAAAGGAAGCCCACTGCATGAGGGGCGATAAGCAGAGAAGCCAGCCACCACCTTGCCATCACGTGATCTTGACTGATGATTTCTTGTTGGCACACAGAAGGGACACGTAGGGGACACCAATGAAGGCCCATTTCTCGCTAGGCCAGAACTTGATGACAGGGCCTTGCTCAGGAATCTCTGAGGCAGCATCAAAGTAGGCAAAGCATACACAGCCCAGGTAGGCAGCAAGGCAGATGAGGATGTGCCTGCAGAGGGAGACAAGAGGTGAGAACCTGATGAGCATGAAGACTCCGCTGGCCTGAGTTCAGCCTGCTCCTTCTTCCAGTGTAACCACCCACCTTGCTGACTGTACTTGCAGCCCAGGGGCCTCTTCTAATTAGGAAAGGATGAAGATTACCAACAATCCCTGGAACAGCAGGATGATAAATCTTCAGCAATTTGGGACCCATTTTAGAATGTTCTAAAATATTGCTACTGGATAATAGGAACAAATGTGCAAATAAATGCCTTTGGGCCTCAAACAAGAAAACTGAGGCCCAAGGATTTACAAGAGAGGTGCTAAGACGGAAGTAACTGAGCACATCTGATTAGATCCCACCTTCTCACTTTAACAACTGGTTACAGATATTTTATGTCCTTCATCAGGAATAATTTTATGTTGATTAAACCACTTTTGCAGTTTAGTGGAAATTTTAAAAAATTTATCCTCACTGGGGCCGGGCGCGGTGGCTCACGCCTCTAATCCCAGTACTTTTGGAGGCCAAGGCAGGTGGATCACGAGGTCAGGAGATCGAGACCATCCTGGCTAACAAGGTGAAACCCCGTCTCTACTAAAAATAATAATTAAAAAAATTAGCCGGGCATGGTGGTGGGCGCCTGTAGTCCCAGTTAATCGGGAGGCTGAGGCAGGAGAATGGCGTGAACCTGGAGGCGGGCTTGCAGTGAGCTGAGATCACACCATTGCAGTCCAGCCTGGGCGACAGAGCAAGACTCTGTCTCAAAAACAAACAAACAAAAAAATTTATCCTCACTGTACCTGTAAAAAGTTTTAATTTAATATTAATCTTTATCAAACAATAGACCATTTAAAAGCATATAATCCTTTCTTTTTCTTTTTTTTTAGATGTCACCCAGGCTGAAGTGCAGTAGTGCAATCTTGGCTCACTGCAACCTCTGCCTTCCAGGTTCAAGCAGTTCTCCTGCCTCAGCCTCCCAAGTAGCTGGGATTACAGGTGCCTGTCACCAGGCCCAGCTAGCTAATTTTTGTATTTTTAGTAGAGAGGGGGTTTCACCACACTGGCCAGGGTGGTCTCGAACTCCTGACCTCAGGTGATCCACGTGCCTTGGCCTCCCAAAGTGCTGGGATTACAGGCGTGAGCCACTGCGCTCAGCCCAAAGACAGTATTTTTATAAATTTTGATGGTGGTAGGGAGGGGGTCTTTTTAAAAATTACACAAAATCCAGAAACTCTAAAGAAAAGATTAACAGATGTGACAACATGAAAGTTTGAAACCATTATGGCACAAAAATATTAACATACTGAAAGACAAACAGGAAACTGCGGTGGGGGGCAGGGAATATTTGCAGCACATGACAAAGTTTAAACCCTTACATACAAAGAACACTAAAGAAATTAATCAGGGTGAGGGTGGGAAGCAGGTGAGAATGGTATGAACAAGATTGGCCTCATGTTGATATTTATGGAATCTGGGTGTTGCCTATATGGGGGCTCAATGTATTATTCTCTGCACTTGCGAAAATGTTGCAAATATGCATAAGTGGCACATAGTAATGACTGTCTACTATGTGCCAAGCCTAGATGCTGGATCTAAACTTTTTTTTTTTTTTGAGACGGAGTCTCACTCTGTTGCCCAGGCTAGAGTGCAGTGGTGCAATCTTTGTTCACTGCAATCTCTGCCTCCCGGGTTCAAGCGATTCTCCTGCCTCAGCCTCCCAAGTAGCTGGGACTACAAGGAAATGCCACCACACCCAGCTAATTTTTTGTATTTTTAGTAGAGACGTGTTAGCCAGGATGGTCTCGATCTCCTGACCTTGTGATCCACCCACTTCGGCCTCCCACAGTGCTGGGATTACAGACATGAGCCACCGCATCCGGCCGATATAAACTTTTAAAAATAGAAACACTCAATAGACCAAAGAAAATTAAAAGGGGAAATACACGTCACAAATTTACATCTGAAAAGATGCCCAACAAAAATACTAATTTTGTTAGAAGACATAGTAATAAAAACAAAATATAATTTTTCTCAATCAGGTTAATGGGGATTTAAGTTTCCAGTATATGTGAAAGTGTGGGTAAAAGATGCTCTCTTACAGACTTCAGTAAACAGTGTTAATGGTACAGTTTCTCTGGATTTGGCAATATATATTATTAATTTAATATGAAAATATTCAGAAACTCAAATCAATCTAGGTGTTCATTATAAAAGTGTTTGCAAAAGTGGAAAATTAGAAATAACCTCAATGTCCATTATCAGAGAGAGGCTGGTTAAATAAATTACAAAGCATCCATATTATGAAGTATTAATTAGACAAAATAATAAAGATTTTATATGTATGTACTGGTATGGAATGATGTCTGTATAGCATTAGATCTATGTAGTATAGATCTAAGTATTTGGTTGGTAAAAAAAAAAAAAAAAATTGGGGCCAGGCTCAATGGCTCATGCCTGTAATCCTAGCACTTTGGGAGCCCAAGGCAGGTGGACTGCTTGAGCCCAGGAGTTTCTGACAAGGCTGGGCAACATGGCAAAAACCCATCTCTACAGAAAAATTCAAAATAAATTAGCCTAGTGCAGTGGCATACACCTTTAGTTCCAGCTCCCTGCAGGGGTGAAGTGGGAGAATCACTTTCAGTCCGGGAGGGAGAGATTGCAGTGAGCCGAGATCGCCCCACTGCACTCCAGCCTGGGCAATGGAGCAAAACTTTGTCTCGAAAAAAAAAAAAAAAAAAGTTTGCATCATGTATAGAATGATTCTATTTTTTTTAAGTAGATATATATATGTGTGTGTGTGTACATATAAAATCTCAATGGATATATGTCAGACTGTTAACAATTATGTTTCTTTGGGGCATAGAATTATAAGAGCCATTCTTTCTATACTTCTTTGTTGTTTAAATTTGTTATAAAAAACATATATGTCATTTTACAACTGGAAAGAAAAGATGGTTCAACTTTGAAAAAGCAGAAATAACACCAAATTCAGAAACAAATTAAGTTTGAGTCAACATTATTACATAGTTTAAATTTTGAATTTGACTTAAATCACTAGTGTGACAAGGGGACTTAGATAGATAAAAATGACCATCTTGAATGAGGTCATTTACCTAGTGTACACGTTTCTCAAAATTCACAATATACACATAAAATCTGTGTGTTTTGTTATCTGGAAATTACAATTCAACAAATATATAAAGTATATAAATTCGCTAGTATTAGTTGAGGTTGAAATCTAAAAAATGTTGAACAATGGATCCTAAGACTGTAAACTCCAACTTGTGCTGTTTGAGTTTTGTCTTTTGCAAATACTCCTTGAAGTCCCCAAGTCTTAAATTTAGAGTAGGGTGGGTCTCATGGTAAACATATAGAAGTTCGCATGAGCAAGGGAACGTAAGTGAATTCTATCAAATTGTGTATCTTTAGCCCATCTCTGGATAGAAGTCAACCTTTTCCTGAATCTAGATCTAACAAAGTTTTTCCATTTCTTCACCACTAGAATTCCTTCCTGGGTTCCCTCTATCTATAGGGGATAATCTACAGCAGATTTCTCCTCCTGGTGATCTTTTGCAATCAGAAGTCCTGGAGGAGAGAAAGGAAAGATCACTCTGGGTTTGAGGCTGAAGCAGTTCTAGGAAGAAAGCCACTCCGATTTCCCCCAGCTTTCTCAGAATCGGATTCTGCCTGTATTTTGTAACCCACTTTTTTTTTTTTTTAACTTAGTGTATCCTGAGCATTCCAAAGTATAGATGCTCCAACTTGCTATTATTGAACTCCAAGGCTGTTTTCTACAGAAACAGGTGGGTGATATTAAACAATTCACTTTAGCTCTCTGGTCTTCTGTATCCACTTAGAGAAATAATGGAAGAGAATGTCCCTAAATGGCCTGTGCGGCCCCTCCTTTCACTTGGTCACTCAGACCCTAAAGGTGGGGTTCCTACTGAGGACACTCCCAGCCCTCACATCACCTCTTTCCCCAGCTTTCCCCTACCTCTCTCCTCCCCTAACACCTAGCTAGAGCTCAGGTTACAGGTTCAGTTCTCAAGTTCCTTTAGGCTTTAATGATGGAGTTAGAGGTAAGAAACTGCAGACCTAAGCATGACAATCAGGCCTTTTGTTCCAGCTAAGCCTGCTCCCTGGAGTCAATTCAGCTTTTTACAAAGTGAACTTTCAGTGGCTTCTGAACCATCTGACAGTCCACCTGAGGAGAGAAGGAAGCCAGCAACCCCCAGGACACCTGTGCACCACCTGCAGAGTGAACAGAGCCCAACAGCAAGCGCAAACACACCTGTCCCCAGCCACCTCCCCATTAGCAGGGGCTTACCACACGCAGTGCAGGTAGGGGAAGTTGAAGGACGACAGCAGCTCGCAGAAAGCTCGGTCACTGATCCAGCAGAACAGGGCCAGGGTCCACCAGAGGCCCGAGAAGAGGCCCAGCTTAAACACACGCACGTTGTCACATCTGCATGGGGGTCCAGAAGGTCACTCACCGTCAGAACTGGTCTCTACCTCCTCGCCAGCCACCTTTCCTCTGTCTCCTTCACTGGTTCCTCTCATGCCTACAACCCCTTGGCACTGAAGTTCTTACCCAACACACAGTCACTCCACAGTCTCATGGATGTAAATACCATATGTACACAGATGGCTTACAGACACCCTTCCCACCCAGGCTTCTCGCCTGACTCCAGACTCATACACCCAACTACGTTTTTGACATGAGCACCCTAATATGGATCTAAATTTAACAAGTCCATAACCTATTGCTCTCCCAGTCCTTCTCCTCCTCAGACAGCCCACATCCAGTCCATCAGCTCTCCCTTCAAAATATCTCAAACCTGACCTTTTTCCAACACCTCCCTCTAGATCCACGCTACCGCCATCTCATCAGTCTCCTTCCACCCTTGCCCTTACAGCCAATTTAACAGCCTCCAGCATCTTCCGGTTTAACCAGAGGGAAAGCCAAAGTATTCACAGCGGCCACAAGGCCTTGGATGCATGATCTTCCCTCTTCCCCTTCACCTCCTCTCTTAGGTACTCTTCCCTCTCACTGCCTGTACTCAAGCCACTGCGGGATTTGTGCTGTTCCGCAAATATCCCAAACATGTTCCTGCAAGACCATAGCACACACTGTGCCCTCTTGCCTGGAATGCTCTTCCCCTAGATACAAATCTTTGCTCAAATGTCACTCAGTAAGCCTTTTCCTGATGCTATTTTTAACAATTGCAACACCTGTCTCCACCTCCCAAGTGACTCTCCCTAAGGCCTCCTTCCCTCCTTTAATTTTCTCGGTAGTGATTATAACCTCCCTGACACCCGCTGTGTTTCACTTATATGTTTCCAGTGTATGTTTATCCACTGACATGGAAGCTGTTTACTGCCGTATCCCAGCACCTGGAAACATGCCAGACACAGAAGGCACACAACATGTGTTGAATGAAAGAATAAGTTATTATACACACTGGGACAAAATGGTTTTCTGAAACAAATCCTAACAGCTCAACGAAAATTTCAATTGCTGTCTTCTTTCCTTGTTAAAGTCTTGCTCATAAAGTGGGTGACTTCTATCCCTGTGGAGGAATGCCTGGAGGCAGCTGGTGGCTGAGGGTCCTTCTTCCCCGAGGGGACCACTCCTGCATCAGTCAAGATCTCCTACAGGACTCAGAATACAACACAACATCTGCAATTGAGAAGCAGCTTAATTTCTATTTGTTGAACCCACAGACAGGTGTTAAAAGCCTCACTGCCTAGTGCCCTTCCCAGCTGCCTTTCAGAAACATCAGCGAAAGCATCAATAAAAGTGGGACAGGTTCAGAAAGACCTGCTCAAAAACAAACCAAAATACTCTTGTAGGAAGGCTAAAGGCATCCCTTGAAGTTTTTAGAAAGAATAGAGGCCCATGACACAGGAAGACTTACATTCCCAGTTACTAAAACAAAGAGGTAACAATCTCCATTTCTCACTTCTGCTCACCTCTCTACCTTGAAAGCCTCGCCTTTGGGCTGGTTCCCTCTCAAAAAGAGCTCATCTCCTCACCTTGACCCACCCTCTCCTTCTCTCCAGGGCTCAGTCTCCAGGCTTCTTCTGACACTCCATGCCAGCTACTCCATGCCAGACTATAGGTCTCCCCGTGGTGCAAGCTTGTCCAAAGCCGTGGCCCACAGGCTGCATGCTGACCAGGACGGCTTCGAATGAGGCCCAACACAAATTCATAAACTTTCTTAAAACATTATCAGATTTTTTTCTGTGACTTTTTTTTTTTTTTTAGCTCATCAGCTATCATTAGTATATTTTATGTGTGGCCTAAGACAATTTTTCTTCCAGTATGGCACAGGGAAACCAAAAGAGCCAACACCCCTGCCTTAGTGCACTCTCAGGGCACCCCGCCATGTTCCTTCATAACTCTCATCACAAGCTGAAACTATGGATTATCTGTGTAACATCTGGTATTAAACTAGCCTAGAGGCCGGGAGCAGTGGCTCACCCCCGTAATCCCAGCACTTTGGGAGGCCAAGATGGGTGGATCGCTTGAGGTCAGGAGTTGGAGACCAGCCTGGCCAACATGGTGATATCCCATCTCTACTAAAAATACAAAAATTAGCCAGGGGTGGTGGCACACGCCTGTAATCTCAGCTACTTGGGAGGCTGAGACAGGAGAATTGCTTGAACCCAGATTGCAGAGGTTGCAGAGAGCTCAGATCGCGCCACTGCTCCAGCCTGAGCTTCAAGAGTGAGACTCCATCTCAATAAACAAACAAACAAACAAACAAACCAGCCTAGAAGCCCAATGACAAGAGGAACTACCCCTGTTTTATTCACTAATGCATACTCCATGCCTGGCAACTCTGCCAGGCACTGTTAAATGCTCCCTGAATTAATGGATAAAATTATGAATAACTGGACTCTAATTTGGTAATTTGTAATTTGGGCAGAACATTATTTTTAGATTATTTAAGGTTATCGGCCAGGCGCAGTGGCTCACACCTGTAATCCCAGCACTTTGGGAGGCCAAGGCCAGGGGATCACGAGGTCAGGAGATCGAGACCATCCTGGCTAACATGGTGAAACTCCGTATCTACTAAAAATACAAAAAAAAATTAGCTGGGCGTGGTGGCAGGCACCTGTAATCCTACCTACTCTGGAGGCTGAGGCAGGAGAATAGCGTGAACCCGGGAGGCAGAGCTTGCAGTGAGCCAAGATCGCGCCACTGCACTCCAGCCTGGGCGACTGAGCAAGACTCTGTCTCAAAAAAATAAATAAATAAAATAAAAAATTAAAATTAAATTAAATTTTTAAAAACACAATAAATTAGCCGGGCATGATGGCATGCATCTGTAGTCCCAGCTACTCGGGAGGCTGAGGCAAGAGAATCGCTTGAACCCAGGAGACAGAGGTTGCAGTGAGCTGAGACAGTGCCACTGCACTCCAGCCTGGGCGATAGAGCGAGACCCCATCTTGGAGAAAAAAAACAAAAGTATTGATTGGGCATCAAATTCTATGCTAGGCACTATAAAATACAAAATAAATAAGCATCTTAGCTTGAATTTAAAAAATAAAATGAAAATAGTCAAGAACAAATATCAACAAATATATAGACAATTAGTCTGGGACATGAGGATCCATGAACATCCAATGCAATTAAACCTAGAAAGTTTGGCTTAAGGAACATACCAGAACAGAGAGCAAGGTGCTGGAGATGTCCTGCATGGAGGGTATCAACTGAGAGGCAGCATGTCCGGCCATTAGTCACTGCAAGCGCCAGGACAGGGCAGGCTTAGCATGTATGAGGCAGGAGCCGGGCTCTGTAGAGCCTGGTCTCAGGGCAGTCTGTTACTCTTCCTTTCTCTGCTTCTAGAGGAAGCAGGTCCTGCTAAAAGCTGCTGACCAGCCTTATTTGCACTCGGGGTTTGTCCAAACCTAACCGGGGGTGGTCCGTTCGGTTTCGCTCCCATTTTTCAGGGCTTTTATCAAAATATCAATGTGAAGTGAAAAGTGGAGCACAAAAATCATATGTACAGCAAGACCTTATTCTACAATAGAAAAATCTTGGCCGGGCGCGGTGGCTCAAGCCTGTAATCCCAGCACTTTGGGAGGCCGAGACGGGCGGATCGCGAGGTCAGGAGATCGAGACCATCCTGGCTAACACGGTGAAACCCCGTCTCTACTAAAAAATACAAAAAACTAGCCGGGCGAGGTGGCGGGCGCCTGTAGTCCCATCTGCTCTGGGGGCTGAGGCAGGAGAATGGCGTGAACCCGGGAGGCAGAGCTTGCAGTGAGCTGAGATCCGGCCACTGCACTCCAGCCCGGGCCACAGAGCGAGACTCTGTCTCAAAAAAAAAAAGAAAGGAAAAAAAAAAGAAAAATCTTGAGAGGAATGTCTACCATTTCTTTTCTTCTTGACCCTTGATTGTATTCTCAAATTTTTCTTAACAATAAAATCACTCCTATAATCAGAAAAAGTATTTTTTACAATATTATAAATGTATCTGAGTTACTCGGCAATGTACTTAACACCACCAATTTCAGTGTCAGGTCATGACCCAAAATCAGCATAAACTTCTGTTTTCTCATGGTGTGAGGGAGAGGTCAGAAAAGACAATGGAAATACTTCTCAGGAAGCTGATTACAAGAAATGACTAGAAACAAGCCTTAGGAAGAAAGGCTAAAGAGAAAGAGAAAGTGAGAAAACCATTCCTCCTCTATTTCCTCTGAGCAAACGAGCATGCAGTGAGAAACATTCAGCTCAGACATAACATCATCGCGGGTGATAACCAGGGAAGATTCAGGAAAGAGGTGCAAGAGCGATAAGGGCATCCTTTTGTCTGGGTATTTTACCAAAGTAGGGAAACAACCATCTTTTCTTTCTTTTCTTTTCCTGGCTGGGAACTGGTGTGGTAACTGGGACACAGCAGTGAACAAAGAGACCCCATCCCTGCCCACGTGGAGTCGATGTCCAGCAGAGGGGACAGACACCAAACAAAACAATACAAATAATCTAATTACAATCAATATGGGTGCAATAAAGAAGTTCAGGGTCCTGGAACAGCATATAAATAGTTCAGCCCAATCTGAAGGATGAGTAGAAGTTAGCCAAGCAAGAGGGCCAAAAAAAGGGACTGCATAAATAAGGAAGGGCCTAGGGCTGACAGGTGCAGGGTCCACGGAAGACACAGAAGGTCAGAATGGCTGAGGATGGAAGGCAGAGGAGCTTCTTGTGGGAGCGATCAGCTCACAGGGGAAGGCTGGAGCATGTCAAGGATTTGGAACTTCATCTTCACTGCAACATCGACTGGTAGAAAAATGACTGTACTCGGGGCTGGGCGCGTGGCTCATGCATGCCTGTGATCCCAGCACTTTGGGAGGCCGAGGAGGGCAGATCATCAGGTCAGGAGATCGAGACCTTCCTGGCTAACATGGTGAAGCCCCATCTCTACTAAAAATATAAAAAATTAGCCGGGCATGGTGGCGTGTGCCTGTGGTCTCAGCTACTTGAGAGGCTGAGGCAGGAGAATCGCTTGAACTCAGGAGGCAAAGGTAGTAGTGAGCTGAGATCATGCCATTGCACTCCAGCCTGGGTAACAGAGTAGGAGTCTGTCCCAAAAAAAAAAGAAAAATGTGCTCAAATGGCATGTGTGGGGAAGGAAGAGGATGTCAGGCTTGAGTAACTGGGTAAATGGTGCTCCCCTTTTCTGCAACTAGAAATATGATGAAGAGAACCAGAACTAGAAAAGGCAGATCAGGAATCTGTGTTTGGACAAGTTGAATTTGAGATGCCCAAGATACATGGAATTAGGTTAGGTAGGCAGCTAGACACATAATAGTAGAGTTAAGAGGAAGGACTGGGTTGGAGACATAAGTTTAGGAGTCATCTGCATATGTAAGAGAATAAAAGCCACAGAAGTAGAAGAGATCTTTCAGGGGGACATATAAAGGGAGAAAAACAGTGTCTTAATCCATGCAGGCTGTTGTAACAAAACATTGTATACTGGGTGGCTGATAAAAACAGACATTTGTTTCTCATAGTTCTGGAGGCTGGGAAGTCTGAGATCAAGGTGCCAGCAGAATCAGTGTCTGGTGAGGGCCATTCCTTATAGATCACACCTTCTAGCGCTGTATCCTCACATGGTAGAAGGGCCCAGGCAGCTCTCTGGGGCCTCTTTTATAAGACCACTAATCCCATGTATGAGGGCTCTACCCCCACTGACTTAATCACCTTCCAAAAGGTCCACCTCCTAATATCATCACCTTATTAATTAGTATTTCAACATATGAATTCAGGGGAGACACAAACATTCAGACCATAGCAAGCAGGGAGTTGAGGGTGCACCTTAAGGGAGTCCTACATGCAAAGCTGTGTAGAAAAGTAGCAGTCTACGCAAGAAACTGAAAAGGAGCTGCCGAGAGGTAATGGGAAATCCAGGAGGATGTGCTATCACAGGAGCCATGGCGAAGAACATTTCAACCATGGGGAGGAGAACTAATTGGGCAAGCAGCTGAGAGAATAACACATAAGATACAGGGGGGCTGAAAACTGATCACTGGGTGTATGGCCTACAGAGAGGGATTTGGGTATCGAAGTAGGGGCAGAAGCCAGATTGGCAAGAGTTGAAGAGCAAATGAGTAAATGAGAGGTGAGGAATAGAGGGAGCTTTTTTTTTTGAGATGGAGTCTTGCTGTGTTGCCCAGGCTGGAGTGCAATGGCGTGATCTCCACGCACCGCAACCTCTGCCTCCTGGATTCAAGTGATTCTCCTGCCTCAGCCTCCTGAGTAGCTGGGATTACAGGCATCTGCCACCACACCCAGCTAATTTTTTGTGTTTTTAGCAGAGATGGGGTTTCACCATGTTGGCCAGACATGATTCCACCACGCAGAATCACCTGGGCAGGTTCTGAGGGTTTTTGTTTTGTTTATAGCTTTGTTTATAGCTTTATTGGGGTATACTTCACATATCATAAAATTCCCCTATTTAAAGTGTACAGTTCAAGTCAGGTGCGGTGGCTCACGCCTGTAATCCTAGCACTTTGGGAGGCCAAGGCAGGCAGACTGCCTGAGCTCAGGAGTTCGAGACCACCCTGAGCAACATGGTGAAACCCTGTCTCTACTAAAATGCAAAAAATTGGACAGGCATGTTAGTAGGCACCTGTAGTCCCAGCTACTCAGGAGGCTGAGGCAGGAAAATTGCTTGAACCCAGGAGGCGGCGGTTGCAGTGAGCATTGTGCCACTGCACTCTAGCTTGGGCAACAGAGTGAGACTCCATCTTAAAAAAAAAAAAAAAAAATGTACAGGTCAGTGTGTTTTGGTATCTTCAACCCATTACCACAATCTTATTTTATAATTTTTCCAACACTCAAATACGAAGCCCTTACTTATTAGTAGTCATTCCCTTTTCTGTCTCCCCTACCACCTCCCTACATCCCCGCTCTAACTCTACCCTCACCCCAACCTCAAGACCAGACTGGCCAACATGGCAAAACCCCATCTCTACTGAAAATACAAATACGAGCTAGGTGTGGTGGCAGGTACCTGTAATCCCAGATACTTGGGAGGGTGAGGCAGGAGAATTGCTTGAACCTAGGAGGCAGAGGTTGCAGTGAGCCGAGAATGTGACACTGCACTCTAGCCTGGATGACAGAGCGAGGCTCCATCTCAAAAAAAAAAAAAAAAGCATTTTTTAAATGGCTGGAAATAAAAAAAAAGTGTTTTCAAAGAGCATTAAAATAAGGGCAGTGATTAGATGTACTTCAGTTGGGTCTAGAAGAGGACAATGATGTACCAAGAAGCACTAAACGAAAATGTTTCTGGATATCTACCTGAACTCTGAGTACACAAGTTCCCAAAGGAAAATGCTAGTGCAAAGAGCAAAACCCTTGCCTAATAGATTGTAAATGAGACACTAAGCCTCAAAGAAAGTATCATAGTCAACTGCAGTCCACCTGACGTGCATATTTTCTTATAGATACAAACTCATTTTCCCTGCCCCCTTTCTCTTTTTCCTTCTGTGTGTGAATGCAATAACCTCTCTAGGACTTTTCTTTTCTACAGAATTAAGTCTAGACAGCCTGGTGAGATGAGACAGCCTAGGCGCTGAGATGGTCCTGGTAAGCTAGCTTGTGATCAGTAGGATGCACTGCATCTGCAAAACAGCTGCTCCCCTCTTACTAAAAATGAGATTATTAGCATTTTGAACCAAACCATCAAACCTGCTTCCATCCAACAGCCAGCAACTAACTCTTCATGAGGAATAAAACTCTTCTTCGGCTGCAGGACAGCAAAGAAGCCCTGAGCTGGTGTTTTCCTAGCACAGGGACAGCTAAAGGGTAGGCAGGAATGACGGCACCCACCTCTTTAGCTCTGCGATGAGCAGTGCAGTGCAAGGAACTCCCAGGGTCATCAGAGAGATGTTGTTGATGGCAGGCTTGACAAATGCCAGGCACGTCGTAACTGCAGACAGGACACAGACCACCACCTTGAACCTGCCCCTGAATCCATGAAAACAAAACCAAATCCATTAGAAAAGGAATTATTGTTTGTTTGTTTGTTTAATGTTAGCAAGGTACAGGCATTGCCAGAAATGCAGGCTGAAACGAAATTCTGTGCTAAGTACCAAGGTTCAAAAAGCCACTCACACTCATTGGCTTAGGAATTCCACTTCAAGGAACTTATCCTTAGGAAATAATCAGAGATTTTCAAAATATTTAGCCATGAGAATGGTAAAATTACAGTCAACCTACATCATTGAGGGTGAGATATGGATAACTGTTTTCTTCATGCGATTTTTCTGTATTTTTTTAGATGTTCAATTTCTCTGTATTTTTTCAGATGTTCTACAGCAGGGTTTAGCAATTTTTTTCTATAAAGGATTTTTGGGTTTGGGCTAGGTATGGTGGCTCACATCTGTAATCCTAGTGCTTTGGGAGGCCAAAGTGGGAGGGTGGCCTGAGCCCAGGAGTTTGAGGTTACAGTAAGCTATAACCTAAAAATAAAATAAATTATATATATATATTTTTTAAATTAAATACATGTTTTTATATATAAGTGTAGATAAAGAATATATAGTATATAGTTATATTATATATAACTATATTATACATATCTAAATATAGTGTAACTATATGGTTATATATAAGTATAAATATATAATTAAATATATGCATTAATAAATATGTGTAATCATATTAAACATCAATTATATTTAATAAATCATATATACATACACACATACACACACACACACACACACACATATATATATAGGTTTTACAGGTTCTAAGGTCTCTGCCACAGCTACTCAACTCTGTCATTACAGAGAATAAGTAAATGAATGGGCACAGCTGGGAGCCAATAAAACCTGATGTGCAAAACAGAACCCTTTTGGCCCACGGGATGTAGTTTGTCACCCTCTGTTCTACAAAGTGAACATGTATAACTTTCATAAGTAAAACACAGACCATTCACAAATCATACAGCATCCTAGTTTAAAAGAAAAATTATCCTGTGTCTAGCACACCCAAAAAAAAGTTTTAAGAAAAAATTTCAATAGACTAAGAAAAAATAATCTATATTTACTGACAACCTACAAGTCTAGTATGCACTAGAATCTACATGGACAAGTTTTTGAAATGACAAGTCTTAGACAAATAATTGATACTATCTTCACACCCCTCAGTGGAGGTCATTTCAGTAGAAAGAGCCAGAAGTGGCGACGTGATCCTAGACATGCTTTTTTTACTCCCTGGGACCCATTTCCTTATCTGTAAAACGAAAAGGCTGGACGAGACGATTTCCAAGGCCTCATTCATGACTTAAATTTAGGAGTACATGATTTTCCTGAAGTTTCTGTTATTCCTCATTAGCACAATTTACTTTGGCCAAGAGCCCCTGGAACAGGTCACAGCTAGGAAGCCAATTTGAATGAAATTCCATTATAAAGAAATCAAAGGGCATTGAACCCTCAAAATACAAATTTATCTTTTAAATAGGAAAGCCATTCATCATCAAGGCACAGGAAATCATTGATCAAGCTGCCAGCTTTCAGACTGGAATGAACAGGAATTATAGCTCTGAACTTCTACCAGAGGAAAAAATATATGTGGGAAAGGCTCCAGGCAGCTAATCCTCAGGAGAGGCATGTTTTTCTCCTGGCCTCGGCTGGTGTCCTTCATCTACTGGAGGAAAGGCCGCCCGCTCCAGCCTCAGGGTGACGGCCCACAGCCATCACGTGCAGGGCCCTTGGGGACCCACAAGAACTCTTCCACTGGGTTTGACACATGCCAAGGCAATTTGGCCTTTTCGTTAGGATAAACACATAATCAGAAATGTCCAGAGTGCATCACCTCTCTGTACCCAGTGGTTTAAGAACTAGGCACAGGTCAGAGAGGGCAACAGAGTGATTCAAGGCATAGGTGTTCCAGTGAGACCGATATGCATTCAAATCCTGCTTGCATTACTTAGCAGCTGTGAGACCTTTGGCAAGTAACTCAACTCTTTGAGCCTTTCCCACATAAAAATTAAGACGCTCTGCCTCATAGTGTTCTTGTAAGCATTAACACAGTGCCTGGTACATGTTATGTGCTAATAAAATTCATTATTACTATTATCCTTACCATCATTTTAAAAATAAATACTACTTTAAATAATATTATTGTTGTTGATATCATACTCTCAGGGAAAATGTGACTGAGCTGCTGTTGCAATCACCAAAGGCTCCACAGAGTACTGCCAAATGGTTTAAAGGCAGTAAGCTTAAAAAAAAATGGGTTTTTGTTGTTGTTGTTGTTTTGTTTTTGTTTTTTTTTTAGACAGAGTCTCACTCTGTCACCCAGGCTAGAGAGCAGTGGCACAATCTCAGCTCACTGAAACCTCCGCCTCCTGGGTTCAAGCGATTCTCCTGCCTCAGCCTCCCAAGTAGCTGGGATTACAGGCGCCCACCACCACACTAAGCTAATTTTTGTATTTTTAGTAGAGATGGGGTTTCACCATGCTGGCCAGGCTAGTCTCAAACTCCTGACCTCAGCCTCCCAAAGTGCTGAGATTACAGGCATGAGCCACTGCAGCCAGCTGCAAAACATGCTTTCTTTAGAGAGGTCATCTGCAGACGACTCCCCATGTCAGGTCCAGAAGGTGTACAGGAATGTGCAGGCCAACAAAGACATCCTGTGAACACAAACAGCTGGGAGAAGTAAACAGAGGCCATGTGGGCAGCAGAAAGACAGCCAGCCAGCCCAGCAGACCCCAGAGTCAACAGAGGTCCTGGGTACAAGAGTGCTAGAAATATCCAGGAGTAAGAGGCCCTAACAGGGTGTTTTTCTAAACTGTGATTGATGACAGCCTCTGGTCCTGTTTTCAACTTTCCAGCCCATTAGGGTCTCACACTGAAACACAAGGTCAGGAAACCCTTAGCACCACTGCTTCCTGTATTCTGTAATCCAAAATCTAATAACCCAGTACCATCATCAAAATATTTTCATAGTAAAGCTGCTACTGTTATCATTAACTACCCTTTAAGGTAGTGGTTTTCAAGCCTATATCCTGTGTCCTTTTTTACCAAAGTAAAACTTTGTTTTCAGGCTTGAAAACTACTATCATTGGCTTTTTTACCAAAGTAAAAAGGGACACAGGGTATAGGCTTGAAAACCACTATCACTGGCTACCCTTTAAAGCAGTGGTAATTTCATTTCTGAAATGAAATAAAATTTATAGATGATAAAACCTCCCATCATAATGACCACCAAAAACATGTCCACAAGATTTCTAAATGTCGCATAGGAATTGGAAATGTCCCTGGTTAAGATCTACTGCTATAAGCTACCAAAACTTAATCTATTTAGAACAGCCAGCCCTTGATAGTCACAGCACTATAGCATTTGGTCATGAAAGGGACCTCAGAGGGGTAGTCCAACCCTGTTATTTTATAACTAAAGCACTAAGGCCCAGAGAGTTTAAGATTCCAGCCTCAAGTCATCCAGCAAGAATGCTAGCAGGGCGGGCAGATCCCAGACTGCTCCCTTGCTGTTCAAGATTCGAAAAATAAAGTAGATTATAAACTGAAGGCTGTCCTGATATTTTCTAAAGATAAAATCATAAAAACTACAGAAGAATAAATTATTTAAGAAGTGGATACAAGATTGGGCACAGTGGCTCACGCCTGTTATCCCAGCACTTTGGGAGGCCAAGGTGGGAGGATCTCTTGAGCCCAGGATTTGAGACCAGCCTGGGTAACACGATAAAACCTTGTCTCTACAAAAAAAAAACAAAAATTAGCCAGGTGCAGTGACAGGCAGCTGTGGTCCCAGTCACTTGGGAGGCTGAGGTAGGAGGATCACGTGAGCACAGAGCCAGAGGTTGCAGTGAGCTGTGATTGTGCCACTGCACTCCAGCCTGGGCAACAGAGTGAGATCCTGTCTCCAAAAAACAAAACAAAACAAAATAGATACAATTAGCCTACAATAGTTCCTTGTTCTCATTTTTTTCTCAAAATAAAAATATCTAAAAATTATTAATAACCATCAACAATTGAGTATATGTCCTGAAGAGTCTCAGGACATTCTAGGCAAGATGAAAGAAAGTTTTTTTTTCTATAAATCCAACATTTATATCCCATTGACATAATGAACATTAATAATTTCCCTATATAAAATATGTGCAACTATTATATATCAATAAAAAATTCAGGCCAGGCACAGTGGCTCATGCCTGTAATCCCAGCACTTTGTGAGGCCAAGGCAAGCGGATCACTTGAGGTCAGGAGTTCGAGACCAGCCTGGCCAATCTGGTGAAACCCTGTCTCTATTAAAAATACAAAAATTAGCTGGGCGTGGTGGCAGGTGCCTATAATTCTAGCTACTTGGGAGAATGAGGCAGGAGAATCGCTTGAACCCAGGAGGCAGAGGTTTCAGTGAGCCAAGATCACACCACTGCTCTCGCCTGGGCGACACAGCAAGACTTCATCTCAAAAACAAACAAACAAACAAAAAACAGAAAAACAAAAAAAAAAAGAACCACTTGTCCATAAGCCATTCATAATAACCACCAGAACCTATTGAGTCTTTACTCTGTGTGAGCCATTGTACCTTATGCACTTTTCTCATGTATTTCTGACCGCATCAGGAAGATACTTTTGTCATCTCCACTTTACGGACAAGCAAAATGGGGTCCCAGAGCCTTTTTTTTTTAAGTGAATTGTTATTCAAAGCCATGTTGCCTAATCCAAACTCACTTAGCCACCACACTCTACTGTCACTTCTCCAAAAATCTCATATTAAAATGATTTTTAAAGTGTGTTTAGAATATTCCAGCTAAGGCCAGATGTGGTGGCTCACGCCTGTAATCCCAGCACTTCGGGAGGCCAATGCGGGCAGATCACCTGAGGTGAGGAGTTCAAGACCAGCCTGATCAACATGGCAAAACCCCGTCTCTACCAAAAACACAAAAATCAGCCACATGTGGTGGCATGCGCCTCGAATCCCAGCGACTCAGGAGGCTGAGGCAGGAGAATCGCTTGAACCTGGGAGGCAGAGGTTGCAGTGAGCCGAGATTGTGCTACTGTACTCCAGCCTGGGCAATAAGAGTGAAACTCTTGTCTCAAAAAAAAAAGAAAGAAATAAAAAAGAATATTCCAGCAAAGTCTAGATCAAGAAGAAAAGAAAAAGAAAAAGAAAAAAGAAAAGAAAAGAAAAAAGGAAGGAAGGGAGGGACAGAGGGAGGGAGGGGCAGGCAGGCAGACAGACAGGAGGGAGGGAGGGAGGGAGGGAAGGGAGGGAAGGGAGAAAGAAAGAAAAGGAGATAATTTGTTTACTATTTGGTAAGTTCAGGCAGATAAACCAGAAATCCTTGATCTACAGAAATCCTGATTTTGACATGATTTTTTTGGTCTGGTCTGCCACTTCCACTGCAGAGCTGCCACCTGTCCCATGTCATGGGGAGTGAAGTACATGTAAAGGGGCTTGGCCTTTTTGCCCTCCCTGGTCACTGGAAAATTGAAGATGTGCAAATAGAGTTGAAATCTTTACTTTTTCCTTAACATGCACCTTTTATTTCTTTGCTCATTAAAATTTTCAATGTCCGTTATCTCCATCAATTTATATGTATATCTCAGAAATGCCAGGCAGAACTCTCCTCTCCATGCCCCAGGCTGTCAGGAAAGCTAACTTTGACTGAGCCCTCTCCGTGTTGCTTAGTATTATGCTAAATGCACTACAGGATCGTCTCAAAGATGAACACTATTGTTTACTTAATTTTATAGACAAGGAAATAGAGTCAAGACAAGTCATACAGTTAGCAAGTTGTAAAGCTAGGATTCAACCCGGACTGTTTCCAAAGCCAGGGATATATACACATATGGTATCCAGTGCCTCCAGAGGAGGAAAGAGTGGCTATATCGTCACATCTTCCCCAGAGAAATGCTGCAGGCTGCTGGTGATGAAAAACTCCCAACAGTCACAGACAACTCTGCCTCACAATGTGTTTTCATTATTTTTTCTATTTTTTTAAATGAGGTTTCACTGTGTTGCGCAGGCTGGGCTCAAGCTCCTGGGCTCGAGAAATCTTCCTGCCTCAGCTTCCTGAGTGGCTGGGACTACAGGCGTGCACCACCTCAACAGGCCCTGTTTTCATTATTAAAGTTGGTAAGCTTTAACTACCAATGTCATCACCCCATTTTCTTCTTTCCTGCTCAAACAACATTCCCCCTACCTCAAGAACCCAGAAAAGAAAAGAAAAAAAAGTTTTCTATAAGTAATACATTAAAAACTGTCCCTTGGAATTTCAACCCAGGCCTCCAGAATGCCACAAACAAATACACAAAACCTTTATTCCCATTTCTTCAATTTCTTACTCAGACTTGAAAAATAAGTTATCTGAGAAAAGCGATTCCTCAGCTCTCAATGTAACGTACACCAGGTTTAGAGAAAGCATGGCGGTGACTGGTGGGTACCTTTCAAGACAGAAGGAAAAGTCAAAGGGTAAATGGCTTATTTCTCAGGCAGAGTCAAAAGGTCCCTACCTGCAGAACCACCTCATGACCCTACCTGGTGCCCTCTACCTCCACCTGCATCCTTAACCCCTTCCTTGCCTCCCAAGGCTTCTCTTAAAGTTGAACAAGGAAACTAAACATGACTGGAAACTGGTGACAGCATAAACCAACCTGGCCACATTTGAAAGCATATTTTCCCTGCTGATTAGAAGGCCTCACCAAGATGGAGAACCACTTTTCATCTGAGATGAGGGACTTCTACTTGTAAACAGCCTTTCTCTGTCTCTCATTCCCTTGCTCTCTTTCTCTCTCTCTCTCTCCGCCCCCCCACCCCTGCCCTTTCACTCTTTCGCTTTTATTTTCTGATAAGTAACCTTCTTGAGAGTACTTCTATCTGCTAGTGGATACTCAGAGATAATACTATTCAATTCAAATCCTGATTCCCAGAATAAGATTGTACAGCGAATCCAATTAAAGTATGTTTTCTCCCTATCTCATTTTAAAATAAATATTTAGTAATAAAATTAGGCCATGGCCAAGTGCGGAGGCTCACACCTATAATCCCAGCACTCTGGGAGGCCAAGAGGGGAAGATCACTTGAACCTAGGAGTTTGAGACCAGCCTGGGCAACATGACGAGACCCTGTCTCTATTTAAAAAAAAAAATTAGGCCAGGTGCAGTGGTTCACATCTGTAGTCCCAGCACTTTTGGAGGCCGATGAGGGCAGATTGCTTGAGCCCAGGAGTTCAAGACCAGCCTGGGCAACATAACGAGGCCCCTTCTCTATAAAAAAATACAAAAATTAGCCAGGCATGGTGGCGTGCACCTGTAGTCCCAGTTCCTGGGGAGGCTGAGGTGGGAGGATCAGCTGAGCCTGGGGAGGCTCAGCTGAGCCAGGACTGCTCCACTGCACTGCAGCCTGGGCACAGAGTCAGATGAAAGAAAAGAAAGAAAAGAAGGAAGGAAGGAAGGGAGGAAGGGAATGGGGAGGGGAGGGAAAGGGAGGGAGGGAAAGGAAAAGGAGGAAGAGAAGAAAGGAGGGGAAGGGAAAGAAGGGAAGGAAGGAAAAGAAGGAAAGGAAAAAAAGATAGGAAAGAAAGAGAGAAAGAAAGGGAGAAAAGGAGAAAGAGAGAGAGAAAGAAAGAGGAAGGAAAGAAAGAAAAAGAAAGAGAGAAAGAGAGAGAAAGCAAGAAAGCAAGCAAGAAAGATTAATGTGTTAATTTTGTTAAAAAAAAAAAAAAAAAGTCAACCAGTCAGATGAAAGGTAAAAGCAGCTATTCCTCTCTGCTGCAATGCCCAAGAACAGCCAATGGCTGTAGTTAGGTGTCCTCACCTCCCAGGCATTTTTGTGCTAATACAAAAACATACTCAGAAAGAGTTTAGTTCATTCATTCTAAAATTAGGATATCACATATACAATTATATAATGTGCCCCTTGCAGCCAGCATTTTTCATAGACGCTTCTCCATTTCAGTCCACAGATAGCAGCCTTAGTTCTCAGCAGCTGCACAGCTCCTGTTCCTTTTCAGAGTGCCAGTAAAACTGTAATGAATTATTTTCTTTTCCTGATAGAACTCTTCCATGGGCACATACCGTTTGCTTCACTGAATCCATAGTTTTAGACTATTTAGCCATATATGTATATTTTGACAAAACAGTGTTCTACAGAAAATGTGGGTAATATGTTCCAGGAGCGTTTCTCATCTGTATTGGGCTGAATCTCCTCTGTGCCTCTAGATAGTAACAAACCTCACATAGCTCCTCAGAAAGACTTTCTCTGACCAAACTCTAAATCAGCAAACTAAGTCACCACTATACCCTTATCAGCTTCACTTTTTATCACAGTACCTGACATATCCTAACATTATATTATTTACTTGTTTGCTTGTTGATTTGTAATCTCCCCAACTTCAGTGTAAGCTCATTAGACTCTGCTGTTTTGTTTACTGTGATATTCCAGTGCCTAGAAAAATGCATAGTAAAATACAAGTGTTGAAAAATATTTACTGGATGAATACCTGTATAACCCTAACACAATGGCTATTAAAATGCATCCCTTCCTGAAATTCTGGGTTTCCAATTTGAACATATATACAGTATATGAGCGTGTGTGTGTGTGTGTGCACGTACACACAGGTGCACAGCTCTCATCGGAAGCAAAAAGAAAAAAAAAGACAACTTAAAAACTACAGTTCATTGGAACTACAAGTGTAGCTCCAAGAACCAGTTCATTAGTCCGGATTCTACTTCAGATGTATAAAACTGGTAGAGTTGGATTAGTCTCAAGGAAATGTTCTAGCAGAAAATCAAAGAGTATTGAATAACCATTCAGTAATGCCGCCTCCACTGAAGGTCTTTCCACTCTTGCTCATATCAAACAAGGGCACTATTTGACTTTTGTTCCTAATGTTATATCAGTTCTTCCCCAAGCATTATTAAAATTCCCTCTCTAATCTGTCAGTTTACTTATATTGTCAGATCATAAAAACAATCAACAGATATTGAACAAGAATATGATAAGCTCATCACTAGGCTGAGTTCAATCATGTGCTATTTTTCTTCATATATACATTGTTATATTGGGTACTGTACCTAGTGGTAAATGCAAAAATGTTTAGTGCAAGCTTACCGGTCATTCCGAAAGATCTTTGGTAGATACCTTCTGGGGAACCACATGGCCAAAGCACACATCAGAACCCAAAGGATTGCAAGTTCATCAAGCATCTGACCCAGGAAACTAAGGGTTGCATGGAAGTAGACGGATCCAATTCCTAGAATCAATTACAACCAATAAAAAAAGGTCACCACAGAAGAGACACAAATTCAATACACTGCTTAAGGATAGTCCTTTCACCAATAGTTATCACAGTCACCAGATCACTCTCTCCCTCTGAAAAAAGAAACTGAAGAAAGAAACTCACACCACCCAGGCATGCACGCCTCAAGTCTAGAAAGAGGATTTCAACTAGGGCTCAAATATCAGCACATCAGAACTTTAACAACTCCACAGTTAAACACATTCTGTCTTCATCCACTGAGCCTTTCTGGGAAGAGGCAGTAAATAAAATTCAACAGTCCCTCACTGTTAAGAATTCCCAGCCTGCCTGTGGGAGGAAATGGAAATGACACAAGTATTTCACAAAACAATGAGGGATCAAACATCTACATTTTCTTCTTTAACTTTAGTCCATTAGAAACCAGTCTCCCCAGAGATCAATTGTTTCATAAGACTTTCTTCAGACGTTCCGAAAATTGCACTGGCATAGCCCCAATAGCTACTACACAAATGAAGTCTCAAATGCACGCAAGTGATAGTAATGCCAAGCTTGTTATCAAGCCTGCATTCAAGAGTCCTTTTGCCATCAAGTAAGTGGGAAAAAAAGTATGCTAAGACCTCAGAGTGACTTTAGTTTACAAAACATTATGTTCAAAGGGGACAGGAAGTGTGTGGGATTCCTTCTACCCTCCCAACACCCTGTTAAGTCCGTGTTCCCAAACGACTCCACTTACCCACTACAACTAAAAGAGTCCAGATTAAGTAGATGCCGCTGTTGAAGCATGTTGCATACTGACGAAACAAGCACATGCAGATGGGCGGTAAAATGAAAAATAAGACATTGCTGATCTGCAGGAAAAAAATGTAAAACAGAAAGATGAGAATTAAGTAAAAAAGGCAAAAAATAAAGTGGCCTCTTCCAAGTATGTCCTTGCAAACTGGGATAAACGTGGTCATATATCTTGTTTAAGCTCTTGCACATTTTTTCTTTCTTTTTTCTTTGAGACGGAGTCTCACTCTGTCACCCAGGCTGGAAGGCTGAAGTGCAGCGGCACAATCTCGGCTCACTGCAACCTCTACCTCCCAAGTTCAAGCAATTCTCCTGCCTCAGCCTCCCGAGTAGCTGGGACTACAGGCACCCACCACCATGCCTGGCTAATTTTTGTATTTTTAGTAAGACAAGGTTTCACCATATTGGCCAGGCTGGTCTTGAACTCCTGACCTCAGGTGATCTGCCTGCCTCAGCCTCCCAACGTGCTGGGATTGCAGGTATGAGCCACCACACCCAGCCTCTTACACTTTTTTTGACTATAGATACACAATCAGGAGAACTTAAAACTTTTAAAATGACCATTTAAGGGGCTCCCCGCTGCTTCTTTGATCATAGGAGTAACTATAAAAGCACTGCAGTCTATGAAAGCTGCCCAAGCTCCTCTTGATTCAATGAACCAGTAATTCTCATTGCAATGTTAATTATGAATCATTCTAATTTACTTGCACTTACTTTTTTTTCACAATCTTTTTTTAAGAGACTTGGTCTAGCTATGCTGTCCAGGCTGGGCTGAAGTGATCCTCCCACCACAGCCTCCCAAGTAGCTGGGACTAGGCACATGCCACCACGCCTGGCTGCATTTATTTTTTTATTTTCTTATTTTATTTTTGAGACAGAGTTTGTTTCTTATAGCCCAGGCTGGAGTTCTCTGGTGCGATCTCAGCTCACTGCAACCTCCGCCTCCCGGGTTCAAGCAATTATTCTGCCTCAGCCTCCCGAGTAGCTGGGATTACAGGCACTCACCACCACACCCAGCTAATTTTTGTATTTTTAGTAGAGACGGGGTTTCACCATGTTGGCCAGGCTGGTCTTAAACTCCTGACCTCAGGTGATCCACTTGCTTCAGGCCTCCCAAAGCGCTGGGATTATAGGCATGAGCCACTGTGCCCACTCGCATTTGTGTTTTTAAAGATAAAGTCTGCATTAAATAAGGTAAAAAAAAAAAAAAGTTTAATGACGGCATCAAAAAGACTAGACATTGTCCAGCTCCCAATAATCCTCCCCAGCCAGGCTAGACTTTTCCCCTGGGCCTACACAAAGTGAGGACTCTTTCTAGTTTCCCCCTTAGTCGCCCTTTGTCAGCTTTCTCATTCTAACCAAAACTTATTTTTAACTAAAGATTATATTTGAAAGTTTCTTCCCAGCTTTAAAATGGTATCATTTTATCTTGCAGACTTTGGTATGGATTTAAGCCTCTCTGTTATGTCTCCATGGGCATTCAACTTTTTAAAAATTTTAATAATCTATCTTATTTAATGCAGTGTACTCAAAATATTGTCATTTGAACATGTAATCACTATTAAATATCATTAATGAGATAGTTTCCTTTTTTTTTTTCCTTAGAGACAGGGTATTACTCTGTCAACCAGGCTAGAGTGCAGTGGCGGGATCAGCTCGCTGCAGCCTCCAACTTCCAGGCTTAAGGGAGCCTCCTGTCTCAGCCTCTTGAATAGCCAGGATTACAGGCATGTACCACCATGCCTGACTTTATTTATTATTATTACCTTTTTTTTTGGTAGAGATGGGGGTCTCACTATGTTGCCCAGGCTGATCTCACACTCTTGGCCTCAAGCAATTCTCCTGCCTCAGCCTCCCAAAATGCTGGGATTATAGGCATGAGTCACCACGCCCAGTTTAGTTTATCACTGCGCCCAGCCTAGTTTACATTATTTTGTTCACATGAAAGCCTTGAAGATCAGTGTAAATTTCACAAGCCTCAGTTTGGGCTAGACACATTTCCTGTGCTCAACAGTTAGCTACATGTGGCCAGTGACTGTCATATTGGAACCTCCTCCCTAATTTTTTTTTTTTTTTTGAGACGGAGTCTCGCTCTGTTGCCCAGGCTGGAGTGCAGTGGCACATCTCAGCTCACTGCAAGCTCTGCCTCCCAGGTTCACACCATTCTCCTGCCTCAGGCTTCCGAGTAGCTGGGACTACAGGTGCCTGCCACCACACCCAGCTAATTTTTTTTGTATTTTTAGTAGAGACGGGGTTTCACCATGTTAGCCAGGATGGTCTCGATCTCCTGACCTCGTGATCCGCCCGCCTCGGCCTCCCAAAGCGCTGGGATTACAGGCATGAGCCACCACGTCCGGCCCTCATCCCTAATTTTTGTAACTTACTTTTTGTTTGGTTGATTTTGGGGTTTTTTGTTTCACAGACTCATAGCCTTTTTTTTTTTTTTCCTGAACTTTAAAAAATTGAGGTGAAATTCACATACCATAAAGCTAACCATTTTAAAGTGTACAATTCAGTGGCATTTAGTACCTTCATAATGGGCAACCATCACCTCTATCTAGTTCCAAAATGTTTTCATCACCCCAAAAAGAAACACTATTCACATTAAGCAGTCACTCCTCATTTCTCCCTCCCTCAGCCCCTGGCAACCACCAATCTGCCTTTTGTCTCTACGATTTTACCTGTTCTAAATATTTCACATAACATAAGTGGAATCATACAATATATGACCTTTTGTATCTAGCTTATTTTTTCACTTAGCATAATGTTTTTAAGGTTCATCCATATTACAGCATGTACCAGTACCTTATTCTTCTTTATGGCTGAATAACATTCCATTTAAAGGATATACTACATTTAGTCTATCTATTCATACATTAATGGTTGCTGGGTACTATGGTCTGAATGTGTCACCCCCACACACAAAATTCACATGTTAAAACTTAATCATCAATATGACAGTATCATTATTTGCCACATAATGACATTTCAGTCAACGATGAGCCACATATATGACAGTGGACCCATATTATAATGGAGCTTTTATGCCACATTTTTCCAGGTTTAGATAGGCTTAAATACACAAATATTTACTGTTGTGTTACAGTTGCCTACAGTGTCCAGTACAGTAACATGTTGTACAGGTTTACAGCACATGAGCAATAGGCCATACCACATAGCCTGGGTGTGTACAAAGCTATACCATCTAGGTTTGTGTAAGTATGGTCTATAATATTACAGAATGACAAAATCTCCTGACAATACATTTCTCAGAACGTATCCCCATCACACAACTGTACTAAGAGGTGAGGCCTTTGGAGGTGTTAAATTGGATTAGTGCTCTTCTAACAGAGGTCTGATGGAGGTATTCACCCTTCCTACCATATGAGAGTGTAGCATATACTCCGTCTTTGAAGCAGGGAGCCCTTGCCAGACCCCCAACCTGCTGGCACCTTGATCTTGGACCTTCCAGCCTCTAGAACTGTAAGAAATGAATTTTTGTTATTATAAATTACCCAGTCTAAGATGTTTTGTTATAGCAGCATGAACGGACTAAGGCACTGGCTGGTGTACTAATTCCATTTTAACTTTTTAAGGAACAACCAAACATTTTCCCACAGCAGCATTTTTATATTCCCATCAGCAATATACAGTGTTCCAATTTCTCACATCCTTGCCAACACTTGCTATATTCTTTTGTTTTTAAATTAAGGCCGTTTTAGAAGATATGAAGTGGTAGGAACATTCAGCTTTTAAGTCTCATCTCTAATTGTGGAGTGAGGGGCTCCTTGTACAGGACTGAGCACACAAAGGAACTATGTCGAATGTGAAGATGACAGCTAAGTCTACATGAGTAACACCCATCGGGGTGGGGTGTGAGGGGTCCTGGACTAAACCCAAACAAAAACCACATTCAGAAATAGGTGGATAGGGTAGATGAACTTCTGCAAAGACAAGGGCACAGAACTTTCAGAAGAAAAGAGTGGTTACTCATGTTGGACAATACAGAATGGTCACTTAGAGGACGTCTCAAAGAACCATGATGGTGGGCACCTGAACTGAACTGAAGCGAGCAGGGCCAAAAAGTTTTCCCAGGCCTACGAAACCACAATGGTACACAACTAAATAGAATGCTTCAGCAAACCCCAGAGCTTGAGGCATAGGGCAAGTAAGGGCTGGCAACTTCAGGGGCCAATGCCTGCCTCTGCCACCATCTGGGGAGGAGAGGGGGTAGGCACAACACTTTTTAGAAAGGGGAGAAAGACGGGTGGGAGAGAAATGCAAGTTAAAGCAGGAGAACAAGATCCTTGGTCAGAGGCAGAATGGGAGCAGAGCTGTTGCCTTTGGTTAAAATCCAGGTCTGGGCCGGGCGCGGTGGCTCAAGCCTGTAATCCCAGCACTTTGGGAGGCCGAGACGGGTGGATCACGAGGTCAGGAGATCGAGACCATCCTGGCTAACACGGTGAAACCCCGTCTCTACTAAAAAATACAAAAAACTAGCCGGGCGAGGTGGCGGGCGCCTGTAGTCCCAGCTACTCAAGAGGCTGAGGCTGGAGAATGGCGTAAACCCGGGAGGCGGAGCTTGCAGTGAGCCGAGATCCGGCCACTGCACTCCAGCCTGGGCGACAGAGCCAGACTCTGTCTCAAAAAAAAAAAAAAAAAAAAAATCCAGGTCTGAAATACCTAAGTGGGGCTGTATCATTATGGAGAAAGGGGTACCTTTTTCTAGTTGGCTCACTTTATTTTTGCTTTTTGTTTTGTTTTGAGACGGAGTCTTACTCTGTCACTAGTCTAGGCTGGAGTGCGATGGCGCGATCTCGGCTCACTGTAAGGTCCGCCTCCCGGCTTCACGATTCTCCTGCCTCAGCCTCCAGAGTAGCTGGGATTACAGGCGCCCGCCACACCTGGCTAATTTTTGTATTTTTAGTAGAGATGGAGTTTCACCACGTTGGCAAGGCTGGTCTTCAACTCCTGACCTCAAGTGATCCACCCACCTCAGCCTTTAAAAGTGCCAGGATTAGAGGTGTGAGCCCCCAATGCTCGGCCTTTAGTTGGCTCACTTTGTTGCGGATCTTTCTCTCTTTCCCACATAGAAGTGCTATGTGCAACTAGTGACCTTGGGTAAGAATATGAACAAGTTGTCTGAGACGTCCCAAGTGGTATACAGTCTCCAGTCTGAGAAATGTGGCCAATTTTTCTTAGATTAATGAAAAGAAAAAAAGAAAAAGAAATGAATGTAGTCGATTTTCATTTACCAAGAAGCAGGTACGGAGGAATCAGGACAAAGGTCTAAGTACTATACTGTATAAGCAGTAGGTTTTGTTCTGTTGTTTTGTTTTGTTTTTGAGATGAGTTTCGCTCTTTTTGCCCAGGCTGGAGTGCAATGGTGCAATCTCGGCTCACTGCAACCTCCACCTCCTGGGTTCAAGCAATTCTCCTGCCTCAGCCTCCCAAGTAGCTGGGATTACAGGCATAAGCCAACATGACCAGCTAATTTTTTCTGTTTTTTTAGTAGAGATGGGGTTTCACTATGTTGGTCAGGCTGGTCTAGAACTGCTGACCTCAGGTGATCCACCCTCCTCGGCCTCCCAAAGTGCTGGGATTACAGGCATGAGCCACCGCGCCCGGCCAGCAGTAGGCTTTTGTTCATCGTTATGATCAAAGTCCTTAACTTTTTCTTTTTTTTTTAAATTACACTTTAAGTTCTGGGATATACGTGCAGAACGTGCAGGTTTGTTACATAGCTATACATGTGCCATGGTGGTTTGTTGCACCCATCAACCCATCATCTACATTAGGTATTTCTCCTAATGCTATCCCTCTCCTAGCCCCCCACCCCTTGAAAGGCCCCTGTGTATGATGTTCCCCTCCCTGTGTCCATGTGTTCTCATTGTTCCACTCCCACTTATGAGTGAGAACATACGGTGTTTGGTTTTCTGTTCCTGTGTTAGTTTGCTGAGAATAATGGTTTCCAGTTTCATCCATGTCCCTGCAAAGGAGATGAGCTCATCCTTTTTTATGGCTGCATAGTATTCCACGGTGTATATGTGCCACATTTTCTTTATCCAGTCTATCACTGATGGGCATTTGGGTTGATTCCAAGTCTTCGCTATTCTGAATAGTGCTGCAATAAACATATGTGTGCATGTGTCTTTATAGTAGAATGATTTATAATCCTTTGGATATATGCCCTCTAATGGGATTGCTGGGTCAAATAGTATTTCTAGTTCTAGATCCTTGAGGAATCACCACACTGTCTTCCACAATGGTTGAACTGATTTACACTCCCACCAACAGTGTAAAATTATTCCTATTTCTCCACATCCTCTCTAGCATCTGTTGTTTTCTTACTTTTTAATGATTGCCATTCTAACTGGCGTGAGATGGTATCTCATTGTGGTTTTGATTTGCATTTCTCTAATGACCAGTGATGATGAACTTTTTTTCATATGCTTGTTGGCCACATAAACATCTTCTTTTGAGAAGTGTCTGTTCATATCCTTTGCCCACTTTTTGATGGGGTTGTTTTTTTTTTCTTGTAAATTTGTTTAAGTTCCTTGTAGATTCTGGATATTAGCCCTTTGTCAGATGGATAGACTGCAAAAATTTTCTCCTACTCTGTAGGTTGCCTGTTCACCCTGATGATAGTTTATTTTGCTGTGCAGGAAGTCTTTAGTTTAATTAGATCTCATTTGTCAATTTTGGCTTTTGTTGCCATTGCTTTTGGTGTTTTAGTCATGAAGTCTTTGCCCATGCCTATGTCCTGAATGGTATTGCCTAGGTTTTCTTCTAGGTTTTAGGTCTTACATTTAAGTCTTTAATTCATCTTGAGTTAATTTTTGTATAAGGTGTAAGGAAGTTTCAGTTTTCTGCATATGGCTAGCCAGTTTTCCCAACACCATTTATTAAACAGGAAATCCTTTCCCCGTTGCTTGTTTTTGTCAGGTTTGTCAAAGATTAGATGGTTGTAGATGTGTGGCGTTATTTCTGAGGCCTCTGTTCTGTTCTATTGGTCTATATATCTATTTTGATACCAGTACCATGTTGTTTTGGTTACTGTAGCCTTGTAGTATGAAGTCAGGTAGCTTTTGCTTAGGATTGTCTAGGCTATGCAGGCTTTTTGGTTCCATATGAAATTTCAAGTAGTTTCTTCTAATTCTGTGAAGAAAGGTAATGGTAGCTTGATGGGGATAGCATTGAATCTATAACTTGGTTTGGGCAGTATGGCCATTTTCATGATATTGATTCTTCCTATCCATGAGCATGGAATATTCTTCCATTTGTTTGTGTCCTCTCATTTCCTTGAGCAGTGGTTTGTAGTTCTCCTTGAAGAGGTCCTTCACATCCCTTGTCAGTTGTATTCCTAGGTATTTTATTCTCTTCGTAGCAATTGTGAATGGGAGCTCACTTGTGATTTGGCTGTTTGTCTGTTATTGGTATATAGGAATGCTTGTGATTTCTGCACATTGATTTTGTATCCTGAGACTTTGCTGAAGTTGCTTATCAGCTTAAGGAGATTTCGGGCTGAGACGATGGGATTTTCTAAATATACAATCATGTCATCTGCAAACAGAGACAACTTGACCTAACTTTCAATGGAATCATTTTAAGAATCAAAGATCCGTAAGAGGGTCTTTTAAAAAAAGGATCATTTTAAGAAGGATCTTAAAAACCATCCCTTAGGCTGGGCACGGGTGGCTCACACCTGTAATCCCAGCATTTTGGGAGGCTGAAGCAGGTGGATCTCCTGAAATCAGGAGTTTGAGACCAGCCTGGCCAACATGGCAAAACCCTGTCTCTACTAAAAATACAAAAAAAAAAAAAAAATTAGCTGGGCATGGTGGCGGGTACCTGTAATCCCAGTTACTCAGGAGGCTAAGGCAGGAGAATCGCTTGAACCTGGGAGGTGGACGTCACAGTAAGCCGAGATCACGCCATTGCACTCCAGCCTGGGTGACAAGAGTCTCAAAAAAATAAAATATAATAAAATAAAAAATAAAAATAAATAAAAACCATCCCTTGTTTTACAAAGGGATATAGCTGAGGGCCCTGAAAGGCTCCAGGGCTGGATGAAGTCAGAGAGCCAATCTGCACAAAGCCGGCTCCTTCCACTGCCCCCAGGTGATTTTCAACCCCAACCCATCCAACCACATTCTGACCTTCTTGGCTTAACTCCTCCACTAGCATCTAAAAATTGTGAATCACATCACCCACTGTGCATCACACACTGTGCACATATGACCAGTTTCTTGGCTTTGATGTAAACATGGCTTCCCTCTTGTTAAACCAGAAATAAAAGGAAGAAAAGGAGATGAATGGGGAGAAGGAGGAGATGAAGGGGGATCAAGGGAGTGAAGAAAGAGGAGAAGAAAAATGGATTTGTTATACCATAGGTAACTTAAAACCTGATATTTCTCCCTTCGTATACATGAATGTGTTCTTGTAAAAAAGGAATAAAGTTTCCTTTCTAGCCTCTTCCCTGGAGATAACCACTGTCCTCATTTTCTTCACATTTACATGAATAGGTACATACATGTCACATATTGTAACATTCCCATTGTGCAGCTTCCTTTTCTCCTTCAACAATACGCCCTGCAAACCTTTTCATCCTAGATAATAAAGCTCTACCTCACTTGCTGTAAGTGAGGCAGATGGCAGCAGTTTAGCCATTTTCCAGTGGAAGGAGCACCAATTTACAGTCCCACTTATAATGTCAAGAAATATAATGCATTGTGATTTTTACCCCAGAAGATCTTTAGTGCCTCAAGTCCTCTCAATCTACCTTGCTTCTGCTAAGTGCAACTATCTACTCCCAAGCTGTCCCGTAATGGCTTTCTTGGGTTATATTTCCACTAGCAATGGACACACTAATCACTTTAAAATGTATTTATATATTATTTGCAAAGGCATGAAGTCATTTATCACACCTACAGCAAAATTATGATACGTCAAACATTTTCTTTTTTTAATTTTTAATTTTTATTTATTTATTTATTTTTTGAGATGGAGTCTCACTCTGTCGCCCAGGCTGGAGTACAGTAGCGAAATCTTGGCTAACTGCAACCTCTGTCTCCCAGGTTCAAGCAATTCTCCTGATTCAGCCTCCCCCAAGTAGCTGGGACTACAGGCGAGTGCCATCATGCCCATCTAATTTTTTGTATTTTTAGTAGCGAACCAGGTTTCACCATGTTGGCCAAGCTGGTCTTGAACTCCTGACCTCAAGTGATCAACCCACCTCAGCTTCCCAAAGTGCTGGGATGAAAGGCATAAGCCACCACACCTGGCCCAAACAGTTTCTTTAAATGTGCATATTAGAAGCACCATTTAGAAGCACTATGTTGCCATATGCTTCAAATAATACTGAAATTACACTATTGCTTCTGCCTAGTCCATCTACCAAGGCTGGCTGGCCCCCACTGTACCTTTTAAAGACATCAATATATGGAAAGGAGAAAAACAAATTAGTGGAAGACTTTCTCCAAGACAAAAAGATGAACACCAAAAGAAATACAAAAAAGCAAATCAGTCATGGTTTAAAAACGGGCTCATGGCTCCATCTCTACTGAGATGTATCCCTCAAAATTGTATTGGTCACTGAAATTGTAGAACAGTTCACTCAAGGGGTATATTTTAAAGCCTATTGTTAGATTATAGCATGCATAGCATGCTCACAGCTCACTGCAGCCTTGAGCTCAGCCTCCTGAGTAGCTGGGACCACAGGCATGTGCCATCATGTCCAGCTAATTTTCACATTTTTTGTAGAGACAGGGTAGGGTTTTGCCATGTGGCTCAGGCTGGTCAAGTGATCTGCCAGCCTCAGCCTGAGCTCAAGTGATCTGCCAGCCTCAGCCTACCAAAGAACTAGGATTAGAGGTGTGAGCTACTGCGCCTAGTCCACGATTTTTAAAATGTATTATTTCCTTAGAAAGTTCTTCATTCTATGAATTTCCACATAACATTTGCAAATGTTATGTGGAAAAATAACAAATAAAAAAATAACAACAACAACAAAAAATAACAAATAACAAAATAATCTCATGAACATACTGCAGTCTCATCCTGATGCATCTGAATGTGCACTTTCCAGAGAGAGGGTAAATAAAGACAAAACAACAGGCTGCACATATTCTGGACAACAGGTTCATAAACGGCTGAGGACTTTTACCCTGGCTGATTGGATTGCCTGTCCGTCTTTATTGTGTGCTGATTCCTACCTACCCATTCCATTGTTTTACTTCTGTTCCTGGGACGACCAACTGTCGTGGTTTGCCTGGGACTGAGGGGGCTTCCCAAGGCATGGGACGTTCAGTTTTAAAATCAGAAAAGTCTCAGGCAAAAACCCAGGATGGGTTTGGTCACTCTATTCAGTAGCCTTGTTGCAAAAACCACCACTCTATCCTCACAGTACATCAATCCCATGCACACTACTAATAACACCCTCAGCGGCTTGTACACACCTCTATCATAGCCCTCACCACCCAGATGACTATTTACAGAGCTGGTCTCTGTAATAAGCACACAGTTGTTGCCCAGTAAATGCTCAGACTGATAGATCGACCGATAGATTCAGCCTAAAGAGAGTGGGATGTAGGACTTGGCATAAAACAAGAGGTCTATTTATCTTGATGACTGGGGACAGAGCAGAAAGTGACAGATCATGAACTGATTTTATGCATGTATTTTGCTTCAAGATTCTTTTCAGCCATCAGTTGACTTCCTTCTGTCCTCAAGTCCCTGCTGAGCAACAGAGTCCCCAAAGGCCAAGCTCAGTGGGTAAAAGGCAGACCCAGCTTTTCTCCAAAGTGGCTAGGTCTATGTGACTGGGGCCTTAAATCTCTTCTTTTCTTTTTTTTTCTTAAGATGGAATCTTGCTCTCTCACCCAGACTGGAGTGCAGTGGCCTGATCTCGGCTCACTGCAACCTCCACCTCCCAGGTTCAAGCAATTCTCCTGCCTCAGCCTCCCGAGTAGCTGGGACTATAGATACGTACCACACTTGACTAGTTTTTTGTATTTTTGGTAGAGATGGGGTTTTGCCATGTTGGCCAGGCTGGCCTCAAACTCCTGACCTCAAGTGATCCTCCCACCTCAGCCTCCCAAAGAGCTGGGATTACAGGCGTGAGCCACCATACCCAGCCAGGGGGTCTTAAATCTTAAAACATAAAAAGGAACTCAATTCAATAAAATTTGTATTTAGAAGAAATAGTACAAAATGTGCACAAATAAAAGGCTGTGAAAGGAAATTACATGTTCATGGAAGAGATATTAGGCTTGGCTGAAGCAAAGGATGATAACATTTGAGGCAATAGAGATTTGCATAGGCCAAAGCAAAATGTTTTGTATGCCCAAACATTGTCAGTGGAAATCAGTGCACTCTCTTTAGTGTGCCATTTCACACTAATTATCAGCATTTAAAGCGAATATCCTCCTTGACACAGCAATCCCCATCTAAGATTAGTACTTGCAAAAGTACATCCAGATGCATGAATGAGGATATTCACTGAATCACTGTTCAAAAACCAAAATGAAAACAATAAAACAGAAACTATATGAAATGTCCATCAATAAGGATTGATTAGATAAATAAATTATGATCAATCCATTAAAGGGAGTACTGTATAACCATTATAAACAGGAAGAGAGCACTATATGAGCTGATATGGAAATATCTCCAAGACATATTAAGTGAAAAACACAAGGTACATAAGAGTTTACACAGTACGCTCTCAAATGGGTTGGAAAAAAACTTCAAGTATTCGTGATTTTGCTATACATGCTTTTGTTGTTGTTGTTGGGTTTTTTGTTTGTTTGTTTGTTTGTTTTGAGACAGAGTCTTGCTCTGTCACCCAGGCTGGAGTGTGCAGTGGTGCGATCTCAGCTCACTGCAGCCTCCACCTCCCAGGTTCAAGCAATTCTTCTGCCTCAGCCTTCTGAGTAGCTGGGATTACAGTCACGTACCACCACAACCAGCTAATTTGTTTGTATTTTTAGTAGAGATGAGGTTGCACCATGTTGGCCAGGTTGGTCTCAAACTCCTGACCTCAAATGATCTGCCTGCCTTGGCCTCCCAAAGTGCTGAGATTACAGGCGTGGGTCACTGCCCCCGGCCTTATACATGTGTATTTTATATGCACACACAGATACATGTGCTTTTTACATGCCTAGAAAATATCTAGAAAGATACAGAAGGTTATTTTTCATGCTACAACTTACATACTCTAAATTTTTTACCATGATCATACTACTTTTACAATAAACAGTAATTTTTAAAACTACTTTAAATAAACTTCTTTCCTATCAAAAACTATGAGTTTTATCCTAGAGCTAAAATGGTCCCAAGACAGGAGTTTTAAGTTATGCAATGACTAAATAATAAATATCTATTCTATGCCAAATAGATAAATCTAAGTTAGTTACAGTGGCACTTATAGCTTCAAGATAACTCTCTTGGTAGAGTCAAATGGATCAAGTTCTGAGTTCAGCTGTGCTAAGCTTTTGACGACAGCAAGTTACATAAACTCTCTAGGCCCCAATTTCCACCTTTAACAAATGGATATAATAAATAGCACCCATTGTCTAGGGTGAGTATAGAGTACCCAGCAGAGCTTCAACACATAGCAAATAAGTAATGGTAGATAGTAGTATCTGAAGGTGTAGTAGTGATGTGCTACCCCTAAGACCCATTAAGAAGGTTCTAGATCCCTCTCCCAGTCTTCTCCTGATTTAACATTGTCAATTCCTCCAACTTTTTCTCAAAACTGGTAATGATTATTAGTTTCCTATAAACTGGGTAATTAGACCTGTTGCCTTATTATGAGGATTTAAGAGGATATTTATCACCACATAACAGTTCACTGTCTTTCTCAACACAGGAGTAAGATAAGCATGGGAATGTCCTGTGATAAGCATCAAAATATAAGTAGTACGTAAGAACACAGGGGAAGAAGGCCAGGCATGGTGACTCACGCCTGTAATCCCAGCACTTTGGGAGGATTGCTTGAACCTGGGAGGCGTTGCAGTGAGCCAAGATTGCACCACGGCACTCAAGTCTGGAACAGAGCAAGACTGTCTCAAAAAAAATTTTTTTAAATAGGAACAGAGGGGAAGAAACATTTTTTGCTAAATTCTTTGGACCTACACTCAACAAAGCTAGGCAATGACCTTATTATCTGACACCTTACGCTCTCTGCTTTGCCAAGGCGATTTTTGTGGTTTATGAGTATTCCAAGGAATAAAGTTTGTCAGATGGGCCAGCTGGGCTAATCAGCCAGACACTGCAGTTGAGGATCAACCGTTCATTTCTGAAAACGACTTTAGCACTCACTACGTAGAGTAATAGCTCCAATGGGACTAGATTAAAAGTGAAGACAAACTCTCCCTTTCATCCAGCCCTACGACTTTCAAGACAGACTCAGAGAAGCAATACACTAGCTTTTTTGGCCAAAATAACCAAGCTTGACCCTCCCTCTCTGTAGACCCCAGACGCCACATATAATAACCTTGCTAAGTGTGTGAGAACCTGTCATCAAGCTGTCTTTTCTTCTTGAACTCTGGTGAAATCCTTACTCTTTCACTATATTCGTTATTTACAAAAGGACAACTTGTGTTACCACTGGTGTTTCTCCTTATTGAAAGTACCCAGAACTACTCCAGCCCATCCTCTGTGTGCAGCTATTTACCCCTGACAGCATGCTCTGAGAGGTTATGCAATAGATAAGTCATGGCCACTTCCACTCACTGTCTTTCATAGTCGCTGTAGAAAGCAGAGGGCCAGGTTTTCTTTGAGACCCTGTTGCCCAGGCTAGAGTGGAGTGGCGCAATCTCGGTTCACTGCAGCCTTCAACTCCCAGCCTCAGGTGATCCTCCCACCTCAGATTCCCAAGTAACTGGGACAACAGGTGCGTGCCACATGTCCAGCTAATTTTTGTATTTTTTTGTAGAGATGAGGTTTCGCCATGTTGCCCAGGTTGGTCTCGAACTCCTGGATTCAAGCGATCCACCCAAGTGCCTTGGCCTCCCAAAGTGCTAGGAATACAGGCATGAGCCACAATGCCCAGCCTTAGGTTTTCTTAAGGAAGTAACCTAATCATAAAAAAAAAAGCAGGAGTGTTTGTATGGAAGCCAGCATGGATTTCAGCACTGAGGGAAGAGAGAGGCCAGACTTCTGGATTGTGGCCCCAGCCATGCCAGAAATGTGAGCATGACAGCTCCCTCCACAACAGCCCAGTTTTCTCATCAGATGAATAAAAGGGCAGGGACTAGATCATCTGAGATTCCTGCAGGCAGTAAACACCTGACTCCTGCCAAAGACATTCTCTCTAGCAAATCCAGAAGGAAAAGTCCTAAACAACAACCTCAAATTCACAGTGACCCAAACCAGGAGTTCCTGTTTTCCTTGTTTGGGCGGTGAAAAGATAAGCCACAGAAATGACCACGCAAAGTCTCACATTCTGTACCAGGATTCTAAGCCATGGAAATACACAAATAAGAGGCATTTCCTCTCCCAGCTGCAACCCTTCCCTACCACAAGAACTAAAAACACCCAGGATTCTGTAATGGGGAAGTTTCTGCTCACCCTTATCTAGGGACCTAGACAAGTCCAAAACCCGCACATTATCACTCCCAAACTTTCCTTTCACCCCTCAGACTTCAGAACTGGAGAAAGCACAGTCCTGGGGGAGTTGAATTAGCGGCTTGCGCAAGACAGGACACCAACGGCAAGAAAAAAAGAACGAGTAGTAATTAACTTGGTTCTGACCAAAAATAACTCGACCATTATAGGCATGTTCTTGGGGTTGGGGCAAGTCTGCCTGGTGGGAGTGACCCCAGCCGCGGGGACCTGCCGGGGGCGTGCTCTTCCCAGCACTCCGAGAGCAGGTATTCAGGGCGAAAACGCACAATGCGACCCAAGTGCGTCACGCCACAGAGATCCCAGGGGAGGAAGAGACTTGTCCCGGCAGGTTCACCGCCCCCAACTGACCCAAACAAGGAGAATGGGCTCACATAGCCCCTGGTTCTGGACGCGTGAGGGCCAAACAAGACAATAGGACCATCACACACACAACACAAAAAATGACAGGAGGAGGAAGAGGAGCCCAGCTGTCGGGAATGGGGACAGGAGAGGAGGACAGATGGAGAACTGGAAGGAGCGTGCCGAGGAGGGGGTGTGGACTGACTCAGCCCCTGGAGAGAATGCCCCCAGATACGCGCAGGAACCCACGTCCAGCTTCCAGACGCTGCGGCGCGGGGACAGCCCCCTCCCGCCGGCCAGCCTGCCTTTCCCTCTCCCGCGCCCCGCACCGTGTTGTAGAACTCGGCGATAGCAGGCACGATGGTGTAGTTGTCCTCGCACCAGTCCACCTCCGAGCTGCCAGCCTGCAACTGGTCCCACCAGTGCGGGGCGCCCATGGCCACCCTGGAGCATTGGAGCAGCTGCTCCCGCAGCCGAGAAGAGCCCAGAGCTGCTGCAGAGGCAAACCGCGGCGACAGCCCGCGGCGACAGCGGCTTTATGAAGTACCGGGCAGCCGCCGGATGTGCGCCTCCCAGCCGGCCTCCAGCGCTCCGCCCCGCCTCGCCTTGCCTAGCCTCTGGGACGTGACTCGTTCGCAGGCCCTCCCCGGCCCCGCCCCCTGGGAGGCCACGCCCACTGTGGGGCGGGACCCGTGTGGAAGGAGGGGTCCAGGGTGGGGCACCGGGAGGCGGGGTCCGGGCTCCAGACGCTTCCAGACTACCCAGCACCCGGCAGGTGGCCAGGGACTCGATGGTGCTACCCACGCCTGCCCACGCCCATCTCCTGGCTCAGACTCGCAGGCGCCCCCGGATTGAAGGAGCGCCAGAACTCTCCCTGGCAAAAAATTTAAAATAAAAAGAAACCCAGGAGGACCTGGACCTCTCTGGACTCAGGGAGAGTTTGCAGCAATTTTGCTGCGCCGGGCGTTGAACGCCAATGCTCACACCAGAGAAGTGCCCTCAGTCCCTCCGAGGCCGGACGCCACTCGCTGCAGTCACTGTGGCAGGAAGACCTTCCTGGCTGCTGGAGCAGGCTGGGTGGCCCACTCCCTGGGGGAGCACTTCTATTTAGAGTACGTTCCTGCCCTCCCTCCCCTTGGCTCCAGCGTTAGGGCTTAATCTAGCCTTCGATATGGGGACTTAGGCAAAGGGTCAAACGTCAGCCATCCCAAACCGCAGAGGATGTAGTGTGGCACCTATGACATCTCCAAGATATCGAGGTTCAAGAGGTGATAGATAACATACATATGCCAGGGGCTATCTGAAGAGTTTCCATGTATCACTCATTTAGTGTGCCCAGCGGAGACCCTGTGAGGGACTTCTATTAGCAAGTGACAGAGCTGGGAAATTCAATTCAGGCAAGATGTCCTCAGATCCAGTCATAACTAATTTCTTTTGCTTCTGTAACTGTTCTGCGGTTTCTAAATGAAAGTCAATCTGGTTCCCAGGATCCCTGGAGGAAAGCCACCCTCTGTGTGTATGTGGTGGCTCCCGTTCTCCTTCCTTGAAAGGTTGTAGGATTCTAGGTCAGGACAGGGGCAGAAGAGGCCCCGGGCAGCAGCCCATTGGTGACTGTCATTAGGACGTCTTGCTCGGACTGCAGGGTACCCTAAAGCCAGTAGCTCCCCAGGGTCTGCCCTCTCTCTGGGCCTGAGTGTCCAGCAGGACCCTGGGTGGTGCTTCAGTGTCCTATGCACCAAGTGTTTGTCTGCCCACCGGTACCCACAGAGCCATGTACAAGTCCCCAGAGATCTCCATCACTGACAGAAACTGCAAGCCCCGCCGCCTCTCCTAGTCTCTAGAAAATCCAGGTTTGCCCCCCAGGGGCCAAACCACACTCCTCCTTTCATCTTTGTCCCAACTTCTATCCCTTCCTCCTGCTTTACAGGCAATTCCACTGCCCTCGGGAGCCCAAGTAGAAGATACACTCTTACCTTCCCTTAGGGTCGATTTACTCAGACCTACAGGATACCCCGTGTGAGCTGGCCACCTAAGAAGGGCGGTTGGGGGCCGGGCGCAGTGGCTCACGCCTGTGATCCCAGTACTTTGGGAGGCTGAGACGGGCGGATCACGAGGTCAGGAGATCGAGACCATCCTGGCTAACAAGGTGAAACCCCGTCTCTACTAAAAAATACAACAAATTAGCCGGGCATAGTGGTGGGCGCCTGTAGTCCCAGCTACTCGGGAGGCTGAAGCAGGAGAATGGCGGAAACCCGGGAGATAGCGCCACTGCACTCTAGCCTGGGAGACAGAGCGAGACTCCGTCTCAAAAAAAAAAAAAAAAAAAAAGGGCGGTTGGGGGTGGATGTTTCCCACAGCCACAGAAGAAAGATACATCAGTTAATTTCTGTGTCTCAAAATGCTACACCAACTGTTCAGCAATAGAATTTTCTATGTAGTCAGTATTTTACTTCTTCCAACAACAGTTTACTTGGAAATATATCCATATTCATCAAAATATAATAGTATTTTTTAAAAAACCATTATTTTATATGCCAGGGATTCTCAAAGTGTGGTTCCTCCCTTTCTTTTCATATTCATTCTCTTACCAGTGTACACTGGAGTTTCCCAGAGGATACATGATGTGTGATGTCATTACCTCTCTGACAGCTAATGGAACATGTGCTTGTGATTCTTTGGTATTAAAAGTCTGTTTAAATCTCTAATATGGTCACTATTGATATTACCATATAAACCACAAGTTCTCCAGTGTTCTCAATATTTTTTAAGAGTGTAAAGGAGTCCTCAGACTAAAAAGATTGAAAGTTGCTGTTAAAAAGAAAGATATTCCTGGCCGGGTGCAGTGGCTCATGCCTGTAATCCCAGCACTTTGGGAGGCCAAAGCAGGCAGATCACCTGAGGTCTGGAGTTCGGGACCAGCCTGGCGAACTTGGCAAAACCCCGTCTCTAATAAAAATACAAAAATTAGTAGGGCATGATGGTGGGTGCCTCCAGCTACACAGGAGGCTGAGGCAGAAGAATCACTTGAACCCAGGGGGCAGAGGTTGCAGTGAGCCAAGATCACGCCACTGCACTCAGCTTGGGCAACAGAGCAAGACTCCATCTCAAAAAAAAAAAAAAAAAAAAAAAAAAGGAAATATTCCCAATTAAACTATTTGTAATACTTTTTCATTGTTTAGAATTTTTAGTGAACAAGCACAGACTTAGACCTACATTGTTATCATACATCTCTTGTGCATACATAAGAAGGAAGGTATAAGCAAAAATAAATTCATTGAAGAATTCCTGTAATTTCTTTACATTCAGAATCTCTATTATTCTTCTGAGTCATTTTTGAGCTTATAGTCATTGGAGTCTGTGTCATTCATACAGAAATGTCCTATGTGTCCTTAATTACTATGTGCTAATAATGCAGCATTTCTTAAAACTATTTCACTACTGTTTTCTTGCAAACTACTGACACCTGTTTTACAAATTTTGATGCTGGGACTCTCCTGATCTTACCTGAAGGTGTCAATGGAAGGTTTCCAGACAACAGGGAGCATGTTTCTTTTCCAGATGGTCCTTATATAATCTGTTGAGAGAAACATGGAGATTACAGTTGACAAGTCATCCCACCAGGAATAACCACCAAGTTTGTACATGTGCAGGCAGTGACACCACATCACAACCATGACCTAGCCAACCATAATCATAAAATGCCATCCATGGTAAAATGCATCAGGATTTCAGAGATTTAACAATGCAAAACAATGTGAGTTTTAGCACCAGTGAAATATTAAATTTGCTGAATGTCATTCATCCTTCTTTCCAAGTCTTGCTGAGGGAATGATGGGAGTTTTTCATCCTCCACAGTAACTCTTATTGTCAGTGACAATTGTAGTTCAAAATCAGTCAGCCACCTTGGTTCCTTCTAATTACAACTGCACAGAGACCGTACTTGAGCCACACTGTCTCTAAAATTTTGTTTTCATAGCTCTCTCCCTTGTTAACATTTTTTTTTTTTTTTTTTTTTTTAGGCAAGGTATCCCTCTGTTACCCAGGTTGGAGTGCAATGGTGCAATTTCAGCTCACTGCAACCTTGACCCCCACCCCCAGGACTCAAGCGATCCTCCCACCTCAGCCTCATGAGTAGCTAGGATCACAGGGGTGCACCACAATGCCCAGCTAAATTTTGTATGTTTTGTAGAGACAAGGTTTCATAATGTTGCCCAGGCTGGTCTCGAACTCCCAGGTTCAAGTGATCCCTTGAGCCTTCCAAAATGTTAGGATTATAGGAGTGAGCCACTGCATCCAGCCAACATTTTTAAAATAAATACAATATTAGTAATTTAACAAGAGGGCCTATCAGGAGGTTATAAATTTTAAAATTGATTTATATTAATTGCATGATGGCTTATAAACTACTGCTAGTAGTTGAATACAAAATTCTGATGTCTACTGTAAACTAAGTTTGTTGAGGGAAGGATGCAGTGACAGCAAGGAACAGAACTCCTGAGTTCCAACGATTTGGCTTACAATGCTTTTGGCCTACATGACTCAGTGATACAGATCCATAAGGGAGCAGGTTTGAAGGAACAGCCCTTGCAAGGAATTCAGAATGCCAGCACCTTCTATTTTTACATAGTGTATAACAATGTTTATTTGGTATAAGTAAATATCTGATAATAAATATCCAGTTCAACTGGTTCCACAAGTGGAAATTATCAAGTCACAAAGTCTTCCCTGGGGTAAAAAATGCAGGCACCTGTGTAAATGAAGCAAGAAGTGCCTGATCAAGGATGAAATTGTATGTATCTTCCTGTTTGACTGGAGTTTTTCACTGTGGTCCTGCTTGTGGCCCATTGTTAGGCCAGTGGTTAAGGCCAGCCCAGCAGCAGCAACATCCCCTGGGAATCTTTTATAAATGCGAGTTCCAGTCCCCACCCTAGATCTATTGGATCAGAAACTCTGGATGGAGCCCAGCAACCTCTGGCTTCACAAGCCCTCAGGTGATTCTGACTCACGCTCAGGCTCATGATGAGGAAACCAGGGGCTCTGAGTCTGCCCGGGACCCCTTCAGCTCAGAGGAAAACAGAAGAAGCCAGCAAGACTGTGCTTGTTTTGCTAAAATCTGAGGCAGTTTTCAGGCTCAGACTTGTAGATGAGAGTTGTAGGAACCAAGTCCTCACTAGAGAAACACTGCTGCAGCCACTGCAGAAGGTGCTTGTGTTAACTGGGACAGGTGCCGCTCCTTTACTGACAGGCCATCAGTGGTAAATTCTGCTGTTGTCAGTAGGCCTCTATTTAGAAATGCCACTCTTGTGTGTGTGTGTGTGTTTGTTTTCGTTTTCCTTTTTATGGAGACGTGTCTTGCTATGTTGCTCAGGCTGGTCTCAAGTGATCCTCCTACCTTGGCCTCCCAAAATGCTGGGATTACAGATGTGAGCTGCCACACCCAGCCAAGATCACAAAGCTAGCAGAGGATGGTTTCCATCCATCAACCTCTGCCTTATGGGTCCAGCACGCTTCCACTGCACCACTCTGCTGTTCCCTCTCTCCTTTTTCTAATCTGCACTGGAAAACCACAATGTTAACCTCTCTCCTATCGGGGGAACCGGCCCCCAGTATTTCAACGTAGGTTCTTTCTTTTTTCCCTAAGTGTCAGCTGGTCTGAGAAATAAAGAGAACGAGTACAAAGAGTGGAATTTTACAGCTGGGCCGCTGGGGGTGACATCACATATCAGTAGGCCCGTGATGCCACCTGAGCCGCAAAACCAGCAAGTTTTATTAAGGATTTCAAAAGGGGAGGGGGTGTACAAGCAGGGAGTAGGTCACAAGGCTCATATGCTTCAAAGCGCAAAAAGGAGAACAAAGATCACACGCTTCTGAGGCCAATAAAGATCACAATGCAAAGGGCAAAGCAAAGATCACAAGGCAAAGGGCAAAATCAAAAACTCCTGATAAGGGTCTATGTTCAGCTGTGCACGTATTGTCTTGATAAACATCTTAAACAACAGAAAACAGGGTTTGAGAGCAGAGAACTGGTCTGACCTCAAATTTACCAGGGAGCGGTTTTTTCCCCACCCTAATAAGCCTGAAGGTACTGCAGGTGACCAGGGTGTATTTCAGTCCTTATCATAACTGCATCAGACAGACACTCCCAGAGCGGCCGTATACAACTCCCCCAAGGAATGCAATTCTTTTCCTAGGGTCTTAATATTCCTTGCTAGGAAAAGAATTTAGCTATATCTCTCCTACTTGCATGTCCATTTATAGGCTCTCTGTAAGAAGAAAAATGTGGCTCTTTCTGCCTGACCCCACAGGGAATCAGACTTTATGGTTGTCTTCCCTTGTTCCCTAAAATCGCTGTTATTCTGTTCATTTTCAAGGTGCACTGATTTCATATTGTTCAAACACACATTTTATAATCAATTTGTACAGTTAACACAATTATCACAGGGTCCCGAGGTGATGTACACCCTCAGCTTATGGAGATAATGGGATTAAGAGATTAAAGTAAGACAGGCATAAGAAATTATAAGAGTATTATTAGGGAAGTGATAAATGTCCATGAAATCTTCACAATTTATGTTTCTTCTGCCAAAGCTCCAGCTGGTCCCTCCGTTCAGGGTCCCTGACCTCCCACAACACTCCCCTTTTTCTAATCTGCACTGGAAAACCAGAATGTTGGGTTTAGAATGAAACATGATAATTGCTAAAACAGAGGTACACATGTGCAAGCAGAAGGGCAGGGCCCAAGTCTGCAATGAGAGCCATGGGAGGTTTCACAGAGGAGGTAGCCTCAGAACTGAGCTTTATAAGATGAAAAGGATTTTACCAGGCAGAGCACTGGGGGGAGAAATGGAATCCTACAGAAGGAACAGCCCATACAAATGGATAGAGGTCTGAGAAAGCATACACGTTCAGGAAACTTCAGAAGCACAACCTGACCTAGAAAACCAATAAATGATATGAAGAGTAAGTCTTTTTGTTTTGTTTTGTTTTTGAGATGGATTCTCACTGTCACCCAGGCTGGAGTCAAGTGGCACTATCTTGCCTCACTGCAACCTCCACCTCCTAGGTTCAAGTGATCCTCCCCCTCAGCCTCCCAGGTAGCTGGGATTACAGGTGCACACCACCACACCCAGCTAATTTTTGTACTTTTAGTAGAGATGAGGTTCCACCATGTTGGCCAGGCTAGTCTCAAACTCCCGACCTAAAATGATCTGCCTGCCTCAGCCTCCCAAAGTTCTGAGATTACATCTGTGAGCCACCACACCTGGCCAAGAGTAAGTCTTTAAGAAAGAAAATCCTGATGGCAGAAAAATAAATTAGATTTCCAAAACTACTGGTAAGGTCTTTCAGTAAACCAGGTAAAGGATGATATGGGCATGACTAAGGCAATCATTCATTCCTTTACATGCTGCACTATGCCAGACACTTTTCTAGGTGCCAAGGGTTAAACAGTAAGCAAAACAGACACCGTCTCTGCCCTCACAGAGCTTTCGGTCTAGGGGCTGTCAGAAATTAAATAAGTTCATAAATAATTACAGTTGTCTCACAAGTGTCACGAAGGAGAAGTATAAATTCCACAACAGCTAATAGCAGTAGATGTGGCCTAGTCTCAGGGCATCAGAGAAGGCTTCCATGAGGAAGCTGAGAGAAGTGAAGTTTAAGGCAGGGGTAAACAGAATCAAAATAAAAGATGCAATTGAAATACAAAATGGCAATTGTGATAGATTATACTATTGATTCCAAATATTTGAACATACTTTCTCAGTCCATGAATATGAGACTTGGCTTTGTCATTTGCTATGATCATTGTATTGGTCCATTTTCATGCTGCTGATAAAGACATACCTGAGACTGGGCAATTTACAAAAGAAAAAGGTTTATTGGACCCACAGTTCCACATGGCTGGTGAGGCCTCACAATCATGACAGAAGGCAAGGAGCAGCAAGTCATGTCTTACGTGGATGGCAGCAGGCAAAAAAGGGAGCTTGTGCAGGAAAACTCCAACTTATAATAACCATCAGATCTCATGAGACTTACTATCACAACAGCAGCATGGAAAAGACCTGTCCTGATGATTCAATTACCTCCCACTAGGTCCCTCCCACAACACATGGGAATTCAAGATGAGATTAGGGTGAGGAGACAGCCAAACCATATCAGCCATGGAACTGATTTACACAATGACTGAACTTTGAAAGCTATTCCTAGTTTTACCATTCCTTTTTGTTCCCTCTGCTGTATCCCAAATTGGAGCTTCTCTTCAGCCTAGATCCTGGAATGAAAAAGACCAGAGCTTCAGTCAACCTACAGCCAACATATAACTTGAAGAAAAAATAAAACAGTGTTGTTGGCCAGGTGTGGTGGCTCACGCCTATAATCCCAGCACTTTGGGAGGCCAAGGTGGGCGGATCACAAGGTCAGGAGATCGAGACCATCCTGGCTAACACGGTGAAAACCCGTCTCTACTAAAAATAGAAAAAATTAGCCAGGCATGGTGGCGGGCACCTGTAGTCTCAGCTACTCTGGAGTCTGAAGCAGGAGAATGTCGTGAACCCGGGAGGCAGAGCTTGCAGTGAGCCAAGATCGCGTCACTGTACTCCAGCCTGGGTGACAGAGTGAGACTCCATCTCAAACAAACAAACAAACAAACAAACTTTGCGTTGCAAACCACTGAGATTTGGAGGGATGTTCTCTTACCCCAGCATAACATAATGAGGGCTGACAAATACAGGAGAATTAATAAAACTAAACTACTGATTAGAGATCAGACATGAAACAGTGGAAAAAATAGAAGACAGCTTCAAATAGTCTAGGCTGAGTGATCAGAAAATAAGTTACTAATCCAAAATGGAAAATAGAAGGGAAAGCAGTGATTCAGGTTTTGACTTGTTGAATTAAAGGCGCAGGCTAGTGAGAATTAGTATTAGCAACAAGAATATCTGGGAAGAGATATTCTCTTGGCAACTGAAAAGGCAAGTTAAGATACCATAGACAGGTCACGATTAGAGAGATTTGTTAATCAGGAGGACAGATGAGATACTTGAAAGCCATAGCAGACAAAGAGAATGGAGGTCTGGGGCGAGTATGTGGGACGTATCTCCTTGGACACACTTACATTTACAGAGGCCTGAGTTATGAGGAGACACAGGTCCTGGCTGACGAGGAGCAGGAGCAGTCAGAGAGACCTAGAAAGGACCAGGTGGGCAGGGCTGATAAATAAGGGGTGCAATGCCACCCATAGGCTTGCCAAAAAAAAAAAATCCACAAACAAACCAACCTAAACCAGATCAACACACTAGGTCTCAGAGCCATTTTACAGGGACAGAATCAGGTGGAGATTTTTTTTTTTTTTTTTTTTTTTTGAGACGGATTCTTGTTCTGTCGCCCAGGCTGGAGTGCAATGGCACGATCTTGGCTCACTGCAACCTCCGTGCCCCAGGTTCAAGGGATTCTCCTGCCTCAGCTTCCTGAGTAGCTGGGACTACAGGCATGTACCACACTCAACTAATTTTTGTATTTTTAGTAGAGACGGGGTTTCACCATGTTGGCCAGGCTGGTCTCAAACTCCTGAACTCAAATGAACCCGCCTCAGCCTCCCAAAGTGCTGGAATTACAGGCGTGAGCCACCGCGCCCAGTCAGAGATCTTGTTGAATCTTAAAAATGCAGATTCTGATTCAATAGGTCTTGAGTGGGGTCCAAGATTATGCTTTTCTAACAAACTCCCAGGTGATGCAGATGCTGCTGATCCATGGACCACACTTTAGTAGCAAGACTATAGAGAACAGAAGAAATGACAACATGCAGATACAATTGATAAAAATCCAGATTATGAGAAACTGTGACAGCCCAATTTCTTAAACAAAACAAAAGATGGAGAGAAAACCTATAGATTAAGAGACTTGAGAGACAAAACAACCAATTGCAATGTGTAGACCTTATGTAGATCCTAAATCAGTTTGTGAAAACATACTTCTTAGGACAGTGGTGGGAATGTGATATCTGATATTAGAGAATTATTGATTGGGGTGATGTGATCACAGTTTGATGGTTCTGTTTTTTAAAGTGACATTTCAAAGGGCTACACACTGTAGGATGTTCTATTTTTAACGACATTTTGAAAAATATAAAACTATAGGAACAGAAAACAGATGTGTAGTTGCATGGAGGTTGGGCGGAATTCATTGCAAAGGGATATAGGGGAATTTGGGGAGGGGACAGAACTGTTCTATATCCTGATTGTGATGGTTTTATGACCGAATAAGCTTATAAAACCTCAAAATTAGCCTAAAAAGGGCAACTTGCAACATGTAAATTATACCTCAATAATAAACTTGAGCAAAGCCAAAAAGACACAAAAAAGGAAGGTTGTTGTTTAGAGACACATACTGAAATATTTACCCATAAAGTATATGATCTAGGATTTGCTTTGAAATAAAGGAGGAGAGTGTCACTATGGGGGTGTAGATGGAGCAACATTGGCCTCAAATGGATAATTGTGAAAAATGGGTGGTAAACACATTAAACTAATCTCTCTACCTGTACCTGTTTTAAAATTTTCATAATAAAAGAGTTTTATTTTGGCCGGGCATTGGGCTCACGCCTGTAATCCCAACACTTTGGGAGGCCGAGGCGGGCAGATCACCTGAGGTTGGAAGTTTGAGACCAGCCTGACCAACAGGGAGAAACCCGTTTCTACTAAAAATACAAAAATTAGCTGGGTGTGGGGGCACAAGACTGTAATCCCAGCTACTCGGGAGGCTGAGGCAGGAGAATCACTTGAACCCGGGAGGCGGAGGTTGCAGTGGGCCAAGATTGCACCACTGCACTCTAGCCTGGGCAAGAAGAGCAAAATTGTATCTCAAAAAAAAAAAAAAAAAAAGAGAGAGAGAGAGAGAGAGATTTTTTTTTTTTTTTAAACCAAAGAGGCAAAGGGCTTCATGTGGCTTCACAGGCACCACAAGCACCAACATAGCCGAGAACTGCAAGAACACAAGTTGGTGAGGGAGGGTGAGGGCTCACACCTGTAATCCAAGCACTTTGGGAGGCTGAGGTGGGTGGATCACTTGACATCAGGAGTTCAAGACCAGCCTGGCCAACATAGTGAAATCCCGTCTCTACTAAAAATACAAAAATTAGCCACACGTGGTGGCATGCACCTGGAATCCCAGCGACTCAGGAGGCTGAGGCAGGAGAATGCTTGAACCTGCGAGGCAGAGGTTGCAGTGAGCCGAGATCACACCACTGCACTTCAGCCTGGGCAACAGAGCAAGACTCTGTCTCAAAAAAATAAAGCAGTTCTGGTCCAGCCTGTGGTTATTACCTTTCCTCTTCATTCCAGAGAGCATAGGACTGGCAATGGGAGGCTACACCTGTGAAGGAGCAAATCGCAAACAGCCTCTCCAAGAGGGCCCCCACCCTCTCTCTTCATGAGACGGTCCTTGTACCCAGTGAAACTTTGGTAAATAAGCTGATTATCAGCTGTCTGGGTGGGGTCCAGGTGATACTGTGGCCACAGACTCTCTGGAACCAGGAAGATAGAAAGGTAGATACTGGTCAGTGTTATGCTCTACAATCCAAGGGGCCTCTTGGGGCCGGGCTGTGAGGGAGTGGGCAGTGGCACATCAGAGACTACCTGTCACACCTGCTGGAAGGGCTGCATCACAATGGCCTGTAGATTTCATCCTTCCCTCACTCTGCCTGTGTTCAGCCTTTCAAAAACCAAAAAAACACTCTGGGAAAATGGAGGTGGTGTCAAAGAAGGAAATGAAGAGGGAGGAGGCCAGATTGGGGTAAAGCGTGATATGGGGCAGATGACATTTACATGACAGAAAAAAAAAAAGGTACAGAGATTGGGCAGGAACTTGAAGACAGGTTATGGGATGCTCCTTTCGTTAAGAGAATCTTGAGCAAATGTAAGCCTAAAGAAAAGGAGCTTGAGTAGAAATATTCAAAATGCAAAAAGAAAAAAGGGTAATTTATTGCAGTATAATCTAGTGTTAAAATATATATATATATATAAAAGGGTAATTAATTAAACTAAATCCTGAAGAAGATGAGAAGAGATAGAATTAAAAATTCAAGATCTTTCCATTTGCCTGAAGACAAGGGATGGCATGGAGTAGCCAAGTATTGTTGTGTCTCTCCTGGCATCCCTTCTTTTTCCAAGACCTTCTGCTCCCTCTTATTCAATGAAGACTGCCCACCTTCCACCTCCCACCTTCCCCCAACCCCCAACTCCATGCAGATGGCTACCATAAGAACAACCATGGTATACACTGTGACCTGACTCTGTGGCTAACATTCATTGGTCCAGGAGTGAGTGGTGATCTAAGCTGGCTAATCAGAATGCATTTGTGGGAATTTCAAATCAGAATTGAGCTCTTCCAGTTCCACATGGTTGACTGACGAAATGGAGATATAAACCTGGGCACTATTGGTGGCCTGTTCCACCAGATGGCTGGGCAAGCAGAAATAGTTAACAGTAGAGAGAATAATGATGCTGCCCCAAATAAGGCTGTATAGAAAGAGCTAGTAAGGAGTCCCTGGCTCCAGCTATATGCCCAGGATCCAGCCACAAACAGTTTCCCAAGATACCCCAGAAACTTTATAGTAAAGTCACATTTTTGTTTAAGCTAGTTGGAGTTGGGTTTATGCCACTTAAAATCAAATGTCCTAACAGAACCCTATGCTAAGAAAGAGGGGAATGTACAGAGTAGATATGAATACCTTGACACGTTTTGAGGATGAGAGAAGATAAAGCAGTTCATATTTCTGAAAGAAGTGGGAGAAAACATTGTCTACTGAAAAGGAGGGGGTAAAGTATGTCAGGGCCTTAAAGGCAGTGGAAAAGATTAGGACCAGTGAGCTCACCCTTTATTCTCTAATCATAACAGATAAAGGTAAGGATCTGAAATGTAGTATATTCAGTAGGAGGCAGTCATTGCCAGGAAAGTTGCAGACCAGCCACCAAGAAGCCATGAAAAAGATCTTTAATCTTTCTCATTAACAATGCAGTGGCCGGGCACGGTGGCTCACGCCTGTAATCTCAGCACTTTGGGAGGCCAACGTGGGCAGATCATGAGGTCAGGAGATTGAGACCATCCTGGCTAACACAGTAAAACTCCACCTCTACTAAAAATAGAAAAAATTAGCCAGGCATGGTGGCGGGCACCTGTAGTCCCAGCTACTCGGGAGGCTGAGGCAGGAGAATGGTGTGAACCCAGGAGGTGGAGCTTGCAGTGAGCCGAGACTGCGCCACTGCACTCCAGCCTGGGCAACAGAGTGAGACTCTGTCTCCAAAAAAAAAAAAAAAAAAGCAGCTTGGGAAACAAATGATACAGTAGTTAGGAGACACTTGACCCTCCTCTGAAGTGAAAAAATTCAAAGAAATTTCACCCTAGAAATATTTGATGGTTCTCAAAATGAACATACCACAAGCACTTAGATCTGTCATCACATACAAAAAGTTAGTGTATTTTAGGACAAGCATTTCAAATGAACCTTTCACAGGATTAGTGACATTCTTAGAAAATAATATGTGTAGCCAGGTGCAGTGGCTCACGCCTGTAATCCTAGCACTTTGGGAGGCCGAGGCGGGCGGATTACCTGAGGTCAAGAGTTCGAGACCAGCCTGGCCAACGTGATGAAACCCTGTCTCTACTAAAAATACAAAAATTAGCTGGGCATAGTGGTGTGTGCCTGTAATCCCAGCTACTAAGGAGGCTGAAGCAGGAAAATCACTTGAACCCAGGAGATGGAGGTTGCAGTGAGCTGAGATTGTGCCATTGCACTCCAGCCTGGGTGACAAAAGCAAGATTCCATAAGAAAGAAAGAAAAAGAAAGAAAAGGAAGGAAGGAAGGAAGGAAGGAAGGAAGGAAGGAAGGAAGGAAGGAAGGAAGGAAGGAAGGAAGGAAGGAAGGAGGGAGGGAGGGAGGGAGGGAGGGAGGGAGGGAGGGAGGGAGGGAGGGAAGGGAGAAAGAGGGAGGGAGCGAGGGAGTCTAAATAATACGTCATCTCCTTGCATACTTCAACTAACTACAAATGAATCATGAATTTTTAGTGTCCACCTTTCCAGCCAGTCAATGAGGAACAGGAAGAGGATGGGGCCCCAGTATCTCTGAGCCACACAGCTCCCCCTGCCATCTTGGTGGTGCTCCTGGGTTCTGTGTGGTTTCCTACCAGAAGATGAACTCAACCAGATTAAATCCCACACTCAACTTCCACCTGTGGACCGGCTGAAACTCCAGGGCCAATTGTTGCCAGAATTGTTATCTGTGCTTGTCAGGCCCAGAAGGGTCTTCCTCCAGCCTCTAGGTAGATATGGCCTTAGTTCTCCTAAGGGAATCAGTCCATTTGCATGATCCGGGTGTCTATAATGTTGTCATTTTGAAAATGCTGTATTAAGGGAATCACATGGAACGTAATCTTGCAAATTTTTTTTTTTTTTTTTTTTCACTAAGCATAATTCTATGGATATTTATTCAGGTCACTGCATATATCAATAGCTCTTGCTGTGTATTGCTAAGTAGTATTCCACGGTATGGATATACCAATTTGTTTAACCATCATCACCCATTAAAGGACATCTGGGTTTTTTTTCCTTTTCTCACATTTTGCTATTACAGATAGTAGCTGATATCAACATTCATTATAGGTTTTGGTGTAAATACAAGTCATCATTTCCCTAAGGTAAATGTCCAGGTATGAAATTGCTGGGTCTTATGGTAATTCCATGTTTATTGTTTTAGGATACTGACAAACTGTTTTCCAGAGTGAGAATCCTATTTTACATTCCCACCAGCAACATATGATTTCCTAGTTTATCCACATCCCCACATTTGGTGTTGTCACTGTTTTTTATCTCAGCCATTCTGATAGTTGTGTAATAATATCTCATTATGGTTTTAATATACATTTCCCCAATAGCTAATGATGTTGAATATCTTTGCATATGCTTAGTAGCCTTCTGCATAACTCCTTCAGTGAAAATCTCTGCATATCTTTTGCTCATGTTCTAATTGGATTGCTTGTTTTATTTTGGCTTCATTTATTCCTTCTGTAGCACTTTCTTTATTTACATATGAGTTTCTGACCTATATAATTTTCCTTCTCTCTGAAGAACTTCTTTGAACATCTCTTGCAAGGCAGGTATACTCCATTTTTTAACGCATAGGAAATTTTCATTACTCCTTCACTTTTTTTTTTTTTTTTTTTTTTTTTTTGAGACGGAGTCTTGCTCTGTCACCCAGGCTGGAGTGCAGTGGCACAATCTTGGTTCACTGCAAGCTCTGCCTCCCAGGTTCACACCATTCTCCTGCCTCAGCCTCCCGAGTAGCTGGGACTACAGGCACCCGCCACCATGCCCGACCAATTTTTTGTAGTTTTGTTTTTTAGTAGAGATGGGGTTTCACCTTGTTAGCCAGGATGGTCTCGATCTCCTGACCTCGTGATCCACCCACCTCAGCCTCCCAAAGTGCTGGGATTACGTGGGATTACAGGTGTGAGCTACTGCACCGGCTTTTTTTTTTTTTTTTTTTTTTTTGAGACAGGGTCTCACTCTGCCACCCAGGCTGGAGTGCAATGGTGAGATCTCAGCTCACTGCAAACTCCGCCTCCCCACTTCAAGGGATTCATCTGTCTCAACCTCCCGAGTAGCTGGGAGTACAGGTGCACCATCACGCCAGGCTAAGTTTTATATTTTTACTACAGACAGGGTTTCACCATATTGACCAGGCTGGTCTCAAACTCCTGACCTCAGGTGATTCACCCACCACAGCCTCCAAAAGTGTTGGGATTACAGGTGTGAGCCACCGTGCCCGGCCTATTGCTCCTACACTTTTAAAAGGATAATTTTGCTAGGCACAGAATTCTAGGTTCGTAGGTTTTTCTTTCAACAATTTAAATATTTTAGAATATTCTTTTCTTGCTTGCATACTTTCTGAAGAAAAGTTTGATATAATTCTTACCAAGTAAGGTTATTGTTGAGTTTTATGAGTTTTTCTGTATATTCTAGATACTAGCCCTTTGTCAGCTATGTGCTTTGCAAATAATTTCTCCCACTCTGTAGTTTGTCTTTGTATTCTCTTAACAGGATCTTTTAAGAGTAAAAGTTGACTGGGCATGGTAGTTCACACTTGTAATTCCAGCACCTTGGGAGGTTGAGGCAGGAGGATTGTTTGCATCCAGGAATTTGTGACCAGCCTGGGCAATGTAGTGAGACTCCGTACCTATGGAAAAAAAATCAGCTGGATGTGGTGGTGCGCATCAGTAGTCCTAGCTACTCAGGAGGCTGAAGTGGGAGGATCACTTGAACCTGGGAGGTCAAGGCTGCAGTGAGCCATGATCCTACCACTGTATTCAGCCTGGATGACAGGGTGAAACCCTGTATCCAAAAAAAAAAAAAAAAATTATTAATTTTGATGAAGTCCAATTTACCAGTTTCTCCTTTTTTTTATGACTCAAGTTTTGGCCAATGTGGTGAAACCTGGTCTCTACTAAAAATACAAAAATTATCCAGGCATGGTGGTGGGTGCCTGTATTCCCAGCTACCCGGGAGGCCGAGGCAGGAGAATCACTTGAACCCAGGAGGCGGAGGTTGCCGTGAGCTGAGATCGTGCCACTGCACCCCAGCCTGGGTGACAGAGTGAAATTCTATCTCGGAAAAAAAAAAAAAAAAAAAAAGAAAGTTTTATAGTTTTACATTTTACAGCTAAGTGTATAATCAATTTTGATTTAATTTTTGTATAATGTGTGACACTTAGGTCAAGGTTCTTTTTTTTTTTTTTTTTTTGTCTATGGCTGTCTCATTGCTTCAGCATCATTTGTTGAAAGATTATCTTTCCTCCATTGAACTGTTTTTCCAACTTTGTCAAAAATCAGGTGGGCATATTTGTGAGGATCTACTGGGTTCTCTATCATGTCTCATATATCCATGTATCTGTTCCACTTACCAGTAACATATAGTCTTGATTACTGCAGCTATAATAAGTCTTAAAATCAGGTTGACTGCTCTCACTTCATTCTTTTTTTTTTTGAGACAGAGTCTCGCTCTGCCGCCCAGGCTGGAGTGCAGTGGCGCCATCTAGGCTCACTGCAAGCTCTGCCTCCCGGGTTCACGACATTCTCCTGCCTCAGCCTCCTGAGTAGCTGGGACTACAGGTGCCCGCCACCACACCCGGCTAATTTTTTGTATTTATAGTAGAGATGAGATTTCACCATGTTAGCCAGGATGGTCTCGATCTCCTGACCTTGTGATCCGCCCACCTTGGCCTACCAAAGTGCTGGGATTACAGGCGTGAGCCACCGCACCCGGCCCTTTTTAAACATTGTTTTTAGCTATTTTAGTTCCTTTGCCTTTCCATATACATTTTAGAATAATCTTGTCTACATCCATAAAGAATTTTCCTGAGATTTTGATGGGAATTGCATTAAACATATATATCAGTTTGAAAAGAAACGGTATCTTTACTGTGTTGAAACTTCCACTCCATGAGTACAGTTTGTCTCTTCATTAATTTAGATCTTTTGATGTCTTTCATTAACACTGTGTACTTTTCATCATTTAAATAATGTACGTTTTATTAGATTTCATTTCCTTGATTGTATTGCATTTTTAATTAGTGATCACATGTTCATAGCTAGTACATACAAACATGATTGATTTTCGTATTTTAGCTTGTATTTTGTAATCTTCCTGAACTCACTTGTTACTTATAAGAATTTGTAGATTCCTTGGAATTTCCTTAGTAGATAATCATGAGTGGTGACAAAAGACATCTTCACCTTGTTCCTGAGCTTAGGTGGAAAGCATTCAATCTTTTATCACTAAGTATAATATCAACTATGGGATTTTTTGCAGATACTCCTCTTCAAGTTGAGGATTTTTTTTCTTTTCCTGTTTCCTGAAAGTTTTTATCATGAGTGGATATTGAATTCTGTGAAATGCTTTTTTTACATTTAGTGATATGATTTTTATTCTTTACTATGTTCATATGGCAGATTACATTGATTGAGATTTTAATATTAAAAAAGCCTTGCATCCCTGGAATAAAACCCACGTTGGTCACGGCATATAATTCTTTATATATGTTGCTGAATTATATATGCTAATGTTTTGTTAAAGATTTCTGTGTCTATATTTATGAAGCATATTAGCTTACAGTTTTCTTTTTTGTACTGTTTTTGTCTGGCTTTGACATCAAGATGATAATACTAGCTTCATAAAATTAGTTTTATGTGTTCACTGAGTGTTCCTTCCTCTTCTATTTGCTGAAAGAGAGTGTATGGAATTGCTCTTAATTCCTCTTCAAATATTTGGTAGAATTATCCTGGAAAATCATCTGGGCCTGAAGATTTCTGACAGCTTTTAACTTATGAATTAAATTTCCTTAATAGTTATAAGGCTATTCAAATTACTTATTTTATATTGGGTGAGGTTGTGGTCATTTGCAGTTTTCAAGGAATTCATCCATTTCCATAGCTATATACCCATCTACACACATCATTTACCTGCGTAGAGTTAGTAGTGTTCCTTTACAATCCCTTTGATGTCTGCAGGATCCGTAATGGCATTCTGTTTCATTTTTGATACTGACAATTTGTGTCTTTTTATCAGTCTTGCTAGATGTTTGTGAATTTTATTGATCTTTTCAAAGAATCAGCTCTTTATTTTATTGATTTTTTTCTATATTTTCCATTCCATTCTACTGTGCTTTTAACCTTATTATCTCCTTCCATTTTCTTGGTTTTGGTTGATTTTACTCTTCTTTTTCTAGGTTCTTGAGGTGGGAGGTTAGCTTATTGATTTGAGGTTTTTTCCTCTTCTCTAATATATACATTTAGTATTGTAAGTTTCCCTTTCAGTGGTGCTTTAGCTGCGACCCACAAATTTTGATTTTATTTTTATTTTCATTCAGTTCAATTGATTTTTAAATGTCCTTTGCAACTTCTTCTTTGATGCACAGATTATGTACAAGTATGTGGTTTAGTTTTCAAGTGTTTGTTGATTTTTGTTTTCTTTTAACTTTTATTTTGGGTTCAAGAATACATCTGCATGTTTGTTACATAGGTAAACTTGTGTCATGGGAGTTTGTTGTACAGATTATTTCATCACCCAGGTATTAAGACTCGTACTCATTAGTTAGTTTTCCTGATCCTCTCTCTCCTTCCAACCTCCACTTTCCAATTGACCCCCAGTGTGTGTTGTTCCCCTCTTATGTTTCCATATGTTCTCATCGTTCAGCTACCACTTATAAGTGAGAACATGCGGTATTTAGTTTTCTGTTTCTGTGTTCGTTGGATAAGGATATTCATATTCCAGCTCCATTCATATTCCTGCAAAAGACATGATCTCATTGTTTTTTATGACTGCATAGTATTCCATGGAGTATACGTACTACATTTTCTTTATCCAGCTACCATTGATGGGGGTTTAGGTTGATTCACTGTCTTTGCTATTGTGAATAGTGCTGCAACGAACATATGTGTGCATGTGTCTTTATGATAGAATGATTTATATTCCTTTGGGTACACACCCAATAATGGGATTGCTGGGTTGAATGGTAGTTCTGTTTTTAAGTCTTTGAGGAATCGCCACACTGTTTTCTACAATGGTTGAACTAATTTACACCCCCCACCAACAGTATATAAGCGTTCCTTTTCCTGTGCAACTTTGCCAGTAACTTTTATCATTTTTTCACTTTTTAATAATAGCCATTCTGACTGGTGTGAGATGGTATCTCATTGTGATTTGGATTTCTCTAATAATCAGTGATATTAAGCTTTTTTCTCATATGCTTGTTGGCTGTGTGTATGTCTTCTTTTGAGAAGTGTTAAAGTTCTTTGCCCACTTTTTAATGAGGTTTTTTTTCTTGTAAAATTTAAGTTCTTTATAGATGCTGGATATTAGACCTTTGTCAGATGCATTGCTTGCAAAAATTTTCTCCCATTCTGTAGGTTGTTTACTCTGTTGATAGTTTCTCATACTGTGCAAAAGCTCTTTAGTTTAATTAAATCCCATTTGTCAATATTTGCTTTTGTTGTGATTCCTTTTGGCATCATTGTCGTGAAATTTTTGCCCATTCCTATGTCCAGAATGGTATTCCCTAGGTTGTCTTTCAGGATTTTTATAGTTTTGGGTTTTACATTTAAGTCTTTAATCCATGTTGGGTTGATTTTTATATACGGTGTAAGGAAGGGGTCCAGTTTCAATTATCAGCATATGGCTAGCCAGCTATCTCAGCACCATTTATTGAACGTGGTGTCCTTTCCCCACTGATTGTTTTTGTCAGGTTTGTCAAAGATCAGATGGTTGTGGGTGTGCAGCCTTATTTTTGTGTTCTCTATTCTGTTCCACTGGTCTATGTGTCTGTTTTCGTACCAATAGTACCAGGCTCTTTTGGTTACTGTAGCCCTGTAACATAGTGTGAAGTCGGGTAGCGTGATGGCTCATATTGGCATCTACTGATTGTCTTTTTTCACTTAGGTTTTTTTGTTTTGTTTTGCTTGCGAGACGGAGTCTCGCTCTGCCACCAGGCTGGAATGCAGTGGCATGATCTTGGCTCACTGCAACCTCTGACTCCCTGGTTCAAGCAATTCTCCTGCCTCAGCCTCCCAAGTAGCTGGGATTACAGGCATGCGCCACCACGCCAAGCTAATTTTTGTATTTTTAGTAGAGATGGGGTTTCACCATGTTAGCCAGGATGGTCTTGATCTCCTGACCTCGTGATCCGCCTGCCTCATCCTCCCAAAGTGCTGGGATTACAGGTGTAAGCCACTGCGCTCGGCCTTTTTTTCACTTAGTTTGAGACCTTCTTGGATATTGGCATGACAAGTGATTTTTAATTGAAGCCTAAACATTTATTTATTGTTATGCAACTCCAGATCTTATTTAAACCTTCTATTTTAGCTGGCTTTCTCTGACACCACTCTGCTAGGGGCAAAATGGGGCATCACCTCATTACTGCCCAGTGCAGATAGACATCCAAGTTGCCTACTGACATCTGAGAGAAGACTGCTCTTTACCAATGGGTGGGAATAAAAGTCCAGGGTTCAGGCTAGGCACGGTGACTCAAGTCTGTAATCCTAGCACTTTCGGAGGCTGAGGCGGGCAGGTCACCTGAGGTCAGGAGTTCAAGACCAGCCTGGTCAATATGGTGAAACCTCATCTCTACTAAAAATACAAAAATTAGCCAGGCAAGGTGCCATACATCTGTAATTCCAGCTACTCAGGAGGCTGAGGCAGGAGAATCACTTGAACCCAGGAGGTAGAGGTTGCAGTGAGCCAAGATCATACCACTGCACTCCAGCCAACAGAGCAAGGCTCCGTCTCAAAAAAAAAAAAAAAACAAAAAACAAGTCCAGGGTCTCCCTGTTGTCTCCACTGACCTCAAAGGGCAGGAAGAGGCTCATTACTGGCAATCTGGGATAAAATTCCAGTTCCCTACTTTGTTTTCTCTGATGCCACCCTGGTGGGATTGAGATACCTTGTTAGGGTCTCATAAGAATGGAAGTGTAGGTTCCCACTTAGCCTTTGCTTCTTGTAGTTGGGGTTGGGGACCATAGTTTTTTCTGTGGTGTTTGGCTGGAGTAGATTGTTATTGTCTAAAAGTTTTCCATCTGGGTAGGCTGCCCCTTTCCTGGTCCTTTGATTAGAGAAAGCAGGCTTTGTTGGGGATGTTGTAGTCTAGGCCTGCTGGCACTTGTGTTAATGGATTCTTCAGTTCCAAGTCCTCTTGGTACCTTTTAGATGATTGTTTTATATGTTAATATAATGCCTAGGTTTTTTAGTTGTAACATTTTAGCAGGAATGTGTGCCCCTCCAAATCTCATGTTGAAATGTGATCCCCAGTGTTGGAGGTGGGGCTTAGCTGGAGGTGTTTAGGTTATGGAGGCAGATCCCTCATGAAAGCTTGGTGTCCTCCTCACAATAATGAGTTCTCACTCTATTATTTGACATGGCAACTATTAGTTGACATGAAAGCTAGTTACTTATTTATTATTTATTTATTATTATTATTATTTATCGAGATGGGGTCTTGCTCTGTTGCCCAGGCTGGAGTGCAGTGGCTGATCTCAGCTCACTGCAACCTCCACCTCCTGGGTTCAAGTGATTCTCCCACCTTAATCTCCTGAGTAGCTGGGACTATAGGTGGATGACACCACATCCTGCTAATTTTTGTACTTCTAGTAGAGATGGCTTTCACCATGTTGGCCGGGCTGATCTCGAATTCCTGACCTCAAGTGATCCGCCAGCCTCAGCCTCCCAAAGTGCTGGGATTACAGGGGTGAGCCATGGCTCCCAGCCGAGAGCTGGTTGTTTAAAATAGCACGCATCTCGCTTGTTCCTTCTCTCACCATGTGATACATCCACTCCCTCTTTATCTCCTCCAATGAGTAAAAGCTTCCTGAGGCCTCACTAGAAGCACACGCTGGCACCAGGCTTCTTGTACAGCCTGCAGAACTGTGCGCCAAATAAACCTTTTTTCTTTATAAATTACCCAGCCTCAGGTACTCCTTTATAGCGACACAAAATGGACTAATACAAGGAAGAACAAGAAAAGTATGTCTATTATATATTGTTGGAAGCATAATTCTACAGCAGACTTTTAGAGAAAGCTAATAGTCTCTCCAACACCAAGAAACTACATGAGGTGCAGACAGAAAAGAGGAGCAAGGACTGTCCAGGAGACTCCCATGTCAAGGGGAAAGAGGAAGAGGAACTAGCAGGAAGATTGAGACGGTACAGTTAGTGAGATAGGAGGAAAAGCAAAAGAATGCAAGATACATAGTAAATGACTTTTTAAAGAATAGTTTCAGTGGGACAGAATTCTAACTAGAAGAGATTTAAGAAATAACCAGAACAAAGAGAAAGAAATGAGTTACCAAAGATTATATATTATGTGATTCCATTTACATGAAATGTCCAGAATGGACCAACCTTTTTTCTTTCTTTTTTTTTTTTGACATGTAGTCTCACTTTGTTGCCTAGGCTGGAGTGCAGTGGTGCGATCTTGGCTCACCACAACCTCCACCTCCCGGGTTCAAGCAATTCTCCTGCCTCAGCCTCCCAAGTAACTGGGACTACAGGTGCGCGCCACCATGCCCAGCTAAGTTTTGCATTATTAGTAGAGACAGGGTTTCACTATGTTGGCCAGGCTGATCTTGAACTCCTGACCTCGTGATCCATCCACCTCGGCCTCCCAAAGTGCTGAGATTACAGGCGTGAGCCACTGCACCCGGCCTCAGAATGGGCCAACCTGTAGAGGTAGAATTAGTGGTTACTTAGGGCTGGGATTGGGCAGATGAGTTGGAGTGGGGAGAGGGGTTGTTGAGGAAATAGAGATGGAAAGTGACTACTAATGGACACAGGGTTTCTTTATGGGGTGATGAAAATATTCTAAAGTTAGATTGTAGTGATAGTTGCACAACTCTGAGATATTATTTTACAACATTGAATTTTACACTCTAAGTAGGTGAATTGTATGGTATGTGAATTATATTTTAATACAATTATGAAGGAAAGAAGGAAGGGACATATTGGGGAAAATGTGGAATTTTTATGCAGGGCTAATCTGTCTTACATACAGAGTGCTAACAATCCAATAGAAAAAAAATGGGTAAAAAACAGAAACAGAAAAATATATGACAAGATGCTTAATTCACAATAATAAAACTATAAACTAAATTATATTGAAATAATATGCATTTCCTCTGACTGACAAAATGCCAAAGTTTGGCAGCACTTAGCAGACTTTAGGATATCAGGCACTCTCATACATTGTTAGTAAGGGTATAAATTGGAACAATCCTATGGAGAGAAATGCAGCAGTATTTATCAAAATTACAAACGCAGGCTGGGCACGGTGGCTCACACCTGTAATCCCAACACTTTGCGAGGCTGAGGCAGGCAGGTCACTTGAGGTCAGGAGTTTGAGACCAGCCTGGCCAACATGGTGAAACTCCATCTCTACTAAAAATACAAAATCAGCAGGGTGTGGTGGCAGGTGCCTGTAATCCTAGCTACTTGGGAGGCAGAGGTTGCAGTGAGCCAAGATCACGCCACTGCAGTCCAGCCTGGGCGACACAGTGAGACTCCATCAAAAAAAAAAAGAAAATAGTCCAGCATATTTTTAGGCTGATGGAGGATGATACAGACATTTAGATTATTTCCGCCTTTTACTGTATTACAGTGCCTTTTAAATACCGCTGTTATATCTCTTTATCTGTTTGTATGTTTCTTTTTCCATTAGATAAAAAAAATTCCTTGGAAGCAAAGGCCATCACTCCTCATCTCTGTATCTCCTGCTGCTAGCCTAGTGCTGACATAAAGCAGTGTTCAGCATATATTTGTTCAAGGATGTTGTTGAGGGCTCTCCCCAAGACTTGTCCACCATTTGAATGAATCCCGAACACCTCAGCACCAACTTCAGGATTCCGTCCTGCAGCAAGGTTCACTTGTGTTGGGATTCTCAGGAAAAACTCCCAGAAGCAGCATGACTGAAACCAGGCAGATGGCACTGCTCAAAGTGAGAACCACCTGAGCAAAGTCAGAGATGCTGGCATAATGACGATGATGAGGATGGTGGTGGTGGTGATGATGAGGATAGTTAACATTTATTGAGAGTCTACTATGTACCAAGAACTGTTTAACTTTTATCATGTATTAGTTAATTCCCGACAAGAAGTCTATGAATAAGGTATCATCTTCATCTTACAGATGGGGAAACTAAGACAGGAATAAGTTGCCCAACATCACATAACTACGAAGAAATACAAATACATGAGACCAAAAGAATGTATATAGTGCCTTGATACAGAGACTTGATCTCACACAAAAAAATAGGTTTACTCTTGCACTTTTTCTGACCTCCCCTCTTCTTCCTATCTACCAAGTCTTTAATAAATATATGCCAGATTTTGTTTTCTGCAACTTTGCAAAAATATTCCTTCGTCCCTGACCCCAAGGGGTGAGAAATCTATTGTAATTCTTGCTACTAGATATAGCTGCAGACATAATGCCAAGAAATTTTCCTAGATTCAGTTCTTTGATTTAACTTCCTTTCCCAAACACAGCTTGGCATGTTCAAAATTAGTTTCTTCCTTACCAGTAGGAATTGTCCTTGAAATTTAGTTTTTTTGTGTCTAAAATGACCTTTTTTTTCTTCCTGTTTCCTTGATTTGGGCCAGAAAGGAGACAGCTTACTAAAATGCATGAACTTACTTCCTCCCATACTACTCTTAGTTTCTGTATTTCTACCTCCCTTTGGAAAATATTCCTGTTCCCCGAAACACTTGAAAGAAAAACTCATATAATTACCAGTGAGTTAGCAGTAAATTTACCTATACTGATTGCTCTTAGGATTACTCTATTTTTATTTTTTGAGACAGGGTCTAGCTGTGTGGCCCAGGCTGGAGTGTAGTGGTGTGATCATGACTCACTGCAGTCTCAACCTCCTGGGCTCACACGATCCTCCCACCTCAGCCTTTCCAGAAGCTGGGACCCAAGCAGCTGAGGCGATAAGTGAGCACCATCATGCCTGGCTAATTTAAAAAAAAAAATTTTCTGCAGAGACAAGGTCTCACTATGTTGCCTAGACTGGTCTTGAACTCCTGGCCTCAAGCAATCCTCCCACATCAGCCTCCCAAAGTGCTGGGATTACAGGCATGAGCCACGGTAACCGGCATGGGATCACTAATTTAATGCTATTGAATACAGAGAGGTAATTCTGTTTAGTCAGTATCTTCGTGGCTGAAAGACTCCGCCTTCAGGCCCTGTTACAGGCTGAACTGTGTCCCCCTAAAAATGCATATGGTGAAGTCCTAACCCTCAGAACCTCAGAATGTGACTGTATTTGGAGATAGGGTTTTTAAAGAAGTAATTAAGTTAAAATGAGGTCATCAGGGTGGGCGCTAATCCAATGACTGGTGTCCTTATAAGAAGAGATTAGGACAGACACAGAGGAAAGACACAGAGAGCAGATGGCAGCCTATAAACCAAGGGGAGAACCTCAGAAGAAAGCAATCCTGCTGACATCTTGATCTCAGACTTCTGGCCTCCAGAATTGTAAGAAAATTAATTTCTGGCCGGGCGAGGGGGCTCATGTCTGTAATCCCAGCACTTTGGGAGGCCAAGGGGGTGCAGATCACTTGAGGTCAGGAGTTCAAGAGCAGCCTGGCCAACATGGTGAAGGTGAAACCCCGTCTCCACTAAAAAAATACAAAAATTAGGTGGGCATGGTGGCACCTGCCTGTAGTCCCAGCTACTTGGGATGCTGAAGCAGGAGAATTGCTTAAGCCCAGGAGGCAGAGGATGCAGTGAGCCGAGACTGTGCCAATGCATTCCAGTCTGGGTGACAGAGTGAGACTCTATCTCAAAAATAAATAAATAAATTTCTGTTGGTTAACCCACCCAGTCTGTGGTATGTTGTTATGGCAACCCTTGCACACTAATACAGGCCCTTACTCAGAGCCCACCTTTCTCAACGTGTCAACACTGAGCTTTCAAATCTATATACCCGGGGGGACACGGTGGCTCACCCCTGTAATCCCAGCACTTTGGGAGGCCAAGGCGGGCAGATCACCTGAGGTCGGGAGTTCAAGACTAACCTGACCAACACGGCGAAAACCCATCTCTACTAAATATACAAAAATTAGCCAGGCGCGGTGGTGGGTGCCTATAATCCCAGCTACTCAGGAGGCTGAGACATAAGAATAGCTTCAACCCGGGAGGCGGAGGTTGCAGTGAGCCGAGACCGTACCATTGCACTCCAGCCTGGGCAACAGAGTGAGACTCCATCTCAAAAAACAAAACAAAACAAATCAAATCTATATACCCAAGAGTCTACTGAACATCTCCACTTATCACATCAACACTTCACATTCAGTGTGTCCAAAGCAACACTCTCATCGCTCTCTGCATGCCTCTCTTCCTTATGTCACTGACAGCACCCCCATAACAAGCCAGAAATCCAGTTGTCATTCTGAATTTTGCATTCTCCCTCCATTCCTACTTCCTATTAGTTAAAAAGTTCTATCCAGACCACCTCTTAAATCTTTACTTCTTAGTTTGTTTTTTACTTTCAAAAAGTTCAGATCCAAAGAAAAGCTGAAAGAATAATACAATGAACAGCTTATAACCTTCACAAAATTCACAATTCATTAACGTTTTTTCTATTTGCTTTTTTTTTTTTTTTTTTTTTTTTTTTGAGAGGAAGTTTTGCTCTTGTTGCCCAGGTTGCAGTGCAATGGCGTGATCTCAGCTCACTCCAACCTCTGCCTCCTGGGTTCAAACACTTCTCCTGCCTCAGTCTCCCCATTATCTGGGATTACAGGCATGCGCCACCATGCCAGGCTAATTTTGTATTTTTAGTAGAGACAGGGTTTCTCCATGTTGGTCAGGCTGGTCTCCAACTCGACCTCAGGTGATCCGCCTCCCTTGGCTATAATCCCAAAGTGCTGGGATTATAGGTGTGAGCCACCACGCCCAGCCCACTATTTGCTTTCACATTCTCTTTCCGCATATACTTTTTCTGTGGAAACATCTGAAAATAAATCACAGACCAGCCGCAGTGGCTCACATCTGTAATCTCAGCATTTGGGGAGGCTGAGGCAGGAGGATCACCTTAGGTCGGGAGTTCAAGACCAGCCTGACCAACATGGAAAAACCGCATCTCTACTAAAAATACAAAATTAGCCAGACGTGGTGGTGTGCACCTGTAATCCCAGCTACTGGGGAGGCTGAGGCAGGAGAATTGCTTGAACCCAGGAGGCAGAGGTTGCAGCGAGCCAAGATCGTGCCATTGCACTCCAGTCTGGGAAACAAGAGCGAAACTCTGTCTCAAAAAAAAAAAAAAAAAGTTAAAAAAAGAAAGAAGATAAATCATGGCTGGGCTCAGCAGCTTATGCCTGTAATCCCAGCACTTTGGGAGGCCAAGGCAGGCAGATCACCTTAGGTCAGGAGTTCAAGACCAGCCTGGCCAACATGTTGAAACCCCGCCTCCACTAAAAATACAAAAAAATTAGCCAGAAGTGGTGGTGTACACCTGTAATCCTAGCTACTTGGGAGGCTGAGGTGGGAGAATTGCTTCAACCTGGGAGGTGGAGGTTGCAGTGAGCCAAGGTTGTGCCACTGCACTCCAGCCTGCATGACAGAGCAAGACTCCATCCCAAAGAAAAGAAATCACAAACATCATGGTATTTCTCCTATAAATACTTCAGCATGCATCTCCTAAGAATAAGCCTTCTCTGCTATATGTCTTCAATAGCGATGTTGCAATGGAAGTTCTAGCCAGAACCACTAGGCAAGACAAATAAATAAAGATAAAGGGCATACTAATTGAAAAGGAACAAGTAAAATTATCTTTATTTTCAGATGACATGATCCTATATGTAGGAAATTCCAAAGAACCCATAAGAAAACTATTAGAGCTAATAAATTTAGCAAAGTTTTAGAGTTACAATCAACATGCTAAAATCAGTTATTTCTATATACCAGCGACAAACAATCTGAAAAGGAAATTAAGAAAACACTTTCACTTACAATGGAATGCAAAATAATAAAATACCTAGGAATAATATTAACGAGGTGAAAAACTTGCACACTGAAAACCGAAACATTGCTGAAAGAAAGCAAAGACCTAAATACAGTCATGCATTACCTAATGCAGGAATACATATTCTGAGAAATGCATTGTTACATGATTTCATCATTGTGTTGGTATCACAGAGTGTACTCATACAAACCTAAATAGCATATAACCTACTACACACCTGGGGTCTACAAACCTGTACAGTAGGTTACTATGCTGAATATTGCAGGCAATCGTAACACAATGGTATTTTTATATCTAAACATAGAAAAACTACAGTTTTAAAAATGGTATAAAAGATTTAAAATAGTACAACTGTAGAAGGCATTTACCATTTGTGGCACCAGAAGTTGCTACAAGTGAGTGGTGAGCCAGTGAGTGAGTGGTGAATGAATGTGAAGGCCTAGAACATTATACTACTGTACACTTTATAAACAGTGTATCCCTAAACTCCACTAAATTTATAAAAAATATTTTATTTCAGTAACAAATTAACCTTAGCTTATTCTAACTTTTTAACTTTATTAATCTTTAATTTTAAAAAACTTTTTGACTCTTTTGTAATAACAATTGTAATAACAATTAGCTTAAGACATACATATTTCTACAGCTATACAAAAATATTTTTTCTTTGTATCTTAATCCTACAGACTTCATTATTTAAAAAAATTTTTAAAAACATTTTTGTCAAAAACTAAGACACACACATTAATCTAGGCCTAGATGGGGTCACGATCATCAAGGTGTCACTAGGTGATGGGAATTTTCCAGTTCCCTATGTTATGGGACCAATGCTGTATGTGTGGTCTGTAATTGACTAAAACTTTGTTATGCAGCGCATAACTAAATGAGAAGACATCTTGTGTTGATGAGTTGGAAGAATTAATATTATAAAGATGGCAGTACTCCATAAATTGAGCTACAGATTAAATGCAATCCCCATTAAAATTCCAAAGGCATGTTTTGCATAAATTAACAAGCTGATCCTAAAATTCATGTGGAATTGAAAGGGATCCTTAAGAACTAAATCCATCTTGAAAAAAAACAAAGTTGGAGTACTCCTACTTTCTTATTGTGATGCCTGCTACAAAGCTACAGCACTGGCACATGGACCAAGGAAACAGAAGTGAGAGTCCAGAAATAAACCTATAAATCTATGGCAATTAATTTTCAACAAGAGTGTCAAGACCATTCGATGAGGGAAGAACAGTCTCTTCAACAAATAGTGCTGGAACAACTGGATATCTATCTGCAAAATAATTAAGCTGGAGTCCCAACCTCATACCATTATTTAAAAATAAACTCAAAATGGATCAATAACTTAAATATAAGAACTAAGAACATAAAATAGGGTAAGTCTTTAAGATTAGATTTTAAAACATAGGGGTAAACTTTATGACACTGGATTTGGCAATGTATTTTTATTTTTATTTATTTATTTATTTTTTTGAGACAGAGTTTCGCTCTGTCACCCAGGCTAGAGTGCAGTGGCGCGATCTCAACTCACTGCAAGCTGTGCCTCCCGGGTTCACGCCATTCTCCTGCCTCAGCCTCCCGAGTAGCTGGGACTACAGGCACCCGCCACCACATCCAGCTAATTTTTTGTATTTTTAGTAGAGGCGGGGTTTCACCGTGTTAGCCAGGATGGTCTCGATCTCCTGACCTCGTGATCCACCCGCCTCAGCCTCCCAAAGTGCTGGGATTACAGGCGTGAGCCACTGCACCCGGCTGCAATGTATTTTTAAATGAAACCAAAAGCATGATCTACAACAATTTTTAGATTATATAAATTGGGCTTCAAAATTAAAAACTTTAACATTATTAAGAAACTGAAAAGGCTACAGAATAGGAGAAAATATTTGCATATCACCTATCTAGAAAGAGTTTAGTGTCCTGAATATATATTTAAAAAAACTCCTACAACTCATTAACAATGAGACAAACAACCTGATTTTAAAATGGACAAATGCTTTGGGAGTTTGAGGCAGGAGGATCACTTGAGGCCAGGAGTTTAACACCAGCCTGGGCAACATATGGAGACCTTATCTCTATTAGCCAGAGTCATGATGGGTGTGCTGAAGACCACTGGCCTTGTGGGATTGGCTGTATGCGAGAGTCCACAAGAGAGGCTAAGAAAATTGTACACGAAGATTTTTTATGTTCTTGAGCAAATCCCTAAAAATGCAGCATACAGAAAGTATACAGAACAGATTACAAATGAGAAGTTGGCTATGGTTAAAGCGGAACCAGATGTTAAAAAATCAGAAGAACAGCCGGGCGCAGTGGCTCACTACTGTAATCCCAGCACATTGGGAGGCTGAAGCAGGCAGATCAGCCTGACCAACATGCTAAAACCCTGCCTCTACTAAAAATAGAAAACTTAGCCGGGCATGGTGGTGCAGGCGTGTAGTCCCAGCTACTTGGGAGGCTGAGGCAGGAGAATCACTTAAACCCGGGAGGTAGAGGTTGCAGTGAGCCAAGATCATGCTACTGCACTTCAGCCTGGGCAACAGAGTGAGACTCTGTCTCAAAAATAAATAATTAAATAAATAAAAATTTTTAAAAATCAGAAGACCAACTTCAAGGTGGTCAAATAGAAGAGGTGATTCTGCAGGCTGAAAATGAACTAAGTCTGGCCAGAAAAATGATGCAATGGAAACGATGGGAGAGACTCCTGCCAATCAGTAGAAATGGCCAATATAATTATTAAATGACTTTGGAAGGTTGATGGGAAACTGATGTAATTAAATATTCTGTTATATTAAAAGTGTGAGCCAGGCACAGTGGCTCACACTTGTAATCCCAGCACTTCAGGAGGACGAGACGAGTGGATCACCTGAGGTCGGGAGTTCGAAACCAGCCTGACCAACATGGAAAAACCCCATCTTTACTAAAAATACAAAAATTAGCCGGGCGTGTTGGTGCATGCCTGTAATCCCAGCTACTCGGAGGCTGAGGCAGAACAAATTGCTTGAACCTGGGAGGCAGAGGTTGAGGTGAGCTGAGATAGCGCCATTGCACTCCAGCCTGGGCAACAAGAGCGAAACTCAGTCTCAGAAAAAAAAGAAAAAAAGTGTGTGGACCTGGTGTAGTGGCTGATACCTGTAATCCCAGCATCTTGGGAGGCCAAGGCAGGAGGATCATTTGAGGTCAGGAGTTTGAGACCATCCTGGCCAACATGGTGAAACCCCATCTCTACTAAAAATACAAAATTTAGCCGGGCATGGTGGCACACACCTGTAATCCCAGCAGCTACTCAGGCTGAAGTGGGAGAATCGCTTGAACCTGGGAAGCAGAGGTTGCAGTGAGCCGACATTGTGCCACTGCACTCCAGCCTGGGCAACACAGGAAGACTCCGTCTCAAAAAAAAAAAAAAAAAAAAGGCAAAGAACCCTTGTGTACTGTTGGTGGGATTGTAAATTGGTACAGTCACATGTAAAAGAGTATAGAGGTTCCTCAAAAAATTAAAAATAGAACTACTACATGATCCAGCAGTCCCACTTCTGGATATCCCAAATAATTGAAAACAGGGTCTGTCTCTAAGATATATTTGCACACCTATGTTCATATCAGCATTATTTACAGTAGCCAAGAGGTGGAAACAACCAAAATGTCCAATGACAGATGAACGGTTAAACAAAATGTAGTATCTACATGCAACAGAGTATTATTCAGCCTTAAAAGCGAAGGAAATCCTGTCACATGCTATAACACGGATGAACCTTGAGACCATTATGTTAAATGACATAAGCCAGTCACAAAAAGACAACTACCGTTTGATTCCATTTATATGAGATACTTAGTCAAAATCATAGAGACAGAAAGTAGAATGGTTACCAAAAGCTGTGGGTAGGGGGAAAGGAGTTACTTAATGAGTATGAAGTTCCCGTTTTGCAAGATGAAAAAGTTCTGGAGATCTATTTTACAACAATGTTAATATATTTAACATTACTGAAGTGTACACTTCAAAATGGTGTCAGGGTTTGAAGACAGGGTGTCATTATGTTTGCCCGGGCTGATCTCAAACTCCTGGCCTCAGGAGATCCTCCCATCTCAGCGTCCTAAAGCATTTGGATTACCAGTGTGAGCCACTGAGTTTGGCCACCCTAAAATATTTTTAAAGGGAAAAACAAACAAAAAAACCTAGCCCGTGGTTCTAGACTTTGTCTTTGCCTCACATTAATTTACTCCCACTACTTCAATAAAAATAATTAGGGCGAAAAAAACAGGGAGAGTTAAGAGCTTATACAGACATTTCTCTAAAGAAGATATACAAATGGCCAACAAACACATTAAAACATGCTCAACATCATTAGTCATTAGGGAAATGCAAATCGAAACCACTATGAGTCGCAGCTACTCCAGAGGCTGAGGCAGGAGGATGCTGCAGGCCAAGAGTTCCAGACCAACAGGATCTCGCTTTGACCCTGTCTCTACAATACATTTTTTAAAAATTAAAAAAAAAAAAAAAAAAGTGTTGGCCATGATTTTGATAAACTGCGGCCCTCATACATTGCTGGTGGGAATGTAAAATGGTCCAGCTGCTGTGAAATAGTTTCCGTTTCTCCCTGAGAATAAAATTACTGTATGACCCAGCAATTTCACTCTTAGGTATATACCTAAAATAACTGAAAACAAGTACTCATACATAGAAGAACTATTTACAATAGTTAAAAGGTAGAAACAACCCATATGTCTATTAATGGATGAATGGATAAACAAATTGCAGTCTATACCTACACTAGCATATTGAGCCATAAAAGGGATGACATACTGATACATGCTACGACTCAAAAGATTAGTAAGACAGACACAAACGGTCAATATTGTATGATTCCATTTTTGTGAAATAGGCACATCCACTGAGACAGGACACAGATTGGTGGTTGCCAGGGCCTGGTGGAAATGGGGAAGGGGGAGCAACCGCTTAACGGGGCACAGCGTTTTCTTTTAGGATGATGAAAATGTTTTGGAACTGTATCGATAGAGAGGCTGGTTGTACAGCATTGTGAATGTACTAAATGCCACTGAATTGTTCACTTTAAAAATGACTGGTTGTGTCAATTTCACCTTAACAAAAAAATTACATACAGTACTCAGATTTTAAAAAGCATCATTTCACCAAGATTCCACGAATTAATGTGAGATGATCAAAGCGGATTCAGTAGAGTCGTTCAACTTCGAACGTGAAACAGTCCTAAACTCAAACCTGTGTGACACTAAAGTGGGAAGATGGTATGTGATAATTTTAGAAAGTAAACATTATTCTTGTTTACTTGATTTGGAACTCGAACTTTTATTATTTTGAGGCGGAGTCTCCCTCTGTCGCCTAGGCTGCAGTGCAGTGGTGCGATATGGGCTCACTGCAACCTCCGCCTCTCGGGCTCAAGCGATTGTCGTGCCTCAGCCTCCCTAGTAGCTGGAACTACAGTCGCCCCCCCCCACCACGCGCGGCTAATTTATATATTTTTATTAGAGACGGAGTTTCGCCATGTTGGCCAGGCTGGTCTCGAACTCCTGACCTAAAATAATCCGCCCGCCTCAGCCTCCCAAAATGTTGGGATTACAGGCGTGAGCCACCCAGCTCCAAAACCCAGGGAGCGTGGAAAAGACAAGACAGGGAAGGGGCTAACCCTCAGAATTACACGCGGGCTCGCCTTACCAGACCACCACTGCTGGCATAACCTCACACCCACTGGCAACCAACTTCACCTCCCAGACCCTGATTCAACTCAACCCCGGAAGTGCCGCCCACCCGTGCTTACTTCCGCTGTCCCGTACTTCTGCTCATCTCGCGAGAACTGAAAGCGCCTATGAGACTTGCGCTAAGCGGAAGTTGGTCCTCTTTTCCGTGGCGCCTCGGAGGCGTTCAGCTGCTTCAACATGAAGGTAGGTGGTGGTGGCGAGTGTTAGACTGGTTTGGGGAACGTGAATCGAGTCCCAGAACGCGGCATTGCCTCATTTCCAGCACTGCAAGATCCTGGCTTTAGGTGGAGAAGGGTCTCAAGTAGGAGAAGGCTCGCTTTTCTGGGGCATGGAGCTTTTTGGCCGAGCGGATGGCAGGCGATTGCGGCTGGAGCCGCGGCGGGCCGGGAGCGCCATGGTGGCGTCCCGGCGTGTTGCCCAGTTTGCGGCAGGCCTGTGGTGCGGCTCTTGACCCCGGCTTTCTTGCTTCGGGAGGGTGAACAGCTGCGGAGCGCCCTCGCCCCCAGAGTCATTCTGCGGGGCTTGAGGGGAACACGTCCTCCTGAGTGCGGCGCTTCTTGACTGCTACTGTGCTTTCACGTGCTTTTAGTGAGTACGGTCGGCATCTCATATTTCCTGCTTGTGTGGAGGCAACATGAAAGGCTTTTTGCAGTGGAATTAACTTTGTGGATGGCTCTACAATTACCTGTGTAGGTAGTTTCGTAAACTATTTCCCTCCCTTTTAATCCTTAGCTGAACATCTCCTTCCCAGCCACTGGCTGCCAGAAACTCATTGAAGTGGACGATGAACGCAAACTTCGTACTTTTTATGAGAAGCGTATGGCCACAGAAGTTGCTGCTGACGCTCTGGGTGAAGAATGGAAGGTAAAAGTTAACAATCAAATTGTTGCAGCTATTGAAGTCAGACGGTAAACGCCATTGGTAATTGGTATTTGGAATGGGGTTCAGACTGCGGGTTCTGGCTTCTGACCTTTGGTAAGTTGCTTCCGAATGCCACTTTATGAAGTTGAGCTGTTACCTTGGAGGGGAGACATAGAGTAAGCCGTAAAATATACGTAAAGTTTACATCAACGTAATTCTTGCCATGCATCATGCATTCGGCAGATGTCACATAGCTGTCCTCATAATCTCCAAAGTGCGAAGACGCATTGTATCTGATTTGTTTGTTGCTCTTTGATATTTTATCTTCCTAGTGCTGTTATTTCTAATAAAACATCGGTTAGAAATGCGACTTGAATGAAAGACATCTGATAATTGAACTTGATAAGTTGGGAATGTAGACAAAACTTACTGATCAGAGAAAACGTGCTTAAGTTTTAAGTTTAAATTGGTTTTCATAATGAATTATACTTTCTCATATAGGTGTGGTTCACAGAGGTCACAATCCTGTATTGTATAATTTTGGAATAGAAATAGTAAATGTGTCATTCATTGTATGCTCTTGCAGGGTTATGTGGTCCGAATCAGTGGTGGGAACGACAAACAAGGTTTCCCCATGAAGCAGGGTGTCTTGACCCATGGCCGTGTCCGCCTGCTACTGAGTAAGGGGCATTCCTGTTACAGACCAAGGAGAACGGGAGAAAGAAAGAGAAAATCAGTTCGTGGTTGCATTGTGGATGCCAATCTGAGCGTTCTCAACTTGGTTATTGTAAAAAAAGGTGAGGGTTACTTGTGTTCAATTTTCATTGAAATTGATGTAAAGCCAGTTGTCCAAATGCTTATTCATTTGCAGTATCCAATGGATTTGTTTCTTTACCATCAATTCAACATTAAATATTCTGATTTAGGATTCTTAAGGAAGTTGTTGAATTAAAATCTTTTCAATTGTGTCTTCTAAGGAGAGAAGGATATTCCTGGACTGACTGATACTACAGTTCCTCGCCGCCTGGGCCCCAAAAGAGCTAGCAGAATCCGCAAACTTTTCAATCTCTCTAAAGAAGATGACGTCCGCCAGTATGTTGTAAGAAAGCCCTTAAACAAAGAAGGTAGGAGGGATTATGCAATTAGGGCTTGCTTAATTTTGGTGATTTGTCAATATCATTTTGTGTGCATATGAGAAGATAAAAATGTGCCTTTGGAGCCTTAGCATTCTTCACCTGGAGTCTGAATTTTTACAAAAAATATGTGGGGGTGGCCAGCATACCCACTTGGTATTAATCCTTGCTTATTATATCCAGTGCCTTGTAGAGTGCAGTAATTTCCTTGAAAATCTGCCTGTGAATCTTTGATGTATACATTTATCCAAAACTAACCTGACTTTAAGGTCATTGCTATCTGGTTTAGGAGTCACATGCTTGAGAATTCTGGAACTATTATCTCACCACCACACACTTTGTAATTTTACATCAGATGTTCTAAATTATTACTGTTAATATTTTTTAAGAGATGAGGTCACACTGTGTTGCCCACGCTGGTCTAGAACCCTTGAACTCAAGTGATCCTCCCACCTTGGCCTCCCAAAGTGCTGGGATTACAGGCCACCACACCCAACCCTAAATTATTTTTTGGCTTACTAAAGAAGTTGCTTTAAACTTTTGTTTCATCTGTAGGATATGGATAACAATTGTTAAGAGTTGTAAGAATTAGAAGTTAGAGACCTTAGAATACTAGGAAGTGGGAGTTAGGGATTTTGGAGCTTTACCTTTTAAGAACTTGTGTCAATATATTAGACAACATACCAGTGAGGACCTCAAATGACAGTATTTCTGTAGTGAAATTTGGGAATGTTTATGTTAAATAGAATAAACAGCATGTCAGTCAAGGTTGGGTTTTCCTGACAAAATCTGAAAGAATTTCTCTGGATTTTGTTTTTTCAGGACTGGTGTGACTTAACACCTGTACATGGCATATATAGTACATGTTTGTTAAGTCAGTAATTACAATTATTTGAGCACCAGGTACTGTTCAAGGTGCTGAGAATACAGTATAGACAAATTCCTACCCTAATGAAGCTGACATTGCAAAAAAAAAAAAAAGAAAAGCAATTGACAAATAGGTGGCAGTTGCCGATAATCACAGCCCTGGAAATAATCAGAATAATAAAAGCGTGGTGTGGTTGATGGGTATTTTTAGATGGTTCCTGTGTTTATAGTAGGAGTCTGAAATATTAGCAGAACCTGAACATCTGAGCATTTAGCCTAAGGCAATTAAACTCCCACGAGTGTTCATGAAACAGCCTGTGCTCCAATGCAAATCTACAGTCTGAGCAGTTTTGGAGTACAGATCAGATTAATGAAGATACTTTAACAACATGTCACATAATCTGATGTTAATTGTTACGTTACCCCTGAATTGGCAGGAATTGTCAAGGGAAATAGAGATGCAAGCTTACATCAAACTTACACTTAAAAGTATGGCAGGATGATTATGTAAATACTATGTTAAGTGGTTTTCACAGACAAATTGACTATGCAGAGTTATATTTTAACATAATGCCACTGTATTTTAGTAAAACTGGAAGGTAGTAAAGGTTAGCTTGGTTATTTTTCAGCACTTGGTTTCCCTTATATTTTTATATTTAACCCATCTTCTAGATTTCTGTGGAGGAGCAAAAAGTATTTTAAAATACTTCTGATTTGATTTTAAAGGCCTCAATACAGGTTTTCATAGATGCTGTTGATGAAGCTTACGTTCATTTCTGATGTTTTTAAAGTAGATGTGGATTCTAACAAAACAGTTGAAATGATTGAGTCCTTTGAATTTTTAGGTAAGAAACCTAGGACCAAAGCACCCAAGATTCAGCGTCTTGTTACTCCACGTGTCCTGCAGCACAAACGGCGGCGTATTGCTCTGAAGAAGCAGCGTACTAAGAAAAACAAGGAAGAGGCTGCAGAATATGCTAAACTTTTGGCCAAAAGAATGAAGGTTAGTGTAAGATGATTTGAAGGGGTGGGAGGAGTTCGACCTGGCTTTGGATTTGCATCTTTACCCCAGAAAGGCCTTAACTATATGCTGTTTTTTGTTTTGTTTAGGAGGCTAAGGAGAAGCGCCAGGAACAAATTGCAAAGAGACGCAGACTTTCCTCTCTGCGAGCTTCTACTTCTAAGTCTGAATCCAGTCAGAAATAAGATTTTTTGAGTAACAAATAAATAAGATCAGACTCGGATCTCTGTTGACTTTTCATTGCTTGACAGAAAACTACATAAATGAAGAGAGGGAAAGTTGGTCATAGAAAATGGGGATATGTATATGGTAATCCAATGGTGGATATAATCAGACCTATTGTGTGGTAGTGGAAGACAAGGTCAATGTAAAGGGGTTCTTTTTGGGGGATGGGTAGCACAGGAAGGGATTCTGAGCATAAGACATCTGCCTCTTCAGAATGGCATTGAACTTAGGGGAAATGATGAGGACTATTAATCTTTTTCATATAGTTTATTTTGAGGAATATAGCTCTTTAAAACACTATACACAATTTAATACATGAAAATTGACTGTGTGAAGATGAACATGTCTTTTTTGAAGAAAAGGTAACTTTTAAGCCATAGTTTTAGTGGATACCATCTTAAAATGAAGTTTTTTAAACCATTTCAAATTTGCTTTAACAGAGTTTTTCAACTCCAGTGAATTGTTAGGCTGTTTCACACACTGAAAAGGAAATGACTAAAAACATTCTTGGATCAGTGAAAAATGCACAAAGCATGTATTTTTTTCTAATAGTTTCTATTCTAACTATCCTGACAGTATCAGGATCTTTACAAGAAGGCACATTAGGCTTTAAGGTTGAAGCAATGCAAGCTCTTTGTTGGAACTACTGTAATAGCTTTATAAAGCAGAGTACTAAATGTTAAATGTACATGTTAATCACCTAGGGGTCTGGTTAAGGCGCAGATAGAGGAGTGGGGACCCACATTTTCACATTACTAAAAAGCTCCCAGGTGTGAGGCCAGTAATGCCAGTCCCTGGATGCCTGCTACATGGTGTTAAAAAGCTACATAACATGAATCTTAGCTGGTGATTAGTAGTATGCAGAACTTAAAAGGCAAAGGGGATCGCCAGGTGGGGAGGCCAAGGCAGGTGGATCACCTGAGGTCAGGAGTTCAAGACCAGCCTGGCCAACATGGTGAAACCCCATCTCGACTAAAATAAAAGAAAATTAGCCACCGGCGCCTGTAATTCCAGCTACTTGAGAGGCTGAGGCAGGAGAATAACTTGAACCAGGGAGGTTGAGGTTTCGGTGAGCCAAGATCACGCTGTTGTACTCCAGTCTGGGCAACAGAGCAAGACTCCCTCAGAAAAAAAAAAGCAAAGAGAAATTTAGCATTTTACCTGAAGCTAAAACGACTGAAACAACCACAGAGAGGAACTTAAGAGCCACAAGGTGAGTCCGGTATACGGTCCAAAGTTTTGTATTAACCAGTTCTTGATTGACTGTGATGCACAAAACATGAGAACCGCCCTGCTTTCTGAAAATTGAGTGCAGCCACAAAATGAGGACAGTCTGTTTCTCCTTAAGACTTTTTTTTTTTCCTTTGAGACAGGGTTTCACTCCTATGCCCAGGCTGAAGAGCAGTGGTATGGCTCACTGCAGCCTTGACCTCTTGGGGACTACAGGTGTGCACTGTCGTACCTGGCTTGTTTTTGTGCTTTTTGTAGAGTTTTGCTATGTTGCCCATACTACTCCTGAACTCAAGTGATCTGCCTGCCTTGGCATGCCAAAGTGTTGGGATTACTACAGGCATGAGCCACCATACCCAGTTCTCCAGAGACAGATGCAAGTCATTCTGACATGTCATTACTATGCAGGTTGTGATCAACCTATACAATTCATTCGTTGGAAGAAAAAACAATTGCTATCAAACCCCAAACCAATGTAAGGTACTGCTAAGTAATCTGGACTAATTTTAAAGATTGCTTTTAGAAGTTGTCAGGATTAAAGTAGCATACAGTGCTACAAGTCATTCTGGGTACTTCTAAATCTTTCCATAGTAATGTTTTTTTCTTGTAAATTTTTAGTGGTACCCTATCTGCGGTGGGTATTGGAAAAAGCCTTTAAGAATTTACAACAAGAAATCAGTCCCAATATCTAAGTGGCAGCAGCAGGCTAAAGTTTTCAAGGTATGATTGCTAAAGTTATTAGAAAGTTTGTAATTTGATATAGCCATATATTCTTAAACATGTAAAGAGATCTTTACAGAATTTTTTTAATGGGAAGTGCTTCAGTAAGTGAAAATTTAGTTCAAGTTACGAAGACTCCAGTGAAGAAATGGAAAAAGCAAAAGTATTGGAATTCTAAAGATTACAGATTTCAGGAGGCTTAATGTAACAAAACACAACGAACTTAAGAATTTTTCATTTTATTCAAGCTCAATTTTTATATGCAAGGTAATTCAAAACTTCTGTTGGGTCAGTAAGTATTAAGTATTAAAACTAGTACCAAGTCTTGAGTTGCAAAAATATATACTCTGAGACAGTGCAAAAGATCCATTAAAGGTAATGAAAATTGTACATAATTTCTGACAAGTTGTTTAATTTAGCATTTTCACAATAAATTCACACTAGAATTCTGCATAGGTCAGATTAACCCTGAAATGTTGAAAGACTGGTACAATAACTACAATTTGTAAATGGTTACATCAGGTAGAAGGGAGTTAGGCTGTTACTGTACCATATGGAAGTAATTTTACTGTGTCAACTCATTTAGCCATCTGCATAATTACTGTAAACACTCACAAAACCACTGGCTTTTTAAACCATGCAGAGAGTTAAGGCAAACTTACTGTTCCTAAGGGATACTTTTAATAAAGGCATGATAAATGTCAAAGTGAGGCATGTGAGATCATGATTTTCTTAAACCTACTGACAACAAGCTTAATAAATTTACAGTTTTAAGACTTAATTGATTCAACCTAAAAAAACACAGTATTTACAAATGCACATTTTTACTCACAAGCATACAAATCTAAATATTATACAAGAATAAAACTTCTGTGTGCAGTGCAAGTTTATCCCACAGGTTTTAAAAAGTGATCAATACCAACAAGGTATGTGCCTGAACAAAGATTTTACGTTTAATGACATACACTTTAGCATTTTAAGCATGTTCCAATGAATTTCATAAATTATTAGGCAGCTGATTTAATTCCATTTTAACTGATGATTGATTCATTTGTTCCAATTTTAAAACTATTGCAAATTAAGATACGGGAAGAGGATGGAAGTCACTGGATAATCAGGATAAAATCCATTAAGCAAGATAATACATAATATGAAAAGTGTATTATGTTGGTGCAAAAATAGTAGTTGCCATTAATAGTGGCAAAAACTACAATTTTGCGCCAACCTAATGCATTAAAGTCAGGGAAGGCAGCTGTCATCAGATTTTCAGGTAATTTTAAGATTAATGACTACATACAAGTTCAGTAGTAGTCATTCATTTAATAATCAGAAAATTTCAGAAAATTGTATTGCAACATGCAATCTATTTTAATAAATATACACTTAGAATATGGCTGTATATACACATACCTGCACAGCCCTACACATATACACACTTACACAAATATGTTGCTTTTTGTTTTGTTTTGTTTTTTTTTTTTGGAGACAGTCTCACTCTGTCACCCAAGCTAGAGTTGCAGTGGCGTAATCTCCATTCACTGTAGCCTCTGCCTCCTGGGTTCAAGTGATTCTCCTGCCTCAGCCTCAGTAGCTGGGACCACAGTGGCGCGCCTAATTTTTGTATTTTTAGTAGAGACAGGGTCTCACCGTTTTGGCCAGGCTGGTCTCGAACTCCCGGCCTCAAGTGATCCACCCACCTTGCTCAGCCTCCCAAAGTGCTGGGATTATAGGCATGAGCCACCGTGCCTGGCCATGCTGCTTTTGTAATTGAGATATTTCATTTTGGAGGTTAGGCAAATTTAATTTGCCATTCCTCAAACTCAGTAACTTCAAATATAAACAATGCCTAGAATGAATATGGTTCCTCATTATTTCTATCAAACTACTACAAATACTGAGGAATCCCAAAGTAGTTTTCCACAGAGGCAGAAAAGCAGTTCAGGAGTTGAAAATCTTCAATGTTAATAAGCCCTGGGACATTTAAATGGCATTTCATATTTTGACATGATGCAGTATGAATCATAATTCATTAAATACTGTCCTCAAGAATTACTTCAATTCCATATTCACCAGTTCTTACGATTTGGGGAAAAAAACCCTTGAATGTTTCCAGATTAAATCTAATCTCCAAGCCTTGTGTGTCAAAATTCTAGTGAATCTCTATTTAAATGAGAGGCGCTCCAAAACACTTCCTGCACCACTCGACACTGGCACTTGGTGGAGCATCAATTTTCTGCAACTTTTCAAGAATCTCTGAAGACAGACTATTGTATGCAATTCCATATTCATTGTCAAATGCCTCTGAAAGAAATTTTCAAAAATGAAGTTGTAATTTGTTAAGAAAGACAACAGCCGTTCATTTCAAATTGGTATTGAGTCAAATTATATGTTTTTGAACTACATATTTAGAAGTAGAAATCTTTTAAATATTTTATACATACCAGCTACATTTTTTAAAATTACTTTTGAAAATAAAATATAAAATTTCCTTTCGTAATCTTTTATTAACCAACTTACCAATATCAATATTCTCTCTTCCTAGAGACACTAATGATAAGAAGAGGATTTCTCTGTATAAACTCCTATAAAACAAATATGTTTTAAAAGTTAATGGGCAAATAGCATTAAAATACAGATGCATTTTTTTTTTAATGGTGAAGACCTTAAGTTTTGTCATCTAGTTAACAGTAATACACCTATGTCAATGTCCTAGTTTTAATATTACGTTACAGTTAGTTATATGAGGTGTCACATTTGGAAGAAGCTGCATGAAGGCTACACTGAATTCTGTACTATTTTTGTAACTTCCTGCAAGTTTCTATTCCAAAGTAAAGTTAAAACATAGTTGATGGGCATAAAGCTTCACATTAGTAACAATTAAAAATGGCTTAACTTTATTTCAACAATACATTAACTGTTTTAACTCTAATTTCTAATTAAAATTTACAAAAGCAGAGTCTTCTCTCATCTTTTGTCACTTGACAAAGTAACAGATTAATTTCTAAGTAAGTTAGGGTTTTAAAACCCTTGACACAATGTAAAAGGTGGTGTGGTCTCTTTACTATTTCACCCAATAGCAAAGGACAGTTCACCTTTATTTGGCTTGTGAGCATTAAAATGTCACAAATGAAACACTAAAAGTGAGCTTTATGACTCAGTTGTTAAAGATGAGAGGAAAACTTAAGAAATGCACTGATGTACAAAGAAAAAAAAAGTAGGAGGTAATGCTGATTCTAGTGACACTTCACATCGCTTTCTTTAGAAGCTTCAGAAGCCATAATATGACATTTCTAATATTACGTCCCTGTCCTTAAACTACAGATGCTTGCAGCAAGCTACTCTTATTACAGACTGTGAAGGTCATCTCTACCTCAACTATTGAGAGTAAAAATGGATCCATCCATTTTCATTATCAATTCTTGCCCTGTCACTTCTGAGATTATCTTCAAAGATGCCATGACCTAAAAAACTTGAAGGGGACCGTGGAAACATTAGTAATGTTTGATATACGCAATTACACACACTTTTCTGAAGCTTCTACTGCAGAATTCACTTATGCTGAGGAGGGGATGAGTACTAATCTGAGCATATTAGCAGAGAATAGTGACAGGAACACAATAACTCCATATCCTTTGTAGTTCACTGCATGTATCCCTTTCCTAAATTGTTTCTACTCCTATTCCCATATTCTCTTATGTCCAACAAAAGAAAAGATGTGTGGGTATCACAGGCCCTGAATAAGTGGTACATAAGTTTATCAATGTTAATAAATATAATTATAGGTTTCCAGCAAACAGCAGTAATGTTTCCAAAAGAAAGTACATTTTAGATCAATGAATTATCTTCTTAAAATGTAATCTATTTCCACTCTTTTTTTTTTTTGAGACAGGGTTTTGCTCTGTCACCCAGGTGGCAGTGCAGTGGTGTGATCACAGCTGACTATAACCTTGACCTCCTGGGCTCAAGAAATCTTCCTGTCTTACCCTCTCAAGTAGCTGAGGTCACAGGCACATACCACCCCCGCCAAATTATTTTTTTACAGAGATGGGGTCTTGCTATGTTGCTCAGTCCAGTCTCAAAATCCTGAGCCCAAGCAATCCTCCTGCTTTGGCCACCCAAAGTGCTGGGGTTACAGGTGTGAGCCACCGTGCCAAGCCCCCAGACACTTTTATTGTGTGTGTGTGTTCAAGTAGGAATGCATATATCTGTGTAGCACTTTTTAGAACAATCAGATGGTTTGCAATGAGTATGTATTTCTTTGACAACTAGAGATATTTTTTAAAAGTAAGATAATTTTTAAAAAACATGAAATGATTGAGTGGTGGCAAGCAAAAAATACTGGATTATTACCTTTGTCTTTTCATGCCTGGCTTCATTTGCTGTGAAAGTAGGTTGATGGGTTTAAGAACATTATTATGCTGAATACTCTGCCTGATGGTTTCTACTAAAGTGCTTGTTGCTTGTTGTTCCTCTGACAGGAGAGATGATTTCTTTTCAGAATCTAACAATAAGAACACAGTTTTTTTTCAATTATTACTATTATTATCTTTTTTTTTTTTTTTTTTTTTTTTTTTTGAGACAACGTCTCACTCTGTTACCCAGGCTGGTACGCAGTGGTGTGACCATGGCTCACTGCAACCTTCATCTCCCGGGCTCAAGTGATCCTTCCACCTCAATCTCTCAAATAGCTGGGACTACAGGTGTATGCCACCAGCTAATTTTTGTATTTTTTGTAGAGACAGGGTCTCACCAGGTTGCCCAGGTTGGTCTCAAACTCCTGGGCTCACGCAATCTGCCTCCCAAAGTGCTGGGGTTACAGGCGTGAGCCACTGTGCCCAGTCCCAATTATTTAAAAAGTTTTTTTTCCAGAGTTGTGGCATTTTCTCCTTGCTTAACCAATATCACCTCCCCAATACTAGTAACATTATGTGGCAATGTGCCCAACTAAAAAATATTTTTCCTGCTCTCTTCAAACAGGCAGACCTGTCACTCTGCCTTTCTCTTCTAATATATGGTGGCTTACTGCCTGAGGCTGGGATGTGATAGCTTGTACTCCAGCAGCCATCCTGTGACCATGAAGCAATCTTTACTGATAGTAAAGCAGGTACAACAGAAGGAACCTGGGTCCCTGATGACAGAGCAGTTGTCTCGCAGTACTAGACTGTCTAGTACATAACTTTTCTTTTTTAAAAATGTATTTACTTATTTTTTGGAGACAGGATCTCATTCTGTTGCCAAGGCTGGAATACAGTGGCTGAATGTTGTAACCTTCAACTCCTGGGCTCAAGCAGTCCTCCCTGCTCAGCCTCCCAAATAGCTAGGACTACAGGCATGCACCACCACAGTTGGCTAATTTATTTTTGTAGAGATAGGGTCTTGCTATGTTGCCCAGGCTAGTCTTGAACTTGGCCTCAAGCAGTCTTCCTGCCTCAGCCTCCCTAATCACTGGAATTACAAGCATGAGCCACCATGTCTGGCCTTATTTTTAATCGATAAGTAAAAATTGTATTTACTTATGGGGTACAACATGATGTAATTCAAAACTTGACAGTTTTTCTCTGTCACCCAGGCTGAAGTGAAGTGGTACAATCACAGCTCACTGCAGCCTTGACATCCTGGCCTCAAGGAATCCTCCCACTTCAGCCTCAAGTAGCTAAGACCACAGGCGCATGCCACCACATCTAGCTAATTTTTTATTTTTATTTTTTGTAGAGAGATGGGCTCCCACTATGTTGCCCAGCCTAGTCTCAAACTCCTGGTCCCAAGTGATCCTCCCACCTTGGCCTCCAAAAGTGCTAGCCTGATTTGCCTACCCTAGTAACTTCATATGAGAGAATAATCTTTACCTGTTTTGGCCTCTGTTATTTTCTGTTAAAATAGCAGAGTCTAGTGCTAATTAGAAGGAACGTAATTAGTCCGGGCGTAGTGGCTCATGCCTGTAATCCCAGCACTTTGGGAGGCTGAGGCAGGCGGATTGTATTTTTCATTATACATTTCATTATGTTGTATTTTTCAAATAACACAGGCCCTAAATAAAAGCAACTGGTAATAGTTCATTTGTGTTAAACCAAAAAAAAAAAAAAAAAAAAAAGGCAAAGTCCTCTGTTATGATAACAACAGGAAATACTGGCTGCTATGAGTTTTCATCCTAGGTCTTCCACCTGCTAAATGACAGACTTTGAATAGTATTAATCTTCAGGCTATACTGAGATAAGTCTCAAACCAAACATTACACCCATTTAAGTACATAATTCAATGGTTTTTAGTATATTCATGAAGTTGTACAACCATCATCACTATCAATTTTAGAACATGTTCATATCCCAGAAAGAAACCCCACCCCAACCCCCCCTAGGCAACCACTAATCTACTTTCTGTCTGTATACATTTGCCTATTCTGGATATTTCATATAAATTGAATAATACAATCTATGCTCCTTCACAACTGGTTTCTCTTCTAGAACGGTTTCAAGATTCATCTGTGTTGTACATGTATCAGTACTTCATTGCTTTATGTTGCCAAATGAAATTCCATTGTATGGATATACCATACTTTATCAATTCGTAATTTTTTTTTCTTGTTTTTGAGATGGAGTCTCACTCTGTTGCCCAGGCTGGAGTGCAGCAGCACAATCTCAGCTCACTGCAACCTCTGCCTCTGTGGGTTCAAGTGATTCTCCTGCCTCATCCTCCCAAGTGGCTGGGACTACAGGCATGTGCCACCACGCCCAGCTAATTTTTGTATTTCTTTTAGTAGAGACAGGGTTTTTCCATGTTGGCCAAGCTGGTCTCGAACTCCTGACCTCAAGTGATCTGCCGGCCTCAGCCTCCTAAAGTGCTGGGATTACAGGCGTGCACCACTGTGCTCAGCCCTCAATTCATAGATTGATGGACATCTGTTTCCGTATTTTTGGCTATTATACAAATGCTATTATGAACATTCCTGTGCAAATTTTCATGTGGACATCATTTCTCTTTGGTATATATATGAGTGTAACTGCTGTGTCATATGGTAACTCATATGGTTTGCCATTTTGAGGAGCTGTGAAACTGTTTTCCAAAGAAGCTGCACAATTTTATATTCTAATCGACAGTGTCTGAGGGTTCCACTTTCTCCACATCTTCACTAACTCGTTGTTATGTTTTTGATTATAGCCATCCTAGTAAGTATGAAGTGATATTTCCTTGTGGTTTTGATTTGCATATCCTTGATAGCTACTGAGCATTTTTCATGTGCTTTTGGCCATTTTAACATTTTATCTGAAGAACTACTGATTTACAGCCTTTGCTCATTTTAAAAATGTGTTGCATTTTTATTACTGAGTTGTAAGAGTACATAGTCTGGGTACAAATCCTTTTTAAGATATGATTTGCAAGTATTTCCTCCCATTCTGTCGACTGACCTTTCACTTTTTTGAAGGTTTAAATTTCAGAAGTTTTTTCTTTGCACTAAGTCCAACTTATCTACTTTTTCTTTTGTTGACTGTGCTTTTGTTGCTTTTTTTGAAGGCCTTGCCTAACACACACAGAGTCATGAAGATTTACTCCTATGTTTTTTTCTAAGTGCTTTATAGTTTTGGCTCTTACATTTAGGTCTATGATCCATTTTTAGTTCATTCCTATGTATGATTTGAGAAAGTATCCAATTTCATTCTTTTTATTATTGCTAGCCTGTGGTCCCAGCATATGTGTTGAAAAGACTATTCTTTTTTTTCTTTTTTTTGAGACGGAGTCTGGCTCTGTAGCCCAGGCTGTAGTGCAGTGGAGCAATCTCGGCTCACTGCAAGCTCCACCTCCTGGGTTCATGCCATTCTCCTGCCTCAGCCTCCCGATTAGCTGGGACTACAGGCGCCCACCACCATGCCTGCCTAATTTTTTTGTATTCTTTTTAGTAAAGAAAGGGTTTCACCGTGTTAGGCAGGATGGTTTTGATCTCCTGACCTTGTGATCTGCCCGCCTTGGCCTCCCAAAGTGGTGGGATTACAGGCGTGAGCCACCACGCCTGGCCGAAAAGACTATTCTTTATTACATGGTCTTCACATTGAAAGGCAACTGACCATACATACATATGAGGGTTTATTTCTGGAACTTCAGCTCTATTCCATCGACCTATATGTCTATTTTTACACCAGAATTTTACTTTCTTGATTACTGTAGCTTTGCAGTAAGTTTTCAAATTGAGAACTGTGAGTCCTATTCTTTTTAAAGATTGTTTTGGTGATTCTGAGTCCCTTGAACATCCATATGAATTTCAGCCAGGCGCGGTGGCTCAAGCCTGTAATCCCAGCACTTTGGGAGGCCGAGACGGGCGGATCACGAGGTCAGGAGATCGAGACCATCCTGGCTAACACGGTGAAACCCCGTCTCTACTAAAAAAATAGAAAAAACTAGCCAGGCGAGGTGGTGGGCGCCTGTAGTCCCAGCTACTCGGGAGGCTGAGGCAGGAGAATGGCGTGAACCCGGGAGGCGGAGCTTGCAGTGAGCTGAGATCCGGCCACTGCACTCCAGCCTGGGCGACAGAGCGAGACTCCGTCTCAAAAAAAAAAAAAAAAAAAATGAATTTCAAGATTCACTTGTCAATTTATGTAAAGAAGCTATCTGAAATTTTGATAGAGATTGCGTTCAATCTGTAGATCAATTTAGGACTAATTCCATCTTAATATTAACTTTTCCAGTCCATAAACATGGGATTTATTTCCATTTACTTATTCTTTAATTTCTTTCAACAATTATTTAAGTTTTTGGAGTCTAAGTTTTGCATTTCTTTGGTTCAATTTATCCATAAGTATTCTGTTCTAGTGCTTTTATAAATAAACAAAATTGTTTTCTTAGTTTCATTTTGAATTATTTATTCAAAGATATAGAAGTGGTTGATTTCTCTATATTGATCTTATAGCCTGGAACCTTGTGGAACTTACGCAGTTCTAATATGGTGTGTATAATAATATGTTGGATATGTGTCTATTCCTTAGAATTTTCTATATATTATATATATAGAAAAAATATATATCATTTATCATATAATCTGCAAATATAGATACATTTACTTTTTTCCTTTCCAGTTTGGATGGCTTTTCTTTTCTTGACTAATTACTCTAGCTAGAACCTCTGGTAGAATGTTAAATAAAAATGGCACAAGTGGGCATCCTTGTCTTACTCTTGTACTTAGTGAGAAGGTATGTTAAGAATATGTTATCAACTGTAGATTTTCATAGATGCCCATTACCAGGCGGAGGAAGATCTTCTCTATTCCCAGCTTGAAGAGTGTTTTAAACAAAGGGTGATGGATTTTGTCAAATGATTTGGCTGTGCCTAATGAGATGATCATGTGAATTTTGTCCTTTACTCTATTGATAGATATAGTGTATTACACAATTGATTTTCAAATGTTAAACCAAAATTGCATGCTTGAGATAAATCCCACTTGGTCATGGTATAAAATCATTTTTTATATTGCTGTATTTGATCTGCTAGTATTCTATTCAAGATTTTTATGTCTATATTCCTAAGTGATACTGATTTTTAATTTTCTTATGATATCATTGGTCTTTGTATCAGGGTGATACTGGCCTTCTCACCAAAATCTCCACTATTTTTGAGAGTGCTCTCAGGCTTAAACGTCTCCACACTCTGTTCCAAATAAAGTAATTTCCTTTAGGGAAAATTTCAGAGTTCTCTATTCTTATGACCTGCCTCTCCCTCTGGGCAAAATTTCTTTTTCTTTTCTTTTCTTTTTTTTTGAGACAGTCTCACTCTGTCGCCCAGGCTGGAGCACTAGTGGCACGATCTCAGCTCCCTGCAACCTCCGCCTCCTGGGCCTACCTGATTCTCCTGTCTCAGCCTCCCAACTAGCTGGGATTACAGGTGCCTGCCACCACACCTGGCTAATTTTTTTGTACTTTAAATAGAGGAGGAGTTTTATCATGTTGGCCAGGCTGGTCTCAAATTCCTGACCTCAGGTGATCCAACAGGCCTCGGCCTCCCAGAATGCTGGGATTACAGGCGTGGAGCCACCGCGCCCAGCCCCTGGGCAAAATTTCTAAGCCACAGCTCTGGAAGTGGGGCTGGGAAAAGAGGCCCTTCTTTTAGAGTGACATTCCTGCTTTATGAGCAGGTGCTAGATGAAGACAGTAGCTTCTGTTCTTTTTAGCTTGCCTCTCCTGGCATGAAATCTCTGTTCTATATGAGTAGGCTGCAGTGAGAAAAACTGGGGACCCAGTATTCTCAGCCTCCCACAACTGGGGCAGAGTCTTTGCCTTATGAATGGAGGCAAGGTGGAAGGACTGGGCCTCCACCTCTTGGCCACACTCACTGGGAATTTCACCTCTGCAATATGGAACTGAAAGGATGAAAAATGCTGGCAGCCTGCCTTTCCCAGGGAGATGCTATAGGCCCTTGACTGGGTTCTGTAGGGGGTACAGCAAGTTGTGGCTGAAGTGCCACAGAAACTTGCTCCTTTTGATAAGATTTAGTAGATTTTTTTAAAAAAATATTTATTCATTTGCTCTATAGTCTGAGGACAATTTCCAAAGGTTTGTTTGTTTGTTTTAACTATAGGGGTGCAACTGTGGCTCACTGCAGCCTCAAACTCCTGGACTCAAGTAATCCTCTTGCCTCAACCTCCCAAAGTGCTGGGATTACAGACGTGAGCCACCACACCCTGCGGAAAATTATTTTTTCAAGAAGTCACATCTTTAGAGCCAGGTGTGGTGGCTCACACCTGTAATCCTAGTACTTTGGGAGGCCAGGGCAGTGGATCACTTGAGGTAAAGAGTTCAAGACCAGCCTGGTCAACACAGTGAAACCCCGTCTCTACTAAAAATACAAAAAATTAGCTGGATGCAGTGGTAGGTGCCTGCAATCCCTGCTACTCGGGAGACTGAGGCAGGAGAATCACTTGAACCCAGGAGGTGGAGGCTGCAGTGAGCTGAGATCACACCACTGCACTCCAGTCTGGGTGACAAGAGCAAAACTCCATCTGAAAAAAAAAAAAAAGAAAGAAAAATAATTTTCACCAATTATGGTTGTTTCACTGGTCTGTGGAGCTCCTCATATTGCTATTCCAGAAGTCATCTCTCACTTAATTCGTATAAGGTCTTTTAACCTATACACCAACTTTTGTTTATATACACCAACTCTTCCCTAAAGCAGCCAACTAATAAAGAAATATGGCTATTCTCAAGAGCTCTGTTTTATTCCCACCACAAATCATGGAACATTTTGAAACACCTATTTCAAAAGCTGTAAGAAAACAAATAAAGAAACAGTAGCTCTAACTCTATTCTTTTCTAGCATAAATTGCAAGGTTATTCTGTTCCTGCCTAAAAAGCATCCAAACATCATGACTGAAACCAAAAATTAAAGGCAAAAATAGCTTATGCTATATGTAATCATAATTTTGTGACTGACATATACTGAGGAAAAGCATTTTTTTACTCTAGTTTTAAGAAAACTGCAAAGTAGTGAAACGTTGTTGGAAAAAAAGTATAAAAGTATGTAAAATGAAGATGGAACTTTTCCATTTCTTCTCCAAGCAGCCACTATTAACAGTTTGTGATATATTTCTTTGCATATATTAAAAACAGAAGTACACATTTTTTGTTTTATTTCTCTACAAGAAAGGGAAAAAATTATATACTCTTTTGCAACTTGTATTTTTTCACTCAGTATATAATAGCATCCATCCTTTTAGGTCCTTATATTGACTTTCTTTTTCTTGGCTGCCAATATTTCATAGCATGGATTTACCAGAATTCTGTTGAATATTTACATTTTTACTTTTTGAGATGGAGTTTTGTTCTTGTTGCCCAGGTTGGAGTACAATGGCATGATCTCAGCTCACCACAATCTCCACCTCCCGGGTTCAAGCGATTCTCTTGCCTCAGCCTCCCGAGTAGCTGGGATTACAGCCATGCGCCACCACTAATTTTTAGTATTTTTAGTAGAGACAGGGTTTCTCCATGCTGGTCAGGCTGATCTCGAACTCCTGACCTCAGGTGATCCACCTGCCTCGGCCTCCTCAAGTGCTTGGATTACAGGCATAAGAAACCGTGCCCAGCCTACATTTTTTTCATTTTTATCAAAAATCCTTGCTGGGAACAGTGGCTCACAACTGTAATCCCAGCACTTTGGGAGGCTGAGGCCAGAGGATTGTTCGATTAGTCAAGTATGCATGCCTGTGATCCCAGCTACTCAGGAGGCTGAGGCAGGAGGATGACTTAAGCCCCAGAGGTTGAGACTACAGTGCACCAGTACACACCAGCAAGGCAACAGAGCATGACCCTGTCTCAAAAGAAAAAAAAAATCCTACAGTAAGTATCCTTGTGTAAACAGCTGTGTACTGTATTTCTATAGAACACAGTTCTCTAAGTACAATTCCTGAGTTTAAAGGGTATCCACATATGAAATCTGTATGTTTGCCATATTGTTCTCCAGAAATGTATCATTTTACACATCTAAAAGTATATGAAAAGTGTTCCCCAAACATCTTCAACAATCTTTAAATTTTTTTTAAACAATCTTCATCTTTAAAGTTTTTTGCCAATCTGACAGTTACAAGTTTATGTTTTCCTTTTTTTTTTTTTAAGAGACAGGAGGGCGGGGAGATCTCACTTTATCACCCAGGCTGGAATACACTGGTGCAATCATAGCTAACTGCTGCCTAGAACTCCTGGGCTCAAGGGGTTCTCCTGCCTTGGACTCCCAAAGTGTTGGGGTCATAGGCGTGAGCCACCACACCCGGCCACATTTTCCTTTTTTTTTTTTTTTTGAGATGGAGTCTTGCTGCAATGCCCAGGCTGGAGTGCAATGGCGCTATCTCAGCTAACTGCAACCTCTGCTTTCTGGGTTCAAGCAATTCTCCTGCCTCAGCCTCTCGAGTAGCTGGGATTACGGGTGTGACCACCAAGCCTGGCTAACTTTTTTTTGTATTTTTAGTAGAGACGGGGTTTCACCATATTGGCTAGGCTGGTCTTGAACTCCTGACCTCAAGTGATCCGCCTGCCTCTAACTCCCAAAGTGCTGGGATTACAGGCATGAGCCACCGCGCCAGGCCTACATTTAAATATAAAGTTATATTTCACTTAATACTAATATGACTGAGCTTTTAAAATATGTTTATATTACAGACTGAGTTGTGTCACCCCCGAATTCGTATGTTGAGGCCCTAATTGCCAATGTGACTCTATTTGGAGATAAGGCCTTTAAAGAAATAATTAAGGTTACATGAGGACATAAGAGTGGGGCCCTAATGTTTTTTTAATTTGTTTTTTTTGAGATGGAGTCTCGCTCTGTCGCCCAGGTTGGAGTGCAGTGGAGCGATCTCGGCTCTCTGCAACCTCTGCCTCCCGGGTTCAAGCAATTCTCTGCCTCAGTGTCCTGAGTAGCTGAGATTACAGGCGCCCACCAACACACCCAGCTAAATTTTGTATTTTTAGTGGAGAGAGCCAAGACCATCTTGACCAGGCTGGTCTTGAACTCCTGACCTTGTGATCCACCTGCCCTCAGCCTCCCAAAGTGCTGGGATTACAGGCATACACCACCGCGCCTGGCCAAGTGGGGCCCTAACCTAATACGGCTGATGTCTTTATAAGAAAAGGAGACACCAGGAATGTGTGCATGTGCAAGCAAACACACAGCGAAAAGGTTATGTGAGGGTACAGCAAGAAGGCTGCCATCTACCAGCCAAAGAGAGGCCTCAGAAGAAACCAAACCTGCTGACATCTTTCTAGATTTTAGACTTTCAGCCTCCAGAACTGTGAGAAAATAAATTTCTGTTGTTAAACCCACCCAGTCTCTGGTATTTTATTATGGCGGCCCTGGCAAACTAATACAGTTTGAAAGTCACTTAATGTTTTTAAAATGAATTACCTATTAATATCATTTGCTCATTTATCTACTGAATTGTATTTTTCTTATTGACTCATAAGGCTTTTGAATACATGAATAATAACCCTTTAAACACCTTGTAAAACATATATTCTAAAAGAGTAAAAATGAAGCCACAATCCTTAAGACCAGTCAGTAACCATCAATACAACTGAATTTATGATCCCATACCAATACATATAACTTACTCTTCTGCTACATACAATTTACTCTCAAAACACCCAATCAAATTTTTACTTGATAGCAAAATCACCAAAAAGTTACTAAACTCAGTTGAGACCTGTCGCAGTTAAAAACAGGTCAGTACAATAGCAAATCACTTTTTCATTTTTGTGTGTGTGTATGTGTGTGTACTTTTTTTTTTAAACAGCAAATCACTTTGAATTAATTAAAACTTTAAAAATAAAGCAAAATAATTTGCTTTTCTCTATTTAACTCTAGGGGAATTTAATTCTGTTTCTTTTCTTTTTTTTTTTTTCCCCAGCAGTCCATTCTTTATTACAGAACAGGATCCTACAGTATGGATGGACTGTGCCACAATTTGCTCATCCAGTCACCTATGGATGCGTATTTGAGTTGTTCCCATTTTGAGTCTTTTATGTCTTTCTTTGTTTTTGTTTTTGTTTTTTTTTGAGACGGAGTCTCGCTCTGTCGCCCAGGCTGGAGTGCAGTGGCACAATCTCGGCTCACTGAAAGCTCCGCTCCGCCTCCCGGGTTCACGCCATTCTCCTGCCTCAGCTTCCCAAGTAGCTGGGACTACAGGCGCACGCCACCACGCCCTGCTAATTTTTTGTAATTTTAGTAGAGACGGGGTTTCACCATGTTAGCCAGGATGGTCTCGAACTCCTGACCTCATGATCCACCCGCCTCGGCCTCCCAAAGTGCTGGGATTACAGACGTGAGCCACCGCGCCCGGCCGTTTTGTTTTGTTTTGGTTTTGTTTGAGATACAGTCTTGTTCTGACACCCAGGCTGGAGTGCAGTGGCATGATCTCAGCTCACTGCAGCCTTTGCTGCCCGGGTTCAAGCGATTTTCGAGCCTCAGCCTCCTGAGTAGCTGGGACTACAGGCACCTGCCACCACACCTGGCTATGTTTTTTTTTTTTTTTTTTTTTTGAGACGGAGTCTCGCTCTGTCTCCCAGGCTGACGTGCAGTGGCGCGATCTCGGGTCACTGCAAGCTCCGCCTCCCGGGTTCCCGCCATTCTTCTGCCTCAGCCTCCCGAGTAGCTGCGACTACAGGCGCCCACAACCGCGCCCGGCTAATTTTTTGTATTTTTAGTAGAGACGAGGTTTCACCGTGGTGTCGATCTCCTGACCTTGTGATCCGCCCGCCTCGGCCTCCCAAAGTGCTGGGATTACAGGCGTGAGCCACCGTGCCCGGCCAAGTTTTGTATTTTTAATAGAGATAGGATTTCACCATGTTGGCCAGGCTGGTCTCCAACTCTTGGCCGCAAGTGATCCGCTGGCCTAGGCCTCCCAAAGTGCTGGCATTATAGGCGTGAGCCACGGGACCTGGCTGTTATGTGTTTAATTCTATTTTACTTACTAAAATTCCTCCATGAGACATACAGAGGTTCTCTTGGTTCCTGATGAAGGTTGATATTATCCCATAACAGCTGAATATACACAAGTTTGCTATCCTGGGACAGAGATGACAGAGGAAGCTAAAAGAAATCAAAAGAAAGTATTAGTATCCCAAGAATAATAATTACCAGTGGATCTAATGAAGCTTGATTATATAACAGATGAGTCCTTTTAAAATTCTGGACCTAAAATTCAGAGCCAAAATATTAATTTTTATTAATGTCTGATGACAAATGTTGTTATTATTTTCTGAGGTAAAGGTTTCTCACTGTGACTTTTAAGGAATAGGATGACAATTTGCTAACTGACACAATGGTTGTAGAAAGATTAACCATCATTACAGCAAATTTTAAGGTCAAAGTACAAGAGTTTCTACTACCTTACCAAATAATTTTATTTTACCTACCTAATCAAACTAGAGTTTATAGTACTTTAAGGAAAGATTTTATTTTGCCCCATGTATATGTTTGGGGTCTCAGTGTCTATCAATATTAATACTATAAAATAAAGCACTCTAGGAGCTCACTGTCTCCAATGGAATCAGGATCCCAGCATAAGTAGAGTTGGGGCTTTTAAGTCAGACAGCCAGAATGTGACCTTGGGTCTCCATCACTTATTGGGTATGCCACCTTACGGAAATTACTAAATTTCTCCAACTTTTAATTATAACACCTGAAAAATATGGAAAATATGAGTCCTTTCAAATAAGGTTGTTGCGAGAATTGCAGCTAGGAACAGAACAGTTAAGAATAATAGCTACCAGCCAGGCACGGTCGCTCACGCCTGTAATCCCAGCAGTTTGGGAGGCCGAGGCAGATGGGTTGCCTTAGGTCAGGAGTTCAAACCAGCCTGGCCAACATGGTAAAATCCTATCTCTACCAAAAATATAAAAATTAACTGGATGTGGTGATGGGTGCCTATAATCCCAGCTACACGGGAGGCTGAGGCCAGAGAATCACTTGAACCCAGAAGAAGGAGGCTGCAGTGAGTCAAGATCACACCATTGCACTCCAGCCTGGGCAACATTTTCCAGCTACCCTCGCAGACAGATACGACCTAATAACTGAGTTCAGGCCAAGAAACTGTATGTTGGAATATTATCTACAACTCCAGGAGCTATCCCTTAAGAAAAAAGACATACTCTTCCCTCATCCATTTTTCTCCTAACTGCTGGACAGAAGGTGGATGTGACAGCTTGGAGGTAATCAGCCATCCTGGACCAGAAGCAGAACTTGGAAATGGAGGTTATGCATAGCTAAACAAAAATATAGAAAGATCTTAGGTTCCTAACATTTTACCATTCCAGGACTGCTTATCCAAACTTTTAACTGAGAGAGAAATAAACTTGTCTTGTTAAGCAACTGTTGTTGTATACTTTCAGGAGCTTGAGGTTAAGCCTCATCCTACCCAATACTAATGTAAGTATAAAAGTTGGCACCCTACCTGTACACCTTCATTACAATGTTCAGATGTGAGGATAAGTCCTGGCAAGTTACTAGGAAGGTCCAAACGTCTGAAATACCAAACGAGGTTCCAGAAAATGATTGGATGTTGATTGATGAAAGAAGATGTATGAATCACCTGATCACCTTCATTTTCTAGCAAAGATTCAAGTTCTTTACGGAGTACTAGAGGACTCAAGTAGGGCACAGAAACAGGGGGAGGATTGGGTCTTTTTCCTAAAGGATCCTTAAAAAAATACAAACGGAAATTAGTATTATCTGTTTAAATCTGTATGCTGAAGAGCACTTCTCAATGAGATAATGCCTCTCTATCTATCCTTTTTAAATCAGTTATTTTAGGACCATTGCTACATGCAGGAGAATATGCTAATGAATGAAAACCTAAAAAAGAAAAAAATACTTAATCTTAAATACTATTAAGTTAAATCATTACAAAAGAAAACTAATCAACAGACTCTTTAAAACATGTTCTCTATCACATTGAGAGCAATGGTCTGAATGTATTAGGTTTTTTTCAAATTTTATAAGAAATATTTGCATTCAGATGCTTTATAGTAATATATGTGTATAAAAACTGTGTGACATTATCTTCCTCCTACAACTCTAAACTGATGGGGCAATCTTTTGCATTAATATTCTTTGTTGACTTAACTCACTTTTACAACTGATTGCAACAAAAACCGAAGGAATTAAAGAAAGAGCATTTTTATAATTCAAATAAAATAAGAAATGAAAAAAGCCCCAACCTAGATTTTGTGAGTTATGCGTATTATAATCAGGATAAAATGTTTAAGACTCTCTCATTAACAGTGGGTTCCCCGGTGCCTAGACTGTGGTCTCCAAAACCATTTCCCTCTAAAGGGACCCACAGTTTCTTAGAGAAACGGCTGATTCTGGTCTGGGTAAGAAAGTATATAACATAAGCATAAAACATCTTGTTATATAAGAAAGCCAGAAAGCTTTTTAAAAATTACAAAAAAGCTACTAGAGTTATGTCAAAAGGACTAATGAGCTAACTTGTAGAGGCTTCTAGCTGACCAAAGAGAATAATATAAGCATGAACAACAATAAAAACAGCAATAGATATAAAGATAAATGTTTAAGGCAAGGTAGTGTGTGCCTATAGTTCCAGTTACTAGGGAGGCTGAAGCAAGAGGATCACTTGAGCTCAGGAGTTTAAGAACAGCCTGGGCAACAAAGCGAGATCCCCATCTCTAAAAATTAATTGCTTCATTAAACATAAATGTTGAAATCAATGAGCTCATAATGATACCCTATTCCCCCAAATTAACTGATGACCTTGGAGAATGACAGGGACTCAATTCGTCATTTTGAAAATTGGTAAATAAAAGCAAAAAACCAAGCATTTAACCTGCCTTTCCACTATAAATTTTATCTTTAGAAAATCTAATAGAAGACACAGGGAAGTTTCTGTTTATGTATTCCTTATTAAAAGGAAGCAATGACAGAATGAGACCATTATCATTTTATAGCTCCTGATGAATTACTTTAGGCATTAAGGCATTAATAGCTACTAATGTTGATGTCTCCTACTGGGAGGAACATACCACCACTGATGAAATTGTCTTACAAAAATAAACAAGCAAATGAACAATAACACAAAAACCCCAAATCTGATCAAGGTTCTGGACACAAATTTCGACTTTTATCGTTGCAATCAGCAAAATCTGGATTATGGGACACTGTACTCTAACCAGTTTTATCAACAAATAAATTGCAAGAGGAAAAAAGAGTCTACAGATTCAAAAAGACTAAAAACCATACAAACCCAAGTACAATACACTGACTTTATTTGATCTTGATTCCTCAAGCTACCAACCCACACATACACATGCACACATATGCTTTTGACATTTTTGAGACAATCAGAAATTTGAACAGACTAAATAACTTGATATTATTATTTATTTTTTGTATGATAAAAGCAGTGTGATTATATTTTTCTAAAGTCCTCATCATTCAGGGATACATACTGAAATATTTACTAACAGAATATGTGATGTTTGAAATTTGCTTCAAAATAATCTCAAAAAAAGAGAGAACTGAATGAGAATATACATAAAAGAAGAATGGCCATAATCTGAAAATAATTGAAGCTAGAAGATGGACTCATTATACTGTTTCTTTTTGCACATATTTGAAATTCTCCACAATAAAAAGTTATTTGCTTATGGAAAAATTCTAATCTATCACTTTTCATGTAATTAAAATAAGTCCACTACAGAAGAATTTATAATGTTCTACTATATACTTAGATATGTATGCAGTATAATTACAATGTTGTTGTTGTTACATACCACAACTTCCTGCAGACTGTTTGGAAGACTAACTGTTGAAATGCCATGAAACGGTCGCTGGGTAAAGTCAATATTCTGCAAGGGGCCTCCAACACTGTGACTTCGAGTCAAAGACACATTTCGCTTTGATAAACTATTAGGCACAGATGAAATTTTCATAGTTTGGACATCTCCACTGGCTCTCTTTATTTCATCACTTAAAAAAATATAGAAGAAATGCTATGTTCATGTTGAAAAACAGTCTAAATCTGTAGAGCTATTTTCTACAATGGACCTTCAGTCTACTAAATATATCTAAGAAGAATCAGCACCACCTTGTAAAAATTGCATTTCCTTCAAGCATTTTTGTAAAACTGGTCAGAAAAACAGGATGGAGAAGATGGTTCTGGTGAGAGTGGGAAGATGACATATTGTATGTAGATACACAGGTATTATTTTAAAATGACAAAGTACCCATTCAGTTGCTTTACTCAAATATTATTTCATCTTAAACAAAATTACCTAGAAGTACGCTGTATGCAAATAAGTATAGTAAAGACACTGACAAGTATTTAATCTCTACTAGGCCATGATCCACCTAAGGAGAGAGACCCAGTCATATTTTCTTTTTTATTTTTAGAGCTTAGCATAATATTTAGCATACAATAGAGTCTCAATAAATGTCTGATTCAATTAGTATTTAAGGGTGAAGTGTACATTTCACAGAAAGAGAACATTTCGCCTCTGGAAATTGGCAATGACTACCTTAAAGGGGAAATATTTTACTGTTGAGAAGTTCATTTTGTAAAAGACACCTGTAAAATATTAAACTTAGTTCAAAAATGGTTTATCATCAGAGTCATTCATTAGCTGTTTAAACACTATGTGGTAATAATAAGTTAAGATGTACTCTTAAATGCCAGAACTTATGCCTATAGGAGTCAGGTTGTATTTAGAGACAGAATTTTTACAAGGGTACCCCATTTATTACTATATAAAGAGGTCTCTGTACCCTTTGATACCTTGGTTCAACTGCAGAGCCTGTTTCTTCAGTTATGGTCTGGTTATGTTTTGGGGAATCCATAAAGTTGATCAAGTCAGGTTCTGCTAAACTGGATACAGGTTTGTGCTCCAAGGATTCATTTGCCAATGGAATGCTTCCACTTTGTAAACTGTCACCAGAGGTACTTGGTTTCAGGAAAAAGCTACATATGGAAAAGGGGGCAAAAAAGAGCCTTTAAAAATCCTCAAGTCTTCTAAAATTATATCATATTTAGAATCATTTTATTGATAAAGCAGTTATTAATTATACAAAATCCAGAAGGAAAACACTGCCTATTTCCAATACACACACAGACCTCTCTCTCTCACATTCCTGCTCTCATTTTCTCTTCCCTTCCTATCCTAAATTTTTCAAATACAAGGTTGGAAATGGTCCGATAAATGATATTCCAATTTTTGAGAACCTCTAAAGAAAACTATGAAGGAAGAATGGAAGCAAAATATTTTATTAATTTCCTGAGTTTAAAAAAAAAAAAAGAGCTGCAGTAGCAGCATTTTAAGATGTATTAACCTATAATTACTTATAATGTCTTTTATCATTCATAAATCTCCATCTTGTTTCTAGTCATTTCTTCTCTGTTCATTGTTTTATTTACATCTTATCTCTTTCTCTCTTTGGGTGGACTCAAGGAGGGAAGGGCCTTGCAAGGAACATTCAGAGAATTTTCTGAGGTAATGGTAATGTTTTCTAAGAGTTTAATTTGTATAAATGCATGCATTTATTCTTCAAATGGTATGTTTAAGATTTGTACATTTTGCTGTATATCAATTTATCTCAAAAGAAAAAAACTGTCAATAAATACTGAACTCTAGTTAATGATACGCATATCAGTCTTTGGGGGAGAAATGTATTAATATCTATCTTACCTTCAAATGAATAAAAATTTAAGATAGATTGGTGGAGAAACAGATAGCTGATAGACTTAAGTATAGTAAAGCGTAAACTGAAGGACGCAGGGGTAGATATTGGGTGTTCATTGAAAAAAAACTTTTTAAAATTTGTTGTAAGCTTGAAATTTTCTATAACAACATATTCAGGGGACAGACTTACTAATGCTCCTTTATATCCAATTTGAAAAATATAAAATAAAATGCTTGTCACAATAGCTTAAAAACACAATTAACTCAACAAAAAAGTATAGGACTTATGGAGAATAATTTAAACCTGCGTTAAAGGACATAAAAGAAGATCTGAAAAAAAAAATACAGAGATATACCCGGTTCATAGATAAGACAATAATTTAGAAAAGTCGATTTTCCCCAAATTAATCTATAAATCTCAAATAAAACTCTAGTTGGATTTTTTTTTTTTTGAAGAACTCAAACCTATTCTAAGAATTCATAGGAAACAGCAAGCACACAAAAAATAATAACAATAAAATCCAAGAGAGGGAACTCACTCTACTAACCAGATATAACACAAAGACCAAGTGACGAAAACAATATGGCATTAAGAAAAACAGCAAGAAAATGCGGAACCAAGTGAGGTATACATGGGAACTGAAATATGATAAAGGTGACACCACATGTCAGTGAGGAAAGGATAAGTTATTTAGGAGATAATATTGGGATAACTGGATTGTTATATGGGGGAAAAATAAAAGCTGGATCTCTACCATCATATATAAAAAGCAGAATAAAGATATATTAATGACCTAAACATCAAAAGTAAAATATAAGCAAAAATGTTCAAGGATAAAAATTTCAGGTCCTAGGGATAGGGAACAACTTTAAAAACAAGATTCCAAAAGTACAAATTGCAAGGTAAAAAATTAATGGATAATGACATCAAAATTAATGCTTTCAAGTAATTAATATCAATAATATTCAAGTCAAATCAACAAGAAAAAGAAAGATCAATAGAAAAATAGGCAATGAACGGCCGGCCCTGTGGCTGACGCCTGTAATCCCAGCACTTTGGGAGGTTGAGGTTGGTGGATCACGAGGTCATGAGATCGAGACCATCCTGGTTAACATGGTGAAACCCAGTCTCTAATAAAAATACAAAAAAATTAGCCGGGCGTGGTGGTAGGTGCCTGTAGTCCCAGCTACTCAGGAGGCTGAGGCAGGAGAACAGCGTGAACCCGGGAGGTGGAGCTTGCAGTGAGCCGAGATCGTGCCACTGTACTCCAACTGGGCGACAGAGCGAGACTCATCTCAAAAAAAAAAAAAAATCAAAAAAGAAAAATAGGCAATGAACATAAGCAGCCAATTCACAGAAAATGCTAGAATAGGCCAGATGCAGTGGCTCACACCTGTAATCCCAGCACTTTGGGAGGCCAAGGTGGGTGGATCACCTGAGGTCAGGAGTTCGAGACCAGCCTGGCTAGCATGGCCAAACTCCGTCTCTACTAAAAATATCAAACTTAGCTGGGCATGGTGGTGGGCACTTGTAATCCCAGCTACTCGGGAGACTAAGGCAGGAGAATTGCTTCAACCTGGGAGGCAGATATTGTAGTGAGCTGAGATCGTGCCACTGGACTCCAGCCTGGGTGACAAGAGTGAAACTCCGTCTCCAAAAAAAAAAAAAAAAAAGGCTAGAATAACAAGTAATGAAGAGAAACTCAAATTTGTCAGTACTGAGACAAATTCAAACAACGCCAAAATTTAAAAAGTGATAATACCAAATGCTGGTAAGGCTATATAGAAATGAGAATTCTTAGGTACTATTTGTGGGAGTGTAGCCATCTAGGAAGCAGTATTTTGTGTTTACTAAAATCATGTATGAAAATGATCTTACTCCAAGGATTATTGTTTTTTTAGAGAAACTACTTCACAAGTTCAAAAGGGGTATGTATTTTGCAGTACACTGCATTACTGCAGTGGTGTGTGTAGTAATAGAGAACTGAAAGCAACTGAAGTATCTAACACTAGAATAATGGATAAGTAGAAAGATATATTAACTTTCTGTAGGAGAAAAGGAATAAACTAGATGTACATATAGTAACTCAGATTTTAAACTGAGTAATAAAAAGAGATAAAGTTAGATATATGACACTTAGCAGAGTCAGTGTCATTGTAGAACGAGGGAATGAGGGTGGGAATGAGGAAAGAAGGATAAATACAAGAGGGCCTTTGCACAGGTCAAAGATGATAGTGTGTCAGGAATTAAAGAGTATGATTTGACTTAGCTCCACACCTGAAGCTAAAACTAAAAACAGAGAAGAAACACCTCTACAATGAAATGGTGTGATCTCAGCTCACTGCAAACTCCGCCTCCCGGGTTCAAACCATTCTCCTGCCTCAGCCTCCTGAGTAGCTGGGACTACAGGCATGTGCCATGGTGTCAGGCTAACTTTTTGTATTTTTTTGTAGAGATGGGGTTTTGCCATGTTGCCCAGGCTGGTCTCAAACTCCTGACCTCAAGTGATCTACCTGCCTCAGCCTCTCAAAGTGCTGGGATCACAGGCATGAGCCATTGTGCCCAGCCTAAATGTTTTGGGTTTTTTTTGAGACAGAGTCTCGCTCTGTCACCCAGGCTGGAGTGCAGTGGTGCAATCTCAGCTCACTGCAACCTCTGCCTCCTAGGTTCAAGCAATTCTTCTGCCTCAGTCTTCCAAGTAGCTGGGACTATAGGCACATGCCGCCACACCTGACTACTTTTTTGTATTTTAGTAGAGACGGGGTTTCACCATGTTGCCCAGGCTGGTCTCGAACTCCTGAGCTCAGGCAATCCACCCGCCTCGTCCTCCCAAAGTGCTAGGATTACAGGTGTGAGCCACCACACCTGGCAATGTATTTTTTATAAAGCAGCTAAAGGCAGGAAATAAAAAGTTCAACTTGTTCCATAAAACGAACGGAATATTAAGTATAATTCCTTAGGTCAGTACAGAGTTAACCAAATTCTCAATTATTTAATGTATAACTATAGATCAGCTAGTCTCCTTTCTATTGCCTAGAATTTGGTCATTTAACTGCGCAGAATACTACTAGGAAGTGCAAGTGACAAGAGAAGAATTGAAGCCTTTTTTTCCCCTTTGTTTCTTCTAAAATATATACTCACTGCAGCTTCAAACTTCCGGGCTCAAGAGATCCTCCTGTGTCAGCCTTCCTAGTAGCTGCTACCACAGGTGCACACTACCATGCCCAGCTAATTTAAAAAAAATCTTTTGTAGAGACAGGGTCTTGCCATGTTGCCCAAGCTGGTCTTGAACTCCTGACCTCAAGCAATTCTCCCACCTGGGCCTCACAAAGTGTTGAGATTACAGCATGAGCCACAGAGCCCAGCTGATAATCCTACTTTAAATAACATGGTAAAGTAGACTCCCACATTACTAACATTTGCTACTCAAATACTGAAGGTGAAGGACAGACAGGAAGGCAAACCTGGAGCATACCATGAATATTTCGCTCTTCTCCCAGAACTCATGTTTTTTGAGGGTACTTACTTCTTGAGAGAGCTTTTTAAGACTAACCTTGCAGAACCTCTCAAATCTTTGAATTCTATATTGAGAAGAGGCAAGAAGTTGCTTTTACAGAATGGACAAGCTGTATTCAAATTTGAGTCATCTGCTGTCCATCCAGCCATAATTTCTTCATCATAAACTAAAGTTCCACAAGCTCTACACTGTGAACAACTGGACATCAAAACCTAAAAACAGAAAAATGCAGATACTGAGACCATTTAATAAAAATTAATCTTAACAGGCATTCTCTTGAGATAATGGGATTTCATTTATTCTATTGATCAAATTTGGAATTATTAATAACAGTTCTTTTATTTCACAGGTAAACTATCAGTTCATTGTCTTACATAAGACATCAAGTAAATTCAACAAAATGACTTATTATACTGTCCACAAGGGTGTCATAGAATCCTGTTAAATGCCATTCTGCAATAAAAATACACTTACAGCTACTTTATCATGAACTGAATATAGAACTTTTACCTCCATTGCACAATTCTGATAGATGCTAGACATGCTGGTATTTTGAGAAGAACCATGATCTGATTTTTCAAAGTCTTGCCCTTTCATGCCTCTTGGAAATGGAACTTCACCTACAAAGGAATAAACATCATAACACCTTAGGTAGGGAATGTCCTTGTTTTTTGAAAATGCGTGCCAAAGTATTTAGGGGCAACATATCATAAAGTCTGAAATTGTTTTTCAAGTGGCTTAGTATAAAAATGTATGCATACATAGAAAGAGATAAAGTTAACAATAGTTAATTAAATCTAGGTGGAAAATACATAACTGTTCATTATACAATTCTTTCAACTTTTCAGGATATTTGAAATTTTTTTTTTTTTAAAGACAGAGTCTCACTCTGTTGCCCAGGCTGGAGTGCAATGGTGCAATCTCGGCTCACTGCAACCTCCACCTTCCGGGTTCAAGTGATTCTCCTGCCTCCGCCTCCCAAGTAGCTGGGATTACAGGCGCATGCTGCCACATTCAGCTAATTTTTTTTGTATTTTAGTAGAGATGGGATTTCACTGTGTTGCCCAGGCTGGTCTCGAACTCCTGAACTCAGGCAACCCACCCGCCTCGGCCTCCCAAAGTGCTAGGATTACAAGCATGAGCCACCATTCCTGGCTCGGACATTTGAAATTTTTATAGTAAAAAGTCAGAGAAAAAGAACAGAATCATAATTTTAAAAAGTAGCATGGAGTAAGAAACTTCAATGACACCTCCTAGAGATTCTCAAACTCTGGTATACATCTGATTAACCCAGAGAACTGCTTAAAAATACACATTCCCAAGGCCCCATCTCACAAATTCAATCTCAGAAGTTTTAGCGTTAGGTTTGGACATTTGCATATATTTTGAAACAAATTCCCCAGATTATTCTGATGCATGCCAAAGTTTGAGAACTAATGATATAATCCACGAATATATACAACTAAACAAAGGCAGTAGGTGACCACAGCAGTTATAAATCATAGAAGATCAGAATAGATCATAAGGCGGCTACTATTTAAAATCTCTCAATCATCTCAACAAATGGGGCTTATTGAGTGGGGAGTTACAGGCATCTAAATTAAAATAAGCAAAGGCAGGCCAGGCGCTGTGGCTCTCGCCTGTAATCTCAGCACTTTGGGAGGCTGAGGCAGGCAGATTGCTTGAGATCAGGAGGTCGAGACCAGCCTGGGCAACATGACAAAATCCCATCTCTTAAATTAAAAAAAAAGCAAAAACTATTATAAAGCAAATGAAGAAAGGATAATCCTTCCCCATACCTGTTGGATAATGCAGTTTTCCTACATCTCCACTACTGCTGCTACTGCCAAGGCTTGTGTTGCTCTGGGTAAGTTCACTGGGGACCAATCCTGAGATACTTGTGTTAGGCGATATATTCTCCCCCAAAATATGGTCTTCTAGGCCAGCCGGGAAGCTGTAATCTCTATTAGTTTCCTCCTTTAATTGAAAAAAAAAAAAAAATTCCACACACATAAATAATACCTTCTCCACTGAAATATACTCACTCTACCCTTTTCAGAATTAAACTCTATAATCCTTAAACAAATCATCATCCCCACATTTTTCAAAACCATGAAATCTCCTATTATTTGGAATTTCCCTTCCACCCTCCAAGACATTCAAGCCATAAGCAACAATACTTTAAAAAAGATCGTGGTGTGCCTCAGGTATATGTGGGAGGTCTGGGTGTCTCTCAATATTGAATCTTATAAAATAACAGAATTCTAGGGAGCTCACTGTCTCTAATGGAATCAGGAATCCCTGTATGAGTAGGGGTTTTTGAGTTAGACAGCCAGATTGTGACCTTGTTCTCCACCATTTATTAGATATGTAATCTTACAGAAATTACTAAACTTCTTTAACTTTTAATTACATAATTTTAAAATATGGATAATATGAGTTGTTTCAAATAAACCTGCTGTGATAATTTTGGCTAGGAATCTGAATGTTCAGAATAACAAATATCAATATTAGAGCCACGAAACATAAACAAAGTTTCAAACGCTGTAGCTCTTAACTACATAAGTGAATGTTGAGGTAGAAAACATTTCTTTTTTCTTTTTTTTTTTTTTTTGAGACGGAGTCTTGCTTTGTCACCCAGGCTAGAGTGCAGTGGCCGGATCTCAGCTCACTGCAAGCTCCGCCTCCCAGGTTCACGCCATTCTCCTGGCTCAGCCTCCCGCGTAGCTGGGACTACAGGCGCCCGCCACCTCGCCCGGCTAGTTTTTTTGTATGTTTTAGTAGAGACGGCGTTTCACCATGTTAGCCAGGATGGTCTCGATCTCCTGACCTCGTGATCCGCCCGTCTCGGCCTCCCAAAGTGCTGGGATTACAGGCTTGAGCCACCGCGCCCGGCCTGAAAACATTTCAACAATCAGGTTTTTTTGCTTTAAAAACGAAAGATTTGTGTGTTCCTTGCCATAAAACCATGTTACATGATTTGTAAAAATTAAATACAGATAAGCAAAACAAGGAATAAAAACGCTTATGATCAACAGAGAATATAATCAAAATCTTGATATATATCTTTCTAGTCATTTAGAACATATATATAAAATCATATAATAAATCTTTACAAATTAGAATATTGTTTTTAACCTGTACTTATGTAATTATTTTAATGTCATTAAATTTTCTAATTATTTAAACCCCTGTGAACTAATCTGTTTTACTGATATACTATTATTTACTAACTCCCCCTGTTGCTTAAACATTCAAAATGCTTCAATCTTATATAAATTACATTGGTAAAATTCCTCTATTTTTACATACACTTCTAATTACTTCCTTAGATTAAACTGTGGATGAAAGTTAAAAACATTTTATAGACTTTTAATTTATTCCTTAATTTGTAAATATTTATTAGGTATATCCTCTTTGCCTTTTGCCAGGTACTGCTTACTGGTGCCAGGGCTGTAACAATGAAAAGACAAGACAAGATCCACAGTGACTTGGAATTTACAGTGCCATATATTCCAAGTCCAAATATCCCTGTGGAATGTACTTCTGTTTTTAACAGTTAGATAATTTTTTGGGGGGTAGGGGAGATAGGGTCTCTGTCGCCCAGGCTGGAGTGCAGTGGTGTGATCTCGGCTCAATGCAACCTCTGCCTCCCAGGCTCAAGCTATCCTCCCACCTCACCTTCCAGAGTACCTGGGACTACAGGTACATGCCACCACATCCAGCTAATTTTTGTGTATAGATGGGGTTTCGCCATGTTGCCCAGGCTAGTCTCAAACTCCTGGGCTCAAGCAAATGCTCATCTCAACCTCTAAAAGTGCTGGGATTACAGACATGAGTCCTCATAACCAACCTCAATAAAATTTCAAAAATAAAACAAAGGCCAGGTGCAGTGGCTCATGGCTGGAATCCCAGCACTTTGGGAGACCTAGGAACAGTTGAGCCCAGGAGTTCAAGACCAGCCTGGGCAACATAGCAAAACCATATCTCTACAAAAAATAAAAAATTAGCAGTCATGGTGGTGCACGCCTGTAGTCCTAGCAATTAGGAGGCTGAGGCAGGAGGATTGCTTGAGCCCAGGGGGTCAAGGCTACAGTAAGCCATGATTGTGCCACTGTATTCCAGTTTGGGTAACAGAGCAAGCCCCTGTCTCAAAAAATAAAATAAAATGATACACTCTTTTTTTTTCTTTTTTATCATAATGCCAGATTAAGACACTTTGGAAGCTATTTTATTTTGCCTTCCTTTGACTGACCTTGTAAGCTCTTTAAATATGAAATAGCTAATTTATAATGTTCAATACCATACTTTCAATTCAATTATTATTTTGTCTATAAAGTATTCCTTCAAATGGTATAAAAGTCTTATATGTCTAATTTCTTTTTTCTTTTTTTTTTTTTTTTTTGAGACAGAGTCTCACTCTGTTGCCCAGGCTGGAGTGCAGTGGCATAATCTCAGTTCACTGCAACTTCCGCCTCCCGGGTTCACACCATTCTCCTGCTTCAGCTTCCTGAGTAGCTGGGACTACAGGCACCCGCCACCACACTCGGCTAATTTTTTATCTGTTTAGTACAGATGGAGTTTCACTGTGTTAGCCAGGATGGTCTCGATCTCCAGACCTTGTGATCTACCCGCCTCGGCCTCCCAAAGTTCTGGGATTACAGGCGTGAGCCACCGCACCCAGCTTATATGTCTAACGTCTTTTCCCATGTGTCTAATTCCGATTTAGATCTTTAACAATCTGAAATTGATTATATTATCTTGAAAGTGCATGATGCTTTAAGCTTCCATACCATTTCACATTATTCTTTTAGATATACTCTTCTGACACTCTTCTTACAAAGCTTTAACCCCAAATGTCAAATTTATCCTTCAAATCCTAACTTAGATATCACCTGCTTTGCTTTTTTTCCGGATAGCCCCCAACCTGAACCTCTTTTCATATATTGCTCTTTGGTATCTTCTCCTGAGATATTGCTTCTAAGGTAAAAGCATGGATTCTAGATCTAATCTCTTTGACTTCAAATCATAGTTCTACTGTTCCCTAGTTAGCCTCTCTGAGTTTCAAATATCATCTAAAAAATCAGGATAACAACAGTACCACCCTCATGGGGTTGCTATGAAAATTAAATAAATACATATGTTTGTATATATTAATATATAAAAGCAGACATACAACTTATAACAGTACCTAGGACATACTGTTAAATAATGAGAGCAAACATTGTAGGTATCTGCCTTATCTACTAAAGTCCTCAAATACTATACAATTATTTGCATACAAGGTGAAATTTCAATTTTTTTCTGTAAAACAAGCAAAACTTACTTTCATTTTTACCAAAAGATCTAATGATTAACTCTATGTGTATAACGTTTTTTAAAGACAATTATTTTTGCCATGTAGTATGAAATCTATGGATTAAGCTTCAGCTTGACTTTATATGTATTAAGGAGATTACATAGGTAAAAATTATTTTAAAAGTGAATGCTACACAAATATAATATGGCATTTTTATTAACTTCAAACACTAATCATTAGAGCTTTCAAAGAAATAAATCATGTTTTAGTTTAGACTAGTCTATGGAATTATAAAATGGTCCTGATATTCTATTTCTATATTATTAACTTCCTTACATATATGGTTCAAGTTACTTCAAGAAACAAAACAAATATGCATAGTTTTTAAATATGAAAACCAAAGTTACCAGCACTCTCTTAATAATCCTTCATATATTTTTAAAAAGATATACAAACATTCCAATATCAGATAGACTACACAAAATATAAAAACCAAAGTTACCAGAAATCAGCCAGGCACGTTGGCTCATGCCTGTAATCCCAGCACTTTGGGAGGCTGATACAGGTGGATCACATGAGGTCAGGAGTTCAAGACCAGCCTGGCCAACATGGTGAAACCTCATCTCTACTAAAAATACAAAAATTAGCTGGGCATGGTGGCATATCCCTATAGTCCCAGCTACTCAGGAGGGTGAGGCAAGAGAATGACTCAAACCCGGGAGGCAGAGGTTGCAGACAGCCAAGATCACGCCACTGGGCACAGAAATCTCTTAACAATAATATATATATTTCTAGAAAGATACTATAAACATTCCAATAGCAGACAGACTACACACATAAAGCTTTCTTACCTCATCATCTGAGTAGCTGTAGGCAGATGCAACAGCTACCCACATCTTACTGGCTACAGTCGCTGCTTGTTTCATACCAGATTTTAGGACATCTATCTTGGGCCCTGAGAGTATATTATCCAGCTTTAGTCCTGACAAAGAATTTACTACAGAACCCAACGAGCCATGTGGCGAAGAACGTATCAGTGCTGACAAAGAAGTTGAACGTTCTTTATGAGTTCGAGAGGGGGTTTGCTGCTTGAAACGCCCAGTAAAAGTTTTAGACCTGGACACTGCAGGCGAGCTTTTCTCACTTTCAGGATTTTCCTGTGCTGGTGAACCATGATCTAAAGGTAGGCTTGATCTCCTCTCTAGAGCATGAATAAATGCAGTAGTCATGCCAGACTCTCTGTTTTCCTCTCCATGTAATTCCATACTAGAAGATTTACTACCTAGGGGACTTTTTAGGTTCATATAGCTTTCTATTTCATCAGCCAGATTACGTGCAATAACTGGAGAAAACAACTTATCTTCAGAATCAAGAGTTTCTCCCCCTGAACATTCAGTGGCTAAAAGAGACAAAGGATCTAGTCCAGTTTCAACATCTTCCCTCTCAACCTCCTTAGCAATACCGTATAAACTACTTCTCTTATTCCTCAGATCTTTGGATCCTGTTTTCAAGTCTCTGGACTGATTACTGTTACTATCACTTAGTAGACTCTCATATGTATCCTCTGTTGCAGTAGTTTTAGGTATACCATCAGTCACAGGCTCAAGGAGTTCTTGGCTTTCCTCAAGCATCTCTGGCACCGGAGATGATCTGTACTCAGGATTCCAAGTACTTTCAGACACACAAGTCCTACTATCAGGTAGGTGACAGCTAACATTCTCAAAGGTATGGGTTCTTGCGATATGAAGTGGAGAAGTCTTAGGACATGTCAATGCTGCTGTGAGAATCTTAGCATCTGCTCCCATCATGATAGCCATTTCACTTGAATTCGAATCCAAACTACTCTTCTTAAGCAACATTCCTGCTCGACTTTCAGAACTAAAACTACAACTTCTCTCAGGAAAATGCTTTTGTCTTTTTTCTCCTCTATCACCATTCTTCTTGAGATTAGTAGCTTCGCCAAAGACTGCATCTTCAACTGGATCTTGAGTAGAAACCAGCACATTTGATATACTACCTAAAAGGGAAAGTAAAATATTAACGATGAATCTATTTTCCAAGTTAACTTTTATTAAAATGTTTATTGTTTTCCTGATTATGAATGTGACATATACTCAGAATAAAAGATCCAGAAAATTGAGAGGCCATAAAGAAGGTGTTTAAAAAAGTGCTCTGGAAGAGCTATTTAAACCTGCCTCCCAGAGATAACATTTTAATGTATAATCAGTCTTTCATCCTGTATGTATATAAACACCCATTTAAAAAAACAAATCATGCAACATATGATAGGTGGATATACCTGTGTTGTTCACTGAAATACAAAAAAAGAAAGAATCTCTTCCATCTTAGTTTTGTATCCAATTCAACAAATACTTGCCAGGAATCTACTCTGCAAAAAGCAAATTTGTAATCGCAGAGGAATTGTATATTTGCCATACTCAAAGTCTTACTGCTGCAAAGTAAAAGAATCCGGAATGGAATGCCTAGCACTGGAAAATTCTAAGAAGGCTGATAAAACCTGAGTGGTTAAAAAATTACTCAGATATATCCATTTCTTCAACAAATATCTAAAGGTCTAGTAGTATCCACTATATGAGGTGCTAGGAATACAAAGGCAAATAAAACAGACATAATCCCAGCCTTCACAGAAGTCAGTCTTATTTGATCAGGTAGAGAAAAAATATGCTAATGGCCACAGCAGCTTCCCCCAGCTTTGGAAGAAGAAAGCAGTCTTTTACTCTTTGCTACCATGCAATTTGTTTCACTCCAAAAGCTATTATTTCCTATTTGAATCATTATTAGAACTTAAGTCTTCCTGTTACAGACTGAATGTTTGTGTCCCTCAAAATCCACATGCTGAAATCCTAACCCCCAGTGTGATGGTATTAGGAGGCAGGGCCTTTGAAAGATAATTTGATTATGAAAACGGAACCCTGATGAATGGGATTAGAGCCCTTAGAGAAGGAGAGCTCTCTCCTTCTCTGCTGTACAAGGATACAGTAAGTTAGCAGTCTGCAACCTGGAAGAGGGCCCTCTGCAGAACTCACCATGCTAACACCCTAATCCTGGACTTTCCAGACTCTAGAACTGTAAGAAATAAATTTCTTTCTTTTCTTTTTTCTTTTTTTTTTTTAAGTTAGAGTCAGGCTGGGCACGGTGGCTCACACCTGTAATCCCAGCACTTTGGGAGGCTGAAGCAGGTGGATCACCTGAGCTCAGGAGCTCGAGACCAGCCTGGGCAACATGGAGAAACCCTGTCTCCAGAAAAAAAATACAAAAATTAGCCAGACGTGGTGGTGCTTGCCTGTAGTTCCACCTACTTGGGGGAATGAGGCAGGAGAATCCTCGATTGCTTGAGCCCAGGAAGCTGAGGCTGCAGTGAGCCACGACTGCGCCACTACACTCCAGCCTAAGTGACAGAGTGAGAGTCTGTCTCAAAAACAAACAAATAAAGTCAGGGCCTTACTCTGTCACCTAGGCTGGAGTATAGTGGTGCAATCATGGCTCACTGCAGCCTCAATCTCATGGCCTCAAGCGATCTTCCCCTCCAGCCTGCCAAATTGCTGGGATTACAGGCATAAGCCACTGAGCCTGGCAGAAATAAATTTCTGTTGTTTATAAGCCATCTAGTCTATGGAATTGTATAGCAGCCTGAATTATTCATATTTAGGATTCTCATTTGTGTTTTTCTTTTCCTTTGTTTTCTTTTTTATCCATTGCTTTTTACTGTAGTCACATCATTTGTTTTGTTAAAAAGCATAAAAATGTCTGGGAGCTTCAAGGAAAAAAGCTGTCTTAGAAAAGATCTTTCTTTTAAACTTCAAGATTGATTTCAAGGTTCTTTTTAATCTTTCAAGTTAGTACTAATAATCATAATTATATAAATTAATCAGAATAAGCATTTAGAGATATTCTTTTAAGCCTTCATGGGAATTAAACTAGCCTATTTTACAACTCAAAATATGTACCTGCTTTGAAAGCTGTTCCCAATATTTGAGAAACAAATCTTTGCAAATATTATTGGTTCTCACAGTATTTCCAGGAATTTAACAGCACATTTTATTCAATGTTAAAAAAAAAATTGCTATACTGACAAAAGCCCCATTATCCTCACCCTTCATTCTTAATATGAAAATAAGTTAAAAAGGGAAGGAAACACAGCAGTCCACAATGTCCAGTTCAATATTTTGAGAGGACGCTAAGCCTCTGACAAAGAAAACTCTTCCCTCCTTTTCCCCAGCATCTCTGCTATCAAGAGGTTGGGAAAATGGGATCTGCAATGTATATATCAATTATTTTCTCAAAAAACCTTTAGCCCCACCACCTCTTGAGCACTAACCAAACAAGTGATGAGTGAAACTCAGAGTCACGGTAAATACAAAGAGAAAAGACTTTAAGAACAGGAGTACTTTTACATTGGTTTAAGAAGCTGAACAAATTAATTTCTGTAAAGTCATACAATAGATACATCTTCAGACAAGACAGTCAACTTTAGAAAAGTGAACTGCAGCCACCACTAATGAAGGGCAAAGGATGCAGGCCAATTTCATCGTCTTTTAAAATCATATACTTAGACGTGTGCCAGAAGAGTCTTGGGAGGCCTATATATAATGAAAGTAGAAAACTCAAATTCAAGGGAGTCATACACACAGAGTTATTTAGTACAATAATCACAAATAAAAAGTGGCTTGGGGTACCTATAACAATGGCCAAAATCAAAGACCCACTGGCATATCTGTGTAGAGCGGAAATGACGTGAATCTTTTTCTTCTATTTCCCTTCAGTGATAGGAATTAACCGGCCACTCATAAGCCCTCTGGAATTTGATCACATCACTGCCTCTCTGTTCATGATGCATACAGGAAGCCCTACAAGTACACTTTCTCATTATCTAAAACGAGAAAGAGTGGCCAAATGGAGAACGGGCACCACAACAGGAAAGGGTATTCTAAATAACAATTAAACACACTAAATACTCCTTTTAAAAATCAAACACCTTTAAATAACAATATTTTCAATTTCTTTAGCTGATTTAGAGAATTCAAAAGTCCCTTCTGGCTCTTTAGCATGTTCATTACAATTAAGTAAAAAATTTAATGTCATTAAAGACACATACGTGTCTATAGACGTTTATTTTAAATATTTAATAACCAAAATGTAAAGACTTACCGGTGCTACTTTTCCTGCTGTTGATATCAAATATACCAGACGGAACTTTCACAATACTGCTGCCCCATGCAGGAGATTCAGTAGGACTGTGAGGCTCTGGACTAGGTTGTGAATGTTTTGCCACAATAGCAGAGGCATCACACACCTCTGGAAAAAAAAAATTTGGATGTTATCATTCCTACTTTTGCCAATATTAAACAGAAACCATATACTGACTTTTACATATTGTATGTATTTTTCTCCAACAGTCAGTGTGTCTATTTTACTTTGTGTCTGGTTTACTTTATGCCATAAATGCTGCCATTAACTGAAATGCTTTGTTTAACCATTCAATAATCCTAACATAAATGTTCTTTAGTGAATCATAAAGTCTCTGGTCTTCAGTTCTCCTTCTCATCACTTGGCAAGCAGGAGAGGGGCTTGATTCTCCAAAACTCTGGAGTATAAAATAAGTAACATTAAAGAAAGTATACTTTTGTGAAAGAGAACAGGAAGAGTGTCTTTCTTATTCCATAAGCCAAAATATTCCTTCATATTTTCATAAAATTATTACAACAAATTATCTCTGCCTTAATGAGTCCTATAAAAAACAGGAAAAATCACATAGACTTTTTTTTTTTTTTTGAGATGGAGTCTTGCTCTTATCACCCAGGCTGGAGTGCAATGGCACAGTAGCGGCTCACTGCAACCTCCGCTTCCCAGGTTCAAGCGATTCTCCTGCCTCAGCCTCCCCAGTACCTGGGATTACAGGTGTCTGCCACCATGCCTGGCTAATTTTTGTATTTTTAGTAGAGACGGGGTTTCACCACATTGGCCAGGCTGGTCTCGAACTCCTGACCACATGATCCACCCACCTCAGCCTCCCAAAGTGCTGGGATCACAGGCATGAGCCACCGCACCCAGCCCACATAGACTATTTTTAACCTACCAATGAAAACTATGCACCTAGATATTTGAAGGACTGCTAGTGAAAGAGCCTTTCAAAATTAAAAATGGCACTAAAATAGAAGTTTTGATGACTCAAAGTTTAGTCCTGGTTCTGTGAAAAGTAGCTATGTAAATATGGCAAATACCTCAATGGGTCATACTTTCCCGCAAAATTAAGGGCTGACCTACAGAGTGTGGTGGCTCACACCTGTAATCCCGGCACTTTGGGAGGCTGAGGCGGGAAGATCACTTAAGTTCAGGAGGTCAAGACTAGCCGGGCAACATGGCGAGACCTTGTCTCTACAAAACATAAAAAAATTAGCTGGGCATGGTGGCACGTGCCTGTGGCCCCAGCTGACAGGGGACTGAGGAAGGAGGATCATGAGGCCAGGAGACCAGGGCTGAAGTAAGACATGTTCTCGCCACTGCACTCAGCCTAGGCGAGAGAGCAAGACTCTGTCTCTAAAGCAAAACAAAAAAAAAAAAAAGAAAAAGAAAAAGAAAAAGAAACAAAAGTCTCTTAAATTTTAAAACTTCAGAGACTACCAAAATCTACCTTATATGTACTGTTAAGTACATAGCATCTTAGGAGCCAGACCTTACATTTGTGAAAATAATCATCAAAGCTATCAACTAAGATAAACTTTTAATTATTAATAATGCAGGTATTATTCTAGTAAAGTTCGTAAATATCAGGACTTAACCTTCTGTTTGCATTTTTGTTTTAGTTATCAATTCTCTTGTTGCTTGTTCTTCAGGCACATGAATTTCTATATCATCCTTTATAAGTTCATCCTTAGACCCATATCCTTGGTCAGACTGACCACCTGTTAAAAAGAATGCAGACTTACATATAAATGTTTTCATATACTTATAATTCATATATAAAATATCAAAAGAAAATTCCACTGACCTACACAATGACGGTTAGACAAAAGACAAGAAAGCACACAAGGAACACAGAACATTTAAAAAATAATGATAAGCCACAAAGAACAGTAGAAACAGGAACATCAAAGACTAAACACATTTGGAAGCACTACATCTTAATTTCTTCATCTGTAAATTAAAAAGATGTAGACAAGATGTTTGGAAAAGTGTCTTTTGAAGAGTGTCTACAGAATGCTACCTTCTCTGTAAGAAAAAAACACACATACATCTGCTTACTTTTGCAAAAAGAAATTTAGGAAAAATAAACCAGGAAACAGTAAAGATGGTTACCTACCACGGTTGGGGGGAAATAAGATGCAATGAATAAAGAGGGATAAAACTTCTCTATGTATAGCTTATGGTATTGTTTTTATCTCTGGAGATACAATACACTTCTGCATGTTTAAAAAAATTAGTAAGATAAAGGGGGTGCAACTGAATGCAAATGGAAACAAATGAAGCCAACTATATTTCCCATGAATAATATAACCCCACTGAAAGGGCCAGGGGAGGACTAATCCAAGTAACTTTGAACACATTATTTTGAATATCCACCGTAAGCCTAAGAGTAATAGTCAAACCCTTAACTGCTTAGTAGGTTTGTTTTTCACAGAGAAATGGGTGTGACAATTCTGAAATTATTTTTTATGTACAGTACACATATTTTCTAGTTTAGGAAAAAAGTTTAGAAGCAGTAACACTGTGGTAACAGTGATCCCAAATCTTGGCTTCTAAAATCTATTCCCCATGAACAAGAACCTGGGGTCCCTGAAGAAATGGCTGATTCCAGAGCTCAGACAGAGAAGGTATAAGATTGAGCTAGAACATTTTGTTGTGCCAAAAAGGTAGTGTTCAGAAACATAATGGGAGAATATCTAAAGGATATAAAAAACAGCTTAAAAGAGCTTCCACTGGCCAACACAGGGATAATTTGAGGACCAAATAAGGGCAGTAATGAATTATACTTCAATGAATAAAACAGGAACCCATCAGTCCATACTGATAATAAATAAGAAAAAAACAGAGAATGGAGAATTTTCCATATACTAGAACATCGTCTTCTAAATTTGAAAACAGTGATAGAATTGGCAGAATCACCACTTTGTAGCCATCACAGTAATGACTGGTTCAGGCAAGCATCATCAATGGATGCCAAATTTAAAAGAGAAAGTGTCATGAGAAAGGATATTAGCATATTGTCTCAGAGTGTCCTTTCAAAAATAGCTTATTATCTGAGAGGAAGAAAAAGATTATAGTAACTAAGCATAGAGAAACCAGACAATAGTGAGACTAGGTGATCCAAATTAATATCACCGATGAAGGACAGACTGTGTGTGCCTGTAGGATGTGACAACTTGAGAAGTATTCAACATCATTTATGTAGCACACCCATGGATGCATAACCTAATCGCTAGGAAATAACAGACAAACCCAAGTTAAGAAACATTCCACAAAATAATTATGAATTCTTCAAAAAGGCCAAGGTCATAAAAGATTTTTTAAAAGGCTAAGGAACTGTGCCAGGTTAAGGAAGACTAAAGAAAGGGAGTTAAAGTACCACAAGGAACACTGGGATAACTGACAAACTTGGAATATAAACTATGAAGTAGTATATCAATGTTTTCTTCAATTTGGTAACTAAAGTGTGGTTGTATATAAGAGAAAATACCACTGAAATAATAAAGAGGTAAAGGGCAAGATGTATGTAACCTGCTCACATGATTTAGGAAAAAGAAATGGGGCCGGGCGCGGTGGCTCAAGCCTGTAATCCCAGCACTTTGGGAGGCCAAGATGGGCGGATCACAAGGTCAGAAGATCGAGACCATCCTGGCTAACCTGGTGAAACCCCGTCTCCACTAAAAAAAAAATACAAAACACTAGCCGGGTGAGGTGGCAGGCGCCTGTAGTCCCAGCTACTTGGGAGGCTGAGGCAGGAGAATGGCGTGAACCCGGGAGGCGGAGCTTGCAGTGAGCTGAGATCCGGCCACTGCACTCCAGCCTGGGCGACAGAGCGAGACTCCGTCTCAAAAAAAAAAAAAAAAAAAAAAAGGAAAAAGAAATGGTATGTGTATGCATACCGAATGAAAATAATAAAGCAAATGTGGCAAACTAAAAAGGAGGGAATCTAGATTAAAGATACGAGAGTTTTCTGTATTATTCTTGCAACTTTTCTGTAAGTTTGAAATTATTTTAAATATTTTAATAGTCTGTTTTGACTTTAAAGTTCTATAATTTAAAATCAAAACTAAGATCAGGTACTAGAGAAAACAGTATAAAGATGTCAGTAAAGGACACATAAAATAACATATGCAGTACCTCCATTTTCCATCACTTATTACACTGCCACTCAGACTCTGGGTTTGCCATACAACAAAAGAATTAATGTCTTTAAATACTACTACTTAGAATGACTAACTTCAGTCACTTTTTTACTAGCTCCCTCAAAAAGTCTGGTAAAGCAATATGGTGCCATGAAATGAACACTAGGCTGGGACCCGGGTAGATTAAAACCAAACATGCTCCTAACAGCTAAGTCACTCTGTACCAGGTACCAAGTGGAAAGATTCCACGAGATAATCCTTAATGAAAGGAGCAACTTAAGCATCTGGGCTGAAAATCCCAAAAGCATGAAATGGCATTGTCAGAAGTTCTACAAAGGTACACCATCACTGCAAATTCAGTATGTGGCATTCAGTTATTTGAAATGCAGCTAAAATATAAATAAAGGGGACCTGAAAGTTTGTGCCCAACTACTGAAGTCTTTATACCAAACACCCAGGATTACTAGGAGACTGGTATTTCCATTAAAGGAGTAAATTGCCTCTATAATGAGATAAACTTAAAATTCTGAAGGAATAAGAGGAGAGGTGTTTATCTATTACTATTCCTGGTAAACGTTTACATACAAAAAATGTTTTTTGTTTTTTATACATGAAGCCCATTTCTTCTACAAGTATCATGAAAAAATATTAGATGAAATAAAATATGGTGGCTTTAAAGTAAAAGTTTCATAAAAATTCTTATTTGTTAATATAATATACAAACATGATGGCAAACTGAGGAAGTTAATTACAAACAGGATTGTAACCTATAGCTTTATGTTGACTTTCAAATTTACACATGCTCCTGTAATTATATGAAGGTTGTTTTTAGCACAAGAATTCAGCAAGATCAGTTTTGGAAAGCAATAGCCACACCACCTCAACAGCTGAAACAATTACTTCTTCAATGCCTATAACACTATTTGTCACAATGATGCTACAAACCAACCTTAAAATAAGAATTTTAGCAAGGCATAATATATTTTCAAATAAGATAACAAATATGCTTTGCAAACTGACCATGAAAAGTTAGTTGGATATTTTCAATAGAGTCTATATATGATTACATTTACCTGAAGGAGAAAAGGCAAGAAAATGAAAACTGTTTACCACTAATAACAATACTTAAAATACAATGAAAGGTCTTTCCCCCACCCTTGCATGTCAGCAAAATTTAACCTAATAAATGGGAAATTACCTGATGTGGTTAACATTCAAGGGTAGCATTAATGCACACGTGTATCCATAGCTTCACGTCATACAAGTCTGTCTGCACCCCACACCATGACAGCCAAGGACAAATGCAGCACCAAGAAACAGCACAGAGCAAAAAGCAAAGCAACAAAGAGCAGAGAAAAGGAAACTTCAGTCATTGAGACAAGTTCATCAGATGAAGTACAGGAATTAGACCCAGAATTCTTTTTAAAGGAAGGCTTGAGATATTAAAAACAACCACAACAAAAAAAACAACACAAGAAGAAGGATGTGCAACACACATATATCTGCACAATGTGCTACTTTAGTTACACTTATTTCTAACTTCAGAGGAGAGGGATGGCTATGTACATAAAAGCAGCTTCAACAGCTTCTCAGATCTTAAAAAATGTAACTTAAAGAGATTACTTTCTCTCATTGTGTGACTTACTTCCTTCCCTCTTTAATATTCATACTCTTAAAATTTTAAGATACACTTTCTATTTAATTTTTTTAAAAGATTTGCAAGTTGTCACTACTTTTCAAGTTCCTTAACTCATGATTCCTAATTATAGCATACACTTTCATAAATTAATGATAAGCAAATACAAAGAAGCATCACGCTAGAGCACTGTGCACAGCACTCCCATACTAATTTTATACTACAGGAAATAAAGAGAAGTGATCTGCAGACTCTATTGTTTCTCTTGTAAGTATACAGTACTTTCAAAGTAGTCATATCACACAAACTCAAGAAGGGAAGAAGCTTTTTGAAAAAGGAAAGATTTAACATGAGAGTAAGTAAACGGTTAGTAAAATCTGGATTTTAGTACCTGTGCTAGAGTGATTATCAATGGACTCAAGCCTGATTAAATCTCTGACGAAGACTGTGTGCTCCCCATTGTTAGCATCATTAGAACTATCCACGCTACCGTGGCTCACCGTGTCCCCATCACTTCCACCTGTGACATTTTGAAGAGCTAAAGATAAGGACAATAGCAATTCAATAACTCATGCATTGATAATCTCTTACACTAAACATGAATGACCCACAGTTCATTTATAGTTGCAGAACACTTTCTAAATTTCTGGAAAAAAACAAAAACAATTTTGGACTAAGATAATCTGTCTTTAAATGTATGTGAAAATGTCTACCAGAATTTAAGTTTTCTACTTCACATAGCTAAAAATTCATATGCCTATAAAGCTCATGGTTCAGCAAGGAAGTATATTTCTAATCACATGTATTACCTGATATTGAGGAGACCTGTGACCTTTGCACAGTCTTTTTAAGCGGCTGCCTAAACTGTGCCAAGCCATGTACCACATTCCGTACCTTCGTCCATAAGAAGATACCACTGCGGGTACTGCTAGGCCACGGGCTCTCCAAAACTACCTAAAGGTAAAATAAGGGTAAAAATAATGTTAATTAGCAATATCTGATTTTAAAAATTCATACATATGTGTGTGTATATGTTTATATATATACACACAAATATAAACAGTTATACTGGCCAAGAGGTATATAAAAAAATGCTAAACATTACTAAACATGAGAGAAATGCAAAGTAAGACTACAATGAGATATCTTATCACCTCGTACTTGTTAGAATCACTATTGTCAAAAAAACAAAAGATGTTGATTAAGGATGTGGACAAAAGAACCCCTACACACTCTTGGTGGAAATGCAATTAGTACAGTCATTAAAAAGATTCCTCAAAAACAGTATAGAGTTTCCTAAAAATATTAAAACTAGAACTACCATACCATCCAACAATCCTATTACTGGGTATAGATATGCAAAAGAAATGAAATCAGTATATTGAAGACAGATCTGTACTCCCATGTTTATTGCAGCATTATTCACAATAACCAAGATATGAAATCAACCTAAGTGTTCATCAATGTATGAATGAAGAAAATGTGGTATATATACACAATGAAATACTATTCAGGCTGAAATACAAAAGGAAACCCAGTCATTTGTGACAATATGAATGAACCCAGAGGACATTATAGTAAGTGAAATAAGCCAGGCACAAAAAGACAAATACCACATGATCTCACATATATATGAGATCCAAGAAAGTGACACCCATAAAAGTAGAGATTAGAACTATCGTTACCAGGGGCTTTGGGAGGTGAGGGGAAAGGGGGTATTGGAAGATGTTGGTCAAAGGATACAAAATTTCAGTTCGATAGGAGAAATAAATTCAAGAGATCTATTAAACAACATGGGGACTACAGTTAATAACAACAGATTGTATTTTGAAAATTGCTAAGAGACTAGAAGTGTTCTCACCACAAAACAATGGTAAGTACGTGAAGGCATATTTTAATTACTTAACAGTTCAATTGAGCCATTCCACAATATACATATCTCAAAACATCATATTGTACATGAAAAATATATACACTTTTTGTCAATTTTAAAAAAATAAACATATTCCAAAACCTCCTTTAATAGGAGTTTCATGAATAACAAAAGCTATACAAAATAATCATTCTCGATAAGCACCACAACTTGCCTACTGTCGATCCTACTTACCTTATTATAATAACCATAAGTAATGGCATTAGGCTTTATCCTAGCAGTTTTCATTTCAAATAAGACTCTCACTGCTAAAACAGGATGACCCCAAAGTCCACAAAGCTGCATCACTACTCGATAGCACACCTAACAAAAGAAAAAAAAATGGAAGTGTCAGTAATTAGTATACTATGAATTGTAGAGATTTTACTGAATTATTTCCATGAAGTTACTATAAAGCAGTATTTTCTCCTTTGTTCTATTTGAGCATCTCAGCAAATTATTTTTAAGACCTATTCAGGCTGGGTGCAGTGGCTCACACCTCACAGCACTTAGGGAGGCTGAGGCGGGTGCATCACCTGAGGTCAGGAGTTTGAGACCAACCTGGCCAACATGGTGAAACCCCATATCTACTAATAGTACAAAAATTAGATGGGCATGGTGGTGCATACCTGTCATCCCAGCTACTTGGGAGGCTGAGGCATGAGAATTGCTTGAACCCAGGGGGCAGACTTTGTAATGAGCCCAGATCACACCACTGCACTCCAGCGTGGGCGACAGAGTGAAACTCTGTCTCAAAACAAAACAAAACAAAAATCTATTCATTAATGCAAGTATCATCATTATTAACTATTTCATATAAGACATATGTGTCCATGTTCTATTTGTTTGAGTAACTAAATCACCACAAAGAGAAAAACTATTACTCCTCATAATTTGAGAGGTAATTCATTTCTAAAATCAAAGATAGAGGCTGGGAGCAATGGCTCACGCCCGTAATCCCAGAATTTTGGCAGGCCCACGCAGGCAGATCACCTGAGGTCAGGAGTTTGAGATCAGCCTGGCCAACACAGTGAAACCCCATCGCTACAAAAAAAAAATACAAAAATTAGCCATGCGTGGTGGCATGCACTTATAGTCCCAGCTACTTGGGAGAGTGAGGCAGTAGAATTGCTGGAACCCAGGAGTCGGAGATTGTAGTGAGCCGAGACTGCACCACTGCACTCTAGCCTGGAGGAAAAGAGTAAAACTGTCTCTAAATAAATAAATAAATAAATATAAATAAAATCAAGTATAATTAAAGTCTCTCTCTCCCCAATCACTATGATTTCCATTCAATGCCAAAGGAATTAAAGACAGTATCTCCAAAATGCCTATAGAACAAATAGGATTTGTCTTCAAAAGAATGAGAAGACAGTTAAATATACTATAACATTGTTAACAAAGACTTTTCATTTGTAATTCCAATCTAGTTCAAAATATCATTTATAGTTATCTTAACACCAAAAAAAAATTTTTAAGGGAAAAATAGCATTGGAAAAAGCTAAATAAGTGCCTCAGTTTCCTCAACCATTAACTGGATAGTATCAGTATCTACTTCTTAGGATGGTTTCTAAGGCTTGAGAGAGAAAATGCATGAAAATGCCTAGTACATCATTCACTGAGTGCTTACTATGAACCAGGCACTTTAAGTATATTAAGTGATTTAACCTTCAAACTAACCTACAATTAAGGTACTAACTATTATTATCTACCTCGGTGGTTCTCCAGGAGCAATTTTGTTCTCTGGGAACATTTTTGATTGTCATGATCTGTGCAGGGAAACAGAGGCATATAGTTGGTAGAGGCCAGGGATACTACTAAACATCCTACACAATGTACAAGACACAAGACAGGCCCCTAAAATAAACAATTATGTGGGCCAAAACATCAATAGTGCCAAAGTTGAGAAGCTCAAAGCTACATTTTCAAATAGATAATCCAAAATACAAACAAGTTACATAGGCCAGGTGCAGCGGCTCGTATCTATAATCTTGGCACTTTGGGAGGCCAAGCAGAAGGATGGCTTGACACCATGAGTTTGAGACCAGCCCAGGCAACATATCAAGACCCCATCTCTACAAAAAATAAAACTAAAATATTAGATGTGGTGCTGTGCACCTGTAATCCCAGCTACTTGGGAGGCTGAGGCAGGAAGATTGCTTGAGCCCTGAAGTTCTAGGCTGCAGTGAGCTGTGATAGTGCCACTGCACTCCAGCTTGGGCACGAGTATATATATATATATATATTTTTTTTTTTGAGTATAAATATTTTTTAATAAAAATATATATTTTTAATATATATCTTTAAATAGATTATATAACTCACCTTAGGACACAGGTCCTTAGTGGAAAGCCACTTACTAAAAGCCTATTCCCTATCTGCTCCCCAACAAAGTTAAAAGAACAAAAGGAAGCCAGCCACAGTGGCTCATGCCTGCAGTCCCTGCACTTTGGGAGGCCAAGGTGGGGGTTCAAGAGCCAGGAGTTCAATACCAGCCTGAGCAAAAAAGTTAGGCTCCATTCTTTAAAAATAAAAAAAATCAAAAGAAGAAAAACCATATGCCAGGCACAGGACTGTATGCCTGAAGTCCTAGCTACTTGGGAGACAGGTGGGAGAATTGCTTGAGCCCAGGAGTTCAAAGCTGCAGTGAGTCATGACCATTCAACTGCACTCCAGCCTGGGCGAGAGAGGAGCAAGACTCCATCTCTTTAAAAATAACAAACATGGCCAGACATGATGGCACATGCCTGTAATCCCAGCACTGAGAGCTGAGGCAGGCAGATCATTGAGGCCAGGAGTTTGAGACCAGCCTGGCCAACATGGTGAGACCCCATCTCTATCAAAAATACAAAAAAAAAAAAAAAAAAATTAGCCAGGTATGGTGACATGTGCCTACAATTCCAGCTACTCGGGAAGCACAAGAGCTGTCTGAATCCAGGAGGCAGAGGCTGAAGTGAGCCAAGGACTCACCACTGAACTCCAGCCTGGGTGACAGAGTGAGACTCTGTCTCAAAAACAAATAAATAAGTAAAATAAAAAATAAACACAAGCATCAGCTCCATGTAACAGAGTAATAGTTTTATCTTTCCTGCTTAATGAAAATGCTTGAGCACACTTTAAAGCAACTTAGATCCAAATTTTATTAGAAGTACAAAAATAAAATTTACCTTAGAAACAATGTCAATTTGTTATACTTGCCTCATCTAAGGGATCCACATCTGTTTTCCTCATCTTAATAAGTACATCATATGCCTGCTGAAGTGCTCTGACTTTAGGATGAGAAACCCTAACATAGGCCGGAAGACAAATAAACCATAAACTGTAACAATGACTGAACAGACACTTGGCCCACTGTGATGGATTTGTATAACATCTCTTCGCCAATTTATGAGCTGTTTTTATTTCCTAGAAAGAGAATAAAATATTACAATATTTATTAAAATTCATTAGGGTGAGGGAAGAAGTGAGAAGGAAAAGGGAGAGGAGAATTTAAGTAAAACTTGACCCCTAAAATCAAGCACTTCAAAGTTGACTTTTGTGAGTAGCTTCCTGCTTATTAGTGCTAACGGTTCCCCTGAACATTCATTTACAATAATATTTCATACTATACCAAAACTATTTGTTAGCAAGCATATGTCTCTTAACAGAGTAGAAATTAAGAGCAAATATCATTCATCTTTTTGTATTAGAATGGCTCATAACATGTCTTTTACAAACAAGGAACTCATTTTTGATGGGTGAAAAAGTGATATTCTTCTCACTCTTCCCTTCGCTAAAGTTTGAGATGCTCTAGGCTATCTCCTGCCAAGATTTCCACTCTGTCTTCCCAAGCTACAGTCTATGTTAACTCCCTCACTGACATGTTCCTTAAAAAAGACCTATTTCTGGCCAGGTACGGTGGCTCATGCCCGTAATCCTAGCACTTTGGGAGGCCAAGGCGGACGGATTACAAGGTCAGGAGATCAAGACCAGCCTGGCCAACATGGTGAAACCCGGTCTGTACTTAAAATACGAAAATTAGCCGGGCGTGGTGGCGTGTGCCTGTGGTCCCAGCTACTCCGGAGGTTGAGGCAGGAGAATTGTTTGAACCAGAGAGTCGGAGGTTGTAGTGAGCCAAGACTGCATCACTGCACTCTGGCAACAGAGGGAGACTCCGTCTCAAAAACAACAACAACAACAAAAAAATCTACTCCTTTGCAGTCAACATAAACTTTCCCACCTCCTAGTTTGATAGTCGTGTTTTCTAGTTCAGCTTTTCATTCTGATTTAGGTAGAAGAGAGAATAGGGTATCAAAATCATCTGCTGAGCTTTTTTTTTTTTTTTTAGATGGAGTCTTGCTTTTGTCACCAAGGCTGGAGTGCAATGGCGTGATCTCAGCTCACTGCAACCCCCACCTCCTGGGTTCAAGTGATTCTCCTGCCTCAGCCTCCTGAGTAGCTGGGATTACAGGCACCCACCACCATGCCCAGCTAATTTTTTTGTGTGTATTTTTAGTAGAGACAGAGTTTCACCACATTGGCCAGGCTGGTCTCGAACTCTGACCTCAGGTGATCCGCCCGCCTCAGCCTCCCAAAGTGCTGGGATCATAGAAGTGAACTGCCGTGCCCAGCCATCTGCTGGGCTTTATCAAACTATATATATTCCCAGAAACTACAGAGCCTATCACATATATCAGAATGCCATTTTATGCTTTGCACTAAAGATTCTTCCACTAGTCTACGTTCTAAATAAAAAAATTTGGAGGCCGGGCATGGTGGCTCATGTCTATAATCCCAGCACTTTGGGAAGCCGAGGCAGGTGGATCACAAGGTCAAGATATTGAGATCATCCTGGCCAACATGGTAAAGCCCCGTCTCTACTAAAAATACAAAAATTAGCTGGGTGTGGTGGTGGGTGCCTGTAATCCCAGCCACTCAGGAGGCTGAGGCAGGAAAATCGCTTGAGCCTGGGAGACGGAGGTTGCAGTGAGCCGAGATTGTGCCACTGCACTCCAGCCTGGGTGACACAGCGAGACTCCACCCTAAAAAAAACAAAACAAAAACAAAAACAAAAAAACTTGGTATATTTTACTTTTGAGCTCAATCTCCACAATACTTCAGTATATATTTAAAAACATATGCCCTTGTTTTTCTAAGATCCTATGGTTCTTTTCTTTTTGTTAGCCTGAAAAAAAAATTCTGCTATAAATGAGATTTAGAGGCTGAGTTAGCAAAATTTTCTCATTTTAGAAATTTGCCTTTTGTTAGCTGGTAACAGTAAAAAAAAAATTCTTTAGTATTCTCTTCGAAAAACTGAAAGAAATATGAACTGTATGAATGAAATTAGGAAATACCTCAGGATATCTCTAGGATTTAGGGGGCTATCCCATAAATTAGTAAAATCTGAACTAAGATTTTCATCGTGAAATTTTCCACATTTTGAAGATCCCTAAAATGTCAGTGTATGTATAAAGGATGTTTAATTTTAACTCATATGTAACCACAGCTTAGTTCTTTATACCTAAATCACATATAGTAATAAAGCAAGATGTCTAGTTGTCCTAAGTTAACTCCCTTTGGATTATAATACTTGGAATAAAGTATATTTACATTAGCCATTAGGGAAATGCAAATTTAAAATACAACTTCATACTCACTAAACGGCTATAATCAAAAAGACAAACAATAACAAGAATTGACAAGGATATGTTGTAAAACTGGAACCCTCACACACTGCTGGTGGGAATGGAAAGTGGTGCAGCCACTTTGGAAAACAGCCTGGAAGTGCCTCAAAGGGTTGAACACAGAGTAACCATTTGACATAGCAATTTACTCCTAGATATATAACCCCCCGAAAAATAAAAACATACATCCAAACAAACATTTATACACAAATGTTCATTTGCAATATTCGTAATAGCCAAAAAGTAGGAAGCAGCCACATGTTTATGAACAAATAAAATATGGTATATCCATACAATGGAATATTATTCAGCAATAAAAATTATTACTGATATATGCTGCAACATGGATGAATCCTGAAATGTTACACTAAATGAAAGAAGCCAGTAACAAAAGAATACATATTATGCAGTTCTACTGGTGAAATGCTCAGAATAGACAAATTTATAGACAGAAAACAGACTTGTGGTTGCCTAGGGCTGCTGGGGATTGAGAACTGGGGTTAATGGCTAAAGGATGCAAACTTTCTTTTGGGGTTGATGAAAATATTCTAAAATTAATTGTGGGGGTGGTTGTACAAACCTGTAATTATACTAAAAGCCACCAAATCATACACTTTAAGTGGGTATGCTGTATGGTATATGAATTATATTTCAATTAAGTTTTCTAAAAAGTATATTTGGTTCCTACACTCTTTTTTTTTTTTTTTTCTTGAGACAGATTTTGCTCCTGTTGCACAGGCTGGAGTGCAATAGCTCAATCCCAGCTCACCACAACCTCCGTCTCCCAGGTTCAAGCAACTCTCCTGCCTCAGCCTCCCGAGTAGCTGGGATTATAGGCATGCACCACCATGCCTGGCTAATTTTGTATTTTTAGTAGAGACGGGGTTTCTCCATGTTGGTCAGGTTGGTCTCAAACTCCCCACCTCAGGTGATCCGCCTGCCTCGGCCTCCCAAAGTGCTGGGATTACAGGCATGAGCCACCGCACCCGGCCAATTCCTATGGATAGTCTTAAAGCATAAACATAAGCATTCGAAAACTTCAGCCTTGACTGATTGACAGATAGATAGATAGATAGATAGATAGATAGATAGACAGACAGACAGATAGATTAATAGATAGACAGACTTTTTTGAGATGGAGTTTCACTCTTGTCGCCCAGGCTGGAGTGCAGTGGCACAATCTCGGCTCACTGCAACCTCCATCTCCCGGGTTCAAGCGATTCTCCTGCCTCAGCCTCCCAAGTAGCTGGGATCACAGGCGCCTGCCACCATACCCGGCTTATTTTTGTATTTTTAATGGAGATGGGGTTTCACCAAGTTGGCCAGGCTGGTCTCTAACTCCTGACCTCAAGTGATTTGCTCACCTCAGCCTCCCAAAGTGCTGGGATTACAGGCATGAGCTACCATGCTCGGCCCAGACTTGATATTTTAAGTAGGCTTGCAAGAAATCTAGTTAAATTCAATAACAACCATAGTGAGTCTTCAAATGGTTGTTGTGGGTGATCATTCTAAACTATGAGCTGCATATCGCATATACATATTTTACATATTAAATGAACATGTATTAGATAAAGAATATCTGACCTGTTTAGTTCTCTTAGCCATGAGAGCTGGACTCTTTGTAATGCTACTCCCAGTAGGGTGTCTACTAAAACAAAGTTTCAACTCCTGCGGTCTGTCAAAAAGCTTAAGGTCCAGTCTTGGAAAGTATTTGTAACTAAAATAAAAAGCAAAAATAGAACTGCTGATTTAAAACACACCAACTCTTCATATTATTCCAGCGTTTACGCAAATATTTCTAAACTTCAAATAGTACCCAACATTATTTTAAATGCTTATATAGAAAAAATACTTTTTAAAATTTTTAAATGATAAAACATACAGAGACCACCTTCATGAAAATTTTGTCTCTTCCCCACCCTACTTGTTATTTTCAATCAATCTCTAAACCACAGAAAACTCTGATTAAAGGGAGAAATAACTCCTTCAAGAGAATCCATGTATTCCATAATTTATGTTTTAAAAAATTTTAGTATACTTCATAATTTTATGTTTTTCTTCATAAAATTACCTTGCATAGGTATATAAAATAAAAAAATCCATAAAATTTTTATTTTAAGGATGTACCACAATTTAAGCAGTTTTTCACTGCTGGACATTATGAGGTTGTAGATTGTTTCTAAATTTCTCCAATTAAATATTTTCATATGTATATCTTTGTGAATACTTTTGCTTAATTTCATAGGATGAATATCCAATAATAGAATTTGCTAGGTCCATGTTTATCAAAAGAATTAAAATTATTATAATTAATATCAAATTATTTCAAAAAAGATTATACTTAAACATACATTCTAACTACTAGCATAACCTATTCTCAATGTCAAAAGTTTCTGTTCATCAATTTGGTTTGCATTTCTTTGAATGCAGAAAACCATAACATATTTTTATATTATTGACTTTGGCTTTCTTGGAAATTGTCTACTTATTTCTTTTGGCCAATTTTCTTCCAGGAGATATTGCCTTTCCATATTTTTTTTTATCTTGTTTGTCAGTATCTGCATTCCAATTTCTAGCAGTTAAGCCAAAGTAGAAAAGAATTCTATAGTTAACATGAAATCAAAATAGTATTTAATTAACCCATTCAATCCCAGATATATTCTTCATTCTGATGCAGTCCTCTTGATATTATACATTAATTCTCTATTTTAGGAAGGTACTTACTTTACTTTCCATTTTAGAAATTTTTTTAGAAACACAGCCTAAGACAATAACTGTGTACGTACACAAAGATATAGACAGCAAATAACTACAAACAAATCCGTAAGAGGCTAGTTAAATAAATCATAATAAATGCATACAATGTGGTCATTACAAATGATAAGGCACAAAAATACTTAATGGCATGGGAAAATGTTCAGACCACTAAAGGCAAACATAGATTACAAAGGGAATCTACCTGATGAACTCATACATGCAATACATACACACATAAATCCACATAAATACATGCCCACAATTGTCAAGAGACACAAGTACTGGTGCTAGAATGATGTATTAGTTTTCCATTTTCGTTTGATTTTCTAAATTTATTAAATTTATAGTAATAAAAAAACTACAAAATCCATTCTAATTTCTTAAAAGAGTCACATCCAAATCCTATCTTTTATCTTAAAAAAGAGTAAATTCCTGGCCCTCTACCTTAAGTTTTCTCGGAAAATTACCAATTCATAAGAATTTCACAGTCTTTGTATCAACAATAAAACTCCCAAAGTGAGCGGGAAGCCTCATAAAAGTAACATTTTTCTTCTTCAGAATTGAAACTTTTAAAGATTAAAATACAAACACTAAGGTAAACAATGATCAACATCTGACAATATCATCCAATTTTTAAATTATAACACCTAGTGGCATTTCCATAAAATATTTATCTACATTAGTTCACCAAATTAATAACGAAAATGAGTTTCACAAAAGACTAATATACATATCTACTAATAAAAATTAAAAGAAACTAATAGGCTGTGCCTAAATAGCTCTTTGAAAACTTCCTACTACCTGTACTTTGGTGACAGGTCCCTTCCATCATCAGGAGGTGGCTCTGGTGGCATTATAAATACAGTATGCTCACTTTTCTGTGAATCATCCAGTTCTATCAATCTGGTATCTTCTGCTGAATCAAAATCAACCTGAAAATAATTATTTTTCCCCAATTAATTTGCATACAAACAAGATCTAATTCTGAAATTTCAACCCTTAAAGTCTAAGAAAAACATACCTTATCTGATTTCTCTGTGCCTTTATCAGGAAACAACTAGAAAAAAAGAAAATAGATTCCTAATGAAAATGTCCACTATGAATTTAATAGACATTTTTATCTTACATTCTGATTTAGAAAAAAACTACCCCTTTTCAGTACCGGCTGATACAAAACATTGCAAAGTATATTTTTAGGCTAACTACATACTCTTAGGCTAAAGCATAATTTTTTACTTGTGGCTATTAGGATAGAAAACTATTTTGATTAGTCATTTTGTAAACCGTAAGACAAAAGACGACCAATCACAAGGTTATCTGGCTTCTCAAATAAAAAATTTCATTACTATTAAGCCCCTTTATTAGTGATTGACATTAAGCTTCTCATATAACTGGAAGACACTGGAATATCAATTTTGTAAATAAACAAAAATGTTGAATAGTTTTAATTATATACCTGGAATTTTAGATCACACTGATAGGAGAAAATTATTCAAATCTTCTAAGGCACATGAATCATGAGGGGGCCAAAAAAATTAATGTTGTAATATTCTACCTTTTTTGGATACAATCTCAAATGTTATATAATATACGGTTTGCATAAAAAACTGGCCCCAAGATCTACTTAGCAAAAATAAGAATTATATTAAAAGTTAGGAAAAATTATAACCAAGTCATTGCTGTCAAGAATCAATTTTAACTTCCTTAGGATGGGTGGGTAAAGCTTTAAAATTTAACATTTCCATCTTCCATTAGAACAAAAGAAACATACTAGGCAAAAGAATTTGGAAAGACATTAAAACAAAAGAACACAACTTCTATTACCCATAAAACTAAACATTTTTTAATTTAAAAACCTAAATCTTAAAGTAAATCTTATTCATTTAAATTAAAAAAAAAAAAACTCACAAGGCTCAAGGAAATGTTCTTAGTTTTACAACTCAATAGTTGTAAATGAAAGTGAGATTTAAAGAGAAAATTTACTGGCTGGACATGGTGGCTCATCCTGTAATCCCAAGGATTTGTGAGGCCAAGGTGGGAGGATCGCTTGAGCCCAGGAGTTTGAGACCAGCCTGGGCAATACAGTGAGACCTCATCTCTACTAAAAATTTAAAAAACTAGCCAGGCGTAGCACATGCCTGTAGTCCTAGCTACTCGGAAGGCTAAGGTGGGAGAATCACTTCAGGCAAGAAGTTTGAAGTTGCAATGAGCTATGATCATGCGACTGCAACCCAGCCTGGGTGACAGAATGAGATGCTGTTTCAATCAATGGATCAATCAATAAAGAAGAGAAAACTTGGCTATATGTGGTAGCAACTTGATACCACAAAGAAAATTATTCTTATATTCAGCCCAGAATCAGTAACACATACACACACATACACAACCCTATACTGTCTTCCTTATATCACTCTAGACTAACAATAACAATGATAATTATACAGGTAAGGCAAACTTTTTTTTCTAAACACTAGTATAAGTACAAACTTTTACCTTTTCTATGCAATCATCAAAAAATGCTAATCCAGTATCTTTATCACTTACAAAACTGCATTCTTCAATGAAACGAATAAAAATCTGTGTTTTGGATAAAAGGGTATAGAATTTTGCATAGGCACGATCTCGACTTTTTAAAAACCCTGAGGAAAACAAAATTATAATTAAATTCAAATTTTAAACTGGAATTCGATATTATAGTAAACATTAAACTTGTACTTATCTATATTACATTCTCTTTATCTATATGTGTATATATCGACATTTAAAGAGAAGCTTCTACAAATTGAGTATCCCTTATCTGAAATGCTTGGGACCAAAAGTGTTTCAGATTTCGAATTTTCTTTTTAAGATTTTGAAATATTTGCATGCGCACAATCAGATATCTTGGGGATGAGACCCAAGTAAACAGGAAATTCATTTATGTTTCATATATACATTATACACACAGTCTGAAGGGAATGTTATACAATACTTTTCAATGATCTTGTGCATGAAACAAAGTGTGTGTTAAGTACTTACGTGTGGAATTTTCCACTTGTGGCATCATGTCAGCACTCAGAAAGTTTCAGATTCTGGGCATTCCAGGTTTTGGATTTTCAGATTAGGGAAGCTCAACCTGTAGTAACTACATATATAGCTCCTTCTGCCTAATTAAACCATGAAAAATACTTAACTTCTATCAACCCCTTCACTGAAATCTGAATCCCCTATAAGGAACCTCCAGCTCTACAACTTTTAAGTAGAAATTTCTCTGATACTCTGCATACTCTTGAGTCCATAGTCAATTTCCAAAGAGCCAATGTCCTTCCTCTTTAATGTCACAAGACCATTATTTCTGTATTGTTTTTCAAATTTCTGCTTATTAAAGTTTCAAGCATCTGGCTATTCCACCATTTCCTCTATTAATCATAGTCCTCTATTAATTGCAGGGACACTCCTTCATTCACTGAACACCAGGACATTTGATTCAAAGTCTCCTCCTTTCTAATCCCTACCACCATCATTCTTCCACACCCAGAAGCACAAATCATGAAAACACTTTAGGTTCGTCTTCATTCCTTTTTTTTTTTTGAGACAGAGTCTAGCTCTTGTCCCCCAGGCTGGAGTGCAGCGGCGTGATCTTGGCTCACTGCAACCTCCGCCTCCCAGGTTCAAGTGATTCTCTGCCTCAGCCTCCTGAGTAGCTGGGATTAGAGGTGCCCATCACCATACCTGGCTAACTTTTGTATTTTTCGTAGAGACAGGGTTTTACCAAGTTGGTCAGGCTGGTCTCGAACTTCTGACCTCAGGTGATCAGCCCGCCTCGGCCTCCCAAAGTTCCGGCATTACAGGCATGAGCCACTGCACCTGGCCTCTTTTCTTTTAAGAGATGGGTGTCTTGCTATGTTGACAAGGCTGGTCTCGAACTCCTGGCCTCAAGTGATCCTCCCATCTCAGCCTCCCAAACTGCTAGAATTACAAGCATGAGCCACCATGCCCAGCCTTCATTCCTTGATTTTCAATGATCCTATGCTCCATCCTACCTCAATCACCAACTTCAACACACAGTCACAGTCCCTTGACTTTACTTGCTAGCATTCAAAGCAGCACTGCCTTCCAAATCTCTCATTTTCACATCACTCCCAGCCCATCACCTCTGCCTATCTGGTCTCTTTAATTAAGTATTTCTACTAAGTGTTTTAGCGTTTTCTATTGGGGGAGCAGAGAGGGAATGCTCATTGAAATCTCCAATCCACTGGCCCTTTACCTCCACGTACATCCTCCCATCTTCACTTCTTTCTCTATCTAATACTGATTCCATGCTATATCCATCATTTCAATTACTGTTTTGTCAATACTCTCAACCCTTTTGCTCTTTTGTCTTTTTGGTTAAACCTACCTAGCATAACCCAGCTCTAAGAATGTACTGCTTGCCTTCTCTGGATCTGCATTAGGGTGACTAAGCATAAGTTAAGGGGAAAAAAGTTCCACAACTAGGCAGATTAGAAGCACTTATACCTTCATCCCTGACCAGCAATCCTACTACATTTCTAGAATCAATTTAATTTTCCTTTTCACATGTTTCCACAACTATTTCCTATTTGTATATGCTCTCCCTTCATGTTTTTGTGCCCCATCCGTACCCCGAAATGAGCATACTTTATATTGCAATGAAAATGCAGATCATTAAATAGAAACTATGTATACTATCTCACTACATAACTTACGACTCTTTAACAGTTATCATTCATTCCTTCTGTCTTTTTACAGTGGATATGTCCCTCCTCCTATCTAAGGACAAACCATCACATGACTTCAGGATTCCAGCCCCTTCCAGTGTTCTCGGGATAAATCTCCCTCTCTATTAACTACTTCTCTCTTTTTTTTTTTCTTTTTTGAGATGGAGTCTTGCTCTATTACCCAGAATGGAGTTCAGTGGTGTAATCTCGGCTCACTACAACCTCCACCTCCCAGGTTCAAGTGATTCTCCTGCCTCAGCCTCCCAAATAACTGGGACTACAGGCATGCGCCACCACTCCCGGCTAATGTTTGTATTTTTAGTAGAGACGGACGGGGTTTTGCCATGTTGGCCAGGCTGATCTCAAACTCCTGACCTCAAGTGATCTGCCTGCCTCGGCCTCCCAAAATGCTGGGATTACAGGCGTGGGCCACTGTGCCCAACCTCTATTAGCTATTTCTCATCAGCATACTCAAGTCTCTTTTTCTATCTTAAAAAAAAAAAAAAAAAAAGCCTTCGATCTGCTCCTTCCCTTTTTTCTGTTGTTTTACTTTTTATAAAGGGCATGGCCATTCACTTGGTTGTTAAAGGCAAAACCCTCAAAGCTGCTCTTGATATCTCCCACTCTATCTTACATTCCATATTCAATTACCAGGTTCTACTTGATCTAATTCCTAAAAAAATCATTCTTCTATTCACACTATCATCAATTAATCCAGGTCACCTCTAATAATCCCTAGAACCAATGTGGCTACTTCCTAAATAGAAGATCCATGCTTCAATGCCTCCAGTGCAATCTCTGTATGGAAGCCAAGGAGATTCTTCTTTTTAACATTTCAAAGAGTGATTTTTTAAAAAAATGCAAATCTGATCCTATTACCTAATGAAATATCCTTTACAGGCTTCCAATTACTCTTAGGATAAAAACTGAAACCAGCACTAATCCTAAAACATCCTGCATAACCTAGTTAATGCCAACATTTCAAACATGGTTTTCTCTGCAGCCTTTCTTTCTTTGATGCTGTGGTCCTGATTCCCATCCCTTTTATATACTAATTAGTAGAGAAAAGCTTAAATAAAATAGAAATAAATTATTCTCCACAAGTTATAATGAAAAGGCTTTCTTTCCTTCTAGTGGATCCAGGCAATGATAGCAAAGGCTGCTAAACCAAATAAGTCAAAGACTAACGGGTGACCTACAATGAATGAATGAGGCTGACAACACCTTAAACCTATTAGAAACACTAAAAGTAGGACAGCCACACATGTATGTGCCTCTCAAGATGATGCAATAGGAAGAAGTGAGCACCATGTATTTTGGCACGTCTTGCCAAGATAATTAAACCTGAATCTAACCAAGCCGCTAGATCTGCACTGTTTAATTCAGTAGTCACTATCTTCATATGGCAATTTAGCACTTGAAATGTAACTGATCCAAATTAGGACACACTGTAAGTAAAAAATACATGCCAGAACTGAAAGATGTGGGCCAAGCGCAGAGGCTCACGCCTGTAATCCCAGCATTTTGGAAGGCCAAGGCAGGCGGATCACCTGAGGTCAGCAGATTGAGACCAGTCTGGCCAACATGGCTAAACCCCGTCTCCACTTAAAATACAAAAATTAGCCAGGCATGGTGGTGCACGCCTGTAATCCCAGATACTCGGGAGGCTGAGGCGGGAGAATCACTTGAGCCTGGGAGGCAGAGGTTGCAGTGAGCCAAGATTGCATCACTGCATTCCACCTGGGCAACAGAGCAAGACCGTCTTTAAAAAAAAAAAGAAAAAAGAAAAAAAGAAAAAAGATGTTTGTGAAAAAAATGTAAACGATTTCATCAATAATTTTAAAAATCAGATTACATGCTGAAATGCTACTATTTTCCCCCTATTTTTCACTTTTTTATTGTGGCTACTAAAATAATTTTAAATTTTATATGTGGCTTACATTGTGTTTCTACTGGACACTGCAGCTCTTGAACCTACCACAAGTTTACAGGCAATACAAGTGGTAGAAGAAATGGTAAATAACAACATAAGGTAAAATAAGCCAAAACCACATATACAAAATTCCTAGTTAATTACTATTGCTTTTTAGACCCAAACTTAAAAGTAGCACACCAAGGGATACCTTAGGACACTAATATTCCTTGTTATTTCTTCAAGGAATATTTCTCTGACCTAACTAGCACTAACACTGTGATCAATACTTTCCTTCAAAACACACTTCTTAAGATAGTTAGTATTTACATTTTTTTCTTGTCTAATGTCTGTGTCCCCTAGCAGACCAAATGCTGAACTGTTTACAATAAAACCTTAGGGCCTGAAAACTGAGTAAGTATCTTTTCAAATTCCTTTAGTGATGTCACTCCCATACAATCCATATTCTTCATCTGGCATTTACAACTACCCACAATCTGAGCCCTAATCTTATTTTCAGCCTTATCTTCCACAGCACCTCTAAAGCTCATCACTCTGGTCAAATTGTACCATGTAATCTTTTTTCCCAAATGTGCTGTCATGAGTGAAACTGTGTCCCCCTCAAAATGTATACATACATATATATATATGGTTTTTTTTTTTTGAGATGAAATTTCAGTCTTGTTGCCCAGGCTGGAGTACAGTGATCTCGGCTCACCACAACCTCTGCCTCCTGGGTTGAAGAGATTCTCCTGCCTCAGTCTTCTGAGTGGCTGGGATTACAGGCATGTGCCACCACGCCTGGCTAACTTTTGTATTTTTAGTAGAGACAGGGTTTCGCCATGTTGGCCAGACTGGCCTCAAACTCCTGACCTCAGGTGATCAGCTTGCCTTGGCCTCCCAAAGTGCTGGTATTACAGGCATGAGCCACTGTGCCTGGCCCAAAATTTATATATTAAGTTCCTAGCCCCTAGTACCTCGGAATGTAACTATTTGGAGATAGGGTCTTTAAAGAGGTAATTAAGCTAAAATGAGGATTATGGGGTAGACCCTAGTTCAGTAAGACTGGTAGCCTTGTAAGAGGAGGATATTTGGACATAAGACAAACACTGAAGGAAGACCACATGGAAAAAACAGCTATCTACAAGCCAAGGGAAGAGGCTTCAGAAGAAACCAAACCTGCTAACTACCTTCATCTCAGTTAAACCTCCAAAACCACGAGAAAATAATTTCTGTTGTTTAAGCCACCTAGTCTGCGGTATTTTGTTATGGTAGACCCAGCAAACTAATCTGCAGGCCTTGTGCTTTAGATCTTGATGCTACTTCCATTTTATTACCATGAATGATAATAGCTGTTATCATGAGTATTTTAAAGTACTTGTACTAGTTGCTTCACATATATTTTCTCATTTAATCTTCACAACAATGAAGTAGATATAGCCCCCATTTTATTAATGAGAACACTTTATTTTTTTTTTTTTTAATTTTTTTGAGACGGAGTTTCACTCTTGTCACCCAGGCTGGAGTGCAATGGCACAATCTTGGCTCTCTGCAACCTCTGTCTCCCAAGTTCAAGTGATTCTCCTCCCTCAGCCTCCTGAATAGCTGGCATTACAGGCACACACCACCACACCCAGCTAATTTTTATATTTTTCGTAGAGGTAGGGTTTCACCATGTTGGCCAGGCTGGTCTTGAACTCCTGACCTCAGGTGATCCACCTGCCTTAGTCTCCCAAAGTGGTGGGATTACAGGCATGAGCCACTGCGTCCGGTCGAGAAAACTTGACTTCCAGAAAGCCTTTCCTGTTCTTCTCCATTTATCTCCATTCTACCCATTCTTCTAAGTCATGCTTCCTCCATGAAGTCTTCCAAAATACCCATTTTGAAATACTGGAATATTTGGAAGAATATCCCTTTTTTTTCTGAACTCTTAAAACTTCCAAATTAAAACTGTGTAAAATATGTTTTCTTGACTACTTGTTCTATTTTTAAAATATTTTAATTATTTTCCATTTAAGACCCCATAGAGCTAGGTTTTATACTTCTTTATATTCCTACATAACTAGCCAGTAAGTGGTAACTAAATATTTAAGTGGTAAGTTATCTTAAAGCAGAAAAGATAAAGGAAAAAAGGATTAATGGAAAAATACAGATTTTTTTTGTAATCGCTAGCTAAAAAGCACAGAAAAGTAAAATAATTTCAAATAAATATTGATATAGATGTAAGATTGCTACTATATATATAACAGTAGCTGAATAACAACAAAAATCTCTACCTATAATTCCCTAAAACAAAACATACTAAAAATAATGAGTATATGTTTTTCCCTGGAACAAAGCTACATTAGTCAAAAATGTTTAAAATGTGGTACCCTCATTGCACAAACTAATTGTAAAGCCAAAAGTGTATACATCTGGCCAAGTGCGGTGGCTCACACCTGTAATCCCAGCATTTTGGGAAGCCGAGGGAGGAGGATCACTTGAGGCCAGGAGTTCAAGTCCAGCCTGGCCAATATAGCAAGACTCCACTCTATTAAAAAAAAAAAGAAGAAAAAAAAAGTGTACAAATCCAAGAACTATGCAAAATTGAGGAAATACCTAAATACCTGAAGGCAAATCTCCAGTTATGTTCTACTAAGATAACTGACAAGGTATTGTAAATATAGGTAACACCTTTGACTTTTCATAATTAAATATGCCTAGTTTCAGATTTCTCAGGAAAAAAATGGGCTATAAAAATTACAAGAAATTCTAGTCATAAAGTTCGGTTACAAATACATGGAAGTTCATTATATTTGAATGTGAATTTGTAAAAATTTATACAGTAAGTATTTCTTGGCAACAACATCAAATATAAAATATTTTCACTTCAATAAAAGGAATTGTACTTTCAGTGCTACCCACCCTGTCGGTCAAACAATGAATCAGCAGCTGTGGCTTTATTTGAAGGAGCCTCTGTGATTGGTCTGAGAAATGTTCTATATCCTTTTAAAATAGACGCCATAAAGCGCAAAAATGCCTCTTGAATTTCCATCTCAAGCTGTGTCATCTTCTTTTGCCAGGAGAAATCTGCTTCAATTGGAGTCATGTCAATCGCTGAGCCTTCTTGAGTTTTTCGGTGAACTAACAAAGGAAAGAAAAACAGAAAACGGTATTATGTTAAATTTAAGAAGAATTTTCTCATATACATTCCTTCATTAATAGTATTCCTTTTCCCTCACATTACCTGAAGACAGCTGGGGATACAATTTCTTTAAGGTGCTAAGTAGATTTTTGCATGGCTTTTTGGGAAGTTGCTTCCAGTTCATGTTCTTCTTTTCATCTGATCTATTAAATCAGAACAAAATTCATAAAATGTGTTATTCATAATCTGCTTTTACTAAACAAAATTCTTGCATCAACCTAAAACTAGAAAATGGAAAAGATGTATTTTTACTGCAGTCACAACTGATGCAAACAGTTTGAATAAGTGAATTTCAAGGAAGTTCTCTTTTCATTCAACCAACCTCTGTCAGATTTAGCCATCTCATTCTAACCTTCCAACACGTATTTTCAATGCTGGAGTCAGGAATACAACACTGAAGTCTAGCTTCAAAAACTACATTTTAGAATTATAATATTCTAAGAGTCAAATCTAGCTGACTTGAGACTTCAAACTACCTACTGGCAGGCTTCTAAAATGCTGTGTGCCCAAAGAGAAGAATTGGAATTTAAGTAAGGATTAAAAGTATATGTAGTTCATCCAGCCCTCACAGTTAAAAATAAATTAATCATAACACCATTATTCAATATAATCTATGATCATGAAACAACAAAAACCAAAGCCAGACCACCCTGGCCAACATGGTGAAACACCCTCTCTACTAAAAGCACAAAAATCAGCCGGGTGTGGTGGTGTGTGCCTGTAATCCCAGCTACTCAGGAGGCTGAGGCAGAAGAATCACTTGAGCCTAGGAGGCGGAGCTTGCAGTGAGCCAAGATTGCGCTACTGCACTTCAGCTTGGGCAACAGAGCAAGACTCTGCCTCAAAAACAAAACAAAACAAAACAAAACAAAAAAAACCCAAAGCCATAGAGATGACCATTTTTAAAGGTATTACTAAAAGCTTCTGTTTCCAAAACTTTATATTCCAAAAATACAAAATATATATATCTCTCTGTGTGTATATATATATATTCCAAGAATATAAGAATATAAAATGCAACAGACAGAACTGCCTAAAAAGCCCTCTTTTTACAAAAGTTAACATAAATATAACAAATGTTCTTTAAAATTCATGGCTAAGCTGGCAAGAAAATCAGGGAAATCTTCAGGGGTTGAAAACCCAGAGTAACACCAAGGCCACATCTGCCCTGAGGATTAACAGACAGCCTTGGATTTTAAAGGCTTCTCACAGAACAGGAGACCAAGTTTCAGTCTCACCAAGAAGTATGTTAGAACTGAAACTTCCAAATAAAACTGGTATGCTTGAAAGGCTGACTCTGCTTTTTCTTTTTTTCCTTTTTTTTTTTTTTTTTGAGACAGTCTCACTCTGTCATCTAGGCTGGAGTGCAGTGGTACGATCTCAGCTCACTGCAACCTCCGCCTTCCAGGTTCAAGCAATTCTCTGGCCTCAGTCTCCTAAGTAGCTAGGATTACAGGAGAGTGCCACCACGCCCAGCTAATTTTTTATTTTAGTAAAGACAGGGTTTCATCATGTTGGTCAGGTTGGTCTCGAACTCCTGACCTCATGTGATCCCCCCACCTTGGCCTCCCGAAGTGCTGGGATTACAGGCATGAGCCACCGCACCCAGCCTGATTCTTTTTTTAACCCAAAATGCTACAATTCTAAGCCCTCTCCCTAAGTCAGTGAATTGCTTAGGTTTCTCTAAATGTAGCATGGCATAATGAAAAGGGCAGAGATTCCAGCTTTAGGATCAACCTGGAATCCTGGTTGTACCTTTATATTAGCTGATTAATGAAATTAATAAATTTAATAAAAATTTAATTTTTAATAAAAAATTAAATTATTTTTTTATTTTAATCAGGTTCTATTTTATAGTATTGTTCTTTAGTACTCAGTGCAGTTCACATGTAGTTTTTTTTCTAAGCAAGTGATTGCATTTTGGAATCTTTTTTTGCATACTTTAAATCTTTTAACAAAATATGTCAATTTTTTTAAATTTCAATAGGTTTTGGGGGAACAGGTGGTATCTGGTTACATGAATTAGTTCTTTAGTGATGATTTCTGAGATTTAGGTGCACCCATCACCCAAGTAGTATACACTGTACCCCATGTGTAGTCTTTGCTCTGTCACCCAGACTGGAGTGCAGAGGTGCGATCTTGGCTCACTGTGACCTCCGCCTCCCGGGTTCAAGCGATTCTCCTGCCTCAGGCTCCCAAGTAGCTGGGACTACAGGCGTGTGGCACCACACCCAGTTAATTTTTTTGTATTTTTAGTAGAGACAGAGTTTCACCGTGTTAGCCAGGATGGTCTCGATCTCCTGACCTCGTGATCCTCTGCTGGGGCTACAGGCATGAGCCACCGTGCCTGGCCTCATGTGTAGTCTTTTATTCCTCAACTCCCTCCCACCCTTTCCCCCAAGTCCCCAAAGTCCATTGTATCATTCTTCGCCCCCCTGCCCCCACCCCGAGGGGAAGTCTCACTCTGTTGCCCAGGCTATAGTACAGTGGCACAATCTCAGCTCATTGCAACCTCTTCCTTCCAGGTTCAAGCAATTTTCCTGCCTCGGCCTCCCAAGTAGTTGGCATTACAGGCACATGCCACCACACCCGGCTAATCATTGCATCATTCTTATGCCTTGTGTCCTCATAGCGTAGCTCCCTCAGCTTGGATTTTGATTAGGGGAGGGATCTCCCCTGAGAATTAATTACTGTATGCCTGCCAACTAATGGGTTATGAGTTTGACTGCATGCTACTGGCATGGCACAAGAAACTGTAAGTCAAAATAACTAACTTCAGGCCGGGCGCGGTGGCTCAAGCCTGTAATCCCAGCACTTTGGGAGGCCGAGACGGGCGGATCACGAGGTCGGGAGATCGAGACCATCCTGGCTAACACGGTGAAACCCCGTCTCTACTAAAAAGTACAAAAAACTAGCCGGGCGAGGTGGCGGGCGCCTGTAGTCCCAGCTACTCGGGAGGCTGAGGCAGGAGAATGGCGTGAACCCGGGAGGCGGAGCTTGCAGTGAGCTGAGATCCGGCCACTGCACTCCAGCCTGGGCGACAGAGTGAGACTCCGTCTCAGAAAAAAAAAAAAAAAATAACTAACTTCAAGTGCTCCCTGGCTTAATGCCACCAGAATAGAAGCAAACATAATATCCTCTCTGTTAAGAATAAATGTCTAATAAAAGAGCTAACACTTCCTTTGTGCCTGGTACTGTTAAAAGACATATTTTAACATCTCTTGAAACTGTGTCTTAAAAGTGATGGCATGTCAAGTTTAACTCTGATCAATTTCTCTCATTTTATGTCATCGCTGTCGAATATTTTAGCGCTATCTTTTAACCCCCTCCCCCAAATAAAATATTGTCATTATTGTCTGGATTATCATCCATTTGTAATCTGGCTCTGACATTTACTGTGTGACTTTGTATAAATCACTCAACTCGTCTGTTACTCAATTTTCTGATCTACAAAATGAGGACTGATAATGTACCTAATACACAGGGCTGCTGTAGGTAGATGAAATGCATCTCATCTAACCTAAAGGGCCATTAATTGTAAAATTTGTTGTTTTTGTACCAGTAAAAGAGGATGTTGCCAATTAAAGTATTTTAAAGTCTACTTAACTGCTTGAAAAAAGAGTAAAATATTAATTTCAAGTTCTAAGCACCCATATTAAAAAATTAAGAGGAATCATTAAAGGAACATAAATATGAAATTATACATATATATACACACACACACACACATAATATAACATTTAGGTAAGCAGACGGGAAAAAATAATTCATTCAATCTGAAAGAGAGAAAAGAATAACAGCAAAACAAAAAGGACAAAATGAGACAGAAATATTCAAATATATAACAATACATGTAAATTAATGGATTCTTCAACAAAAAGACAAATGTTAGATTGGATTTCTAATGCCAGTTATATACTATACACAGAATATCTGAAATTAAAAGGATGGGAAAAGATATACCAAAGATAATATATCTAACATAATGTATTAATGAGAAGAAAAGCACAAACTAACAACAAGAGCATCAGTGATTTTTTTTAAAGTAGCTACAAGATAAAAGTATTCATTTAACTGCAGAACCATTTTGAACTTGAGTGTCCCTCATAACACAGCCTTAATTAAGTACATAAAGCAAATGTCCAAATAACTATAAAATGCATTTGACAAATCCACCATCACACTGGGAGTTTTAAAACTTTAATATGATCACACAGCTCAAAAATAACTTAAACACATACACACACCCTTGTTCCACGTCTGATCAGTTCCCTCACCCCCATAATACATAATCACTAGTTTCTTGAGCATATTTTAATGTGTCTTTATTCCAAAACTAGCAGATACAAGTAAATACAACTATTCCCTGCCTTTTCTTTTGCGCAAGTAGCAGCACACTGCAATACACAATTACCACCTTGATTTTTTTCATTTAATAATGTATCTTTTGTAGCCAGGCAGGGTGGCTCACACCTGTAATCCCAGCACTTTGGGAGGCTGATGTATGCATATCACTTTAGGCCAGGAGTTTGAAACCAGCCTGGCCAACATGGCGAAACCCCATCTCTGTCATAACTACTCAAATGTGCTGTTGCATCATGAAAGCAGGCATGGACCATATGTAAATGAATGAGCATGGCTCTGTTCCAATAAAACTTTATTTACAAAAACAAGCTTTGGGCCAGATGTCAATCCCTGCTGTATACCAATAATCATAATTTATGATAAACTGCTCAAAGCATCCCCTTTGAAATTAGAAACAAAACAAGATACCAACTATAACTACTTATATTCAACATTACACTAGTGATCCTAGCTGGAGAATTAAGACAAAAAAATTTAAAATACATTAGGATAGTGTAAGTAGAGAAATGTGATGTTTATAGGCAGAAAATTGAAGACAATATACAAATTAAGAGAATTCAACTAAGTTGTTAGATATAAGGCCGCTATACAAAAACCAACTACATTTCCCAGCAACAAGTAGAAAGTCTAATTAAAAATACCATTTACAGTAGCAATAAAAACTGAAAGATACTTAGGAACAAATAAGTCTAACAAAAGATGTGAATTATCTTTCTGGAGAAAACACAAAGTTTACTGAAAAATTTTGAAAGATCAATGAAATGAAATACCACATTCATGGGTCATATTTCTTGTGCATATTTTCAATGTGTGTCAAAAAGGTATCATCTGCCTCCAAAGGAATCTATAAATACAATAAAATTCTAACAAAAATCCCAATGTAATTTTGTGTAGAGCTTAACAAGATGGTATTAAAATTTATATGGAAAAACAAAAGACCAAATGGAGTGAAAACAATTTTCAAAAAGAACAGGAGTAAGGGGATTCGCCACGGACACTGCCAAAAGGTCTCATACCATGACTTTTTAAAACAGTTTTATTAAGATATAAAGTCATATGCCATACAATTCACCCATGTGACATGTGCAATTCAATGGTTTTTATTATATTCATGGAATTGTGTAACCACCACTACAATCAATTTTTTTTTTTTTTTTTTTTTTTTTTTTTGAGACGGAGTTTTGCTCTTGTTGCCCAGGCTGGAGTGCAATGACGCGATCTCATATCACTGCGACCTCTGCCTCCCAGGTTCAAGCAATTCTCCTGCCTCAGCCTCCCGAGTAGCTGGGATTACAGGCATGCGCCACCACGCCTGGCTAGCTTTGTTATTTTAGTAGAGACGGGGTTTCTCCATGTTGGTCAAGCTGGTCTCAAACTCCCGATCTCAGAAGATCCACCCGCCTCAGCCTCCCAAAGTACTGGGATTACAGGCATGAGCCACTGCTCCCAGCCTACAAGCAATATTAGAATATTTTCATCACCTCAAAAAGAAATCCCATAGTCACTTAGTTTCCAATACTCCCATCCTCTCCATTCCAAGGCAATCAGTAATCAATCTACTTTCTGCCTCTAAAGATTTGCCTGCTTTGGACATTTCATATAAATTAAATCATAATATAAGGTCTTTTAACATAATGTTTTCAAGGTTCATTCATGTTGTAGACAACTTAATTTTAAAGCCATTAAGATAGTATACTACTGGCAAGAGATTGAAAAAAATCAAAGGAAAAGAATAAGCCCGGATACATATCTATACAAATATAGAAAGTGATATGTCACATCAAGTTTAGCTGAATTAAATAACTAAATGAGACAGGTAAACCTCACAACTTAAAAAATAACCATGATAGTATTTCATGGCCTCAAGGTGAAATATTTCATATATAAGAATCAAAAACAGTACTCCATAAAGAGAAATTTAAAATTTGATAAATTAAAATAAATCTCTGTTTATCAAAAGACACCAAAAACAGAATGGAATGACAGGTCACAATGTGGGAGAAGCTATTTGGAATGCATACAGCAGACCAATAATTAATTCCTGATTATATATACAATTTCTACAAATCAAAAGAAAAAGACAATCTAACAGCAAAACGCACCAACAAAAGGAACATCCAATTCACAGGAGAGGAAAACCAAGGAGCACAAAGGTATGCAAATGCTGCATTTGCTACTAATTAAGGAAATGTGAATTAAAGCCACAGTGAAATACCATTACCATCAAATTGGTAAAAAATGTAAAAGTCTGACCGCAAGTGTTGGCAAGGATATGAAACAAAAAGAACTTTCATCTGCTGAGGACAGAGCAAACTTGGGAGAGTAATCTGGTATTAGTTATTAAGTTGAAAATGCTCATTCCCTACCAAGCAACATTAGCGCTTCCAGGTATATGCTTCAGAGGAATTCCTGAGCATATACTCAAGGAAATATATACAATGATGATCAGAACAGCCTTGTTTCTAACATCAAAGATCTAGATACAACCTAAATGTCCATCGACATTGATCACCATTGAAAATGAACTGGATGAACCTCACAAAGAATGGTAAGCAAAAAAGCAATTCACAGGAAACTATTCAAGTAGAAAAAAATGTGTAAGTATGCAAAACAACATTTTATTTAGATTAATACATATATAATAAATGTTTTAAAAATACATGTGCATGATAAACTCCAAATCTAAGATGATGGTTGGATTTGGAATTTATCCAAGATGATGGTTGGATCTGGAGCTCCTCTCTGGAAGACAGGAACAAAATATGGTTATGGAGGACTATCTAGAGATTTCAAATTTATTGCTAATATTTTCTTTTTTTTTTTTTTTTGAGACAGAGTCTCCCTCTGTCACCCAGGCTGGAGTGCAGTGGCATGATCTCCGCTCACTGCAACCTCCGCCTCCTGGGTTCAAGCAATTCTCTTGCCTCAGACTCCCAAGTAGTGGGGATTACAGCTGCCCACCACCATGCCTGGCTAATTTTTGTAGTACAGACGGAGTTTCACCATGTTGGCCAGGGTGGTCTCGAACTCCTGACCTCAGGTGATTCGTCTGCCTCGGCCTCCCAAAGTGCTGGGATTACAGGTATGAGCCACCGTGCCCGGCCTATTAATAAAGTTGTGGTGAATAGATACAAGTTATTTACATTATTCTGTACAATTTGGAGGCTTTTTTTTTTTTTTGAGACAGAGAGTCTTGCTGTTACCCAGGCTGCAGTACAGTGGGGTGAACATAGCTCACTGCAGCCTCCACCTCCTGGACTAAAGTGATCTTTCCTCCTCAGCTGCCTGTGCACTATGGGCATGCACTACCACTCCTGGCTAATTTTTTATTTTATATAGATGGAGTCTCACCATGTTGCCCAGGCTGGTCTTAAACTCCTGGGCTCAAGCGATTCTCCAGCCTCAGCCTCCGAACGTACTGAGATTACAGGTGTGAAACACTACACCTGGGCACATTTTATAATTATTTAAACACAACTGAGCAGGCCAGGCATGGTGGCTCATGCCCGTAATCCCAGCACTTTGGGAGGCCAAGGTGGATCACCTGAGGTCAGCAGTTTAAGACCAGCCTGGCCAACACAGTGAAGCCTCATCTCTACTAAAAATACAAAAAAATTAGCCAGGTGTGGTGGCACGCACCTGTAATTCTGCTGCTCAGGAGGCTGAGGCAGGAGAATCACTTGATCCCGGAAGGCGGAGACCGCAGTGAGCCAAGATTGCACAACTGCAACTCTGTTGCCTGGGCAACAGAGTGAGACTCTGTCTCAAAATAAATAAATAAATAAATATAATTGAGCAAACACTTCACATTTGTTTTAGAAAACAATGTTTTGATTACCAGAAGTTTTATAAAAGTTACTCAAAACTGGGCAAAATTAAGACTCTCCATATTATTTTATTCGGAATAATAAATAAAACAAGGTAAAAAATCTGAGTATTAACTTCACAAATAATCATTTATAAAAGCAACACCACGAATACATTCCTGAAATAATTGTTTTTCAGGGAGAGTAACCTATAAACAATAAAATGTGTGCCACAAAAAACTATTTAATTCATTCAAGTTGTTCATTACTTTCAAGCTGTAAGTAAATCTAAATATACATAAGGAGCTACTACAGTTACACAGTTTCAAAATACAATGGTAGATCCATGTCAAAATTATATTTTAAGTTACAGCAAATGTTTTCTTCCTTCCTTAGGCTATTTTTTTGGTTCACATAAAAATATTTTCCCAACGAATTCTACTGTTGGAACTATTTAGGCCTCACCCAAAATATTTCTCTCTTCATTTTCTACCAATCTCAAACAGTAAAGAATAAGTGTTCCACAGCCTGGAAGTTGGCATCAACAAAAGAAAATTTGTAATACTTACTGTCCTTTCCCACTTTTGGTGGGGGAAGGGGTAACCCTTAAACATCCATCCAGAACTATTCCTTTTATTAATGTAGTTTGCTACTCTCTGAACCCTCAGCTGTACCACTGCTGTACTTACCACCTTCAGCAAACACAAACTATAACTGATTTTTAATATAAATATCTATGCAGTAAAGAACAGATCCTTATAAAATTCAAATCCTGACAACTAAACAAATGGTATACTATCACCCTATACTGTAACTAAACTTTAATCTCCAATGGGTAAACCCATTTTACTTACATATGGATTTTGAATTAAACCTAGAAAGCATATCGTCTCTCGAGCTCTGAAAGCAGTGTTTAACCATTACTTTTCAAACTCATAGTCTCTTCTGATAAACCTAAACATCTCCTGCTTACATTTAACATTGTTATCCAGATATAAACTATCATAATATTGAACATTTTTTTTTTTCCAAATCACACAGCGTTCCCAGATTCTGATACTTGTCCTGGTTGAGAGCCACTGTATTTAAGAGGAAGATTTAACAACTACCAAAAATAGCATATTTCTAGATGCTTTCAAAGAACTATAACTCTATATAGTGAAAAACATAAATGGGAGATAATATAAAATGAATCAACTTACACATATAACATGTTCGTATCCAAGTCAATGCAAACAACATCTTGTGGTGGGTCATGAAGATCAAAATACCTTGAGTCAACTCCAACTATAAACGGTAAAGGTGCACTAAGCACTGCAGCCAGTGAAAGAGGACAAAGGGGAATATATGGGCACTGCCACTGAAATGGAAAGATCATCTGGGAAAAAAGTTTTAAAAAATTAACCAAATTTTAAATTTGCAGTAAAAATTATATAAGTAACTAGTATTACTGAAAAGGGATCACTGAAAAGCAGTTAATATCACTGTTTTGTTTATCTTAAACTTCATTCCAAAACTAAATGACTATAAAATATTACTAAGCAATACTATGAACAAATGCAATTAAAATTTTCAAGTCATGATGATGATCATTAAACACAACAAAAATACTAACAGCTTTTTGCATATTAATTCTAGTATCTATACAAAGCCCACATTCCAATTTTATGGAGTCAAAATAAGATAAAATGGCCCAAAATATCATAAAACAAACTTATTACCTTTAACTCTTACACATTTCATTCACCTATTAATTCTCAAAATTACCTCAGATCAAAATCCAACTAAAAGCATCAAGAATTTAAAAAAAAAACTAATTACTGTCTAGGGAATGCTAATAGTTAATTAAAGAGCTCAACAAAAAAAAATTCTTAACTGTTCAAATAAACATCAGTGATGTCTGGCATCTTAAAAATACTGTCAATAGGCTGGGCACGACGGCTCACGCCTGTAATCCCAGCACTTTGGGAGGCTGAGGCAGGTGGATCACTTGTGGTCAGGAGTTTGCGACCAGCCTGGCCAATTTCAGTGTTTCTACTAAAACACAAAAATTAGCTGAGTGTGGTGGTGCATGCCTGTAATCCCAGTTATCCTGGAGGCAGAGGCAGGAGAATCGCTTGAACCTGGGAGGCGGAGGTTGCAGTGAGCGGAGTTTGCACCACTACACTCCAGCCTGGGCAACAGAGCAAGACTCTGTTTCAAAAAAAAAAGAAACGGTCAATATATAAGATATTCCTCTATCTAGACATGAGACAGAAAAAAAAGAGAAAAAAACATTTCTCAAGAATCTTTACCTGTTTTCCTTTACAAAGATTTACTTCAATTGTATCATTTGTGCTTTTCTTAAAAAAAAAAAAAAAGTTTTGATGTTTTTTAAAAAAAGACTAAAACATGTTAAGGCCTAATGCAGTGACTCTCAACACTTTGGGAGGCTGAGGCAGGAGGACTGCTTGAGGCCAGGAGTTCAAGGCCAGCCTGGACAACAGAGTGAGACCCTCATCTCCATAAAAAATAAATAAGTAAATGAATAAATTTAAAAAAAATTTAATACTTAGCTAGTACTAAAATTTTACTGATGATAATTTTTTTCTTCTACTATAAAAATCCCTGTTATCTTTTAAGGTGGAGTTCAATTATCACCCTTATCTGTCATCATTCACCCCAAAGAAATGCCTATAACACTTACTACCTCTGCCAGCTATTACAAAGGGTTATTCAGGATTGGAATTTTGTCTTCAAACATTTATTTAGTTAATATTTGAGCACTTGCTATGTACCAATTACTGTTCTACATAATGAGATCTTAACAATAAATGAAAGAGATCACTCTCCTCATGAGGTTAATAGTTTAAGAGTCAGCAACTTTTTCTGTGAAAGACAGTAAATATTTTAGGCCTTGTGAGCCACATTGTCTCTGTCACAACCATTTAACTCTGCTGTCATGCATGAAAGCAGTCATAGGCAATATATGAATAAATGGCCTATGTTCCAATAAAACTTTATAGAAACAAGTGGCAGGCAGGATTTGGCAGGCAGGATTCAGCCATCATTTGCAAACACCTTGTCTAGCAGAAAGAGAGAAAATAAATGAAAGACATAATAAATAAAATATTATGTTATAGGTTGAACATCCCTAACCTGAAAATCCAAAATCCAAAGTGCTGCAAAATCCAAAACTTTTTGAGCACCAACATGACACAGAAAATAAATTGCTCATAGAAGCATTTAGGACTTCGGATTTTTAGATTAGGGATGTTCAACCAGCGTGTATTCTGCAAACATGCCAAAATCCAAACAATCCTAAATCCAAAGCACTTCTTTCCAAGCATTTTAGACAAGGGATACTCAACCTGTATGTCAGGAAGTAATAAGTGCTACGGGAAAAAAAAAAAAAAAAGGAAAAGTAAAGCCAAGTGAAGGACATTAGAGTTCAGAGCAGGAGAGAGGAAAAGCAGGTTGTATTAGGACAAACAGGACAGGCCTCATTAATAAAGTGACAACAGAGCTGAAACCTGAAGAAGGTGAGAGATTTAGCCAACGGGATATATAAGAGAAGAGTGCTTCAATGAGAAGGAACAGCTAGGGCAAAGGCCTTAAGGCATGGGGAATGCCTAATGCTCCCAGGAAGGTAAGGCCAAAATGCTGGAGAAGAATAAGCAAGAGTAAGAGTAGTGGAAAATAAGATCAGATTGCTGAGGGGCAAAGCCACTCACAAAGGACCCTGCAAGGACTTCAGATTTCTTGAGTGACAATTATCTTCTATTCAACAAAAGGTGTGTTACAACTGCAACTATCTAAGAAACCTTAGAAAAAAAACTATGTGCTAGCAAAACATCTCTTCACTTTTGCCTTTTGCAACACTATAGGGTCACTTTTTATAAAGTACTTGTACATTTCATCAATCTTTGCTATGGGTCTCCATTAATTCTTTGATATTCTTTGATATTTAAATCATTCTCCTTTTGAAGCATTTGTTTTGTGACCATTCTTTTCCATGTTCTCTTCTTCAAATGGTAATTGGCATAACTACCAAATCATGACTTATAAATAATTTTGCATGCAATTCAGACAGCTCTCCAACATCAGTTGCATAAACCTCATATACTCTGGCATTTTTCATATGATTACCAATTCCATGAGCACTTTTTTCAACTGTTCTTGCACCATATTACTGAAATCCATCAAGAGACTTGGCCACCACGATTCTGACAAACAGGATTGAATAAACACTAATGTTTTAGTAAGGAATATTTGGGTGGGAACTTTTTTTTTTTTTTGAGACGGAGTCTTGCTCTGTCGCTAGGCTGGAGTGCAGTGGTGCAACCTCAGCTCATAGCAACCTCCACCTCCCGGGTTTAAGCGATTCTCCTGCCTCAGCCTCCCGAGTAGCTGGGACTACAGGCATGAGCCACCACATCCAGCTAATTTTTGTATTTTTAGTAGAGATGGGGTTTCACCATGTTGGCCAGGATGGTCTCGATCTCTTGACCTCGTGATCCACCTGCCTTGGCCTCCCAAAGTGCTGGGATTACAGGCGTGAGCCACTGCGCCTGGCCTGGGTGGGAACTTTCTAAAACTGGTCAGTTCATTAACAAATATTTTCATATTCTAACAACTTTTGCCTTCACACACAACTGTGATAACTTGGAAAAGTAATACTTAATGAGGATCCTCCTAGAAGCTGTCTCATATGGTTACTATTGTTTTCAGTCCAACAGCACTTCTCCAACCAGATTAAGATCTTGGAGACATACCCTATTTGCTGTTTTAACAAGTATTTATTGAGGGCCTACTCTGTGCTAGGCAACTGTAACAAGTGCTGAAAATACAGGAGTAAATAAGAGATTAGGTCCTTACTCCCAGGAGACTTACATTCTTAAAATGGGGAAGGGAAGAGAGGAGAGTCAGCTATTTTAAATTAAACAACTAATGGGTGATAGGGTTGGAGAAGTGGAATATCTAAAGTTCTACACAATGGCCTATAAAGCCCTATACAATCAGACTTCATTTTTTTTTTGTTTTTTTTTTTTTTGAGACGGAGCCTCACTCTTGTTGCCCAGGCTAGAGTGCAATGGTGTCATCTCAGCTCACCGCAACCTCCGCCTCCTGGGTTCAAGCAATTCTCCTGCCTCAGCCTCCCAAGTAGCTGGGATTACAGGCGTGTGCCACCATACCCAGCTAACTTTGTATTTTCAGTAGAGAGGGGTTTCTCCATATTGGTCAGGCTCGTCTCGAACTCCTGATCTCAGGTGATCCGCCTACCTCGGCTTCCCAAATTGCTGGGATTACAGGCGTGAGCCACTGTGCCTGTCAATCAGACTTCATTCTAAGTGCAATGGGAAGCCAAAGGGTTTTAAGCAGGGAACAACGTTAATAACAATTTAACAATTTAATTTTACTTACACTTTACACAAGAGCTTAGCCTCTGTATATTATCCTATTTCACAATCACTTAGAATTTCCTATATATTCCTGATTCACAATTATTAAAAGTTGAAATAGGGAGAAATTAACCATGTAATCATTTGCATAATTTTAGAACAGCTGAAATTGGCCAGAGCCTCTCAATACAATCAGCTTCATTCTCAGGTTTTATTATACAATCATATAGTTTTTACTCTGGGAAGAACTCTAAAATATGAAAAATTGGAAATTGACATTTTTCCTAAAATAGATATCACCTTTGTTTTCTTTATACTTCCTACTTCTCTTTGCCAGCAGATTATATTCGACTTTTACCGGGCGGGTAATTTTTCAAAGTTACTTTTTGAAAATTTGTTGTTGCTTTCAAAGATGCTGTTTTTGAAGGAAATTTCCCTTTGGAGTAAAAATTATCTGTCAGTAATTTTGTACTAAAAGGAAAATTCTATACTTACAGCTACAACAGCTTCAGCTACCCCAGTCAAGACAGCTGGCCTAAGAGAATGCAGCAGAATTTTACTCTCAAGTAAAACAAAGAGCAGCAGTGTTGCACAATTCTCAGGACCCAGATTCATTAGCAAGGTGCTAAAGTTGGCTCCACTAGGAAAAAAAAGAGAAAAATAGATCACTGTGAACTATTTTGCTAAGACATGTTAAGATTTGCTTATTAAATTATTTCTTAAGTATTAACAGATTGAGAGTCTAGTGTTAATTTCAAGTCTTTACTTGTTTATCAATGAAAAGTAGCAAATTTAATAAGATAGATAACTGGGAGATTTAAATTCATCCTCTGGTAATAAAAGGCATTTATCAAGAAAGATTTTCCTGAACAGCCATTTGAGTTGAACTCAGAAGAAAGGAGACAAGGATAGGAGTGAAGGGGTGACAGACAATATATGAAAGGGACCCAGGGCAAGAAAAAGCTGTTGTCATAGCCAAGAAATTGAAATAAATCTATTGTGACTAAAGCATAGTAAGGGAAAGGATGAAAACAGCAACAGATTAGGCTGAAATTGAAATATACTATTATATTTGCATTTTCAAAAGGACACACTGGCTACAGGGTGGATAAAGAACTGAAGGAAGATGAGTAAAAAGGTACCAGTTAAAGAGGCTAGTAGTGAGGTAGTCCGGTAAGACATCATGGAAGTCCACTATGATGCAGATGAAAAGAAGTAAATGGATTCGAGATATTTAGAAAGCAAAAATCAGCTCACCTTAAACCTTTAGTTATGAACTGGATATGGGAAGGGGAGATGAGAAGAAAAGGGAAGTGTCCTCTACATCCAATCTTGCAACTATAACTCTCTGAATTGTTCACATTTATAAAACAGCCCCACCATCCATCTAGCTATCAAAGTCAGAAACATTAAGGCTGTTTTTGCCTAGTTTTAACTAATAAAGTTAATTGTAAAATAACAATTAACTTTATTATACTAATCACTAAAATATTTTAAATCATTCTCCTCCAAGTGAATACATATATCATTCTAAATACCAGTAATTACCTTAGTGGTAAAGGTGTAGAAACTGGCTGTGATAATATTAATGCATCATGGACTGACAGCTTAAAAAAAAAAAAAAAGATAAATTAACCAAAACAAGATATAAGTTTCAAAACTACTTGTGAAATCTATATATTTAGATCAAAGGTAATACTGAAAACAATAATTTAATATGCAAACATGCTTTTTGAAACGTACTAAAATATAAAATGATAGCTGTATTTACTCAGAAGTGTTACATTAGTTCTTTTTCAATAAATGGTTAATTTGAATTTTGATTCACTTAATTGGTTAAAGTACAATTATTTAAAATTTATGGAATTACTGCTTCAGAAAAGCTTCAAATTCATTTACTCAACAGACTGTAGGCACTTGGCAGTTGCTTCACACATTAATACTTGCAGAACTGAAATAACATTCAATATCAACAATATCTAACTTAATCCCACCATACATAATGTTAAGAATGTCTTAGAAAAACTTTTAAATGGCTTCCTTCTATAGATCAGTGCTACTCAAAGTATGTTAAGTATGCCAGTATGTTAATTGCTATGGTCCAGAAAGATATAGTATACAAATGAAGAGCAAACCACTAAGCAACTTTTATGACAATCTGACCTCTCTCCCATATCCAAGCACGTAATCAGTGGAACCATTATTATAGAGAGGGTAAAGACCTGTTCGTGTTGCATATGTCATAAGCTGTATAACTACCTACGTCTGCTACTTACTGAAAATAAAAAACTGGTCCTTTAGCTTAGTACTATTATAGACCTTGTTTAAGTTAACCCCCTCCAACCATTGCTCATTTCATATTTAATATTTATTAGAGAATCTGATATTAAGAACATGCTCAAACATAATCCTGGGTTTTACATTATTAAAATTAGCTACACAAAGGCCATGCATGGGCCAAAAATGAAAATGTTATGAACCAAGGGTCATAATTATTCCAATTCTGTACATTCAAATCCAAAACCCAGTAAGAAAGGATGTTCAGTAAAGCTACAAAGCACAGAAAATCCAAGGATTTTACGAATGCATATTGCTCCACCTCAAACCCAAAGGTATATAGAATCCACTCTGCAATGACTGGGGTGAGCATATGCAAAGTTCTCCCCAAATATACTCTCTTTTGGTTACCTGGACAAGGATTCTCGGTCTTTGTGGTGAAGGAAAAGGGATGTTTTGCATAAAATGTGAAATGTGCCTAGAAAAAAAATTTGAAATAAATATCATAATTACTTTTCTAAAACGCATCACAGTTTTAACAAATCTTAAATATCACTATATATCATCCCAGATATGACATGGCCATTTATCTAAAATGTAGGCTAAGTAAGTAAATTTGCTTAGTGTAAACGAATTTATCCATGTCCATCAAACTTCTGAAATACACAATGTATTTCCTGACTTCTATTCCCATCCCCTATCATTACCAGATGAATAAAAATAACATAAAAACAGTTTTCATGAAAGGAGTGAATTTTTATAGCCCTGGTTATCCGTGCCAGTACAGGGAGCAACTAACTGTGCTATAACGAATTTACACTAAAACTGAATTTAATCCCAGATTTACTACTCTAACATTGGATGAACCACCTACCCATTCTATTTCTGCACCTATAATAATTACTTCTTAAGTTTCTCCAGGCCGGGCGCGGTGGCTCAAGCCTGTAATCCCAGCACTTTGGGAGGCCGAGATGGGCGGATCGCAAGGTCAGGAGATCGAGACCATCCTGGCTAACCTGGTGAAACCCCGTCTCTACTAAAAAAAAAATACAAAACACTAGCCGGGCGAGGTGGCGGGCGCCTGTAGTCCCAGCTACTTGGGAGGCTGAGGCAGGAGAATGGCGTGAACCCGGGAGGCAGAGCTTGCAGTGAGCTGAGATCCGGCCACTGCACTCCAGCCTGGGGACAGAGCAAGACTCCGTCTCAAAAAAAAAAAAAAAAAAAAAGTTTCTCCAAAGTTTAGAGCTTCTTAGGAGCCACAAAAATGCAACATATTACTTCAACTGAAAAAGATATTGATTATATACATTGATTTTATTTTCACAAGCTATTCATAGAATCTTAATTTTTCAAAAGGTTGCTAACTTGTCACTAACATTACATTTTACTTCAAAAAACTTCAAATTAATCTGACAGCTGAATGTTAAACCCAGAACTATAAATCATTAAATTGCCATTTCGAGAGTGCAAAATGAAAGTTGCAACCATATTTCAATGTCAAATTATGATGAGTTTATGCACAGTACTTTACTCTTTTAAAAGGTGATTTTTGGACAGCATTATTTTTAAACCTGTGCATAATTACCCCTACCTTATCCACTAAACTAGTATGTTTCACTGATATTCTTTCTGCTATAATGTAAAAGTTCTGAAATTGTAAGAAACATCTACGTTTACACATACTTTAATACATTACAGAAAGCTCTTGACACTTTTTGGTTTGTCAGCAGGATACACAAATTATAAACTATCATAAACAGAAGTCAGTGTGCCACTAGAAATCAGAAAAGATCATTTAAAAAAGAGTAGCTCAACATACATTTTTCTTGCTTAGGAAAGATTGCATGACAAAAAGAATTACAAACTAAAGAGAAAGCTCAAAGAATTTCTGTCAATGCTAAAACAAAAACTTCACTTTTAACATCAATTAACTTATTCTTACTAATTTCGACATCACTTTAGAGAGGTATTATGGTTAGATTTTGGAATGGCCACTTGTATGGGTGGGTGGGTGGGTGTGTGTGCAGCAGTAACTATTTGTCTCTCAGTTATTAGAGAATAAATAGGAAGAAGAACACTCACAATATAATTTTTGTAAGTTACTTCTTCAGGTGAATTCTCAAAAGATTATTATTTGGCCATCCTTGCCACTACTATCCAATTTTAAGCTCACAGTCAATGATTGAGGTGAAGAAGGGAGTAAGTAAAAAGTTGGTGGCTCATGCCTGTAATCCCAGCACTTTGGGAGGCTGACGCAGGTGGATCATGAGGTCAGGAGTTCAAGACCAGCCTAGCCAAGATGGTGAAACTCCGTCTCTACAAAAATTAGCCAGGCGTGGTGGCGGGTGTCTGTAATCCCAGTTACTCGGGAGGCTGACACAGAGAATTGCTTGAACCCAGGAGGTGGAGGTTGCAGTGAGCCGAGATGGTGCCACTGTACTCCAGCCTGGGTGATGTCTCAAAAAAAAAAAGTTGGGTAAACGTAGCCTTCCTTCCCTTCCAACTTTGCTGCTAAAAGTTACACAAACAATCAAACATATATATTTATATACCCAGTTTTCCACCAGCCATCTTTTTAATCATATACATACTTTTCAATGGGAAGAGGATGTGGTCCAGACACAGAAAGTTTGTAGATAAACATAAGAAATTTCCTAAAAGCTTCAAAAAAAGGCCAGTGTGAGAGTAAACAAATGCATTTGTTTGTATTGATGGATTTGGAGACCATTTTTCTCTCCACAGGCGTCAACAGGCCCAGTTGCATAAGCTGTTTCTCTGATAGAAGTTCCCGAGAGTAAGGTTCATAAAACTGAATGGCAGCTCCATATACCTAAAGAGTAAGAGAATTCTGTTATAAGATTTGAGTTTGTTTGAAAAAAAAAAAAAAGCTTCTCTTTTTCTCTTATTACACAAGAAATATTTGCTTGGAGTATACTTATACAGATAAATTACGGAAAAAAAAAAAACTCACCCAAATTTCTACCCCAGAGATAACCAGATTTTGATATAAATCCCTCAAGATTTTTTCCACAGAATTTTATACATTCAACTATAAATCTTATACAAAAAGGGACGGTAACCTCTTATAACTTGCTTTCATTTTTAAAATGAAAGCATTAGAGAATGAACTCTAATGGCCTCACTCAACTTAGTTTTTTGTGTGATTTTTCTTTTTTCTTTCTTTCTTTCTTTTTTTTTTTTTTTTGAGATAGAGTCTCACTCTGTCACCCAGGCTGGAGTACAACAGCGTAATCTCAGCTCACTTCAACCTCCACCTCCCAGGTTCAAGTGATTCTCCTGCCTCAGCCTCCCGAGTAGCTGGGACTACAGGCGAATGCCACCACACCCAGCTAATTTTTTTTTTTCCTTTTTTTTGAGACAGAGTCTTGCTGTGTCACCCACACTGGAGTGCAGTGGCGCGATCTCAGCTCACTGCAAGTTTCGTATCCTGGGTTCACGCCATTCTCCTGCCTCAGCCTCCCAAGTAACTGGGACTACAGGTGCCCGCCACCACGCCCAGCTAATTTTTTGTATTTTTAGTAGAGACAGGCTTTCACCATGTTAGCCAGGATGGTCTTGATCTCCTGACCTCATGATCCACCCACCTCAGCCTTCCAAAGTGCTCGGATTACAGGCGTGAGCCACTGCACCCGACCTAACTTTTTGTATTTTTAGTAGAGATGGGGTTTCACCGTGTTAGCCAGGATGGTCTTGATCTCCTGACCTGGTGATCCACCCGCCTCGGCCTCCCAAAGTGCTGGGATTAGAGGCGTGAGCCACTGCGCCTGGCCTGTGATTTTTTTAAATTGGGGTAAAATATACATAACATAAAACCTTAACCATTTTCAAGTGTACAATTCACTGGTATTAAGTACCTTCACACTGGAGTGCAACCAGTTATCACTATTCATTTCCAGAACTTTTTCATTACCCGCCCCCCAAACAAAAGCTCTGTAACCCTTAAATGGTAACTTCCCATTCTCTGGCCCTCAATCCAAGTCCCTTTGTAATCTCTATTGCACTTCCTGTCTCTATAAGGGTAGCTATTCTAGGTACCTCCTATAAGTGGAATCATACAAAATTTATTCTTTTGTGTCTGGCTTATTTCACTTAGAATAATGTTTTTAAGATTCACCTATATTGTAGCACATACCTGATTTTCATTCCTTGTTAAGGAATAAATCATAATTCCATCATATCTATATACCATATTTTGTGTATCCATTCATACGTTGATGCACGTTTGGGTTGTTTCCACCTTTTGCCTATTGTGAATAACCCTGCTAAAACATTGGCATACAAGTATCTGTTTGAGTCTCTGCTTTCAATTATTCTGGGTACATGCCTAGACATGAAACTGCTGGATCGTATGGTAATTCTGTGTTTAACTTTTGGAGGAGTTGCAGCAGCAGCATTTGACTTTCTCATCAGCAATGTTCACAGGTTCAATTCCTCCACACCCTCACCTCATATGACACAAGACAGAGCTGACACTCCTCTGAAATTCTTTATTCCTTTGCTGTCTTTGACAGTACAAATTTCTCTTTGTTTCATGGCTACTTCTCTCTTTCCTATACTAGATCCAATTATGTCACCCCCCATCATTTAAATACTAGCATTCCCTAAGGTTCTAGCTTCACACTTCTATTTGGAAAATTTCATTCTCTCACGGTTTTAACTATAATCATTATACTAACAGAACACAAATCTTTATCTCTAGGTCTACCTGATCTCTCCCCTGAACCTCAGACTCCTATTTTCAAAATGACTACTCAATAATCTCCACTTGGATGTCGTACAGGCATCCCAAACCAATATTTTCAAAAGTGAACTCATTATCTAAATACTTCATCCAATATTCCTGATCTTACTCAGTTACGCTACACAATTCCCAAGCTAGAAACTTCGAAGTCATGCTCAATTCCACTTCCACTTACCACATATCAAAGCAACTACTGAAGCCCTAACTGGTCTCAAGTCAGAAGAGAAAGTATTTTAGTGAAAAGTACACTGAAGAAACAGTCCTTCAGAGGCAACATCTGATCCTTCAAAAGTTCCTCATTACAGGTAAAATGCCACAGTCCATATAAGTGGCAAGATGCTCTCAATTCCTAATAGTACCTGCTGTTGTTGTTCAACAATACAGAGCTACCAGGCACACAGACTAGTTCATAATTTTGTGCCTTTGTATATTTTGTTTAGCCTTGGTACTTCCTCTGATCTGCCCATTCCTTAATACCCATCCCCTTCTCCCAACAATCAATCCTTACTTCTGTATTTTATAAATCTTGCCAACTGTTTAGTCATTATATATATCACAGGAACCCTTGCCTTTACACACACAACATTCTCAGATACAATTATTTCAAAGTGATCTCAAAGGTTTTAACCCATCACCTTCTCCCAACAATCAATCCTTATTTCTGTATTTTATAAATCTTGCCAACTGTTTATTCATTATATACATATATAACAGTAACCCTTACCTTTACACACACAACATTCCCAGATACAATTATTTCAAAGTGATCTCAAAGGTTTTAACCCATCCCCTTCTCCCAACAATCAATCCTTACTTCTGTATTTTATAGATCTTGCCAACTGTTTATTCATTATATATATCACAGTAACCCTTACCTTTATACACACAACATTCCCAGATACAATTATTTCAAAGTGATCTCAAAGCTTTTAACAAGCAATGACAAATGTATAAACATACATTTTACACACCTCAATGCTTACATGTCAATATCCCCTAAACAATGAATAAGCCAAGCAGATCACCCAGTGCTCACATCTCAAATGAGACTTTATTGTTCTCTACTGCCAAAGTATATTAGGTAACTAATGTTTGAAGATCTTAAAATTTTCAGTTATATTTACTACTTTCAGCAGGATAAATTGTAAACGATTATTAAGCTAACAAGTTAGCAGTGGGCAATCAAGTTAATATTGACCTTCACTCAGTATTTTCTGTGTTCCAGGCACTATGCTGGATACTTTACATGTATTATCTTTAACACAGTGGTTGTAAAGGTGTAGCCTGTACCTGTAGAATGAGGTCACAGATGTATTTTGTTTCATCCGCATGAGTCAGTTCAGATTATACATTTTTTCAATAAAATCACCTGTTTTATTAAATTTCTTTAGAACATTTTCAATTTTTGCTGGGCGCGGTGGCTCACGCCTGCAATCCCAGCACTTTGGGAGGCTGAGGCGGGTGGATCACCTGAGGTCAGGAGTTCAAGACCAGCCTGGCCAACATGGTGAAACCCCATCTCAACTAAAAATACAAAAATTAGCCGGGCATGGTGGCAGGTGCCTGTAATCCCAGCTACTTGGGGGGTCAAGGCAGGAGAATCACTTGAACCCAGGAGGCAGAAGGTTGCAGTGAGCCGAGATTGTGCCATTGCACTCTAGCCTGGGGGACAAGAATGAGACTTTGTCTCAAAAAAAAGAAAGTTTTCAATTTTTAAATTTCTACTGCTATCAGCTTTTTATTCTGAATATTGTTTATTTTTGCCTTATTTATAAATCAGCTTATGTCATTATTACTGTTATATACAATATATGTTTTACATAAGACAATAAATGTCTTTTCTCTCTAGCTGTTTTGTCTCTGCTATTCCATGATAGCACTATGATATAAAAAGAGGTGGGACAGGCCAGGCATGGTGCCTCACACCTGTATAATCCCAGCACTTTGGGAGGCTGAGGTGGGTGGATCACTTTAGGTCAGGAGTTCAAGACCAGCCTGACCAACAGGGTGAAACCCTGTCTCTACTAAAAAAAAAAAAAATACAAAATTAGCTGGGCGTGGTGGCACACGCCTGTAATCCCACTGCTTAGGAGACTGAGGCAGGAGAATCACTCAAACCTGGCAGGCGGAGGTTTCAATGAGCCGAGATCGCGCCACTGCCCTCCAGCCTAGGCAACAAGAGTGAAACTCTATCCCGCCCCCCCCCAAAAAAGAGGTGGGATTACTATTTACTTATTTGTTTGTTTATTTTTCTCTGTTGAAAGATTCAGAGTACATCTTTAATCTGGAGACTCAATTTTTTCATCAACCGTGGAAAACTCTCAACCATTAGCTCTTAGGATCCTTTTCTAGTCTCTCCTTCTGTAACTCATTAAATATCTGTTAGACCTTCTAGTTATATCTGCTACATTTTTAAACTCCTTTTATGTTTTACATTTGTATGTACCACATTTAAGGTAACCTATCTTCCACTTCATTAATTATCCCTTCATGTATGTCTTATCTCTGCTTTTTCTTTTCTTTTTTTTTTTTTTAACAAAGAGTATCACTCTAGAGCCCAGGCTGGAGTGCAACAGCGCAGTCTCAGCTCATTGCAACCTCTGTCTCCTGGGTTCAAGCAATTCTCATGCCTCACCCTCCTGAGTAGCCGGGATTACAGGTGTATACCACCAAGCCTGGCTAATTTTTTGTATTTTCAGTAGAGACGGAGTTATGCTATGTTGTCCAGGCTGGCCTTGAACTCCTGGTCTGCAGTGATCCACCTGTCTCAGCCTCCCAAAGTGCTGGAATTGCAGGCGTGAGCCACCGCACCTGGCCTTATCTCTGCTGTTTAACCCACTCACTGAATTTTTAATTTTAAGGACCATATTTTTCATTTCTAAACACTCGATTCTTTTCCCAATCTATTCATTTTTCAAAATATCCTGTTCCTTCCTTGGTATTTTGAGCCCCTCCATTAGTTCGTAAGTCATCTGAATGATATTTTAACTTATAACATCCTTTATATCGTCATTCTGTCATTTCAATGTCGTGAGGGTCTAACCCAGCTTTTTAATTGTGTCTGTTGATTCTTTCTACGGTACCTATGTCCTCCATCTGTCATAATCATCTCATCTTGACACCTGGGTTTTGAAGGTGTCTATCCAGAAAGACTTTATCTTTGCTTCTGTAGAAGTTCCAGAGGTATCAATATCCCTGATAGCAATTTTCATGTTGATTTCTCATCTTGGAGATGACAGTGTAAATTTAAACCAAAATGTATCATGTCCAAATAATCCTAACATTCAAATAAAACTTAACCTTTTTATGAAATAAAAACATGGACAAAATGCATTTAATCACTGAGGCAAAAACATACCTTTTTGGCTGAAGAACCTGTCAAGACAAAAGTTGAAAAAACTGGAAGTGGATATTTGGTTTCAGGATCCCAGCACTCAATAGTAGCTCCCATGGGAAGGCAGAAGAGAGGTACATCTGATTCCGAGAGTGGAAACGACTCATAGTCCTCTTCCGGATATCTAAAAATTAAACCTTTTGAAGAATGAGACAACAATAAATTTTTTTAATATTTACTTTTCCATAAATTGCATATGATAGATATTAATGGAATATTTTAATGCCAAATTTCAAGCCAATACTTGTGTGGTATTTTAAAATTGATTTCTCTCTTGCTATAACAGAAACTAATATAAACACGTTTACCCCTGATATTTTACCCATGGATTTATAGTTCATTGTAACATAAAAATGTATTAATATACTAGTTGAGATTCCATTCAATCTTGATCACCAATCTTAATGTATTTTCTTCTACACACGCCAACACCTTGTGGAAAATGGTAAGAAACATACAGAAAAATTTACCAACTATTTCAGTTAGTCTTCTGTGAAAAATTCAGGGAAGAGACAAGTGTTACGAAATAATGCTGAGGCAACAGAAATTATCACAGCACCTATACTCATCTTGAGAGAGAAGCAGTGTAAAAGGCATGCAACATGAAAACTAACGAGACAGAAACACTGTGACTAAGTACAGAATACGTGAGACCCGGAAAGTAGGAGCAAGGGATACTCTGAAAACCACAATAAAGCCCCCTCAGAATAAATTAGCTACATGGCATCAGTTCATTAGCCTCTGAGGTCATCAATATATAGACCATCTCTAAGTGAAAAACTTCAAAATCAGTAGAATTTTGAGCCCAAATTCAGTATCCAAAACTCTCTATTCTAAAATAAGTGTCTCATATCAAATAACTGAATACTTTGGTCCAGCTTCTTTCTATAAGTTTTTTAAGTGATACCTTTTCTCCACCACCAACAACAACAAAAAATAGGAAATCACACATAAACAACATGTTATAGCAGTATTAATAGTATCACTTTTTTTTTTTTTTTTTTTTTTGGAGACACAATCTTGCTCTGTCACAGACCCATGCTGGAGTGCAGTGGCATGATCTCAGCTCACTGCAACCTCCGCTTCCTGGGTTCAAGCAATTCTCGTGCCTCAGCCTCCCAAGTAGCTGGGACTACAGGTGCGTGCCACCATGATCGGCTAATTTTTGTGTTTTTAGTGGAGACAGGGTTTCACCATGTTGGCCAGGCTGGTCTCGTACTCCTGGCCTCAAGCGATCTGCCCGCCTCAATCTCCCAAAGTGCTGGGATTACAGGTGTGAGCCACCATGCCCAGCCTACGGTATCAGATTTTAAAATGATACTGAATTTTATATGTTAGTTATTGCCATTATTCTTATATTATAAATTAAATGGTTTGGTTCATTAGTATGAATGTTTTTATGAAAATCACGATTTTTTGGATATGAATTCACCTGACTTCCCTGAAGTAAAACTTTATTTCAAGAACTGTGCATAATCAAAAAGTAATTAGCACTGCTTCTTTTCACAAAGAAGTATTCCAGTATCTTTTCTATTTACAACTGGAGCATACCTGTATTTTCAGTTTTTATCCCACCATACCAGTGGAATGAAGAGGTGACACTTAAATCTTTACAGCCCTTGACACTTTAATGTGCAGTAAGAATGTGGCGATAGATTTCTCAAACACTTCATGGCAGAAAAGTTTCTCAGGCCCTCCTCTCCTCCATATAGCTGATTCTTTGCAACAAAGGAGAAAGGAAGCAAGTCCACCTTTCATGGCAAGTAACATGTGGTTTCAAATCAGACACAAAGAGATAAGAGAAGGAAATATAAGAAGTAAAGATGCAGTTTGACACCTTTCTGATTGCCAAAATATAAAAGGTCAGAGAGTAAGCAACTTTCCATTATACTGTTAAGTCTATAAACGTAGACTAAAAGCTTGAATGATTATTCCCCATGTTTGCTTTGGATAAATGTTTAAATTAAATTAACAGCATGTTTGGTGGGGGTATTAATATATCTTGTATATGTAATATATTTAAGAAAACACATATCTTTATATGCTAAAATTATAGACAATTTTATGAATAGATCAAATCTACAAACTACATAAGGGAGCATAGTCTCTTTTAGCCAAATGTTAATATGCACCAATAACTACAGCAATTGAGACAATTTTTTTTAACTCACTTACCAGCCTTATATGCTATTGCATTTGAAGCAGGTACAGACTTCTTATAACACAGAAACACGCTGGAACCCCACTGTAAAACATAAATTAGGTTTATAAAAAGACAAAAGAGTGAAAAGAAATTGATTTTGTTGGGTATCAACTAAAGATTCCTATTATTTACTCAGAAGAGTATTTAAAACACATGTTTATATAATGAACTATGTAGTATAAAATACAGCAAAGCATGAAGTTCAGAACACTAAAATAAAAGAAGAGAGTAAGAAAATCAAACTGCTACAAAAATCAAACTGATATGAAGGCCATTTCAAAAGATTTAGAATTTCACAATCACTCAGAGATTGCCCCTTCTTGTAAGACACAGCACAAAGCGAAGTGTGCACTGGAGCCCAAACTGGGGAAGACTGGGGTCACTGGAGTGCTATGAGGTCATCACCTCCAGAGGCAACCCTGTCCTCACTAATTGTTCTGGGTGCATTTGTCACCTCTGCCTATACAACATTAAGCTAATATTAGTTTGACCTCAAGATATTTTTCAAAGTAAATCTGAACCAAAAGTAAGCTGTAGTCTTTAAAAACTATGAGTCGAACATTTATGTTCATTTTCTTCTTTACTAGAATCCTTTTAAAGAGTAAGTATGCATGGGTTGGGTACAGTGGTTCACGCCTGTAATCCCAGCACTTTGGGAGGCCAAGACAGGTGGATCACAAGGTCAAGAGATCGAGACCATCCTGGCCAACCAACATGGTGGAACCCCATCTCTACTAAAACTACAAAATTAGCTGGGGACAGTGGCACACGCCTGTAGCCCCAGCTACCTGGAAGGCTGAGGCAGGAGAATCACTTGAACCCAGGAGGCAGAGGTTGAGGCAAGCCAAGATCGCGCCAATGCACTCCAGCCTGGGCGACAGAGTGAGGCTCCATCTAAAAAAAGAAATAAGTTTGCAAAACTGCAATATTTTCTCTTGAGCCCAAGAGTTCAGGAGCATCCTAGGAAACTTAAGGAGTCCCTGTCTCAAAAACAAAACCAGGCCAGGCACGGTGGCTCACGCCTGTAATTCCAACACTTTGGGAGGTCAAGGGAGGCGGATCACTTAAGGTCAGGGGTTCAAGACCAGACTGGCCAACATGATGAAACCCTGTCTCAGGCCTGGCGCGGTGGCTCAAGCCTGTAATCCCAGCACTTTGGGAGGCCGAGGCGGGCGGATCACGAGGTCAGGAGATCGAGACCATCCTGGCTAACACGGTGAAACCCCGTCTCTACTAAAAATACAAAAAACTAGCCGGGCGCGGTGGCGGGCGCCTGTAGTCCCAGCTACTCGGGAGGCTGAGGCAGGAGAATGGCGTAAACCCGGGAGGCAGAGCTTGCAGTGAGCTGAGATCCGGCCACTGCACTCCAGCCTGGGTGACAGAGCAAGACTCCGTCTCAAAAAAAAAAAAAAAAAAAAAAAAAAAGAAACCCTGTCTCTACTAGCCTGTAGTCCCAGCTACTCGGAATGCTAAGGTGGGAAGACCACTTGAGCCTGGTGGGGGGTCAAGGCTGCAGTGAGCTGTGATCGCACCACTGTACTCCAGCCTGGGCAACAAAGCAAGACCCTGTCTCAAAAAAATAAAAAGCAAAAACATCAATGAATGAATGAATATAAGGAGAGCTTCTACCCACTCTAACCCCGCAGTTGTCCCCAAAGACACCACTGAAATTCAAAAGTGAATAAAACCTTTGTTAATGTAATACAGACAATATTAGGATTTATTCCCCCCCAAATATCCCTGACTTAAAGATGAAATTATTATAAATCATGGGATAGGATTTTAAAAATTATTATAAATCATAAAAATTAGGAAATAATAAAAACAAGCATCATGAATATATAAAATGTGAGTAAAGTATATACCCAACAGTAAACAGGAATCCAAAACATATCCCTTTTCGTTTTCATATGAAACTTTGAAGATGAAAACTTTATTCTTACCATTCCACAATTTAAGTTTTTGTCAACTTTGCAGAAGGTATGAGGAGGAGTTTCTCCTTTACTGGTTACAATAACACAGATATCAGTTACAGCCAAGGAATTCTGGGGTCGAACTGGAGAAGCCCTTCGATAAGTGATAAAGATTCTTTGTGAAGTAGTTGAACTATTGTTGACATTGGCACAGCGACCATAGGGTGTGGCTAGGATCACTTCACATCCTGGAATAAGCCGTTCTTTCCCTTCATATAGAACTCTGCATGGCAGGAAGGGGAAGAAATAGATATAGATACATACATACACACATATGTACATATATATAGTACATGCATTTCAGGTTAATGCTGGTTTTCTTCTTGAAACCAAATAAAATTTTTTTCATATCTCCTAATGTTTCCCAAATCTTCACTACAAACCAAAATTAAAATTATTCCTTTGGGAACTGTAAGTCTCTAAACTATTTTTCAAAAGCCAAAACATAATTTAAGAAGTGTAAACAGGGCCAGGCGCGGTGGCTCAAGCCTGTAATCCCAGCACTTTGGGAGGCCGAGACGGGCGGATCACGAGGTCACAAGATCAAGACCATCCTGGCTAACACGGTGAAACCCCGTCTCTACTAAAAAATACAAAAAAAAAACTAGCCGGGCGAGGTGGCGGGCGCCTGTAGCCCCAGCTACTCCGGAGGCTGAGGCAGGAGAATGGCGTGAACCCGGGAGGCGGAGCTTGCAGTGAGCTGAGATCCGGCCACTGCACTCCAGCCTGGGCGACAGAGCAAGACTACGTCTCAAAAAAAAAAAAAAGAAGAAGAAGAAGTGTAAACAGGATTGAACAACTTGATTTTGTATTACTTATTACAAGAAACATGAAAAAAGAAAGCGGCAACACCACAAACATCTTCAGGTCAATTCCTAGAAGTTTCACTAAGTATTCAGATGTTTTCATAAAAATTCGCTTCATAATTTGTCAATTTTTTAGCTTTAAAAATCCTCTGAACACTATAAAACATTATTTAAAGAAATTAAAGAGCTAGGCCCTCGGAGCCCAGCGCCGCCGCCATGTCCTCCGGGGCCAGCGCGAGCGCCGTGCAGCGCCTGGTGGAGCAGCTCGAGTTGGAGGCTGGCGTGGAGAAGATCAAGGTCTCTCAGGCAGCTGCAGAGCTTCAACAGTACTGTATGCAGAATGCCTGCAAGGATGCCCTGCTGGTAGGTGTTACAGACTGGAAGTAATCCCTTCCGGGAGCCCAGATCCTGTGCTTTACTCTGAAGACTCGAGAGAAGTTCGCTGAGGAACGCCTTCAAGCACAAAGTGACTAACGACTGCCTTTAAGTTTCAAAGTGACTAACGACTGCCTTTAAGTTTCAAGAAAACACTTTTCCCTAACTCTTGAGATGTTTTAGCCCTTTCCTGTGGCCTGGCCCTATAGCGAAAATCACAGAAATTCATGAGTTTCTACTTGAGTGAGGAAACTGGGTGAAGGAATAGAGTTTTAAATAGTAATAGCCTGTTTTTTTGTGCAAGTACTTTTATACATAAGACAAACAAAAACCTTACCACCAAATATACCAAAATGCACCTGTTTCGTAAGTGAGTTACTAATATTTCTATACCTGGAATATCATGTATGTTTTATTTACTGGATGTTTACATTTTAAGAAGGAAAATAGTTGTGTTTATTTAAACTTGTAAACTGTTGTTCCTGGAAGATATTTTTACCATAAAAAATGTGTTCTTTTCTCATGAATTCACAATTCCTAAATGAATACAAGAAAGTACAAATTGCTGGGAGGAAGAATAGGCTTTACTAATTGACTGATGTCTTGATTTTTCTACATGGGAAGATTGTTTTATTTTTAACACTAAATATAGGAGCAGTTTCTTAGCAAACTTTTTTGGAAAAGTTAACGTTATGAAGTGCATTAGGCTGCCCCATCGTGTATATAAATGAAGCAGATTCGATCTTTGTATTCTTAAGTTCCTCTACTTTGTAGTTGTGGCTGTAAAGAAATACAGAATTTCATATATTTAAAAATGTTTAAAATGTGACCCACAGAACATTGTAAATGGTTACAAACTAACATGAAAATATTACAACCTAAAATAATTCTTAACATCACAATTGTTTTACTTTGATGATGTGCCTTTGATTTAATTTGGAACACTTTTTTAGATGGATACATTATTCATGTTTGTAACAGTCTTTGAAGAGCTTGGAAATAAAATTTCTTTTTAATTAAAAAAAGAAAGAGCTAAATAAATAGGACATCTCATGCTTATGGACAAAAAGACAATGATGGCAATACACTCAAATAGATTAATGAAAACTGAATTAATTTAATTCAATTTTCAATTTGATTAATGAAAACTGAAAAATTAATGAAAATTGACAAGATGGCAATACCCTCAAAAAGATTAATAAAGTCAGTGCAATTCCTATCTAAATCCCAGCTGCCTTTGTTTTTTCTTGTCAAAGCAATCTGGAAAAAAAAGAAAGCTGGAGGACTCACACTTCCCTACTTCAAAACTACCACACATCTACAGTAATCAGTGCAATGTACTGGCATAAGAATAAACATATAGATCAACAGAATAAAATGGAGAGTCCAAAATTAAGCCCTTATATTTGCAGTCAATTGATTTCAAAAAGAGTGCCAAGACAATGCAATCAGGAAGGAACAGTCTTTTCAACAAGTAGTGTTGGAATAACTGGATATCCACATGCAAAAGCATGAAGCTGGACCCCTTCCTTATACTACTCATCAAAAAACTAAAAATGGATCAAAATCAATGTAAGAACTGAAACTGTAACACTCTTTGAAAAAACAGGAATAAATCTTTGTGACCTTAGGTTAGAAAAAGCCTTCTTAGATATGACACCAAAAGCACAAGCAACTAAACATGCTAAGTGAAAAAATAAAAATTAAAATTAAAAAAAAAACAGTCACAAAGACCACATACAGTGATTCAGTTTTTAAGAAATGTCTAGAATAGGCAAATCCATACAGACAGAAAGTAGATTAATAGTTACCTAGGGGTAGAAGATGGGAAAGAATACTAAACAGTAACTGCTAATAGGTATGGGGTTTCTTTTTAGGGTGATGAAAATGTTCTAAAATTAATTGTGGTGGCAGCTGCACAACTCTGTAAATAATACTAAAAACTACTGAATTGTACACTTTAAGTAAGTAAACCGTGAGACATGTGAACTGTATCTCCATAAAGCTGTTAAAGCCCAACTAACATTAAAATATACTATAAAGCCTCTATATTTAAATCAGGAGAGTATTAGCAAGTAAGTGAACAGAAAGACAATGAAACCGAAGAAAAATCTAGTATATGATGAAGGTAATATGTCAATATACTAAGGGAAGAATGGATTTTTAAATTTAATAAGCAGGACTTAGATAACTGGATTGTCATTTGGAAAAAAAATAAAATTCTGTCTAAACTTCACACTATACACCAGAAGGGGATCCCCCAGCAGATCACAGATCTAAACATAAGGAATTAAATCATACTATTGCTAAAAGTATAACTAGCAGTGGGAAAAGACTATGACTCAAAATCCAGTAGCAATAAAACATGGGAATAGAAAAATAAACTACATAAAATAAACATTATATGACAACGAACACCATAAGCAAAGATAAAAGACAAGTTGAATGAAGAAAATACTTGACAACTTATTTCACTAAAAGCTCATCTTCCTAATACATAAAAAATATCCTTTAAAAAAATCAAGGTAAAGATTAAAAATCTGTTTATAGTATAAGCAAAAGAAAAGAGAAAATCGGCCCTTAAACCTATGGAGCAATGATTAACCTCAATGAAATTACTCTGATATACCATTAATATCTGTGAGATTGACAAAAAATATAAAAGACCACATATTTTGTTGATGGGATGTGGATTAAAAAAAAACACACATGGCAGAATGTAAAATGGCACAAACACTACAGAGAAAAATTTAGTAACATTTAACAAAATTATTTACACATTTATCTTTTAATCCAGCAATTTTTTCTAGGATCTACCTGAAAACATACCTCCAGAAATACATAACAATAAATCCACAGTTATTCATCAAAGCATTCTTTTAATAACACAAAACTGACAACAACCCAAATACCCATCAGTAGAGGTTTCATTGAATAAAGTAAATACATCCGCACAAGTAAGTATTATACAGTCACACACAAAAAATGAGAAAGATCTTATATTCAGATATAGAATGATTCCCAGTATATACTCTTAGGTAAAAAAGGCAAAGTACAAAATATGGTATAGAGTACATACATTTTGTTTAAGAGAAAGAAATAGGCTGGGCACAGTGGCTCCTGCTTCCTTTCAATTAGCTTAGCAGACAAATGAAAAAAAATGTCAATTTGTAGGTGACAAGTATATTGTTCATTATTCCACAGTCTATCATCTAGGAGAAAAGAATACTTGTGTTTATTATAACAATTTGTTAACTTTTCATATATTTGAAATTTCTCAAAAAACAAAAGAGCTGGAGAAACAAATCAGTTGAAAGCCAATGAATCTGACAAAGGGAAGAAAATAAGAACTTCATATGGTCTATGATTCTGTATCTCAAGAACTGCATCTGGGTGGGCGCGGTGGCTCACACCTGTAATCCCAGCACTTTGGGAGGCCAAGGTGAGCGGATCACCTGAGGTTTGGAGTTCCCGACCAGCCTGACCAACGTGGAAAAACCCCATCTCTACTAAAAATAAAAATTAGCCGGGCATGGTGGCAGATGCCTGTAGTCCCAGCTACTGGTTGGGGGAGGGGGGCGCAGAAGTTGCAGTTAGCCAAGATCTCACCACTGCACTCAGGCCTGAGCAACAAGAATAAAACTCCGTCTCAAACAAACAAACAAAAAGAAATGCATCTGATATATAAGATAACATACTGCCCTGTTTAAATTATACAGTCACGCACCACATAATGATGCTTCAAGCACAGACTGCATATACTATGGTGGTACCACATATTATAATGGAGCTGAGAAATTCTTATCACCTAGTATTTACAATACTATAGCTTTTATGATTACTTTAGAGTATACTCCTACTTACAAAAAAAGTTAACTGTAAAACAGCCCAGGCAGGTCTTTCAGGAGGTATTCCAGAAGGCATTCTTATCATAGGAGACAGCTCTATGTGGGTTACTGCCCCTGAAGACCTTCCAGCGGGACAAGAAGTGGCGGCGGAAAGCAGAGATAGTGATGATCCTGACTCTGTAGGGCTAGGCTAACATGTATTCTTTTTTCTTAATTTTTAACAAAAGAGTTTAATAGTTAAAAAAAAAAAAAAAATCCAGGCACAGTAGTTCATATCTATAATTCCAGCACTTTGGGGGACCAACGCAGGATTGCTTGAGACCAGGAGTTCAAGAACGGCCTGGACAACATAGGAGGACCTCATCTTTGCAAACAATTTCAAAATAAGAAAATAAAAACTGGCCAGAGGCGGTGGCTGACGCCTGTAATCCTAGCACTTTAGGAGGCCAAGGTGGGTGGATCACTTGAGGTCAGGAGTTCAAAACCAGCCTGTCCAATATGGTGAAACCCTGTTTCTACTAAAAATAAAAAAAAAATTTTTTTAAAGCTAGATGTGATGGCATATGCCTGTAATCCCAGCTACTCAGGAGGCTGAGGCAGGAGAATCACCTGAACCCAGGAAGCAGAGGTTGCAGTGAGCCCCAATCATGCCACTACACTCCAGCCTGGAAAACAGAGTAAGACTCTGTCTCAAAAAGAGAAGAAAAAAAGAAAAGAAAAGAAAAACCAAAAATAAAGTTTAAAAACCAAGCCAGTCCCAGCTATTCAACAGGCCAAGGCAGGAGAAGGATCACGAGCCCAGGAGTGCAATGCCAGCCTGGGCAACAAGGCAAGACCCCGTTAAAAAAACTTTTCTTTTAATTTTTGCCAGGCGTGGTGGCACATGCCTATAATCTCAGCACTTTGGGAGGCCGAGGCAAGCAGATCACTTGAGCTCAGGAGTTCAAGACCAGCCTGGGCAACATGGCGAAACCCCATCTCTACAAAAAAAAAAAAAAAAATTAGCCAGGAATGGTGGCACGCACTTGTAGGTCAGCTACTCAGGAAACTGAGGTGAAAGGATTATCGCCTGAGCCCAGGAAGTAGAGGCTGCAGTGGGTCTAGATTGTGCCACTGTACTCCAGCTTGGGCAACAAAGTGAGACCCTGTCTCAAAAAATAAAAAATAAAAGAATAAATTTTTTAAATAAAATGTTAAAATAGAAAAAAACTTAATAAAATGACAATTTAAAGAAAGCAAAATATTTTTGTACAGCTGTATGGTATTTGTGTTTTAAACTAAGTATTATTACAAAAGAATCAAAAAAATTAAAAACTTTAAAAGTTTATAAAGCAAAAAGGTTATAATAAGCTAAAGTTAATTTACTAAAGTCTATAGTAGTGTACAGTAATGTCCTAGGCCTTCACATTCACTCACCACTCACTCACTGACTCACCTACAGCAACTTCCAGTCCTGCAAGCTCCATTCATGGTAAGTGCCCCATACAGGTGTGACTTTTTTTTTAATCCCAGATTTTTACTGTACCTTTTCTATGTTTAGATATACATATACTCACCACTGTGTAAGTTGCCTACAGTATTACCCCAGTAACATGCTGTACAGGTTTGTAGCCTAAGAATAGGCTATAGCTGCATATGTAGTAAGCTACGCCACCTAGGTTTGTATATGTACACTCTATGATGTTCACACAACGACAAAATCGCCATAGAACACACATTTCTCAGAACGTATTCCCATCATTAAGTGATACATGATTGTACTTTATAGTATATATGATATTTCTATGGGAATATCAGACTTTACATATTTTAACTTAACATATTTTCTAGAGAAAAGTACTATTTTAATAAATGCCTCATCTCGGTTTATAAAACAGTAAAAAAGACAAAAGTTTAGCAACAGTGTTTCATATTAAATTTAATGAGATGAGTGTCTGTATTTCCAGTAGCTAATAGGCTTTCCTACTGTAAATAGAGAAGCTAATAGGTTTTCCAAACCCCTTCACACTAGAGTGGGGAAAAAGTGGAGGGAAAGTGAGAAGAGGCCAAAACATTTAAGTCAACAGACATTAACAATTATTTGATCTGGAGAGAAATATTAACCATCAGGATTAGCTTAAGGACAACCATAATACTCTAGCAAACCTTATCAGTAAACTAGTGTAACAGAAATCAGAAGCCTTAGGAACTACAAGATGTGTATGAAAAAGCCACTTGCAATCTGAAAGCACCTAAGTATAATTACGTAAGTCATCATTTTATTTTTAAGTTGTGCTCCTAAACCACAAGCAACAACAATCTTTCAGAGATTCACATCTTTCAGTTATGACTGTATGGGAGGGGTGGCAGGTGGGCCTGTCAAAAGATGGACTCTAAAAGACGACTGGCCCGGCACATTGGCTCACTCCTATAATCCCAGCACTTTGGGAGGCCGAAGTGAGCAGATTGCTTGAGTTCAGGAGCTCAAGACTAGCCTGGGCAACATGGCAAAATCCCACCTCTACAAAAACTACAACAACTTACCCGGGTATGGTGGTACTCGCCTGTAGTCCCAGCTATTTGGGAGGCTGAGGTGGGAGAACCACCTGAGCCCAGAAGGTGGAGGCTGCAGTAAGCTGTGGTCACACCATTGCACTGCAGCCTGAACAACCACAGTGAGACTCTGTCTCAAAAAAAATTCTCCTTATTTTTATATATCAAAAAAACAATTTTTTTAATTAAAAAAAAAAAAGATACTAAAAGAGGGAACAGTGAATGCTGGAACACAAAATAAGTACCTGGCTGGTTTCCCTTCAATTGACATGGAGGTTACCACAATTTTATCCTACATCCTTAAGGATATTACTTATCTTCTTAAGGAAACCGTACAGAAAAAAGAAAAACAGGCCGGGCGCGGTGGCTCAAGCCTGTAATCCCAGCACTTTGGGAGGCCGAGGCGGGCGGATCACAAGGTCAGGAGATCAAGACCACAGTGAAACCCCGTCTCTACTAAAAATACAAAAAATTAGCCGGGCGCGGTGGCGGGCGCCTGTAGTCCCAGCTACTCAGGAGGCTGAGGCAGGAGAATGGCGGGAACCCGGGAGGCGGAGCTTGCAGTGAGCCGAGATCGCGCCACTGCACTCCAGCCTGGGCAACAGCGTGAGACTCCGTCTCAAAAAAAAAAAAAAGAAAGAAAAAAACAGGGCCGGGCGCGGTGGCTCAAGCCTGTAATCCCAGCACTTTGGGAGGCCGAGACAGGCGGATCACTAGGTCAGGAGATCGAGACCATCCTGGCGAACACGGTGAAACCCCGTCTCTACTAAAAAATACAAAAAACTAGCCGGGCGAGGTGGCGGGCGCCTGTAGTCCCAGCTACTCGGGAGGCTGAGGCAGGAGAATGGCGTAAACCCGGGGGGCGGAGCTTGTAGTGAGCTGAGATCCGGCCACTGCACTCCAGCCCGGGCGACAGAGCCAGACTCCGTCTCAAAAAAAAAAAAAAAAAAAAAAGAAAAACAGAACAATAAAATCATTGTCACTCCACTGCAACCAATACTCTGTGTTTACACCCATTTTAACTTACTTTCTTCTTGTCAAAGAAAAAGCCCCTTCCAGCAGGGCACAGTGGCTCACGCCAGTAACCTCAACACTTTGGGAGGCAGAGGCAGGTGGATCACGAGGTCAGGAGTTCAGGACCAGCCCGGCCAAGATGGTGAAACCCCATCTGTACTAAAAATACAAAAGCTAGCTGGGCGTGGTGGTGGGTGCCCGTAATCCCAGCTACTCAGGAGGCTAAGGCAGAGAACTGCTTGAAACCGAGAGGTGGAGGTTGCAGTGAGCCAAGATTGCACCACTGCACTCCAGCCTGGACAGAGTGAGACTCTGTCGAGGAGAGGGGAGGGGAGGGGAGAGGAGAGGAGGAGAGGAGGAGAGGAGGAAAGAAGGAAAGAAAGCGGGAGAGGGAGAGGGAGAGACAAGAAAGAAAAGAAAGAGGGAAGGGAAGGAAGGAGGGAAGGAGGGAAGGAAGGAAGGAAGGAAGGAAGGAAGGAAGGAAGGAAGGAAGGAAGGAAGGAAGGAAGGGAGGGAGGGAGGGAGGGAGGGAGGGAGGGAGGGAGGGAGGGAGGGAGGGAGGGAGGGAGGAAGGGCCCCTTCCACTAAAAGCTAGTCCAGTCACCTATGCTGTCTACATCATCCCTTCAATAATATTATTCTATAAAATATCTCCTCTTTTTCCTGTATTTCCTACCCTTCCTTCTCCATTGATTTCTTCCTTCAATATGAGAATGTTCTAGGTTATTCCCTGGGAGGAAGGTTAAAAAACAACCCTTGAATTCATATATCTTCACTCTCTAGGTATTTTAAACCACTGCTTCTAGAAAGTTTGTTAAAAATATTTTTTTTCTTCTGAGACAGGGTCTCTTGCTCTGTTGTCCATGCTAGAGTGCTACAGTGGCAAAATCATAGCTCACTGTACCCGCCAACTCCTGGGCTCCACTGATCCTCCCACCTCAGCTTTCTGAGTAGCTAGGACTACAGGTGCATGCCACCACACCTCGCTAATTCTTTTTTAATTTTTTATTTTTTTTGTCTTCAGAAGGAGTTTCACTCTGTTGCCCAAGCTGGAGCCCAGTGGCGCGATCTTGGCTCACTGCAACCTCCACCTCCTGGGTTCAAGTGATTCTCCTGCCTCAGCCAAGTAGCAGAGACTACAGGCGCTCGCCACCATGCCCAACTAATTTTTGTATTTTTTTAGTAGAGAGGGGGTTTCACCATGTTGGCCAGGCTGGTCCTGAACTCCTGACCATGAGTGATCAGTTTGCCTCCGCCTCCCAAAGTGCTGGGATTACAGGTGTGAACCACCACACCTGGCCCTTGCTCATTTTTATTTTTATTTTTATTTTTTGTGAACTCCTGGCCTCAAGCAATCCTCCTCCCACCTCAGCCTCCCAAAGCATTGGGATTACAGGTGTAAGCCACCACACTGGACCAAAATACAGATTCTGATTCAGTAGGTCTGGAATAGTGCCTAAGTTTCTGAGTTTCTAACAAGCTTCCAGGTCTTTTGGATAATACTGGTCCATGTGCTACAATTTGAATAGTTAGGCCCTTAACTATCTTCCCCTTCCCTTAAAGTCAAGCTTCTAGGGGGAAAAAAAAAAAAGCTTTTATTACTCCAATTCCCAATCATTTCTAAACCCTGTCTTTCTAATCTGGCTCATACGCTCAATGACCCTATAAAGCTGAAAGATCACCATCCTAACCATACTGACTTGAAGGAAAACTACAGTAGCTAAACAGGATGGACAATACTAACGGAGTTAAACAAATGCTGCATAAAGGTCAAGTAAGATAATATAAAGACAAATTATCCTTTGGTTTTGAAAATTTGAAAAAAATGAGGACTTCTTAAACTTCTTTTTTTTTTTCTCTTTTTCAGCCTAAGTTGTCAACTTCCATGGAATATGAGTATCTTTATAACAATTTCACTAGAGCTCTAATGCAACAATAGTGGGAGATGAGCTTAACAAGTGGTGGTCAAATGGCTACCCCTTAATACCTGAACAACTATAAAGAGAATAATCAGCGGACAGGTGTGGTAACTCACGCTTGTAACCCCAGCACTTTGGGAGGCAGATCCCCTAAGGTCAGGAGTTCAGGACCAGCCTTGCCAATATGGTGAAATCCTATCTCCGCTACTAAAAATACAAAAATTACCCGGGCATAGTGGTGCACGCCTGTAATCCCAGCTACTCAAGAGGCTGAGGCAGGAGAATCACCTGAACCCGGGAGGCGGAGGTTGCAGTGAGCCAAGATCACACCACCACACTCCAGCCTGGGCAACAAAGTGAAATTCTGTCTCAAAAACAAACAAAAAACAACCACAACAACAAACAGAGAACAACCAGCAACCAAGTGTTTAAAAAAAAAAAAAGGCCGGGCGCGGTGGCTCAAGCCTGTAATCCCAGCACTTTGGGAGGCCGAGACGGGCGGATCACGAGGTCAGGAGATCGAGACCATCCTGGCTAACACAGTGAAACCCCGTCTCTACTAAAAATACAAAAACTTAGCCGGGCGAGGTGGCAGGCGCCTGTAGTCCCAGCTACTCGGGAGGCTGAGGCAGGAGAATGGCGTAAACCCGGGAGGCGGAGCTTGCAGTGAGCTGAGATCCGGCCACTGCACTCCAGCCTGGGTGACAGAGCGAGACTCCGTCTCAAAATAAATAAATAAATAAATAAATAAATAAATAAATAAATAAATAAATAAATAAAAATTAAAAAAAAGGCTTCATGAATCAGAAAAATTTGGATATGTGATGATACTAAGGAACTAATCATTTTTAAGGTATGGTATCATACTTACATCAAAAGAAAGATTCAACAAAAGAAAATCAATGTAATACATAAGAGAACACAGGAAGAAAAAACACATGATCATCTCAATTGACAAAAGGCATCTGATAAAATTTAACACACTTTCATGATAAAATCTCTCAGAAAACTAGGACTAGAAGAACATTTCTTCAACATGATAAATGGTATTTAAAGAAAAGTTAGTTAACCTCATACTCAACAGTAAAAGACCTAAAGCTTTCACTGAAATTTAACTAAAATCAGGAATGAGACAAGATGCCTGCTTTCACCACTGCTATTCAACATATTAAAAGTTCTAGTCAGAGTAATTACACGCACACACAAAAAGTATCCAAACTGCAAAGGAAGAAGTAAAACCATTTCTATTTGCAGATGACATGATCCTATATATATATTTTAAAAGTCCCAAAGAACCCACAAGTTATTAGAACTAATAAATTCGCAAAGTTGCAAAGTGCAAGATTAGCACACAAAAATCAGCTGTTTCTATACACCAGCAACAAACAATCCAAAAATTAAGAAAACAACACTATTTATAACAGAATCCAAAAGAATAAAATACCTAAAAATAAAATTAATCAGAGTTAAAAAACACACAATGTTGCTTAAAGAAATTAAAGAAGACCTAAACGAATGGAAAACATTCCACGTTCACAAGCTGAATTATTTAATATTGGAAAGATGACAATACTCTGCAGATTAATCTAAAGTTTAATGTAATCTCTATCAAAATTCCTACTACACATTTTGTATAAATAGACAAGCTGATCCTAAAATACTTGCCAGGATGTTCCCAAATATCTATAATATATTTTAGTAATGGTAATGATAATAAACACCCCAATACATCACATGTATATATGGTAAAGTTTTATAGGTATTCTAAGAGCACATCCTTTTTACAGAAGAGTCAAGGTAGCCATTTGGAGAAAGGGTGGACCTTTGTAGGCATTTACAAAAAAGAATGTCCTTCATTGGTAGACTAGATACTAGACACTTCATGAAAACTATAGCACTTATCTGTAAACACCCTCCTCCCAGCATTAAAAGCCACACAGTACAATTGTATTTAAAATAGGACTGCTCTTTAGTTAAACAAGTACAGGTCTTCACAAAAACTCACTGCATAACCCAAGCAGCTCCTTAAAATGATAGTGTCTTTATTATAGCTTCTCGTTTTATTGTGTTTAATTAATAATCTTATTTGATAAGTACAACAGAAACAAAATGACACTTTAAGGTCTAATGTCTTCATTTCAATATTATTTTGAAAGCAAATGATCTAACAATTCAAGTGCAATGCAGAGAAATTCAATAAGGGTGGATACTGGCATGTAATATATTACTATAATGAATCCTGAAGTAACCATAAAACTATCAATAATAATAAACTATCAGTAATAATAAAACTATCAAGGATTTCAAATTCCTACTTCCATGGCCCTTAAATAAATTTTATTCCTTCACTATAGCAAAGAAAATAAGTCACCATACCCAATATCTGTAAGGGGTGGTTTATCTCTCCCTCTCTTATAACAGAGGAAAAGTTCTGGGCTTTTCAGACTTCCATAGTTCAAGTTTGCTTGGAGAGCTGATGGAGTGGCTTCTACACAGGTGTAACCTTCAGGTACTGTTTCTCCAGCTGATTTGATAATAATGGCAATGTCTGTAATTGGAGCTTTAGGTCCAGTTGACTTAGTATCTAAACGATTTATTTCTTGATCCAAAAGAGTAGATGTGTCAGTGAGACCAGCTACAACAAAGTAGTCTGTCACTCTTGGTCCTTTGTCTTCTATCATGGCTGCTACTGTATTTCCTAGAAGAGGGAGGGGAAAGATATCAATAAAATAAAATGCTTTATCCTGACAAAAATTAATATATCCTTGAGTTAATAATCATCAACTAGCACACTTCCCAGCTGGATTTATAATCAAACTGTCTTTCTGAGACGAAGGCTGCTTTTATCATCTTGTCAGCTAGTAAAAGTGAAAGTACAAGTTAACAGCATCAATTCATTTGTAACACAACTATAATCTTTTCATATTCTATTAATAATAATTAAACTGGGGCCAGGCACAATGGCTCATGCCTATAATCCTAGCACTTTGAGGGGACAAGATAAGCAGATCACCTGAGGTCCTAAGTTCGAGACCAGTCTGCCCAACATGGTGAAACCCTGTCTCTACTAAAAATATAAAAATTGGGCTGGGCACGGTGGCTCACACCTATAATCTCAGCACTCTGGGAGGTAGAAGTGGGTGGATCACCTGAGGTCAGGAGTTTGAGACCAGACTGGCCACCATGGCAAAACCCCATCTCTACAAAAATACAAAAATTAGCTGAGCATAGTGGAAGGTGCCTATAATCCCAGCTACTCGGGAGGCTGAGGCAGGATAATCACTTGAACCCAAGGAGCAGAAGCTGCAGTGAGTGCAGACTGCTCCACTTCACTCCAGTCTGGGTGAAAGAAAGAAACTCCATCTCAAAAAATAAATAAAAATAAAAATAAATATTAGCCAGGTGTGATGGTGTGCACCTGTTAGTCCCAGCTACTCGGGAGGCTGAGGCATGAGAATCACTTGAATCTAGAAGGCGGAGGTTTCAGTGAGTCCAAATTGCACCACTGCACTCCGGCCTGGACGACACAGTGAGACTCTGTTTCCAAAAAAAAAAAAAAGGCCGGGCCCAGTGGCTCACGCCTGTAATCCCAGCACTTTGGGAGGCCGAGGTGGGTGGATCACTTGAGGTCAGGAATTCGACACCAGCCTGGCTAACATGGTGAAATCTCGTCTCTACTAAAAATACAAAAATTAGCCAGGTGTGGTGGCAGGTGCCTGTAATCCCAGCTACTCAGGAGAATTGCTTGAATCTGGTGGGCAGAGGTTTGCAGTGAGCCGAGATCGCGCCACTGCACTCCAGCCTGGGCAACAGAGCAAGACTCCATCTCAAAAAAATAATACTAAACTGTCAGAGGTGGACTACAATATTTTCCTTTGGACTACAATATTTTCCTTTGAGCAAAATGTACTTAATGAACAATATTCAGATCATTCAAAATATCATTCTAAGTTACAGAAGTCTTAGAGCTAAACTCCACATTTAAATAAATTGAGCGCATCATTAGTCAAGATCTAAGATCAGAAATATTAAGGTAACAGTAATAAATATCATTAAAGCAGTTCTCAACAATCCAGTTAGAACTCTTGTGCTTTATAAGAACTAAACTTTCCATAAACACTATGTAAAATAAGTAAGCTTAGGAATCATTAAATATTTTATATCTAAAAATGCCAGATAGAGCGTAAGAAACAACAACCAGTAAAACCATTACCAGAAACCACAATCAAGATAGTGAAACATATCCAGGTCGGGCACAGTGGCTCATGCCTGTAATCCCAGCACTTCGGAAGGCTGAGGCGTGCAGAACACCTGAGGTTGGGAGTTCAAGACCAGCCTGACCAACATGGAGAAATCCCATCTCTACTAAAAATACAAAACTAGCCAGGTGTGGTGGTGCATGCCCGCGATCCCAGCTACTCGGGAGGCTGAGGCAGGAGAATCGCTTCAACCCAGGAGGCGGAGGTTGCAGTGAGCCGAGATCATACCACTGCACTCCAGCCTGGGCGACAACAGCAAAATTCCATCTCAAAAAAAAAAATGAAAGAAAACATATCCATCGACACCAAAATTTTCTTGTTCCTCCTTCATTATCCTCCTCAGGCAACAAGTTATCTGCTTCCTATCAATATAGATAAGTTTCTAGAATTTATATAATAAGCAGACTCATACAGTATGTATTCTTTTTTCTCTGGCTTCTTTACTCATCATAATTATTTTGTGATACATCCACGTTGTTGCTTATATCCTTTTATTATTGAGTGGTATTCTACTGTATGAATATACCACAATGTTTATCCATTCATCCATATTAATAGACATTTGAGTTATTTCCCATGTGAAACCATCACAAATAAAGCTGCCATGAATACCCATGTACAAATCTTATGGACATAATGCTTTCATTTATCTTGGGTAAATTCCTAAAACAGGATGGCTGGATTAGGTGTATATAGTTCTAAAAAACTGCCAAATAGTTTTATAAAGGGAGTGTACCATTTTTTTCACTCTTGTCAGCTTTGAGAGTTCCAATTGTTCTACATCCTCTTAAACACATTGTAAGATCAGTCTTTTTAATTCAGACATTCTAATCAGTATGTAGTCATATCAACTTCTAGTTGTATTTCTATATAATAGCAATGAATAGAAATACAACTGATTTTTACATATTGATCTTATATAATGCAATCCTGCTAAAATCACTTATTAGTTTAGAGCAATTTTGTAGGTTCCATCGGACTTTCCACATAATGTATCTGTGAAAAAAGACAATTTTTTCTTCTTTCCTTCCACTGTAGCTGCCTTTTATTTCTTTTTCTTGCCTTATTGCACTGGCCAGTACAATGTTAAGATAAATGGTAACCAAAGATACCCAAATGATCAATAGACAAATATGCTTATCACTGGTCACAGCAGCACTATTCGCAATAGCCAAAAGGTGAAAACAACCCAAGTAACCATCAAGAGATGAATGGATAAAAAAAAATGTGATATAAACATACAACGGAGTATTATTCACCCATCAAAAAGAATGGAATGCTGACATATGGACAAAATAGAAAAACCTTGCTTTGTCTTGCAACTTGGGTATGAGCTCATCCACAGTAAAATAAAGCACCAAGTAGATTCCTAAAGTTTCCAACTCCAGGCCCCAGCTTCTGGACAGCATTTCTAGACCCATCCTAGGCCAAAAGGGAACCCTCCACCCTAAAGGGAAAAACACAAGCCAGCTACATTCACAACCCGCTGAATAAAGAGCCCTTGGGACTTGAATAACATCAGTGGCAGCCAGGCAATACACTGTACTGGCAAGACCCAGTACTGTGCTGGTTTCAGGTCTAACCCAGCACAGTCCCAGTGGTGGTGGTTGCAGGGGTGCTTGTGTCACTCCTCCCCTCAACTCCAGGCAGCTCAGCATGGAGAGAGATGCCATTTGTTTGGGGGAAAATAAGGAAAGAGAACAAGAGACTGTGCTGGTAATCCAGGCAATTCTGGCTATTATCCAAGACCACTAAGGTCATACAGCTATAAGTCTACAAGAGTCACGGCACTACTGGGCTTAGGGTGCTCCCTAATGTAGATATGGCTATAGAGACTAAGGACTTAGATCAAAACAATCAATTACCTTTGAATACTTAGAAAGCTTTTTCTAGAAGGATAGGTACAAACAAGCCCAGACTGTAAGACTACCATAAATACCTAACTCTTCAATGCCCAGACATCAACAAACATCACAAGCATCAAGACCATCCAGGAAAACATGACCTCACCAAACAAACTAAATAAGGCACCAGTGACCAATCCTGGAATGACAGAGATATGTGACCTTTCGGACAGACAAGTCAAAATAGCTGTTTTGAAGAAGCTCAATCAAATTCAAGATAATACAGAGAAGGAATTCAGAATCCTATCAGATAAATTTTAAAAAGAGATTGAAATAATTTTTTAAGATCAAGCAGAAATTCTGGAGCTGAAAAATTCAACTGATAAACAAAAATGCATCAGAGTCTTTCAATAGCATAACTGACTCAGCAGAATAAAGAAATCGTGAGCTTGAAGACACACTATTTGAAAATACAGTCAGAGGACCGGACATGGTGGCTCAGGCCTGTAATCCCAGCACTTTGGGAGGCCGAGATGGGCAGATCACCTAAGGTCAGGAATTCGAGACCAGCCTAGCCAACATGGTGAAACCCTGTCTCTACTAAAAATACAAATTAGCCAGGCATGGTAGCAAGCGCCTATAATTCCAGCTACTCGGGAGGCTAGGCAGGGGAATTGCTTGAACCTGGAAGGCGGAGGTTGCAGTGAACCGAGATCACACCGTTGCACTCCAGCCTCGGTGACAAAAGCAAAACTCCACCTCAAAACAAAAAATAAAAAACAACAACAAAAAAAAAAAAAAGAAAGAAAGAAAGAAAAAAGAGAAAACAGTCAGAGGAGACAAAATAGTAAAGAATAAAAAAGAATGAAGCACACCTACAAAAACTAGAAAATAGCCTCAAAAGGGAAAATCTAAGAGTTATGGGCCTTACCAAAAAGATAGAGGAGAGAGAAGTGGGTACCAAGTTTATTTAAAGAGATATACTACAGAGAACTTCCTAAACCTAGAGAAAGATATCAATATTCAAGTACAAAAAGGTTATAGAACAGCAAAGAAATTTAACTCAAATAAAATTATCTCCGGACATTTAACCATCAAACTCCCAAAGGTCAAGAATAAAGAAAGGATTCTAAAAGCAGCAAGAGAAAAACACATAGCATACAAAGGAGCTCCAATGTGTCTGGCAGCACACTTCTCAGCAGAAACTTTACAGGCTAGGAGACAGTGTATGACATATTTAAAGTACTGAAGAAAAAAAACCACTTTTATCCTATTATTTTCAGTATATCCACTGAAAATATTATATCCACTGAAAATATCCTTCAAACATGAAGGAGAAATAGACTTTTCCAAACAAATAAAAGCTGAGGGATTTTGTCAACACCAGACCTGTCCTACAAGAAATACTAAATGGAGTTCTTCAATCTGAAAGAAAAGAACATTAATGAGCAATAAGAAATTACCTAAAGATACAAAACTCCCTGGTAATAGCAAATACATAGACAAATACAGAATATTAACACCATAATTCTGGTGTGTAAACTACTCATATCTTGAATAGGAAGAATAAAAGATGAACCTATCAAAAATAATAACTACAACCAGGTGCAGTGGCTCACGCCTGTACTCCCAGAACTCTGGGAGGTGGGAGTAGGCAGACGGCTTGAGTTCAGGAGTTCAAGACCAGCCTGGGCAACATGGCAAAGCCCCGGCTCTACAAAAAATACAAAAATTAGCCAGGTATAGTGGTGCACACCTGGGATCCCAGCTACTCAGGAGGCTGAGTTGCAAGGATGGCTTGAGCCGGAGAGGTCGAGGCTACAGTGAGTTGAGATTATGCCACTGCACTCCAGCCTGGGTGACAGAGCAAGACTCTGTCTGGAAAAACAAAACAAAACACCCAAAAGCCTACAACAGACACACAGAAAACAAAAGGCAAGACATTAAAACATACCACCAGAAAATAATCAGTTTCCCATAAAGGAAGATAGGAAGATGGAAGGAAGGAAGGAAGGGAGGGAGGGAGGGAAGGAAGGATGAGAAAACAAATAACAAAATGGTAACAGAAAGTCCTTATCAATAATGACACTGAATGTAAACAGACTAAATTCTCCAATCAAAAGACATAGAGAGGCTGAACGGATTTAAACAAGCACAGTTCAACCATCTGCGGCCTACAAGAAACAGGTTGGGCACAGTGGCTGATGCCTATAATCTCAGCACTTTAGGAGGCTGACGCAGGAGAATTGCTAGACCCCAGGAATTTGAGACTAGTCTTGGCAAGATGGTGAGACCCTGTCTCCATAAAAAATAAAGAAAAATTAGCCAGGTGCAGCGTCATGTGTCTGTAGTCCTAGCTACTTGGGAAGCTGAGGTGGGAAGATCCCCTGAGCTGAAGAGTTTTGGTCATAGTAATCCGTGATCACACCACTGCACTCCAGCCTAGGGGACAAAGTGAGACCCCGTCTCTTAAAAAAAAAAAAAGAAAAAAGAAAAAAACTTTAAATAGAAAATTTTTAAAAAGAAACACACTTCACCTAGAAAGATACACACAGACTAAAAATAAAGGGGTCACCGGGCATGCTGGCTCATGCCTGTAATCCCAGCACTTTGGGAGGCTGAGGCGGGCTGATCACCTGAGGTCAGGAGTTTGAGACCAGCCTGACCAACATGGAGAAACCCTGTCTCTACTAAAAATATAAAATTAGCCGGGTGTGGTAGCACATGCCTGTAATCCCAGCTACTAAGGAGGTTGAGGCAGGAGATTTGCGTGAATGTAGGAGGTGGAGGTTGCGGTGAGCTGAGATTGTGCCATTGCACTCCGGCCTGGGTAACAAGAACAAAACTCCGTCTCAAAAATAAATAAATAAAGTAAATAAAATAAAAAAATAAAGGGATGGAAAAAGACATTCCAGGCAAATGGAAACCAAAAGAACAGGAGTAGCTATACTTGTATCAGATAAAACAGATTTCAAGATAAAAACCATAAAAAAAAAGACAAAGAATGTCATTAGATAATGATAAGGGTGTCAATTCAGCAAGAAGATGTAACAATTATAAATACACACGCACCCAACACTGGAGAACCCAGATATATAAAGTAAACATTATTGGAGCTAAAGAGAGATGGACTCCAGTACAATAACTGCTGGAAACCTCAACATCTCACTTTCAGCACTGGACAGATCTTCCAGACATAAAACTAAGAAACATTTGACTTAATCTCCACTATAGACTAAATGGACCAAACAGATACTTACAGAATATTTCATCTAACGGCTGCAGAATATACACATTCTTCTCCTCAGCACATATAACATCCTCAAGAACACAGCATCTATTAGGCCACAAAAAAAGTCTTAAAATTTTTTTTTAAAAATTGAAAGTACGTCAAATAGGTCTCTGACCACAATGTGATAAAAAAGAAATCAGTTTTAGTTATGAAGTCCTTGGCCATGCCTACGTCCTGAATGGTATTGCCTAGGTTTTTTTCTAGGGTTTCTACGGTTTTAGGTCTAACATTTAAGTCTTTAATCCATCTTGAAATAATTTTTGTATAAGGTATAAGGAAGGGATCCAGTTTCAGCTTTCTACATATGGCTAGGCAGTTTTCCCAGCACCATTTATTAAATAAGGAATCCTTTCCCCATTTCTTGTTTTTGTCAGGTTTGTCAAAGATCAGATGGTTGTAGATGTGTGGTATTATTTCTGAGGGCTCTGTTTTGGTACCAGTACCAGGCTGTTTTGGTTACTGTAGCCTTGTAGTATAGTTTGAAGTCAGGTAGCGTGATGCCTCCAGCTTTGTTCTTTTGGCTTAGGATTGTCTTGGCATTGTGGGCTCTTTTTTGCAACAAAAGCCAAAATTGACAAATGGGATCTAATTAAACTAAAGAGCTTCTGCACAGCAAAAGAAACTACCATCAGAGAGAACAGGCAACCTACAGAATGGGAGAAAATTTTTACAATCTACCCATCTGACAAAGGGCTAATATCCAGAATCTACAAAAAACTTAAACAAATTTACAAGAAAAAAATCAAACAACCCCATCAAAAAGTGGCCGAAGGATATGAACAGACACCTCTCAAAAGAAGATATTTATGCAACCAACAAACACATGAAAAAATGCTCATCATCACTGGCCATCAAAGAAATGCAAATCAAAACCACAATGAGATACCATCTCACACCAGTTAGAATAGCGATCATTAAGAAGTCAGGAAACAACAGGTGTTGGAGAGGATGTGGAGAAATAGGAACACTTTTACACTGCTGGTGGGACTGTAAACTAGTTCAACCATTGTGGAAGACAGTGTGGCAATTCCTCAAGGATCTAGAACTAGAAATACCGTTTGACCCAGCAATGGGTATATACCCAAAGGATTATAAATCATGCTGCTATAAAGACACATGCTCACGTATGTTTATTGCGGCACAATTCACAATAGCAAAGACTTGGAACCAATCCAAATGTCCATTAATGATAGACTGGATTAAGAAAATGTGGCACATATACACCATGGAATACTACGCAGCCATAAAAGAGGTTGAGTTGAAGTCCTTTGTAGAGACATGGATGAAGCTGGAAACCATCATTCTGAGCAAACTATCACAAGGACAGAAAACCAAACACCGCATGTTCTCACTCATAGGTGGGAATTGAACAATGAGATCACTTGGACACAGGGTGGGGAACATCACACACCAGGGCCTGTTGTGGGGTGGGGGGGAGGGGGGAGGGATAGCATTAGGAGATATACCTAATGCAAATGACGAGTTAATGGGTGCAGCACACCAACATGGCACATGTATACATATGTAACAAACCTGCACGGTGTGCACATGTACCCTAGAACTTAAAGTATAATAAAAATAAGTATATAAATAAATAAAAAGAAAAAAAATCAGTAACAAGAGGAACTTTGGGAACTACATAAATACGTGGAAATTAAAGAATATGTTCCTAAATGACCAGAGGGTCAATGAAGAGATTAAGAAAGAAAATTTTAAAATTTAAGACTGGGCGTGGTGGCTAGCACCTGTTCCCAGCACTTTGGGAGGCCGAGGCAGGTGGATCACAAGGTCAGGAGTTCAAGACCAGCCTGGCCAACATAGCGAAACCCCGTCTCTACTAAAAATACAAAAATTAGCCAGGTGTGGTGGCAGGCACCTGTAGTCCCAGCTACTTGGGAGGCTGAGGTAGGAGAACCGCTTGAACCCAGGAGGCAGAGGTTGCAGTGAGCTGAGGCCATACCACTGCACTCCAGCCTGGGTGATAGAGTGAAACTCCGTCTCAAAAAAAAAAAAAAAAAATGTGGCCGAGCACAGTGGCTTACACCTGTAATCCCAGCCATTTTGGGAGAGCAAGGGGAACAGACTGCTTGAGCCCCAGAGTGCAAGACCAGCCTGGGCAACATGGTAAAACCTCATCTCTAAAAAAAAAAAAAATGCAGTAAGTTAGCCAGGTCTGGTGGTACAAACCTGTAGTTCCAGGTACTCAGGAGGCTGAGGTGGGAGAATCTCCTGAGCCCAGGAGGTCAAGGTGGCAGTAGGCTATAATTGTGCCACTGCACTCCAACCTGGGTAAGACAGTGAGACCTTGTCTCAAAAAAAAACAAAGAAAATTTTAAAATTTCTTGAAACAAATGAAAATGGAAACACAACATACTAAAACCTACAGGATACGGCAAAAACTGTACTATGAAGAAAGTTTACAGCAAATGTGCCTACATCAAGAAAGTAGAAAAACTTCAAATAAACAACCCAACAATGAATTTTAAAGAACTAGAAAAGCAAAACCAAATCAAACCCAAAATTAGTAGAAGAAAAAGATCACGGCAGAAATAAATTAAATTGAAACAGAAAACACACAAAAGATGAAAGGGAAAAAAAATTTGGTTTTTTGAAAAGATAAACAAAATGGACAAACCTTTAGCCAGACTAAGAAAAAAAGAGAGAAGTCTCAAATAAATAAGATCAGAGATGAAAACAAAAGAGACATTACAAGCAATACCACAGAAATTCAAAGGATCATTAGAAACTACTGGCCAAGCATGGTGGCTCACGCCTGTAATCTCAGCACTTTGAGAGGTCGAGGCAGGCGGATCACTTGAGGTCAGGAGTTCAAGACAAGTCTGGCCAACATAGTGAAACCCCATCTCCACTAAAAATACAAAATAAAACAATACAAAAATTAGCCAGGCATGGTGGCAGGTGCCTGTAATCCCAGCTATTGAAGAGGCTGAGGCAGGAGAATCACTTGAACCTGGGAGGCGGAGGTTGCAGTGAGCCGAAATTGCACCATTGCACTCTGCACTCTAGCCTGCTGGATGACAGGGTGAGACTCTGTCTCAAAAAAAAAAAAAGAAAAAAGGAACTACTATGAGCAACTATATAACAATAAACTGGGAAACCTAGAAGAAACCGCTCAATTCCTAGAAACACACAACCTACCAAACCCAAACCATAGTGACATCCAAAACCTGAATAGACCAACAGCAAGTAACAAGACTGAAGCAGTAGTAAGAAGTCTCCAAGCCAAGAAAAGCCCAGGACCTAATGGCTTCACTGCTGAATTTTACCAAAGATTTAAAGAGCTAATACCATTCCTACTCAAATTATTCTGAAAAAATAGAACAGAATACTTCCAAACTCATTCTATAAGGCCAGTATGAACATGATACCAAAACCAGACAAAGACACATCAAAGAAAGAAAATTGGCCAGGCACAGTGGCTCATGCCTGTAATCCCAGCACTCCAGCACTTTGGGAGGCTGAGGCGGGTGGATCACCTGAGGTCAGGAGTTCAAGACCAGCCTGGCCAACATGGTGAAACCCTGTTCCTACTAAAAATAGAAAAAAAAAATTAGCCGGGTGGGCTAATTAGTGGTGGTGGGCGCCTGTAGTCCCCAGCTACTCAGGAGGCTGAGACAGGAGAATCGCTTGAACCAGGGAGGCAGAGGTTGCAGTGAGCCGAGATCGTGCCACTGCACTTCAGCCTGGGTGACAGGAGCAAGACAATCTAAAAGAAAAAAAGGAAGAAAATTACAGGCCACTATCTCTGATGAACACTGATGCAAAATTCCTCAACAAAACACTAGCAAAATGAATTCAAGACCAGCCTGGCCAACAGGGTGAAGCCTTGTCTCTACTAAAAATACAAAAAAATTAGCAGGGCATGGTGGCGCACACCTGTAATCCCAGCTCCTTGGGAGGCTGAGGAAGGAAAATTGCTTGAACCCAGCAGGCAGAGGTTGCAGTGAGCCGAGATCATGCCACTGCACTCCAGCTTGGGCAACGAGAGTGAAATTCTGTCTCAAAACAAACAAACAAACAAAAAAAACGAATTCAACAACACATTAAAAAGATTATTCAACATGACCGTGTGGGATTTATACCACCCACGGAGACAAGGATAGTTTCAAATAAACAAATCAATCAATGTGATACAGCCTATCAACAGAATAAAAGACAAAAACCATATGATCATTTCAATTGATGTTGAAAAAGCATTTGATAAAACTCAGTATCCTTTCATGATAAAAAAAAAACTCTCAAAAAATTGGTTATAGAAGAAACATACCTCAACACAAAAAGAGCTTTATACAACAGACCCATAACAGAGTGTTTTCCCCATTTAGTATTACATTAAAAGGCTTCCTCTAAGATATGAAACACAGCAAGAATGCCCACTTTCAATACTGTTATTCAACATAGTACCAGAAGTCCTAGCTATAGCAATTACATAACGAAGAAATAAAGGCATCCAAATTGGAAATAAACTAGTCAAATTACTCTTATTTACAAATGATATGAGGCCGGGCGTGGTGGCTCACGCCTGTAATCCCAGCACTTTGGGAGGCCAAGGTGGGTGGATCACTTGAGGTCAGGAGTTCAAGACCAGCCTGGCCAACATGGTGAAACCCCATCTCTACCAAAAAATACAAAATGAAGCCAGGAGTGATGGCTCACACCTGTAATCCCAGCACTCTGGGAGGCCGAGGCAGATGGATGACTTGAGGCCAGGAATTAAAGACTAGTCTGGCCAATATGGCAAAACCCCATCTCTACTAAAAATACAAAAATTAGCTGGGTGTGGGAGTGCTCACCTGTAGTCCCAGCTACTTGGGAGGCTGAGGCATGAGAATCATGTGAACTTGGGAGGCGGAGGCTGCAGAGAGCCAAGATCGCACCACTGCACTCCAGCCTGGACTGTCTCGAAAAAAAAAAAAAAAAGATAATGATATATTTGGAAAAATGTAAAAACTCCACCTAAAACTATGAAAATACATTCGGCCAGGCACACAGGCTTACGCCTATAATCCCAGCACTTCGGGAGGCTGAGGTGGGTGGATCACCTGAGGTCAGGAGTTCGAGACCAGCCCTGTCAACGTGGTAAAACCCCCGTCTCTACTACAAATACAAAAATTAGCCAGGCCTGGTGGCGCACGCCTGTAGTGCCAACTACTCAGGTGGCTGAGGTGGGAGAATCACCTGAATTCAGGAGGTGGAGGTTGCAGTAAGCTGAGATCACACCACTGCACTCCAGCCTGGGCTACAGAGCAAGACTTGTCTCAGACAAAAAAAAAAAAAAAAAAAAAAAGGACTAATAAATTCACTAAAGTTTTAGGATATAAAATCCATATACAAAATCAGTAGCATTTCCATATGACAACAATGACCTATCTGAAAAAGAAATGAAAAAAGTACTCCCATTTACAGTATCTACAAATAAAATAAAGTACTTAATAAGTTAACCTAAGGTTAACCTAATAAACTTAACCAAAGGAGTAAAAAATCGCTACAACGAAAACTATAAATCACTGATGCAAGAAATTAAAGAGAACACACACACACACACAAATGGAAAGAGGCCAGGCATGGTGTCTCATGTATGTAATCCCAGCACGTTGGAAGGCCAAGGTGGGAAGACTGCTTCAGTGAGCCAATGGGTCCAAAACCAGGCTGGGCAACATAGCAAAAAGTTGTCTCTACAAGAGAAAAAAAAAAAAAAAATTAGCCGGGCCTGGTGGCATTCATCTGCAGTCCTCAGGCACTAAGGAGACTGAGGCAGGAAGATCTCGTGAGCCTAGATGGTCAAGACTGCAGTGAGCCGTGACTATGCCACTGCACTCCAGCCTGGACAATAGTGTGAGACCCTGTCTCCAGAAAAAAGACAAAGATATTCCATGTTTATGAATTGAAAGAATCAAAATTGTTTTAAAAAAAATCCATACTACACAATCTACAGATTAAATGCAATCCCTATCAAAATACCAATGATATTTTCCAAAGAAATAGAAAAATAAATCCTAAAATTTACATGGAGCCTCAAAAGACCCAGAATAGACAAAGCTATTCTGAGCAAAAACAACAAAACTGGAAGAATCACATTATCTGACTTCAAATTATACTAGTGCCATAGTAGCCAAACAGCATGTTAGCAGCATTAAAATAGACACATAGACCAATGGAACACAATAGAGAACCCAGAAATAAATCCATATATCTACAATGAACTTATTTTCGACAAAGGTGGTAGGAACAGACACTGAGGAAAGGACAGTCTCTTCAACAAATATTGCTGGGAAAACTAGATATCTATATGCAGAAGAAGGAAACTAGATCCCTATAATCCCTATTCCTCACCATTTACAAAAATGAAATCAAGACAAATACTTCAGTCAAAAACCTCAAACTATGAAACTACTACAAGAAAACACTGGGGATATTCTCCAGGACACTGGTCCGGGAAAAGATTTCCTTCTTTTTTCTTTTTGAGACAGGGTCTCACTCTGTCGTCCAGAATGGAGTGCAGTAGGGTGATCTCGGCTCACTGCAGCCTCTGCCTCCCTGGCTCAAGTGATTCTTCTCCCTTGTGATTAGCTGGGATTACAGGTGTGGGCCACCATGGCCTGGCTAATTTTTTTTTTTTTTTTTTTTTTGAGACGGAGTCTCGCTCTGCCGCCCAGGCTGGAGTGCAGTGGCTGGATCTCAGCTCACTGCAAGCTCCGCCTCCCGGGTTCCCGCCATTCTCCTGCCTCAGCCTCCGGAGTAGCTGGGACTACAGGCGCCCGCCACCGCCCCCGGCTAGTTTTTTGTGTTTTTTTTTTTTTTAGTAGAGACGGGGTTTCACCGTGTTAGCCAGGATGGTCTCGATCTCCTGACCTCGTGATCCGCCCATCTCGGCCTCCCAAAGTGCTGGGATTACAGGCTTGAGCCACCGCGCCCGGCCAGGCCTGGCTAATTTTTGTATTTTTAGTATGGAGAGCGTTTCACTGTGTTGGCCAGGCTGGTCTCGAACTCCTGACCTCAAATGATCCACCCACCTCGGCCTCCCAAAGTGCTGGGATTACAGGCATGAGCCACCGCGCCCAGCTAGGATTTCTTGATTACTACCCCAAAAGCATAGGTAACAAAACCAAAAATAGGCAAATGGGATCACATCAAGTTAAAATGCTTCTGCACAGCAAAGGAAACAACAAAAAAGTGAAGAGACAACCTACAGATGGGAGAAAATACTTGCAAACTATCCATTTGACAAGGTATTAATAACCAGAACATGGTTCGAGCATGGTGGCTCACACCTATAATCACAGCATTTTGGGAGGCCGAGGCGGGTGGATCACCTAGGTCAGGAGTTCAAGATCAGCCTGGTCAACACAGTGAAACCCTGTCTCTACTAAAAATACAAAAATTAGCTGGGCGTGATGGCACACACCTGTAGTCCCAACTACTCGGGAGGCTGAGGCAGGAGAACTGCTTGAACCCAGGAGGCGGAGGTTGCATCGAGCCGAGATCACGCCACTGCACTCCAGCCTGGGTGACAGAGCAAGATTCCGTCAAAATATAAAATAAAGAAAAGAAAAGAAAAGAAAAAAAAAAAAAGAAAAAAGAAAAGAATAAAATAAAATAAAATAAAATAGAACATATAAGGACCTCAAACAACTCTACAGGGAAAAATCTAATAATCCAGTTTTAAAAATAGGCAAAATATCTGAATACGCTTTTCTCAAAAGAAGACATACAAATATCAAACAGGTATATGAAAAGGTGCTCAACATCACTGATCATCAGAGAAATGCATCAAAATTTATCTGATCAAAACTACAATGAGATAAAACATCTCACGCCAATTAAAACGGCTTATGTCCAAAAGACAGGCAATAACAAATGCTGGCAAGGATATGGAGAAAAGGGAACCCTCATACACTGTTAGTGGGAACGTAAATTAGTATGGTCACTATGGAGAATAGTATAGAGGTTCCTCAAAAAATTAAAAACAGAACTACCATACAATCCAGCAATCCCACTGTGATAGATACATACCAAACAGAAAGGAAATCAGTACATCAAAGAAATACAGACACTCCCAAGTTTATTGCAGCACTATTCACAATAGCCAAGATTTGGAAGTAACCTAAGTTGCTTCAACTTAGCAACCTAAGTTATACATCAACAGACAAATGGATAAAGAAACTGTAGCATACGAGCCAGGCGTGGTGGTGGCTCACACCTGTAATCCCAGCATTGTGGGAGGCCAAGACAGGTGGACCACCTGAGGTCAGAGTTTGAGACCAGCCTGCCAAATGCAGAGAAACCCCATCCCTACTAAAAATACAAAATTAGCCAGGCATGGTGGGACATGACTGTAATCCCAGCTACTCAGAAAGGCTGAGGCAGGAGAATCGCTTGAACCCAGGAGGCAGAGGCTTCAGTGAGCCGAGATCGCACCACTGCACTCCAGCCTGGAAACAGCAAGAATCTGTCTCAAAAAAAAAAAAAAACTTAAAAAAAATAGAATGGATATTAGAATTTATCAAGTACTTTTTCTGCATCTACTGAGATCATATGGTTTTTCTTTTTTTATTTGTCAATATGGTAAACTACATTGATTTTCAAGTTATAGATTAATCCTGAATTTCTGACATAAACCCCACTTGGGTCAAGATATGTCATCCTTTTTATATGTTCTTGAATTCTATTTGCTACAATTTTGTGTGAAATTTTATATATGTTAATGAGGAATACTGATACAGTTTTCTTGTAATATCTTTGGTTTTGGTATCAAGATAACGCTAACGTTACAGAACAAGTTGGGAAAAAATATCCTCCTCTTCAATTTTCTGGAAAAGGCTGTACAGAAACGATATTATTTCTTCCTTAAACGTCTGATAGAACTTCCCTGTGAAATTACGTGAGTCTGGATATTTCTGTGGTTAGATTTTTAAACTATGATTTCAATTCCTTAAAAACACACGAAGTTATTTAGCTTACCTATTTCTTCTTGATTGACTGACTGATTGATTGATTGATTGGTTTTTTGAGATAGGGTCTTGCTCTGTTGCCCAGGCTGCAGTGCAGTGAAACAATGACAGCTCACTGCAGCCTCAACCTCCCAGGCTCAAGTGATCCTGCCACCTCAGTCTCTCAAGTAGCTGGAACCATGGACATGCACCACCACACCCAGTTAATTTATTTTTCTGGAGATGAGGTTTCGCCATGTTTCCCAGGCTGGTCTAAAACTCCTGGGCTCAAGTGATTCTCCCCCCTCCCAAAGTGCTGGGATTACAGGAATGAGCCACCTTGCCCAGCCCCTATTTCTTCTTGAATAAACTTTTGTAGTTTGTGTCTTTCAAGGAATTTGTCATTCCATCTAAGTTTGTCAAATTTATTGACATAAAGTTGTTCATAATATTCTATTATTATCCATTTAGTATCTTTAGAATATGTAGTGATATCACCTCTCTAATTCCTGATATCAGTAATTTGTATCTTCTCTTTTTTTGCCTGATCAGCCTGGTTAGAAGTTTATCCATTTTAAAAATCACCCTTGGTTTCACAGATTTTTCTCTTGCTTTTCTGTTTCACATTTCTTTGAATTCTACTTTAATCTTTATTATTTTCTTTTCTCTGCTTATGTAGAGTTTAATTTGCTCTTCTTTTTCAAGCTTTTTAAGGTGGAAGCTAAAGTCACTGATTTGAGATCTTTTCTAATGTAGATAATCACTGCTACAAATCGTTTCCTAAGGAGTGTTTCAGTGGTACTCCATAAATCTGGATATGTTGTTTTCTTTCTTTCTTTTTTTTTTTTTTTTTTGAGACAGTCTCACTCCGTCACCTAGGCTGGAGTGTAGTGATGTGATCTTGGATCACTGTAACCTCCGCCTCCTGGGTTTAAGTGATTCTCGTGCCTCAGCCTCCCGAGTAGCTGGGATTACAGGTACAAGTCACCCGCACCTGGCCTTCTTTTTATTCTGTTCAAAATATTTTTTATAATTTTTTTCTTTTTTTAACTTTAATTCTTTTTTCCTTTTTCTTCACTCTGTTTTCTGAAACCTCACCTGGATTGAAATATTTTTTATTTCCTTTTTTAAAAAATATTTTCTTTGCCCAATAGATAATTTTAAAGTATGTTTTCTTGGGTGAGGTTTCTTACTAAAAAACTACAAATTAAAATAAAAAATAACATAAAAAAGAGACAAGTTTAATTTTAAAAAGTAAAAAAATAAAATTTAAAGAAAAGGAAGTGAAAAGGAAATGATGGCTCACGCCTGTAATCCCAGTACTTTGGGAGGCCAAGGTGGGCGGATCACCTGAGGTTGGGAGTTCGTGACCAGCCTAACCAACATGGAGAAACTCCCTCTCTACTAAAAATACAAAATTAGCCAGGCGTGGTGGCGCATGCCTGTAGTCCCAGCTACTGAGGAGGCTGAGGCAGGAGAATCGCTTGAACCCGGGAGGTGGAGGTTGCAGTGAGCGGAGATCGCGCCATTGCACTCCAACCTGGGCAACAAGAGCAAAACTCCGTCTCAGGAAAAAAAAAAAAAAAAACAACACACACAGAAAGAAAAGGAAGTAAAATTCTTTTAAAAATAAAGTATGTTTTGCAGTTTCCAAATTCTGTACTCGAGAATTTTCCAAGAATCTTTCTGTTACTAATTTCTAACTTAAATGCCTTATGGTCAGAGAATGTACTTTGTATAACCCAAATTCTTTCATAGTTATCAAGACCTGTTTTATGGCTAAGAATCTGGACTTTTTTTTGTTTTTTCATTTATTTTGTGTAGAGACAGGGTCTTGCTATGTTGCCCAGCCTGGTCTTCAACTCCTGGCCTCACACAATCCTCCCACCCTGGCCTCCCAAAGTGCTGGGATTACAGGAATAAGACACCATGCTCAGCCTGAATGTGGTCTGTCTTGATAAATATTCCATGTGCACTTTAGCAGAATATCTCTTCTGCTGTTGGGCAGAGGGCTCTATAAATGCCAATCAAGTAAATAGTGTTGTAACAAGTCTACTATATCCTTGCTGGTTTTCTATCTACTTGTGCTATCGACTAGTAAAAGAATGGCATTAAAATCTCTGACTAAAATTATGGATTTGTCTTTTTCTCCTTTCAGTCTATCGGTTTTTGCTTCTTGTATTTTGAAACTGTTATTAAAGGCATAAACATTAAGAATTGTTATATCCTTTCAATTAACCAATCCCTTTATTATAAAAAAGCATTAATAAATTATCCTTCTTCATTCCTGATAAAAATCAGTCTGTATGAAACAAAAGCTACTTTTCAATTTCAGATTATTAATACTTTCCTCTCACATAAAATGTATATATAGGATGTCTTTAGATTTACCTAAAATAAATGTATAAACCTGTTGATTGTAAACATTAGTTATGTGCAGATAACAGCATTTTGATGGTTTTTACATTTAAAAAAAAATTTTTTTTTTTTTTGGAGGCAGGATCTCACTCTGTTGCCCAGACTGGAATGCAGTGGCACAATCATAGCTCACTTCGGCATCAAATTCCCAGGCTCAAGTGATCCTCTTAGCTCAGACTCCTGAGTAGCTGGGACTACAGGCACGCACCACCACATCCAGCTAATTTTTTCTAACTTTTGTAGAGATCGGGGTCTCTCTATGCTACCCAAGCTGGTCTTCAACTACTGGCCTCAAGTGACCCTCCAGCCTCCACCTCCTGAGTCGCTGAGATTGAGACGGTCACCCAGGCTGGAGTGCAATGGCACGATCTTGGCTCACTGCAACCTCCGCCCCACCGGAGTTCAAGCGATTCTCCTGCCTCAGTCTCCCAAGTCTCTGAACTTACAAGAGGCCCCCACACCACCACCACCACACCTGGCTAATTTTTGTATTTTTAGTAGAGACAGGGTTTCACCATATTGGCCAGGCTGGTCCCAAACTCCTGAACTCAGGTGATCCACCCGCCTCAGCCTCCCAAAGTGCAAGGATTACAGGGCGTAAGCCACTGTGCCCGGCCAATATCAGCATTCTAAAAAATGAAGAGGACTGAAGGTGGTGAGTGCCAGGACATTCTTCTTCTCTGAGAGGAAAAAGAGATATGGCAAAGGATGCCAGTTTAACGATAAGATGCCTAGTGTGGTTGGTTTAGGACTACCCACAGGTGTTTGGCTGTATTTACCCAATGCCTGTACCCCCTGTGAATCTAGGAAGTAACTAACTTGCTTTTGATTTTACAAGTTAATAGGCGGAAGAAACTGGCATTGTCTCAGATGAGACTATGGAAAGTGGACTTTTGAGTTAACGCCAAAATCAGTTAAGACTTTGGGGTTGGGTGCGGTGACTCACGCCTGTAATCTCAACACTTTTGGAGGCTGAGGGGGCACGGATCACTTGAGGTTAGGAGTTCAAGACCAGCCTGGGCAACATGGCGAAACCCTGTCTCTACAAAAACTACAAAACTTACTCACTGGAACCTCCACCCCCTGGGTTCAAGCAATTCTCCTGTCTCAGCCTCCCAAGTAGCTGGGATTACAGACGCACGCCACTATGCCCGGCTAATTTTTGTATTTTTAGTAGAGATGGCGGTTTCACCATATTGGTCAGGCTGGTCTTGAACTCCTGACCTCAGGTGATCCACCCACCTCAGGCTGCCAAAGTACTGGGATTACAGGCGTGAGCCACTTGTGTATGTCAGCAGTGTGAGAACAGACTACTACAGTAGAGATGGGGGTCCTGCTACATTTCCCAGGCTGATCTCAAACTCCTGGTTTCATGCAATCGTCCCACCTAGACATCCCAAAGAACTGGATTACAGGTATTAGCCACAGCACACAGCCACAGTACTTTGACACAGTACTTTTGACATAAAGAGCTGAGAAAAAATCTTGACCCGGCCAGGCACAGTGGCTCAGGCCTGTAATCCCAGCAATTTGGGAGGCTGAAGCGGGAGGATCACTTGACCTTAGGAGTTTGTGAGACCAGCCTGGGCAACAAAGTGAGACCTAGCCCCTACAAAAAAACTTTAAAATGAGCTGGTGTTGTGGCACACGCCTATGATCTTACCTACACAGGAGGCTGAGGCAAGAGGATTGTTTGAGCCATAAGTGCCACTGCCCTATAGCCTGTGAGCAAGACCCCATTTCAAAACAAAACACACACACACACACAAAATAAATGTGTTGATTTTCTTCATTCAGGTCTTGCACATTTTTTTGCTTGGATTATTCATAACTATTTTACAGTTTTGTGGCTAAAGGGAAAGGAGTTCTTGTGTTTGTTTAAAAATTACTACTGGTGGCTGGGCGCAGTGGCTCATGTCTGTAATATCAGCACTTTGGGAGGCTGAGGCAGGTGGATCACCTGAGATCACGAGTTCAAGACCAGCCTGGCCAACGTGGTAAGACCCCGTCTCTACCAAAATTACAAAAAAAAATTAGCTGGGCATGGTGGCAGGCGCCTGTAATCCCAGCTACTCAGGAGGCTGAGGCAGGAGAATCATTTGATCCCGGAAGGCGGAGGTTGCAGTGAGCCAAGATCGCCCCATTGCACTCCAGCCTGAGGGACAAGAGCGAGACTTCGTCTCAAATATAAAAAATAAGGTGCCCAAGGTGGCCGAATAGGAATAGCTCCAGCCTCCAGTTCCCAGCGTGAGCAACAAAGACGACAGGTGATTTCTGCATTTTCAACTGAGGTACCCGGTTCATCTCACTGGGGCGTGTCTGACAGTTGGCGCTTGTCCGCGGGTGCAGCCCAACCAGCAAGAGCTGAAGCAGGGTGAGGCATCGCCTCACCTGGGAAGCGCAAGGGGGCAGGGAATTCCTTTTCCTAGCCAAAGGAAATTGAGACACACAACACCTGGAAAATCGGGTAACTCGCACCCTAATACTGCCCTTTACCAATTGGATAAAGAGTAGTCAAGACCCATCAGTCTGCTGTATTCAGGAGACCCATCTCACATGCAGAGACACACATAGGCTCAAAATAAAGGGACAGAGGAAGATCTACCAAGCAAACGGAAAACAAAGAGCAGGGGTTGCAATCCTAGTCTCTGATAAAACAAACTTTAAACCATCAAAGACCAAAAGAGACAAAGAAGGCCATTACATAATGGTAAAGGGATCAATTCATCAGGAAAAGCTAACTATCCTAAATATATATGCACTCAATACAGGAGCACCCAGATTCATAAAGCAAGTCCTTAGAGACTTACAAAGAGACTTAGACTCACATACAATAATAATGGGAGACTTCAACACTCCACTGTCAACATTAGACAGATCAACGAGACAGAAAGTTAACCAGGATATCCAGGAATTGAACTCAACTCTGCACCAAGTGGACCTAATAGACATCTACAGAACTCTCCACCCCAAATCAACAGAATATACATTCTTCTCAGCACCACATCGCACTTATTCCAAAATTGACCACATAGTTGGAAAGCACTCCTCAGCAAATGTACAAGAACAGAAATTATAACAAACTGTCTCTCAGACCACAGTGCAATCAAACTAGAACTCAGGACTAAGAAACTCAATCAAAACCGCTCAACTACATGGAAACTGAACAACCTGCTCCTGAATGACTACTGGGTACATAACGAAATGAAGGCAGAAATAAAAGATGTTCTTTGAAACCAATGAGAACAAAGATACAACATACCAGAATCTCTGGGACACATTTAAAGCAGTGTGTAGAGGGAAATTTATAGCACTAAATGCACACAAGAGAAACCTGGGAAGACCTAAAATTGACACCCTAACATCACAATTAAAAGAACTAGAGGAGCAAGAGCAAACACATTCAAAAGCTAGCAGAAGGCAAGAAATAACTAAGATCAGAGCAGAACTGAAGGAGATAGAGACACAAAAAACTCTCCAAAAAAAATCAATGAATCCAGGAGTTGGTTTTTTGAAAAGATCAACAAAATTGATGGACTGCTAGCAAGACTAATAAAGAAAAGAGAGAAGAATCAAATAGACGTAATAAAAAAACGATAAAGGGGATATTACCACCGACCCCACGGAAATACAAACTACCATCAGAGAATACTATAAACACCTCTAAGCAAATAAACTAGAAAACTTAGAAGAAATGGATAATTTCCTGGACACTTACACTCTCCCAAGACTAAACCAGGAAGAAGTTGAATCCCTGAATAGAACAATAACAGGCTCTGAAATTGAGGCAATAATTAATAGCCTACCAACCAAAAAAAGTCCAGCACCAGACGGATTCACAGCCGAATTCTACCAGAGGTACAAGGGGAGCTGGTACCATTCCTTCTGAAACTATTCCAATCAATAGAAAAAGAGGGAATCCTCCCTAACTCATTTTACGAAGCCAACATCATCCTGATACCAAAGCCTGACAGAGATATAACAAAAAAAGAGAATTTTAGACCAATATCCCTGATGAACATCGATGCAAAAATCCTCAATAAAATACTGGCAAACCGAATCCAGCAGCACATCAAAAAGCTTATCCACCATGATCAAGTGGGCTTCATCCCTGGGATGCAAGGCTGGTTCAACATACGCAAATCAATAAACATAATCCAGCATATAAACAGAACCAAAGACAAAAACCACATGATTATCTCAATAGATGCAGAAAAGGCCTTTGACAAAATTCAACAGCCCTTCATGTTCAACAGCCCTTCATGTTCAATAAATTCAACAGCCCTTCATGTTCAATAAATTCGGTATTGATGGAACGTATCCCAAAATAATAAGAGCTATTTATGACAAACCCACAGCCAATATCATACTGAATGGGCAAAAACTGGAAGCATTCTCTTTGAAAACTGGCACAAGACAGGGATGCCCTCTCTCACCACTCCTAATCAACATGGTGTTGGAAGTTCTGGCTAGGGCAATCAGGCAAGAGAAAGAAATAAAATGGTATTCAATTAGGAAAAGTGGAAGTCAAATTGTCCCTGTTTGCAGATGACATGATTGTATATTTAGAAAACCCCATTGTCTCAGCCCAAAATCTCCTTAAGCTGGTAAGTAACTTCAGCAAAGTCTCAGGATACAAAATCAATGTGCAAAAATCACAAGCATTCTTATACACCAGTAACAGACAAACAGAGAGCCAAATCATGAATGAACTCCCACTCACAATTGCTTCAAAGAGAATAAAATACGTAGGAATCCAACTTACAAGGAATGTAAAGGAACTCTTCAAGAAGAATTACAAACCACTGCTCAGTAAAATAAAAGAGGACATAAACAAATGGAAGAACACACCATGCTCATGGATAGGAAGAATCAATATTGTGAAAATGGCCATAATGCCCAAGGTAATTTATAAATTCAACGCCATTCCCATTAAGCTACCAATGACTTTCTTCACAGAATTGGAAAAAACTGCTTTAAAGTTCATATGGAACCAAAAAAGACCCCACATTGCCAAGACAATCCTAAGCCAAAAGAACAAAGCTGGAAGCATCACGCTACCTGACTTCAAACTATACTACAAGGCTACAGTAATCAAAACAGCATGGTACTGGTACCAAAATAGAGATATAGACCAATGGAACAGAACAGAACCCTCAGAAATAATACCACACATCTACAGCCATCTGATCTTTGACAAACCTGAGAAAAACAAGAAATGGGGAAAGGACTCCCTATTTAAAAAATGGTGCTGGGAAAATTGGCTAGCCATAAGTAGAAAGCTGAAACTGGATCTTTTCCTTACTCCTTATCGAAAATTAATTCAAGATGGATTAGAGACTTAAATGTTAGACCGAAAACCATAAAAACCCTAGAAGAAAACCTAGGTAATACCATTCAGCACATAGGCATGGGCAGGGACTTCATGTCTAAAACACCAAAAGCAATGGCAACAAAAGCCAAAATTGACAAATGGGATCTAACTAAACTAAAGAGCTTCTGCACAGCAAAAGAACCTACCATCAGAGTGAACAGGCAACCTACAGAATGGGAGAACATTTTTGCAATCTACCCATCTGACAAAGGGCTAATATCCAGAACCTATAAAGAACTCAAACAAATTTACAAGAAAAAAACAAACAACCCCATCAAAAAGTGGGCAAAGGATATGAACAGACACTTCTCAAAAGAAGACATTCATACAGCCAACGGACACATGAAAACATGCTCATCAACACTGGCCATCGGAGAAATGCAAATCAAAACCACAGTGAAATACCATCTCACACCAGTCAGAATGGCAATCATTAAAAAATCAGGAAACAACAGGTGCTGGAGAGGATGTGGAGAAATAGGAACACTTTTACATTGTTGGTGGGACTGTAAATTAGTTCAACCATTATGGAAAACAGTGTGGCGATTCCTCAAGGATCTAGAACTCGAAATACCATTTGACCCAGCCATCCCATTACTGGGGATATACCCGAAGGATTATAAGTCATGCTGCTATAAAGACACATGCACACGTATGTTTATCACGGCACTATCCACAATAGCAAAGACTTGGAATCAACCCAAATGTCCATCAGTGACAGATTGGATTAAGAAAATGTGGCACATCCCCGTCTCTACTAAAAAATACAAAAAACTAGTCAGGCGAGGTGCCGGGTGCCTGTAGTCCCAGCTACTCGGGAGGCTGAGGTTGGAGAATGGCGTAAATCCGGGAGGCGGAGCTTGCAGTGAGCCGAGATCCGGCCACTGCACTCCAGCCTGGGCGACAGAGCGAGACTCCGTCTCAAAAAAAAAAAAAAAAAAGAAAATGTGGCACATATACACCATGGAATACTATGCAGCCATAAAAAAGGATGAGTTCGTGTTCTTTGTAGGGACATGGATGCAGCTGGAAACCATCATTCTCAGCAAACTATGGCAAGAATAGAAAACCAAATACCGCATGTTCTCACTCATAGGTGGGAATTGAACAATGAGATCACTTGGACACAGGAAGGGGATCATCACACACCGGGTCCTATTGTGGGGAGGGGGCGGGGGAGGTACAGCATTAGGAGATATGCCTAATGTAAATGATGAGTTAACAGGTGCAGCACACCAACATGGCACATGTATACATATGTAACAAACCTGCACGTTGTGCACATGTACCCTAGAACTTAAAGTATAATAAAAAATAAAAAAATTTAAAAGAATAAAAATTACTACTGGTATATTAATAACTTATGACAGGGTCTCTAACATCGTTTTAAATGCTGGGAATTAAAGCAATGAAAATACCAAATCTTTGTCTTTATGGAGCTTATATTACAGTTGGAAAATAATTAGTAAACTTATATTTTCAAAAACATAGATGCCGCGTGGCCGGGCGCGGTGGCTCACACCTGTAATCGCAGCACTTTGTGAGACTGAGACGGGTGGATCTACTGAGGTCAGGAGTTTGGGACCAACCTGACCAACATGGTGAAACCCCGTCTCTACTAAAAATACAAAAATTAGCTGGGTGTAGTGGCTCACGCCTATAATCCCAGCTACTCTGGAGTCTGAGGCATGAGAATTGCCAGGAGGCGGAGGTTGCAGTGAGCTAAGATCGTGCTACTACACTCCAGCCTACGTGACTGAGCGAGACTCTGTCTCAAAAAAAAAAAAAAAACCCTTGGTGCTATGAAGAAAAGTAAATCAAAACAGAAAGTGGAACGGAAGGGGCCTATTTTTATGGTGTCATCAAGGAATCTCTCTCTGAAGAAGTAAAGAAGTAAGATCTAGGCCGGGCGCAGTGGCTCATGTCTGTAACCCCAGCACTTTGGGAGGCCGAAGCAGGCAGATCACGAGGTCAGGAGATCGAGACCATCCTGGCTAACACGATGAAACCCCGTCTCCACTAAAAATACAAAAAGTTAGCCAGGTATGCTGGCAGGCACCCGTAGTCCCAGCTACTCGGGAGGCTGAGGCAGGAGAATGGCGTGAACCCGGGAGGTGGAACTTGTAGTGAGCTGAGATTGCGCCACTGCACTCCAGCCTGGGTGATAGAGCAAGACCCCATCTCAAAAAAAAAAAAAAAAAAAAGTAAGATCTAGCCAGGCGCAGAGGCACAGGCACACACCTATAATCCTAGCACTTTGGGAGGCTGAGGCGGACAGATCACCTGAGGTCAGGAGTTCGAGACCAGATTGACCAACCAAAATACAAAAATTAGCCAGGCGAGGTGGCACATGCCTGTAGTCTCAGCTACTCGGGAGGCTGAGGCAGGAGAATCGCTTGAACCCGGAAGGCAGAGGTTGCAGTCAGCCAAGATTGTGCCATTGTACTCCAGCCTGGGCAACAAGAGCAAGACTCCATCTCAAAAAAAATAAAAAAGAAGATCTAAGCAGGGGCCTAAGTGGCATGAAGAAGCAAGCAAATCATATGATAACAAAGGAAGAACATTCCAGGCAGGAAAAACGTCAATAATAAAAGCCTTAAAGCAGTAAGTAACTTGGTCTTTGAGGAACAGCAAGGCCAGCGGCTCTGGAGCTTAGAGGAGTAGTAGGAGATGAGATCAGTGAAGGAGAAATCAAGTAAGGCCTTTTAGGCTAAAATTAGGTCTTTGGATTTTTTCTAAATATGATGAAAAACTATGAGGAGCCTTTAAATGAGAGTGACATGTTACTATTTATGTCTTTCATTTTAGCTGTTGTGAGAACAAACTAGAAGGAGAAAAGAATGGAAGCAGGAAGAGCAGACAGAAGGCGATTAACAACAGCCCAGAAAAGATATAACAACAATGGCTTATATTAGGGCAAAGGAGTGGGAGCAGCAAGAAATGATAATATAGGGGATACAGTTTGAAGGTAAAGCTGCTGCTGGTGGATTGAATGTGTAAGGGGAAAAAAAGAGAAAGCAAGTATGATTTCCATTTTGTGGCTTGATTAAGTGGGTAAACGACAGTACCATTTACTAAGAGGGTAAAGTCTGAGAAAATGGTAGGTTTGAGGAAATAAACCAATAATTCTTTTTCAGACAAGTTAAAATTGACATGCCTACTAAAATATTCAAGAGATGTAGAAAAGGCAGTCCTGGCAGGGCACAGTGGCTCACACCTACAAACCCAGCCCTTTGGGAGACCAAGGTAGGAGGATGCCTGAGGCCAGATGTTCGAGAACAGCCTGGGCAACGTCGCAAGATCCAGTCTCAATAACAACAATAAAATTGTTGTTAGTATGCACCTACAGTCCTAACCAGGTGTGGTAGTATGCACCTATAGTTCTAGCTACTCAGGAGGCTGAGGCAGGACGATCACTTGAGACCAGGAGTTCAAGGTTACAGTGAGCTATAATCGCATCACTGTATTCCAGCCTGGGTGACAGAATGAGACCCTGTCTCGAAAAATGAAAACGCAGTACATTATAGTGTGGAGTTCAATGAAGATGTCAAGGCCTGAGTCAAGAGCAAATTAATAATGCTTACAGCCATGGCATTAGATAAGATACCCAAAGAACCGTCAAATACTAACGGACGAACACTGATAAAGAAAAGTTACAAAGCCTAAGTCTAGGTAGGATACAACAACCTTCAAGTGAGGAAAGAGACGCTAGAAAATAAGACCGAGAAGGAGCTGCCATAAATTAGGAAAGAGTAAGGATGATACGGCATCCAGAAAACCCAGTAAAGTTTTTATAAAAACAGGAAATGATCAATCACCTGTGTCAAATGCTGGTGAGAGTTAGAGTGATTTAAGGATGGAGAACACTGACAAGAGTGATTTCAGTTGGTGGGAGTGGAAAAGAGCCAACCTGGAAAGAACTGGGGAAAAAATTTAATCTTAGAGGGCAGAGATACTGAGAACGAGCAATTCTTTTTTTTTTTTTTTTTTTTTTTTTTGAGACAGAGTCTCACTCGGTCGCCCAGGCTGGAGTGCAGTGGCCGGATCTCAGCTCACTGCAAGCTCCGCCTCCCGGGTTCATGCCATTCTCCTGCCTCAGCCTCCCGAGTAGCTGAGACTACAGGCGCCCGTCACCTCGCCCGGCTAGTTTTCTTTGTACTTTTTTAGTAGAGACGGGGTTTCACCATGTTAGCCAGGAAGGGCTCGATCTCCTGACCTCGTGATCCGCCTGTCTCGGCCTCCCAAAGTGCTGGGATTACAGGCTTGAGCCACGGCGCCCGGCACAAGCAATTCTTTCTGACAAATTTTGCTGTAAATGAGAAGGAAAGGTGTGTGTGAGAAATGAGCTGCTTTTGTTTTTTTCCTTTTGCCATTCCTATTGAAGTTAGAGAATTAAGAGTTATAGCATGTTCGTATCCTAAGAAAAATGATTCAGCAGGAAAAATAATACAGGGGATGCGCTGGTCTAGATAAAATAAAAATAAAACAAATAAAAACAATGATACAGAAGATAACCCAGAAGCAAAATCCTTAAAGAGACAAGAAGTCACAACACAGATGAACATAGATGAATTGGCTTTAAAAAAAAAAAAAAAAAAAAGTGTGTCTGCAAGTAGGACTCGCTTTTGCTGCAGAGAATAAAAACACTATGTGCAATACTTAAATCGATCAATAAACAAACAAACATGCCCAGCGCAGTGGCTCACGCCTGCAATCCCAACACTTTGGGAAGCCAAGGTGGGATGATTGCTTGACATAGCGAGAGCTCGTCTCTAAAATAAAAAAAAATAATGTTTTTAAAAAACAGCTAAGAGTCTAGAAGGAAAGGAGATTACATAGTCTTCTTAGCAAACTAAGTAGAAAGACAAGCAGATACAGCAATGCTGTAGGCACAATGGATATGTGTGGCCATAAATTTAAAGCGAGACGAGCTAGCATATTTGTTTTCTCCAGCCACACTCCGTTGTTTAGGTTCAAGGAATTACAGAGTTGACAAAGAACTGAGTGTAATCGGGGTTGAAGTTTTGCCTTGATTACAATGAAGGAAGAGAAGAACAAGAGTTTATCACTTAACACCACAGAATGGTACATACAGAACACTAATAGTAACTAAAATTTTTATTAAATGAATCAATATAATCGGATAAGTTAAGAAGAGAATATATGAGGGGAATAATGGACAGTGAAAAAATGATGTAGCTACTGGCCTGGAGGTCTTGATGGAATCCAAGAAATGTCCAGTGAGAAAAATGAAAAAGCAAAAAAAAAATAGGAATCCAAGAAATGTCAAAATAGGGTACTAGAGTATGTGAGTTAGTAAAAGAGGAAGTTAGATGCTTACAATTTTTTTTTGAGACAGAGTCTCACTCTGTCATCCAGGCTGGAGTGCAATGGCGTGATCTTCACTCACCGCAACCTCCACCTCCCAGATTCAAGCGATTCTCCTGCCTCAGTCTTCTGAGTAGCTGGGATTACAAGCGCATGCCATCACGCCCAGCTAACTTTTTGAATTTTTAGTACAGACGGGGTTTCACCATGTTGGCCAGGCTGGTCTTGAACCCCTGACCTCGTGATCCACCTGCCTCGGCCTCCCAAAGTGCTGGGATTACAGGCGTTTGAGTCACCGCACCCAGCCCGATGCTTACAATGTTTTAAGTTACAGATCATAGTGATAAAGTCTAGGGTAATGGTTCTCCATCCTGACCATACATTGGAACCACTTAGAACACTTTTTAAAAAAATATCGGACCAACAAAATATGAATTTCTGAAGGTAGCCCACTACTATCAATATTTTTTAAGCCACCCATTTATAATACATAGCCAGAATTGAGAACTACTAGTCTAGGGTGTGATCATGCATGTAGACAGCAAAGGTAGGTTGGAAAAGAAACCTGTAATCTGCAAACTGAAGAACTTCTAATAAAGTTTTCTTCTATTATTCTTGACATGAATAAAAACATGAGCTATGCTCAAAGTATTTCACATATAGTAACTCATTTCATATTCATAACAACCCAACGAGGGAGGTCTAGCATTATCCCTTTGTGAGGAAAATTAGACACAGATGGGGAGAACAAAACTGTACTGAATTAAGAGTCCTAGGTTATACATAAAGTTAAAGATGTATATTATAAACCCTAAGGCAACTACTTTTTTTTTTTTTTTGAGGCGGAGTCTCGCTGTGTCTTCAGGCTGGAGAGCTGTGGCGCGATCTCGGCTCACTGTAACCTCCACTTTCCAGGTTCAAGTGATTTTCCTGCCTCAGCCTCCCAAGTAGCTGGGACTACATGCACATGTGACCACGTCCGGCTAATTTTTTGTATTTTTAGTAGAGACAGGGCTTCACTGTGTTAGCCAGGATGGTCTTGATCTCCTGACCTCGTGATCCGCCCACCTCAGCCTCCCAAAGTGCTGGGATTACAGGTGTGAGCCACTGCACCTGGCCAAGGCAACTAATTTTAAAAATCAAGACATATAGCTAATCAGTCAACGTGAAGATAAAATGGAATACTAAAATATACTCAAGTAATCCAAAAAGGAACAAAGAAGAGATAAGACAAATTAAAAACAAATAGGCCAGGCGTGGAGGCTCATGCCTCTAATCCCAGCGCTTTGGGAGGCCAAGGTGGGTGGATGACCTGAGGTCAGGAGTTCAACACCAGCCTGGCTAACACGGCAAAACCCCATCTCTACTCAAAATACAAAATTTAGCCCAGTATGATGGTGTGCGCCTGTAATGCCAGCTACTCGGGAGGCTGATGCAGAAGAATCACTTAGACCCGGGAGGCGGAGGTGGCAGTGAGCCGAGATCGCGCCACTGCACTCCAGCCTGGGCGGCAGAGTAAGACTCCATCTCAAAAAAAAAAAAAAAAAGGAAAAAATAAAAGACCAGCCCGGACAACACAGTAAGACCCTAACTATACAAAAAAAAAATTTTTTTTAATTACCCAGATGTGGTGGTGTAAATCCACAGTCCCAGCTACTCAGGAGGCTAAGGCAGGAAGATCACTGAGCCTGGAAGGTCGAGGCTGCAGTGAGCCACAACTGTGCCACTGTACTCCAGTTTGGGTGACAGAGCCAGACCTCGTCTCAAAAACAAACAAAAAAATCTGTATGTAAATGTTCATAGCAGCACTATTCAGAATAGCCAAAAGGTAGAAACAATGTAAATGTCCATCAAATCAAGACAGACAAAATGTGGTGTTTCTATAGAATATAGTATTATTCAGCCATAAAAAGGAATGAAGTACTACTGAACCTAGAAAGCATTATGTTAAGTGAAAGAAGCTGAACCCAAAAGGTCACACATTGCATAAGTGCACTTATAGGAATATCCAGAATAGGCAAATCCATAGAGAAAACAGATTACTGGGTGGCAGGCACTAAGAGACTGGGAATGGGGAGAGACTGCTTAAAGGGTACAGGGTTTCCTTTTAAGATGATGAAAATGTTTGGGAACATTTAGTCTGTGGTAATACTTGCATGACACTGTGAATGTACTCAACACCACTGAATTACATATTTTAAGTGGTTAAAATGGCAAATTTCATGTTATGTGAATTTTGCCAGAAATTTTTAAAAAAGGAATGAAGGAGTGATACATACTACAACATGGGTGAACCTGAAAAACACTATCCCAAATGAAAGAAGCCAGTTACAAAAGATCACATATTGTATGACTTCATTTCTATGAAATGTCCAAAATAGGCAAATATACAAAGACAGAAAATAAATTAGTGGTTGCTTAGGGCTAGGGATCCAGGAGAGAAGGATTGGAGAGTGATTGCTAATGTATACAAGGGTTCTTTCTGGGGTGATTGAAATGCTTTAAAATTAGATTATGCGAAAGATTGCAAAACTGTAAATATACTGGAAAACATCGAGATACCCCCTTTAAATAGGTGAATTTTACGGTGTGTAAATTATATCTCAATAAAGCTAATTTTAAAAAGGAAAAACTTAGGCCAGGCAAGGTGGCTCACGCCTGTAATCTCAACACTTTGGGAGGCTGAGGCGAGTGGATCATGACGTCAGGAGATCGAGACCAGCCTGGCCAATATGGTGAAACCCCGTCTCTACTAAAAATACAAAAATTAGCCAGGCGTGGTGGCATGCGCCTGTAGTCCCAGCTACTCAGAAGGCTGAGGCAGGAGAATCGCTTGAACCCAGGAGGCAGAGGTTGCAGTGAGCCGAGATCTCACCATTGCACTCCAGCCTGGTTGACAAATCGAGACTCCATCTCAGAAAGAAAGGAAAGAAAGGAAAGAAAGGAAAGAAAGGAAAGAAAGGAAAGAAGGAAGGAAGGAAGGAAGGAAGGAAGGAAGGAAGGAAGGAAGGAAGGAAGGAAGGAAGGAAGGAAGGAAGGAAGGAAGGAAGGAAGAACAATGAGATACCAATACACACCTATTAGAATAGCTACAATCAAATAAACTGACAATACCAAATAGGAATGAAAATGCGAACAACAGGAACTCTTAACATTCACTGCTGATGGAAATACAAAATAAAACAGCCCTTTTGGAAGGCAGTTTGCCAGTTTCTTACAAAGCTAAATACAGGCCTACCATATGATCTAGCAATCACATTCCTGAAGTATTTGATTATCCAAATTGATTTAAAAACTTATAGTCACACAAAACCTACACACAATGATCATAAGCAGCTTTATTCGTAATCACCAAAACCTGGAACCAAGGATGTCCTCTGATAGGTGAACAGATAAACAAACTGTAATATATCCATACAATGGATTATTTAGCAATAAAAATAAATGAGCTAGCCAATCACAAAATGATGTAAAGGACCCTTAAATGTATATTGCTAAGTGAAAAAAGCTAGTCCGGAAAGGCTACATACTAGATGATTTCAATTATAAGACATTCCAGAAAAGGTAAAACTATAGAAATAGTTAAAAAACGGTGGTTGCCAAGGGCTTGCGGAAAGGCAGAGAGGGCTGAAGAGCTGAAGTAGAATAATCTCATGGAGGTGAAACTATTTGGCACAATACTTTAATGGTGGATACCTGTTGCCCAGGCTGGTCTCAAACTCCTGGGCTCAAGTGATCCACCCATATCAGATTCCCAAAGCAGTGGGATTACAAGCGTGAGGCACCACACCCAACCTATGTCATACTTTTAAATATCATTTTAGAGTATACTCCTTCTACTTACTTTTTTTTTTTTTTTTTAGATGGGGACTTACTGTGTTGCCCAGGCTGGTCCCAATCTCCTGAGCTCAAGCCATCTTCCCACCTCAGCCTCCCAATGTGCTGGGATTACAGGCGAGAGTCACCATTCTACTTATGTTTTTTAAAAGCTACCTAAAAACAGCCTCAGGCAGGTTCCTTCAGGAGGTAGTCCAGACCGATCCACGTGAATATTGCCCCTGAAGACCTTCCAGTAGGACAAGATATGAAGGTGGAAGACATTGATATTGACAATCCTGACCTTGTGTGGGCCCTAGGCTAATGTGTGTGCTTATGTCTTCATTTCCAACAAAAAAGTTTAAAAAGTAAAAAAAAAAAAAAGAAAAACGAAAAAAAAGGCCAGATGCAGTAGCATGCACCTCCAGAGGTTGAGGCCAGAGAATCATTTGAACCCAGGAGTTGGAGGTCAGCCTAAGCAACATAGCGAGACTCTATCTCTAAAAAAAATTTCATTTTTTAAAAAAAGGTTAAAAAAATTAAAAATTTGGCCGGGCGCGGTGGCTCACGCCTGTAATCCCAGCACTTTGGGAGGCCGAGACGGGCGGATCACGAGGTCAGGAGATCGAGACCATCCTGGCTAACACGGTGAAACCCCGTCTCTACTAAAAAATACAAAAAACTAGCCGGGCGAGGTGGCGGGCGCCTGTAGTCCCAGCTACTCCAGAGGCTGAGGCAGGAGAATGGCGTGAACCCGGGAGGCGGAGCTTGCAGTGAGCCGAGATCCGGCCACGGCACTCCAGCCTGGGTGACAGAGCGAGACTCTGTCTCAAAAAAAAAAAAAAAAATTAAAAATTTTTAAATAGAAAAAACTTACAGAATAAGAATTTAAAGAAAAATACTTTTGTACAGCTGTATAATGTGTTTGTATTTAAGTGTTGTTACAAGAGTCAAAAAATAAACATTTTAAAGTTTATAAACTCAAAAAGTTACAATAAGCTAAAGTTAATTTACTATTGATCAAAGAAAAAATTTGATGAATTTAGTGTAGACTAGCTGTACATTGTTCATAAAGTGTACAGTAAGGTACAGTAATATCCTAGGCCTTCACATTCATTCACCACCCCTCATTCACTGATTCACTCAGAGCAACTTCCACTCCTGCAAGGTCCTCTCATGGTAAGTGCCCTATTATAGGTGCACCATGTTTACCTTTCATATCTGTTCTGTTCTCTGTTCCGTTCTGTTCTGGGTTCTGTTGTGTTCCGTTCTGTTTTAAGACAAAGTCTCACTCTGTCACCTAGGTTGGAGTGCAGTGGCGTGATCTCGGCTCACTGCAACCTCTACCTCCTGGGTTCAATTCTCCTACTTCAGCCTCTCAAATAGTTGGGATTACAGTCATCTGCCACCATACCAGGCTAATTTTTGTATTTTTAGTAGAGACACAGTTTCACCATGTTGGCCAGGTTGGCCTCAAACTCCTGACCTAAAGTGATCTGCCTGCCTCAGCCTCTCAAAGTGTTGGGATTACAGGTGTGAGCAACTATGCCCGGCCCTTTTTTTTTTTTTTTGACAAAATCTCATTCTGTTGCCCAAGCTGGAGTGCAGTCGCATGATCTCGGCTCACTGCAAGCTCCGTGTCCGAGGTTCAAGCGATTCTCCTGCCTCAGCCTCCTGAGGAGCTGGGACTACAGGCACCCACCACTATGCTGGGCTAATTTTTGTATTTTTAGTAGAGATGGGGTTTCACTATGTTGGCCAGGCTAGTCTCAAACTCCTGACCTCGTGATCCACCAACCTCAGGCTCCCAAAGTGCTGGGATTACAGGCGTGAGCCACGGTGCCTGGTGCCCGGCCCTTTTACACTATATTTTTATTGTACCTTTTCTATGTTTAGATACACAAATATTCACCATTGTGTTATAACTGCCTAGAGTATTCAGTACAGTAATATGTTGTACAGGTTTGTAGCCTAGGAGCAATAGGCTATAGGCTATAGCCTACATGTGTAGCACGCTACACCATCTAGGATCATGTAAGTACACTATATGATGCTCGCACAATAAAGAAATTGCCCAATGATGCATTCCTCAGAATGTATCCCCCTAGTTAAATTACTTATGACTGTGTACATCTAACGAGAGCATCAAAGTGCATGCAGCAAAAATTGACATAACTGAAAGGAGAAATACAGATCCACAATCATAGGGAGTTCAACACTCCTCATTGATGCAATAATTCACAGAAAAGTAAACAGAACATTATTAAGAATATGTAAGATATGAAGAACATTATTAACCAACTTGACATAATTGTTATTTTTAGAACACTGCACCCAACAACAGCAAGATAAACCATCTTTGCAAGCACACATAGAACATTCACCAAGATAAACCATATGCTGGACCATAAAACAAGCCTGGAAATACTTTAAAGAATATAAGTTGGCCAGGCACGGTGGTTCACGCCTGTAATCCCAGCACTTTGGGAGGCCAAGGCGGGCGTAACACCTGAGGTCAAGAGTTCAAGACTAGCCTGGCCAACATGGTGAAACAAAAATTAGCCAGGCATGGTGGCGTGCGCTTGTAATCCCAGCTACTTGGGAGGCTGAGACAGGAGAATTGCTTGAACCTCGGAGGTGGAGGTTGCAGTGAGTAATTTTTGTATTTTTAGTAGAGATGGGGAGTGTCACTGCACTCTAGCCTGGGTGACAGAGCAAGACTCCATCTCAAAATAAATAATAATAATAGAAAGTATGCAGCATGTTCTCTGACTACAATGGAATTAAACTCAAAATCATTAATATAAAGATACTATATAAAATTCTCCAGTATTTAGAAAATAAGTCTCCTAAATAACCCCTGATCAAAAAAGAAACTGCAAAAGAAATTAGCCAATATTTTGAACTGAACGAAAATAAGAAATCCATTTATGATATGTGGCTAAACAGTATTTAGAAGGAAATTCACAGCTTTAAGCACTTGTATGAGAAAAGAAGAAAGTTCTAAAATCAATGACATAAATGTCCACCTCAAGATGCTCAGGGAAAAAAGCAGACTAAACCAAGAGGAAGTAGAAGAAAAAAATAATAAAATGCAGAAATTGATAAAATTTAAAATAAGAAATAACAATAGGCCGGGCGTGGTGGCTCAAGCCTGTAATCCCAGCACTTTGGGAGGCTGAGACAGGCGGATCACGAGGTCAGGAGATCGAGACCATCCTGGCTAACACGGTGAAACCCTGTCTCTACTAAAAAATACAAAAAGCTAGCCGGGCGAGGTGGCGGGCGCCTGTAGTCCCAGCAACTCGGGAGGCTGAGGAAGGAGAATGGCATAAACCCGGGAGGCAGAGCTTGCAGTGAGCTGAGATCCGGCAACTGCACTCCAGCCTGGGCGACAGAGCGAGACTCCATCTCAAAAAAAAAAAAAAAAGAAATAGCAATACATATCAGTATGTCTAGATTAAGGAAAAAGCAAGAAGCTGGAATAACCAATATGAGCAATAATAGAAGGCATATTGCTACAGATCCTCTAGACATTAAAAAAAGAACAAATGACTATTACAGGCTAGGCAATGTGGCTCACGCCTGCAATCCCAACACTTTGGGAGGCCAAGGCGGGTGGATCACCTGAGGTCAAGAGTTCGAGACCAGCCTGACCAACATAGTGAAACCCCATCTCTACTAAAAATATAAAATTAGATGGGCATGGTCGCACATGCCTATAATCCCAGCTACTTAGGAGGCTGAGGCAGGAGAATCACTTGAACCCGGGGTCCAGAGGTTGCAGTGAGCCAAGATCACGTCATTGCACTCCAGCCTAAGCAACAACAGCGAAATTGTCTCCAAAAAAAAAAGAGAAAGAGAAAACCTAACTAGTTCCTATATAGCAACCACTAGAAATAAGAAGAGGCTGGGCGCGGTGGCTCAAGCCTATAATCTCAGCACTCTGGGAGGCCAAGGCGGGCAGATCACCTGAGATCGGGAGTTCAAGACCAGCCTGACCAAAATGGAGAAACACTGTCTCTACTAAAAATACAAAACTAGCCGGGCATGGTGGTGAATGCCTGTAATCCCAGCTACTTGGGAGGCTGAGGCAGGAGAATCGCTTGAATCCAGGAGGCACAGGTTGCGGTGAGCTAAGATCACGCCATTGCACTCCAAAGAGTGACACTCTATCTCAAAAAAAAAAAAAAAGAAAGAAGTAGAGGAAGAGTCAAGGAGGGGTCTTCCCTAGAGCCTACACTGGGAGCACAGCTCTCCCAACACTATAACCTCATATTTCTACTTTCCAGAACTGTCAGAAAATAAATTTATGCTGTTAGAAACCACCCACTTTGCAGTAATTTACTATGGCAGCCCTAGGAAATTACTATACATATTGAAGAATATTTTGGATGTAGTAAAATTAAAAATACATTAAATTTAATTTCTCTTATTGCTACTTTTTTAGTGTGGGGGTACTATAAAATTTAAATTACATACTTGGTTTATATTTCTAGTGGACAGCATTAATCTAGCCAGAGGCAACAGGTAGGAAAAAAATGGTATACAGATTGGAAATAAGTAAGTACAACTGGCTTTCTCTGCAGAAATGATTGTGTATAAAGAAAATCCTGGTCGAGCGCGGTGGCTCAAGCCTGTAATCCCAGCACTTTGGGAGGCAGAGACGGGCGGATCATGAGGTCAGGAGATCGAGACCTTCCTGGCTAACACGGTGAAACCCCGTCTCTACTAAAAAATACAAAAAAACTAGCCGGGGGAGGTGGCTGGCGCCTGTAGTCCTAGCTCCTCCAGAGGCTGAGGCAGGAGAATGGCGTAAACACGGGAGGCGGAGCTTGCAGTGAGCTGAGATCCGGCCACTGCACTCCAGCCTGGGCAACACAGCGAGACTCCGCCTCAAAAAAAAAAAGAAAAGAAAAGAAAATCCTGCTAGGTGCGGTGGCTCACGCCTGCAATTCCAACACTTTGGGAGGTCGAGGCGGGCGGATCACGATGTGAGGAGATCGAGACCACCCTGGCTAACAAGGTGAAACCCTGTCTCTACTAAAAACATACACACACAAAAATTAGCCCGGTGTGGTGGCACAAGGCTGTGGTCCCAGCTACTTGGGAGGCTGAGGCAGGAGAATTGCTTGAACCTGGGAGGCAGAGGTTGCAGTGAGCCGCGATCAAACCACTGAACTCCAGTCTGGGTGACAGAGTGAGACTCTGCCTCAAAAACAAAACAACAACAACAAAATCCTAAGAAACCTAAAAGTTGTTGGCTCACTCCTGTAATCCCAGCACTCTGGGAGGTCAAGGCAGGCGGATCACCTGAGGTCAGGAGTGCAAGACCAGCCTGGCCATGGCGAAACCCCATCTCAGCTGGGCGCGGTGGCTCACGCCTGTAATCCCAGCACTTTGGGAGGCCGAGGCAGGCGGATCACAAGGTCAGGAGATAGAGACCACGGTGAAACCCCGTCTCTACGAAAAATACAAAAAATGAGCCGGGCGCAGTGGCGGGCGCCTGTAGTCCCAGCTACTCGGGAGGCTGGGGCAGGAGAATGGCGTGAACCCAGGAGGCGGAGCTTGCAGTGAGCCAGGATCGCGCCACTGCACTCCAGCTTGGACGACAGAGGAAGACTCCGTCTCAAAAAAAAAAAAAAAAAAAGAAACCCCATCTCTACTAAAAATACAAAAAATTAGCTGGGTGTGGTGGTGCGCACCTGTAATCCCAGCTACTCAGGAAGCTGAGGCAGGAGAGGAGACTCCCTTGAACCCGGGAGGCAGAGGCTGCAGTGAGCCGAGATCGTGCCATTGCACTCCAGCATGGGCAACAAGAGCAAAACTCCGTCTCAAAAAAAAACCTGTCACAACTAAAAAGTGAATTTAATGATATAACAATAAAAAGTAAATATACAAAAGATTCAGTTGTATTCCTACATACTATCAACAAACTGGGAAAAGAAACCTAAAAATACAATATGACTAGCAAGAGACAACACAAAAAATTAAAATAAAGTGCTTAGGGATAAATTGAACAAAGTATCTACAAGACTTGTAAAATGGAAATTACAAAAACAGTGCTGGGGCTGGACGCGGTGGCTCTAGCCTAAAATCACAGCACACTAGAAAGCCGAAGTGGGTGGATCACCTGAGGTCAGGAGTTCAAGACCAGCCTGGCCAACCTCTGGCCCCATCTCTACTAAAAATACAAAAATTAGCCAGGTGTGGTAGCTGGTTCCTGTAATCCCAGCTACTTGGGAGGCTGAGGCAGGAGAATCGCTTGAACCCCGGGGGGCAGAGTTTCCAGTGAGCCAAGATCGCACCATTGCACTCCAGCCTAGGTGACAAAGGCAAAACTCCATCTCAAATTAAAAAAAAGAAAATTTAAAAAGAAAAAAAAGAAATAAAGTAATAAATAGCATTGGTATAAGAATAGACATACAGGCCGGGCGCGGTGGCTCAAGCCTGTAATCCCAGCACTTTGGGAGGCCGAGGCGGGTGGATCACGAGGTCAGGAGATCGAGACTATCCTGGCTAACATGGTGAAACCCCGTCTCTACTAAAAATACAAAAAAAAAAAACTAGCCGGGCGTGGTGGCGGGCGCCTGTAGTCTCAGCTACTTGGGAGGCTGAGGCGGGAGAATGGCGTGAACCCGGGAGGCGGAGCTTGCAGTGAGCCGAGATCACGCCACTGCACTCCAGCCTGGGAGACACAGCGAGACTCCGTCTCAAAAAAAAAAAAAAAAAGAATAGACATACAGACCAATTAGACAGAAGAAACCAGAAATAGACCCAAACTTACAAAACACAAAAAAGTTGGAAGCCGAGGTGGATGGATCACCTAAGGTCAGGAGTTCGAGACCAGCTGGCCAACATGGTGATACCCCATCTCTACTAAAAATACAAAAATTAGCTGGGCATGGTGGTGGATGCCTGTAATCCTAGCTACTCAGTAAGCTGAGGCAGGAGAATCACTTGAGCATGGGAGATTGAGGTTGCAGTGAGCCAAGATAGCACCACTGGACTCCAGCCTGGGAGACAAAAGCAAAACTCCGTCTCAAACAAAAATAGTCAAATTGCCTATAATTGCCCAATTAATATGAGGAACAAATGTGAAAAAGGAAGAAAAAGAAAGAAATTCTACAGATTAAAACAGCAAGATGCTGGAATAGGACCAGAAATGATCTTTTAGAAAAAGTAGCATGCAAATGGAATAGTATATATGCAAAGGCTCTGAGGGAAAAAACTTGAAAGTAGACTGGTGTGGCAGGTACACATGGGGAAGAAGGTAAGGCTAAAGTGACATGGCCTGTGGGCCATAGGAAATGTTTGTATTATGTAACAGTTCTCAAGTCTATCCATTTTTTTCTATCCCTACCACCGCTGTTCTCAATTCACGTCTAGGTGCCTTCAAGATGTTCTGATCATGAACCTGCAGCCTCACTCAAACTGTTCTCCCAACCCCTCCTTCATAACGGAGCCAAAATATTTAACAGCTTAAATCTTCCAATGTTTCCCTGTTCTCTACAATATAGAGTCTCAATTTCTCACTTGACTGTAAGACCTTTCATGACATAGCCTCTCTTTACTCTCCAGCTTAGCACCCACTCCCTCTAAATTACTTGCATTTTAATAAACTTCATCACATTTTTTTCATTCCTTTATGCCTTTTTACAGCCATTTGTAAGTTTTTAATCAGATGTCTTATTCTATGCAAACCTTCTCTAATCCATACTACACAAGTGTTTCCCTCTGCTCCTGCAGCATATTTTGCTCTATTCTGTATTTGCTGTGCTATAGTTAGGGTGCTTATTTACAGGACTGTTTAACTATTAGACCTTACTAGTCACCTTTTTATATCATTCGTCTTATTATTTCTAGCAGATAGAAAAGTACCTCTTTAATAGATCCTCCTTTCCGTAATTTAAAAAAAGATTTATAACATTTATGCTTTCAGGATCCAAGAATCCCTAAATTAAGAGATAATTGAACTGTACATACACACAGTAAAAAACTAGATTATCAGATAAGAATATCTCCTGGCTAAAAAAATGAAAAAAAAAAATAAAAACATATCAAAGAAAAAACTCGATTCAAGGACAGCCTTTAAATATTACAAAAACAAATTAATATATCACAAAAATATAAGATGACTCTTCTGTAAACCAACAGACCATAAATCTGGATTTGTAGATAATTAGGTTTGATTGAAACAAAGAACACTTAAAAACATTTAGGCCCCACAATATTACTGAAGTATAGGAATTACACTACTTATATCATAAAAGTTAATGTACACAAACTAGTAGCAAGTCATTAACAGAATTATGAATTTATATTTTGATTTTCTCTCAACGAATTCAAGTCATACATGCACATCTACAGTCTTTCGCCTTGTTTCAATTCAGTTCTCAATTAAATACTATATTGTAGCAGCCCTAATGATCCACCACAAAGAAAGTAATTCAAAAAAAGGTGACTTTCGGCCAGGTGTGGTGGCTCACGCCTGTAATCCCAGCACTTTGGGAGGCCGAGGCAGATGGATCACCTGAGGTCAGGAGTTCAAGACCAGCCTGGCCAACACGGCAAAATCCCGTCTCTACTAAAAATACAAAAATTAGTTGGGTGTGGTGACAGGCATCTGTAATCCCAGCTACTCAGGACCCTGACGCAAGGAGAATCTCTTGATTCAGGACCCGGGAGGCGGAGGCTGCAGTGAGCCGAGATCATGCCATTGCACTCCAGCCTGGGTGACAAGAGCAAGACTCCACCTCATAAAAAAAAAGGAAAAAAAAGAAAAGAAAGTTGACTTTCCCAAAATTTCAAAAAGTAATTTGGTATAGACCTATGGACCATCATATTAGCAAAACAATTTCATTATAGCATTATTTTAAGAGTGAAAATGTATGGGCCAGGCACAGTGGCTCATGCTTGTAATCCTAGCACTTTGTGAGGCTGAGGCCAGTGAAGTGCTTGAGCTTAGGAGTTCAAGAACACCCTGGGCAATATGGCAAAACCCTGTCTCTACAAAAAATACAAAAAGTTAGCCAAGTGTGGTGATGCACGCACGTGCGCGCGCACCTGTAGCCCCAGCTATTAGGGGGGCTAGGGCAGGAGGATCACTTGAACCCAGGAGGTAGAGGCTGCTGTGAGCTGAGATGCACTGCACTCTAGCCCGGGTGACAAAGTGAGATCCTGTCAAAAAAAAACAGCCGGGTGTGGTGGTTCATGCCTGTAATCCCAGCACTTTGGGAGGCTGAGGCGGGTGGATCACGAGGTCAGGAGATCGAGACCACCATGGCTAACACGGTGAAACCCCGTCTCTACTAAAAATAAAAAAAAATTAGCCAGGCATGGTAGCACGTGCCTGTAGTCCCAGCTACTCAGGAGGGCAAGACAGCAGAATCGCTTGAACCTGGGAGGTGGAGGTTGCAGTGAGCCAAGATAGCGCCACTGCACTCCAGCTTGGGTGACAGAGCGAGACTCCATCTCAAAAAAATAATAATAGTAATAATAATCCGAGTAAAAAAGTGGAATTACTAAAATGTTAAGATATGGAAATGGTTAAATAAACTAAGGCAGTAAATAAAACTTTGGACTATTAAAAGCCATAAAATACAGTAATATACAGCAACAGGGAAAGCATGTTAAATTTAAAGACAATTATATCAACATTAATCACAGAATTATACACAAGCACAGGTAGGATTAGAATATTACATTACTACTATATTATAGAAGAATAACAGGACTAGAGTACAGAAAAATATAAGTGTTAGGTGACAGTAATTTAAATTTTTTCTTTTGAATTTCTTTTAATCATGTTACATTTTTTCCAATAAAAAGTTTTCAAAGGCTGGGCATGGTGGCTCACGCCTATAATCCCAGCACTTTCGGAGGCCTAGGTGGGTGGATCACCTGACATCAGGCGTTCGAGACCAGCCTGGCCAACATAGTGAAACCCCTTCTCTACTAAAATTTCAAAAACTAGCCAGCCGTGGTGGCAGGCGCCTGTAATCCCAGCTATTCGGGAGGCTGAGGCAGGAGAATCGCTTGAATCTGTGAGGCAGAGGCAGGAGAATCACTTGAATCTGGGAGGCAGAGGTTGCAATGAGCCGAGATCGCACCACTGCACCCCAGCTTGGGTGAGGAAGCGAGACATCGCAAAAAAAAAAAAAAAAAAAAAAAAAACAGTTTCAAATACCGTATTAAGCTCTATTACATCCACATACTTATATAGGTAGAAAATGTTTTAAAGCTTTAAACTTCTTCCTGCAAAATACTAAGTTTTAAATTTCAAATAATAAAACTGCCTAATTTTGGAATATCCTACAATCTGATGCTAAAGACCTATTGTTTTACACCAGCTGTACTATGCAAAATCCTTTCCCCAAATTTTAGCTGTTAAAAAGGAATTTCCCATTCCAACAAGGCATCCCTTTACTACGTCTGTCAAACTGACAACCTGTGGCACCAGTATAAACAAAATTAACATTTTAAATCAGTTATTATGAAAACTTATTTGCCCTTGCTATTCAACAAACATATTATATTGGAAATTCAAATTACGACAGAAATTCGTTTTGCAAATCAAAAGAACAAATGAAACAACCTGCCACTGACTCAGCAACTTTCTTTTTTATTTTATAACCTGTACTTAAGGTGCAAGCATATGACTGAAACCTAGCTTTCATTTTTTTTCCTTTTTTTTAGCCAGGAAGCCTCCAGAACCAGAATAGGCTCTGAGAGATTCCCCTAGCTTTCAAACTGAGCAGCAAAGCCCATGCAAAATCAGTATTTGTTTTGGCAGGAAACTGCAATGAAAATATGAGATGTTTTGGTCTTAACTGGCAGATACACAAAGAGCAAAGAAAGGTGCCTTATTGAGTTATTATTTATAATGTAAAATCCTTTGTGTATAGCTACAAATTCGCTTTTATTGCAGATACTTAGTATGTTTCTTTATAGAAAGCACCTCAACCAAATATCTCCCAAATTTGGCACCAGGAACTGTTACAGCCTACACATCACTACAGTTCCTTGTAATTTAAAACATCTGCGTTTTAAGAATAGTCTCCACACTCCAACTATGTTGCCAATTTCCTCAGCTAAAAGCTTAAGTTTACACTACAAAATACTGTATTTACTCTCGACAATAGAATGCACTCATTTACGAAGCATACAGGAGTAAATTACTCCAATATGCAACTTCAAAATTTCTCCAATATACAAGGACAACATTTCTAACATTATAGCTTTCCTATTATCCAAATCAGTAAGTCTAAATAGTAGTACTGTACCCTGAACGAGGTACTACTGGCCAAAGTCAAGTCGCATATGATCAATTCACTAAAACAGGTCATACGAAAGATCAGACCCCTAATCTCAATAAACTATTTTGCAAAATGGTCAACGGAGATAATAAAACGGAGGAAAGTGTGGATTGAGCGGCAGAAAACCCTTTGCCATTACTGGAGGAAAAAAAAAATCACAGCAAGCCTATAAGAGAGGCAGATCATGTTCATGAATACAAATCTAAGTTCACTGCCGACTTTCCAGTCTCATAGCAAGAAGGCAGATACCAACTCTTTAACAGTAATACAAAGGACAGGACAAAATATAGTTTCTTTTTTTCGTGTTATATCCAAGAATAAGGATAAAGGATACCTTTAATGTTCAGAGATGAAAATTTCCTTTTGCAACTAATATTGCTCTTATCGCGTGTACACAGAAAAATCATACAATGCTCTGCATTTCTGATAGAGTAATACACACGATCACATCAAATCAAGTATTTATCCAGAACTCAGTGCCTTAGCACTAACGTTCTCCCCTCTCATTATACCCAGACCGGAAGGGAAAACCTATTCCTACGTAAATTAGGGCCTGGGAAGAATGCCTCAACACGGGTTTGCACACAATTAAGCAGGCTCAGTGGGTGAATTTCTCAGGTTACAACGCTTGACAGTATCTCGGAGGCACAGAGACAGCTGAGGGGTCACTACTGGAAATGACACTTTCCCTCACATTTGCACAATAACTGCGGTAACTACCCTAAATTTTCCAGTGTGACAAACATACATAAGGGGAGAAGGGGGTACTATTTAAAAACTGGGTCATTCCTTTTTAGTGCAGATACAAGACGGTCTTCGAGAGGGAAAAGGTCTATCAAGCAGAAAAGGGGAGGAAAAACAAAAACAAAAAAAAAAACGACAGCATTCTTAAAACAGAAAAAGTTACAGCTCTTTACAGAAGTCAGCCCTAGGACTTCATTCCTTGGTTTTGTGTTTAGTCACTCCAGAGTTAAAAGGACCCTGCCTTCCTAAAAAGTCATCCCCGACAAAGAAGCCCTGAGGATCGGCGTAAGACAGAGGAGGAAATGTCCTCAATTCACCAGCGACACCTGCCCAGGTCCCCCTCCTCCCCGTTGTCCCCGACATTTCTCAGTCCCCCGACCCCCCTCGAGACGGCCCGCCACCCCGGGCTCTAGCTCTACGTGCTCTCGGCCTCGACCCCCTCTGGGAACCCCCGATCCTGCTCCCTCCGCACCCCTGCCCCCACCCAGGCGGCCGTCGCCCCTGCGGTCCCCCGGGCCCAGACTCCTCGCGCTTGTAAGCAAACGATTCTCAGGGGCCCGGGCGGCGGCGCGGGGAGGCTCTCCAGGGGCAGCCTTTCCCCGACCACATCCCGCAGGCTCCGGGGACTCCCCGCCCCCGGAAACCGCGGAGAAACTAGGCCAGGAACGCCAGCCGCGGCCACTCTCCGCCTCCTCGGCGACCCCCCGCAGGCCGGCCACTTGGAATTCTGCCTTCTCGGCTCTACCTGTCCGGCGCCCTCCCAGCCTTGGAGCGCAGGCCCCGCGAGGGCACAGCTCAGGCTTCCTCCGCCAAAGGCCCCGCGCCGCAGCCTCACCTGCTGCCTGGTCCTCTGTCAGCGCCACCGCGACACGGTTTCTTCCTGGGGCATGAAAGCACCGGTTCCGCGGCCTGGGCGCGCTCGGCAGGGCAGGGCGGGGTACTAGCTCCAGCGGCCGCCGCCACCTCAGTCCGCTCTGCGCCTGCGCCGCCTCGCGGGCAGGGTCTCGGAGGGGCGCCGCCTACAGCCAGGAGCAATGGCCGGAGCGCGGGCCCGCGCGGGTGCCTCCGCGCTGTGAGCCGTCTAACAGTGCGGGCGGCGGGTCGCCTAGGAACTGCCCGCGGCGCCTCCGTCCCAAGACTTGACCGCCATGTTTCTGTTCCCTTTTTCTCCCCCGCCTTCCGCCCCTTTCCACAGAACAGCACTTTCCTTTCCTCCTCCCTCTCCCTTTCCTCCTGCGGGGGCGGGTGGAAAAGGGCGGTGGGGGGGAGAAGGCGTGGAGAGGAGGGGGCGGGGCGGCGCTCAGGCCCCGCCCCCGGGGTCCGAGGCCCCGCGGCCACCGCTCCCCTCCCCCGACCCCTGCGCGACCCCGGCTGGGCGCGGGGTCTGAGTCCTGTGGGCCTCCGAGTCCCTCCTCCGCGTTCGCGCGGCCGACCCTGCACAAACAGAGCTGGGGAGAAAGCGCTCTGGAGGTCGCTGTGCACCCCTTCCTGCGGGGCTCAGCCTCGGCGTGTAATATGGGTTTATTGCCTTGGCCTCAGGCAGGTGGCGGCTTCTTCTCTCCGAGTTTTCAAAGACAGGGAAAGTGATGTCGAGTGGCTGAAGGTTACTGAGGACAGTGCCGGGAGATACGTGAAGATTCCTTCCCTGGGTGGGAGCTGGAATTCCCACGCATGAGTAGGGGGCTCTGGGACCCCAGAGAGACCGGCGCGCTGGCGCTTCCCGAAACCCTTTGGCTCCAGCGCACCATGTGAGTCCCTGGCCGCATTCGGTGTCGCTACTTCGGCCCAGATTTGGGGATGGGAATTCCTAATGGAGTAATCGCTTATTTACATAGTACCCTCACGCCTCCTAAGAGTAGCCTCATTATTGACACAGACGCCTGCAGAGTCGTTTCGCTATAATGCAAATTTTGCAAGATATTTTTGAACAACGTTTTTGAGTTATAGTAAATGAAAAAGAATAATCAGTAATTATTTAGGAAGAAGGAAATGGTTTGAAGTAGAACTTTTTTACCTCTGGGGGGGGAAAAAAAGGCGAATGACTTCAGATTCCATGGCAGGTCAAAATCAGAACTGGTAAGATTTCTGCACATCTGGTGAGTATCCACATACATAATGATTATTTTCCTGAGAATTACACTCTCCTTATTTCATCTGTATTTTTGCATAAAAATGTGAAATTAGACCTAGGTCATAAATGTACTGCTGTCCATTTATTTCTGAAGTTTATTGCATATCATGAATAATTTGAGTTTTATATTCAATAGCAGAAACTATTTTTCTAACCACATAAGCAGTCAGAATTGATTTCAGAAGAAATGCGCAGCAATAAAAATAAGGCTTATTTAATAACAGTTTGGAGCCAATTTGGGCCCCCTGGAAACTTGACAATCCAGCTTGTGGGCCGGATGCGGTGGCTCACGCCTGTAATCTCAGCACTTTGGGAGGCTAAGGCGGGCGGATCCCCTGACGTCAAGAGTTCGAGACCAGCCGGACCAAGATTGAGAAACCCCGTCTCTACTAAAACACTGGGCGTGGTGGTGCATGCCTGTAATCCCAGCTACTCGGGAGGCCAAGGCAGGAGAATGGCTTGAACCCGGGAGGCGGAGGTTGCAGTGAGCGGAGATCGCACCATTGCACTCCAGGTTGGGCAGTAAGAGCAAAACTCTGCCTCAAAAAAAAAAAGAAAGAAAATTTAGTTTGTGTACTTCTTTTCCTTCCTTCCCCAAGTCTAAATTAATTAACAGTTTTAAAGCAATATTAAACAAGATTTCTTTTTTTATTTACATATATAGTTTTTAATTTTTCCTCATCTCAACTAGGAAAGATAAGATTTCTTCAGCCCCCCACCCCTTTTTTTGGACCCAGGGTCTCCCTCTGTCACCCAGACTGGAGTGCAGTGGCACAAACAGGGTTCACTGCAGCCTTGACTTCCAGGGCTCAAGCAGTCCTCCCACCTCAGCCTCCCAAGTAGCTGAGACTGTAGGTCCGTGCCAATCACCCACCCACACCCCACTAATTTTTTTGGGGGGTAGGGGAACATATAAAGTCTCACTATATTGCCCAGGCTAGTCTTGAACACCTGAGCTCAAGCAGTCCTCTCACCTCAGCCTCCCAAAACTCTGGGGATTACAGACATGCACTGCGCCCAACCAAGACAAGATTTCTTAATGGGTACATTTATTTCATTAACACTCAGGGATTCAGAGTTTTTTTGTTTTTGTTTGATTGTTTCTCTCTTTTTATGGCACCCACGGAAATGAAAAATGGATGAAGCCGGTATCTCTCTTCCACTTGACTTGATTTTTGTCACTTTGCAATGGAAGGCTTAGGATTTTCTTTAATTTTTCTCACTATCTTAATCGTCCTATAGATTTACCATAGATTTTTCACTGCCATTTTCTGCCAAAAATGTCATAGAATGAACTTGAATGTTTTGGGACTAATTTTTCATCTGAGTTAACTGTTCTTAGATCTGAAAGTTCTTGATGTGGCAGCCTTCTCAATTGCATGCTTAGGGGCCCAGAACTGAAATAAGTTCATTTTAAATTTTGTTTTTTATATATGTATATATATACATGTATGTGTGTGTATGTGTGTGTGTGTGTGTGTGTGTATATATATATATATATATTTTTTTTTTTTTTTCTTGAGACAGAGTCTTGCTCTGTTGCCCAGGCTGGAGTGCAATGGTGTCATTTTGGCTCACTGCAAACTCCACCTCCCAGGCTGAAGCAATTCTCCTGCCTCAGCCTTCCAAGTAGCTGGGACTACAGGCGTGCGCCACCACGCCTGGCTAATTTATTGTATTCCTTTTTTTTTTTGGTAGAGACAGGGTTTTGCCACGTTGCCCAGGCTGGTCTCAAACTCCTGAGCTCAAGCAATCCGCCTGCTTCCCGGCCACCCAAAGTGCTAGGATTCCAGGTGTGAGCCACCGTACCTAGTCTTGTTTTAAATTTTAATATAAAGGCTGGGCGCCATGGTTCACGCCTGTATTCCCAGCACTTTGGGAGACTGAGGCGGGTGGATCACTGGAGGTCGGGAATTGGAGACCAGCCTGACCAATATGGTGAAATCCTGCCTCTACTTAAAAATACAAAAATTAGACTGGGCGCGGTGGCTCCTGCCTGTAATCCCAGCATTTTGGGAGGCCGAGGCGGGCGGATCACAGAGTCACGAGATCGAGACCATCCTGGCTAACACAGTGAAACCCCGTCTCTACTAAACATTCAAAAAATTAGCCAGGCGTGGTGGTGGGCGCCTGTAGTCTCAGCTACTCGGGAGGCTGAGGCAGGAGAATGGCGTGAACCCGGGTGGCGGAGCTTGCGGTGAGCCGAGATCGCACCACTGCACTCCAGCCTGGGCGACAGAGCAAGACTCCGTCTCAAAAAAAAAAAAAATACAAAAATTAGCCGAATGTGGTGGTGGGTGCCTGTATAATAATAATAATTGATGAATGCCTGGCATAAATCAGTCTATGCTTCCCTCACTTTCTTTCACTCTGTCCTTGGGTAAGGTACTTAACTTTTCCTCATCTGTAAAGTAAGTAGAATGATATTCACAAAGAAGATCATTTATTAATTTACAATAAGCCATAAATATTAAACACATCAGTTCAGGAATCAATAATCAGCACATGTGATAGGCAGCCTCTCAGTATGGTCTACAACAATTCCTGCCTCCTGCTATTTATACCCTTGTGTAATCCCCTCCTATTGAGTGTGGGGTGAAATTATTGACTGTTTTCTAACACACTGAGTACTTCAAAACTGATGAGATATCTCTTAACAGGATGAAATGATAAAAGACTGTGACTTCAGTCTTGAATTCTCTGTCTCATCCTCTTGGATTGCTTGATCTTGGGGAAACTAGCTACGATGCCATCAGATTTCCTCGTGATTTAAATTAGAAGTGGATCCTCCCCAAACTGAGCCTCGAGATGATTACGGCCTCAGCCAACGTCTTGATCGCAACGTCCTGAGAGACCCTGATCCAGATCACCCTGCTAAGCCACTCCCGGATTCTTTACTCACAGAAACTGTGAGGTAATAAATGTTTCTTCTTTCCAGCTGCAAAATTTGGGGATGATTTGTTACATGACAACACATAACTAACAAGACACAATAGTACCTGGAAGGTAGCAAGTGCTCAATAATGGTAGCTCTTCTTTTAGTGAATATGATTGGATCATTCAGCATATGACTTGGCATCCTGTAATGCTGATCCAAGCTTATTTTAATACCATAATGATAATGTTTACAGTTGCAATAAGAAAAAATATTTAGGAAAAGTGGGAAGACTTTTTTTTTTTTTTTTTTTTTGAGACGGAGTCTTGCTTTGTCACCCAGGCTGGAGTGCAGTGGCACGATCTCAGCTCATTGCAAGCTCTACCTGCTGGGTTCACGCCATTCTCCTGCCTCAGCCTCCCGAGTAGCTGAGACTACAGGCGCCCGCCACCACGCCCAGCTAATTTTTTGTATTTTTAGTAGAGATGGGGTTTCACCGTGTTAGCCAGGATGGTCTCGATCTCCTGACCTCATGATCCGCCCGCCTCAACCTCCCAAAGTGCTGCTATTACAGACATGAACCACTGCTCCCGGCCGGAAAGACTGACTTTATCTCATCTGTTATTTATAAACCACCTTTGATGAAAGAGAAATTTGTTAAGACTGTGCTTTATATGATGTCTAGGATTTGCTTCAAAATAATCCGTGGGGGATGGGGAGGAGTGCGGGAAAGAGAAGGGAGTAGGTAGGGGGTGGGTAAAAAAGATTAGACACATGTGGAAGTTGGGTGATTGGTACCTCAGAGTTCCTTTCCTTTTTATGGCTTTTTAAATTTTTCTGTAATAAAAAAGGTTTCTTTTTAAAGTATTTTGTGGAATCAGAAGTTTGGAGCTGAACTCCAATCTTTAGAGATCATCTATTCTAATTAACTGATTTGATAAGATGAGGAAATTAAGGCCCAGCCAAATTTACTGACTTATCCAGAGTCTCCCAGTCTCATTTTTGGTGATTTCCTATTTAGATATTGAGGAGAAATTACTCACTTCAAAGTTCTTTTGATTGATTGATTGATTGATTGATTGTCAGCCTCAGAAGTCACATAGCTCTTTATCTCACCAAACAGTAACTTGTTCGAGATTTCCTAGGAGAGCCTCCACAGCATAAAAATTCAAGCCTGTTCTCCACTTTCCGAAATGTAATCTGCATGTGGTAGACTGGCGAGTTATTTGGCTCTGGTCCCCCAACGCATTAATTTCAGAAAACATAGTATTTGAAGGCCCAGTGCTTCACACCTGCAGGCATTCTTAGCCACTGTTTTAGATTTTTAAGTAAAATAACATCAACAAACACTGAATCTGTTTTATTAAACACTAAATCTCCTATTTAAATGACCCAGAATATCCTACCCTTCACAGGGAGTGTTAGCACACTCTTCTCTTTGTGCTCCCCTCCCATATCTTATCTGGCTAGGACTCTGTCTCAGCGTTATCAAAGTGGGCTAGAGTCTCTTGGTACTCAGCACATTCTTTATCTAGCTTTCTTTTCTAGGCCTACAAGCCAAATGTGGCTGGGCAAGGAGTGGGAAGGACTATCACGAGGCTCCTCATCTTGAGTGGGAGGAGAGTAAGTGATCTTGAGAACAGCATCTTAATAGGTCATAAAGAAAAGCAGGGAGTTAGCAGAGGGAGGAAAACAGAGAAAGGAGTAATGGGCAGGAAGATGGTCTGTATGAGTATCTGAGACATAAGACCTGCTGCCCATACTGGCCTTTTTTTGTTTTTGAGATGGAGTTTCGCTCTTATTGTCCAAACTAGAGTGCAGTGGTGCGATCTTGGCTCAGTGCAACTTCCACCTCCAGGTTCAAGTGATTCTTATGCCTCAGCCTCCTGAGTAGCTGGCATTACAGGGGTGTGCCACCACGCCTAGCTAATTTTTTGTATTTTGAGTAGAAACGGGGTTTTACCATGTTAGCCAGGCTTATCTCAAACTTAGGTGATCCGCCCGCCTCAGCCTCCCAAAGTGCTAGGATTACAGGCGTGAGCCACTGCGCCCAGCCCATAGCTGGCTTTTATAGGCTCCTAAAGTATTTTATGTGGATGGAACCGTCCTCTGCCCTCCATCTTTCCCCACTATTGGGTATTAGTGTCTGTGCTGACTTGAATACTACTTTAGCATTTACCTCCAAATATGGCCAATTTCCCTAAGTGGCACTTGTCCACATCTGTCTACAATAGCTAGCTATGTTCCTGTGTCCCACCTTAGAGGACTGTTGTTTGTCCTGACTGAGCTTGATTCTTACCTGCTTCCTTGAACCCCTTTTTCTGAGCCTCAGTTATGATATTTGTCACATCATAGCAAATTGTCCTGACTGTAGATGCAGAAATGTATGTGTTATTTCAAAGTTTACACCTGGTAAAGTAGCTCCCGCCTATAATGCCAACATGTTGGGAGGTTGCAGCAGGAGCTTGGGAGTTCAAGACCAGCCTAGGCAACATAGCAAGACCTTGTCTCTACTAAAAAAAAAAAAAAAATCCAAAAAAAATTAACCATTTGTAATGATGCACGCCTGCAGTCCCAGCTACCCAGGAGGCTGAGTCAGGAAGATCGCTTGAGTCTAAGAGATCATGGCTGCAGTGAGCGGAGATCTTGCCACTGCACTCAAGCCTGAGTGACAGAGCAAGATTTTGTCTCAAAAACAAAACAAAAAAAGATTAAATTTTAAAAATACTAGCGTTCGTTTTGGCCAGGCATGGTGGCTCACACCTGTAATCCCAGCACTTTGGGAGGCCACGGTGGGTGGATCACGAGGTCAAGAGATTGAGACCATCCTGACCAACATGGTAAAACCCCATCTCTACTAAAAATACAAAAGTTAGCCAGGCGTGGTGGCGTGCACCTGTAGTCCCAGCTACTCAGGAGGCTGAGGCAGGAGAATTGCTTGAATCTGCGAGGTGGAGGTTGCAGTGAGCTGAGATCGCACCACTGCACTCCAGTCTGGCAATAGAGCGAGACTCTGTCTCAAAAAAAAAAAAATACTATATTATAGAAAACAAAGCAATAATACATAAACAAAAATAGTAGTACAGTAAACTTTTCTGTATCCATCACCCACCTTCAGCAATTATGTTAATCTTTTTTTTTTTTTTTTCTGAGACAGTCCACTCTGTTACCCAGGCTGTAGTGCAGTGGCTCACTGCAACCTCCACTTCCCAGGCTCCAGCAATTCTCCTGCTTCAGCCTCCTGAGTAGCTGAGATTACAGGTGCCCACCACCACACCCAGCTAGTTTTTGTATTTTTAGTAGAGATAGGCTTTCGTGGTGTTGGCTAGGCTGGTCTCGAACTCCTGACCTCAACTGATCCACCCACCTCCGCCTCCTAAAGTGCTGGGATTACAGGCATGAGCCACCGTGCCTGGCTAACTCATGTTAATCTTGTGTTGTGTATATTTCCACCCACTCCTCACTCCCCCAAGTATTTTGAAACAAATATATATTATTTCATTTTTAAATATTTCAGTGTATATCTCTAAAATATAAAAATGTTTTGTTTTTGTTTTTGTTTCTTTGAGACAGAGTCTCACTCTGTTACCCAGGCTGGAGTACAGTGGCGCAATCTCGGCTCACTGCAATCTCCACCTCCCAGGTTCAAGTGATTCTTCTGCCTCAGCCTTCAGAGTACCTGGGACTACTGGTGTGCACCACCACGCCCGGCCAAGTTTTGTATTTTTAGGAGAGACGGGGTTTCACCACATTGGCCAGGCTGGTCTTGAACTCCTGATCTCAAGGGATCCACCCATGTCAGCCTCCCAAAATGCTGGGATTACAGGCGTGAGCCACCATGCCTGGCCTATTTGTTTATTTATTTATTTTAGAGATAGAGTCTTGGTCTGTTGTCCAGGTTTGAATGCAGCAGAGTAGTTATAACTCATTGCATCCTTCAACTCCTGAGTTCGAACAATCCTACCACCTCAGCCTCCCAAGCAGCTGGGACTACACGTATGAACCACCATGCCAGCTAAGATAAAGATCATTATTATTATTGTTATTATTTTGAAACAGTCTCACTTTGTCATCCAAGCCAAGTGCAGTGGCACAATCACAGTTCACTGCAGCCTTGACCTCCCCGGCTCAAGCTACCTTCCCACCCCAGCCTCAAAAGCAACTAGGACAACAGGCATGCACCACCACATCTGGCCAAGTTTTGTATTTTTTGTAGACACAGGGTTTCACCATGTTGCCCAGGCTGATCTGGAACCCCTGGGCTCAAGCAGTCCTCCCACCTTGGCCTCCTAAAGTGCTGGGGTTATAGGTGTGAGCCCATGCCCAGCCTGGTTCTGCTTTTCATTGGACAAATATTTATTGAGCATTTACTGTGTGTCAGGCATAGGAACAGGAGTTGGATATACAGTGGATCTGTACTATTCATGGATTCTATACTTGTGAATTTACCTACTTTCTAAAATTTATTTGTAAGCTAAAAATCAACACATATGGCATTTTCAGTCACTCATGGGCATGTATAAAGAAGCAAAAAATTTGAGTCACTCAGCCAGGTATGGTGGCTTATGCCCGGTCCCAGTGACTTATATCTTGGTCCCAGCTGCTTGGGAGGCTGAGGCAGGGGAATGGTGTGAACCCAGGAGGCGGAGCTTGCGGTGAGCTGAGATCGTGCCACTGCACTCCAGCCTGGGTGACAGAGCGAGACTCTGTGTCAAAAAAAAAAAAGGGCAGTGTTTCTCAGACTTCATTGCACATTAGGGTCATTTAGGGATCTTTTAAAAAGTCTGAAGCAACATCTCATACCAATTAAATCACAGTTTATTGTGTTGGGACACAGGCATCAGTATTTTTTAAAGCTCACAAGTGATTCTAATGGACAGATAAGTTTGAGAGCCCCTGAGCTAGAGTCATCTGAGAAGGCATCAAGGAATGGGATTTGGAGTGATTCTTGAAGCATAGATGGAATTTGATTAGCTGGAGAGAAGGTGGAAATTTTGATGAAAATATTCCTAATAATAATTATAGCAAATTGTCATTTCCATTTTGATCAGGACAAATGGTTTGTAAAAGTTACTTGATAAAAGGAATAAAGTGTCATCATTATTCAAATAAATAAAATATTGTTCAATACAGCCAAATTTCTAAGATTTAACAAACAAATACATTAAAAAATATTCACAACTGAGCTCAGTGGCAGTGGCTCACACCCTAATCCCAGCACTTTGGGAGGCTGAGGCAGGAGGATTATTTGAGCCTAGGAGTTTGAGGTTACAGTGAGCTATGATGGCATCACCACACTCCAGCCTGGGCAACAGAGCAAGACCCTGTCTCAAAAAAAAAAAAAGACTGCATTTCCCAAAAATGGCTAGTTTTTTTGTTTTAATTTTGCCAGGCACAGTGATCCACACCTATAATCCCAGCAATCTGGGAGGCCAAGGCAGGCAGATTGCTTGACCTCAGGCGTTCAAGACCAGCCTGGACAATATAGCAAAACCGCATCTCTACAAAAAATACAAAAATTCGCCGGGCATGCTGGCATACTCCTGTAGTCTCAACTACTTGGCTGGGAGGATGGCTTGAGCCCTGAAGGTGGAGATTGCACCACTGCATTCCTGCCTAAGTGACAGAACCAGACCTTGTCTCAAAAAAAAAAAAAAAAAAAAGGTTTGTAATATTATAAACCGAAGAGCCTAGGCCAGGCATGGTGGCTTATGCCTATAATCCTAACACTTTGGGAGGCCAAGGCAGGCGGATTGCCTGAGCTCAGGAGTGTGAGACCAGCCTGGGCAACATGGCAAAACCCCATCTCTACTAAAAACACAAAAACTTAGCTGGGCATGGTGGTGCACACCTGTAATCCCAGCTACTCGGGAAGCTGAGGTGGGAGGATCGCTTGAAGCGGGAGGCAAGAGGTTGCAATGTGCCAAGATCGCACCACTGCACTCTAGCCTGGGCGACAGAGTGAGACTCTGTCTCAAATAAATAAATAAATAGCCTATTGATTGGGAGCCATGTGTAACCTGTATCACTGATCATTTTGAGATTTCTGTTCAAATAGTTATGTATAAAGTTGATTTGAGGAAAAATAATGTGTTAATTGTTATTTCATAGCTATGTAGAAAATTTTTAGGCTTCATAAAACTAGACTATTACAATTCTTTGTTGGAAAGGGAGTCCTTCCTAGAATAAGTTCTTGATTTTAAATTATTTTCCTATAACATTGTGTCTTGGCCGGGCGCGGTGGCTCAAGCCTGTAATCCCAGCACTTTGGGAGGCCGAGACGGGTGGATCACAAGGTCAGGAGATCGAGACCATCCTGGCTAACCCGGTGAAACCCCGTCTCTACTAAAAAAAAAAAATACAAAAAACTAGCCGGGCGAGGTGGCGGGCGCCTGTAGTCCCAGCTACTCGGGAGGCTGAGGCAGGAGAATGGCGTGAACCCGGGAGGCGGAGCTTGCAGTGAGCTGAGATCCGGCCACTGCACTCCAGCCTGGGTGACAGAGCGAGACCCCGTCTCAAAAAAAAAAAAAAAAAAAACATTGTGTCTTAAGAGCATTACAAGGTTGGAAGAAGCAGGGAATAGCACTCAGTAATAAAACAGAATAATCAGTTTCTCAAGGAGTCTGTTTGTCCTGCTGGCAGCAGCTCTCTTCAAACACATTTCTTACTAATATGGTTTTAACTCTAATGGAGGTGTGCTCCCTTTGGCAGCACATATACTAACTGTAATGGAGATAAATTTGGATTTGAGATAAAATTTTCCCTACCGAGTGTCTTACTAAAGTTTGTCACTTTCTCCTTTTTATGAAAGTGCCAAGTTTTAGACTATGTGCAAAAATTTCGGCCAGCTTGCTTTCTGTGAGATTAATTTTCCTACCTGGCAAGGTGACATTTAGCAAAACTGGCAATATACATTATTTATAAGTGTCTTTATTTTTCTTTTTTTTTTTTTTTTTTTTTTTTGAGACAGAGTCTCACTCTGTCGCCCAGGCTGGAGTGCGGTGGCCGGATCTCAGCTCACTGCAAGCTCTGCCTCCCGGGTTTATGCCATTCTCCTGCCTCAGCCTCCCGAGTTGGAACTACAGGCGCCCACCACCTTGCCCGGCTAGTTTTTTGTATTTTTTAGTAGCGACGGGGTTTCACTGTGTTAGCCAGGATGGTCTCGATCTCCTGACCTCGTGATCCGCCCGTCTCGGCCTCCCAAAGTGCTGGGATTACAGGCTTGAGCCACCGCGCCCGGCCGTGTCTTTATTTTTCTAAATAATGGCAATTATAATGGTTTAACCTTGTGACAGACACTTCAGACAATACGGACTAACAGATGTGAGTTCATATTTTGGCTCTGCGGTTTACCAGCTTGGACTTGGGCAAGTTTGCCTAACCTCTCAGGTTAAGTACTTAGCTTGCAGTATTGTTGAAAGATTAAATGAAAACCAAATAAAATTCAATAGGCATTTTCATTATCACCTCACTGCCGTTTCTCTCCATCCTAACACTGGCTTCTATCTCTTCCTGCCAGCGTTGCTGCCATTTCAGTTAGATATTCTACTTCACAGTTCAAACTTCCTCCAACAACCTGACCATTCCTTCTTCTCGACAGACTCCTCTCCAGTTGAGGTCTTGGGATTAAGGGCTAGAATATGTTTGACATATAGAAGGGTACAAAATGCATATCAGATTAATGACTCAGTGATGTGGCAGGAATAGTTGTCTCCACAACTGCCCTCAAAGCGGAATCAAAAAGGACACTGATAAGTGGCCTCTTTCAACTGACAGCAATGAATACAAGATAGGTGGAACAAACCATTTTTAGTCCAAGCTTCATTAGATAATACTAACTTGGAGCACAACAGGGCTACATCAGCAAGAATAAGGTAGCAACTTGTAACACTCAGTGAATTAGGAGTAAAACTGCGTGTATTTAAATCCCAGCTCCACCATTTGCTGTGTAATGTCTCTGAGCTTTGGTGTGTGAAATGCAAATAATAATAATAGTACTAATAGTAACTGATGTATTTTACTGTTGTTGTAAGGCTTTTTTTTTTTTTTTTTTGAGATGGAGTTTTACTTTTTTTTTTTTTTTTTTTTTTTTTGAGACGGAGTCTCGCTGTGTCGCCCAGGGTGGAGTGCAGTGGCCGGATCTCAGCTCACTGCAAGCTCTGCCTCCCGGGTTTTTACGCCATTCTCCTGCCTCAGCCTCCCGAGTAGCCGGGACTACAGGCGCCCACCACCTCGCCCGGCTAGTTTTTTGTATTTTTTAGTAGAGACGGGGTTTCACCGTGTTAGCCAGGATGGTCTCGAACTCCTGACCTCGTGATCCGCCCGTCTCGGCCTCCCAAAGTGCTGGGATTACAGGCTTGAGCCACCGCGCCTGGCCGGAGTTTTACTCTTGTTGCCCTAGCTGGAGTACAATGGCACGATCTTGGCTCACTGCAACCTCTGCCTCCCAGGTGCAAGTGATTCTCCTGCCTCAGCCTCCCAAGTAGCTGGAACTACAGGCATGCACCACCACACCCGGCTAATTTTTGTATTTTTGGTAGAGATGGGGTTTCACCTTGTTGGCCAGGCTAGTCTGGAACTCCTGACCTCAGGTAATCTGCCCACCTCAGCCTCCCAGAGTGCTGGGATTATAAGCATGAGCCACCACCCCTGGCCTGTAAGGCTTATTAGAGGGTTTTTTTGTTTTGTTTTGTTTTCTTTTGTTTTTATGAGACAGAGTCTTGCTCCATCGCCCAGGCTGGAGTGCAGTGACGCCATCTCAGTTCACTGCAACCTCCGCCTCCCAGGTTCAAGCCATTCTCCTGCCTCAGCCTCTGGAGTAGCTGGGGTTACAGGCATGCGCCACCACGCCTGGCTAATTTTTGTATTTTTAGTAGAGAGGGGGTTTCTCCATGTTGGCCAGGCTGGTCTCGAACTCCTGACCTCAAATGATCCACCTGGCTCAGCCTCCCAAAGTGCTGGGATTACAGGCGTGAGCCACCGTGCCAGGCCTAGAGTGAGTTTGTTTGTTTGTTTGTTTGTTTTGAGACAGTTTTGTTCTTGTTGCCCAGGCTGGAGTGCAATGCTGCGATCTTGGCTCACCGCAACCTCTGCCTCCCAGATTCAAGCGATTCTCCTACCTCAGCCTCCCGAGGGATTACAGGCGTGTGCCACCACAACCGGCTAATTTTGTGTTTTTTTGTTTTTTTTTTTTTTTGAGACGGAGTCTCGCTGTGTCACCCAGGCTGGAGTGCAGTGGCCAGATCTCAGCTCACTGCAAGCTCTGCCTCCCGGGTTTTTACGCCATTCTCCTGCCTCAGCCTCCCGAGTAGCCGGGACTACAGGCGCCCGCCACCTCGCCCGGCTAGTTTTTTGTATTTTTTAGTAGAGACGGGGTTTCACCGTGTTAGCCAGGATGGTCTCGAACTCCTGACCTCATGATCCGCCCGTCTCGGCCTCCCAAAGTGCTGGGATTACAGGCTTGAGCCACCACGCCCGGCAATTTTGTGTTTTTAGTACAGATGGAGTTTCTCCATGTTGGTCAGGCTGGTCTCAAACTCCCGACCTCAGGTGATCCACCCGCCTCGGCCTCCAAAAGTGCTGAGATTGCAGGCGTGAGCCACCACATCCAGCCTTAGAGTATTTATAGGAATTAAATAAAATAGGCCAGGTGTGGCCTATTCTGTTTTCAAATGTGACCTTCTCAGAGAGGTCACATTTGAAAAGAGACATGAATGAAGTAGCTTACAGAGGATACCTGGGAGAAGAGCATGCTGAGTAGAGGGATGGAAATGGGAAGGTATTCATGTGACTAAAATTCACTGAGCAACTAAGAAGGGTAGGCAATGATACCTTAAGCAGTGCACTAGACGGGGAAGGTGCTCACCTGGAGGGGAGAGAGTTCCTAGATTTTTGGCATAGCATCCACACCATTCTATGCCTTAATCCAGAGAAACTGTCCCAGGTACCCTGGAAGAAAGAGATTTGGAGATGGAAAAAGCAGCTATGCGTTCTAATCATTTTACACATCTCAACACAAATGGGGAAGCTATTTTCTTCATTTTAACATAGCAACAGGTAGAGACAGGACAACTACCACTATATGGTGGCAGGGGACATCAACCAACTGATCCAGAGCCGAGACAGGCCAGAAACTAGAGCAGAAAAAATCCTATGTTTCAAATTGGAGGAAAAGAAGGCTGTTTTTTAAAAAAATATATGTGATACAATTTTGTAAGACACATAGAAGCAGCTTAAATAGAAGCAGCTACCTATGGCTGAGATGCCAGTGGTTTTACTGGTGCGTTATGATAAAGAGTTTCAATAACATTGAGTGCCTATCGGCCAAACATTCCAGAGAGGTGCCAGAATAAAAAGAAGTAACATTGTGTTAGGCACTGTAACTGTTTTGTTTTTCTGAGACAGAGTCTCGCTCTGTTGCCCAGGTTGGAGTGCAGTGGTGCGATCTTGGGGTCAGGAGTTCAAGACCAGCCTGGCCAACATGGTGAAACCCCATCTTGACTAAAAATACAAAAAAATTAGCCAGGTGTGTAGGCACGCGCCTGTAGTCCCAGCTACTTAGGAGGCTGAGGCAAGAGAATCACTTGAACCCAGGAGGGAGAGGTTGCAGTGAGCCAAGATCACACCACTGCACTCCAGCTTGGGGGACAGAGCAAGACTCCATCTCAAAAAAAAAAAAAAAGGGCCAAGACCAGTGGCTCACACCTGTTACCCCAGCACTTTGGGAGGCTGAGACAGGCGGATCACCTGAGGTCAGCAGTTCGAGACCAGCCCGGCCAACATGGTAAAACCCCATCTCTACTAAAAAAAAAAAAAATACAAAAATTAACTGGGCGTGGTGGTGTGCACCTGTAATCCCAGCTACTCAGGAGGCTGAGACAGGAGAATGGCTTGAACCCGGGAGGTGGAGGTTGCAGTGAGCCGAGATCACACCATTACACTCCAGCCTGGATGACAAGAGCGTAACTCCATCTCAAAAAAACAAAACAAAACAAAAAAGTTTAAAACTTGAATTGCTTTAATATCTCAGTTTATTGCAACCTCCGCCTCCCAGGTTCAAGCAATTCTCTGCCTCAGCCTCCTGAGTAGCTGCGATTACAAGCGCCCACCACCATACCTGGCTAATTTTTTGTATTTTTAGTAGAGACGGGCTTTCACCATCTTGGCCAGGCTGATCTTCAACTCCTGACCTCGTGATGCATCCGCCTCAGCCTCCCAAAGTGCTTGGATTACAAGCATGAGCCACTGTGCCCAGCCCAGAATATTTTCATTAAGGGCAACTCTTTGGATTTGGGCACTGTATTGCTTTATACATGAATAAAAATTTGATAAGCAATAATAATTATAATAGCTGCCAGGAGGTTTGATAACTGCATTATAGCTGTTGATTCAGTTAAGACTCATGAGAACCCTATGAGGTAGGTATTATTTTCTCTATAGATAAGGAAATTGGAATTCAAAGAGTAAGTAACTTGCTCAAGTCCACAGCAACCTTCAGCCTAAATGTGATCCCAGGTGTATCTGACTCTAGAACCCTGACACATTATCAATATTGCTCTTCTAAGAAGGAACATTCTTATATGAACTGACTAAACACTGGCAGAAGAAACTGCCGGGGAGCCGGGGGTGGTTGCTAATGCCTATAATCCCAGCACTTTGGGAGGCTGAGGCAGATAGATCACTTGAGGCCAGGAGTTCTGTCTCACAGAGTTCCGTCTCAAAAATAAAATTTTTTAAAAAGCAGGGATTCTAGCAGCTGACCTCTAGTGCCCTCATCTACCCCAAAGTCAGTACACCTAGAATTGTTACCCCTTACTTAAATTAGAAATATTATTAGTTGTAATTTATATTTAAAAAGGAACAGGGCTGGGTGCAGTGGCTCACACCTGTTATCCCAGCACTTGGGGAGGCCAAGGCTGGAGGATCACCTGGGCTTAGGAGTTGGAGACCAGCCCAGGCAACATAGTGAGACATTGTCTCTACAAAAAAAATTATTTATTTATTTATAGATGGAGTTTCACTCTTATTGCCCAGGCTGGAGTGCAGTGGTGCAACCTCTGCTTCCCGGGTTCAAGCGATTCTCCTGCCTCAGCCTCCCGAGTAGCTGGGATTACAGACACCCGCCACCATGCCCGGCTAATTTTTTGTATTTTTAGTAGAGATGGAGTTTCACCATGTTAGCCAGACTGGTCTCGTACTCCCGACCTCAAGTGATCCACCCACCTCAACCTCCCAAAGTGCTGGGATTGCAGGCATGAGCCACCGCGCCTGGCCAAAGAATTTAAAAATTAGAGCTAGGCATGGTGGCACATGGCTATAGTCCCAACTACTTGGATGGCTGAATGGGGAGGATTGCTTGAGCCCAGGAGGTTGAGGCTGCAGTGAGCCATAATTGCACCACCGCACTTAAACTTGGGTAACACATGTACTCTGAGTTCCGGGAAAACCCACACATCTACTTAACTTTGGGACTTTAATGTTCCTGTTAATGCCACCTAAATCAACCCTTTGGCCATGACCTATGTTGGCCAATCAAAACTCAGCAACCAGGCTGGGCATAGTGACTCACACCTGTAATCCCAGTACTTTGGGAGGCTGAGGTAGACAGATTATTTGAGCTCAGGAGTTCCAGACCAATCTGTGCACCGTGGTGAAACCCTGTCTCTACCCCAAAAAAATACAAAAATTAGCTGGACATAATGATGTCTGCCTGCAGTCCCAGCTATTTGGGAGGCTGAGGCAAGAGGATGGCTTGAGCCTGGGAGGTGGAGGTTGTGGTAAGCCGAGATTGTGCCACTGCACTCCAGCCTGGGCAACCTGTTCTAAAAAATTATACACCCACACACATATATATGTGCGTATATATGCCCACACATATACGTATATATACACACAAATATATGTGTATACACACACACACACACATATATGTACCAGAAGATCGCTTTTTAAATTTGTGTGAATATTAATATGCATACACATATGTGTAGAAAAAACCCCACAAAGACTGATGAGGTCTTCAATTTGCTTTACTGTATATTCAGCATACATGTATTACAGTTATCTAGTGAAAGCTATAAAATGTTTAAATGAAGACTAGGTTTTAGAATAAGTTAAAAAATAAGATAGTCTATCAGAAGTAGATTCTGAAGGAAGCAAAAGCAAACAAAGAACAGCTGGATTTCTATTGGTAAGGGAGGTTGCTCTTTTTAAAAGAAAAATAGCAAATGATTCCCTGTGGATCTGGAACTTACTCTGTCAAACTAAGGATGTGTTTTTGTGACTATCATCTCTTTATTCTAATGCCAAGTGGAAAGAGAACAAAGCAATGAGAGGAAACTGATAAAAACCTTTAGCTGATCAAGGTGGGGAATTAGGAAAACTAAACCTAAATAAACTCTTGAAGTAACTTTGTGTAGCAAGAAAATAGTCTGAACTTGATTATGATGAAGAAAATCCTTACAGAGTTCATGCTACCAGAAGAATTTTGAGACTACATTGGCATGAAGTGTGGGGACTATCAAGAATTTTATGACCGGGTGCGGTGGCTCTTGCCTGTAATCCCAGCAGTTTGGGAGGCTGAGTCTGGCAGATCACTAGGTCAGGGGATCAAGACCATCCTGGCTAACACGGTGAAACCCCGTCTCTACTAAAAATACAAAAAATTAGCCAGGAGTGGTGGCGTGTGTCTATAGTCCCAGCTACTCGGGAGGCTGAGGCAGGAAAATCACTTGAACCCGGGAGGCAGAGGTTGCAGTGAGACAAGATCAGGTCACTGCACTCCAGCCTGGGCGACAGAGCAAGACTGTCTCAAAAAAGAAAAAAAGAATTATATTCAGAGTCAATTAGAAAGAAGTCAGGTGCAGTGGCTCAAGCTTGTAATCCCAGGACCTTGAGAGGCTGAGGCAAGAGGATTGCTTGAGCTCAGAAGCTCAGGACCAGCCTTGGCAGCATCAGAAGATCCCATCTCTACCAAAAAAAAATTAGCCAGGCATGGTGGCATGTGCCTATGCTCCTAGCTACTCTGGATGCTGAGGTAGGAGGATTGCTTAAGCCTGGGAGGTTGAGGCTGCAGTGAGCTGTAATCGCACCACTGCGCTCCAACCTGGGCAACCAACCGAGACCCTGTCTCAAAAAAGGCTTCCTATTCAGTTTGTGCAGATAACTAAGATATGATATATTTTGAAATATGGAAAACGTTTTTGAGACCAATTCTTGCTCTGTAACCCAGGCTGGGGTGCAGTGGCATGCTCTCGGCCCACTGCAACCTCCACCTCCCGGGTTTGAGCAATTCTCCTGCCTCAGCCTCCCAAGTAACTGGGATTACAGGTGTGCGCCATCACACCCGGCTAATTTTTGTATTTTTAGTAGAGACAGGTTTCACCATGTTAGCCAGGCTGTTCTCAAACTCCTGACCTCAAGTGATCCGCCTACCTCGGCCTCCCAAAGTGCTGAGATTACAGGCATGAGCCACCGCACCCGACCAGAAAACGTGTTTTTAGCCTGTGTGTTTCCAGTAAAATCTTACCTGATCTAAGTGTCATCTAAACATGATGTTTAGCAATAACCCGGTATGTATTTTCATATCAGAAAGAAGAGGAAGGTAAAATTGTCTTAATCTACCTCTTGTTTAACCATTCCTACTCCTGTCTGGACCACATAGCCCTAGTCAACACATAGCCCTACTCAACGCCAAATACAGTTTTTAGCATGAAACCGAAAGGAATAAATAATCACCAGAATGCTGAACTTGAACATTAAAGCTATAATAGGAACATCAAGCTAGTAAAACTATGATTAGTGGGTAAGTGGCTTTTGCAAGGCTGGGCTATTAGTGTTATATTTTTGGCAATAGTTTTTTGTAGCATACACATAATTCCTTGTTTGATACAAGTGATGACTTCTTCCAAGTGAGCACACAATCATTTCTACCTACAAATATTATAACTAAAAATTAATTATCAGGAATGCCTTCTCAATATAGCAATTTAAAATGTGAGGTGTACTAATTTGTTTGCTTAATGTTGTTTATTAAATACCTATACTGGCTGATTTAATCCATAGCATACTATGTAGTCAGGTATCAGGGTTGGCTGCCAGATATGAGCCTTTGGCCAAATGAGGGATGAAGTTACTTCGTCTCTCATCCAGCTTTGCCAGACCAACTCACATAGATGACTGTCTACATTTTTAACCCTCTTTAGAAAAATATACAGAAGCTTTACAATTTGAAACCAGTCTTCCTGTACTCCCTTTGTATTCTGAATCTTACTATTTGTCTTTTCTGTCCTGACAATGTGATTTGTGAACTTAGCTTTGGATTCTGATTTTCGTTTATTTGGTTCTACATATTTTGGATCCTATCTTTGGCATGTTTTTTAAAATTTTTGTTCCATCCTGGGCTTGTATCTAATTCAAATTCCTGAACTTGACACCCCCAAACTCCACCCATAAACCTTTTAAACAGATGTTATTTCTTAAGCCCTAGAGACTAAAACTACAGGGGAAATATTACCTCAGCTAGAAAAGCATCCTTCTTAGTCTTTTGATATGATCTCTTCTTACGTGAAGGGTCCTCACACAAAAACATAAATTTGTTAATCCAAAAGACATTATGCAAGAGTTATATGTTTGTACAGGCTTTTCCCCCAACGAGGCAAGAAGAACCTGCTCGGCTAGTTGTCATTGCTGAACTAAGAAAAGACATTCCTGTGATACACACTTGAAATCTGCCTTTCACTGAATGCTCATCTCCTCATTTGCTCCTCAGATACAGACAATTGCCTGCCCAGTTTTGTCTGGTTCACCACTAGTTTAGTAGGGGACACTAAGATTTTCCTGTATCCTAGTTCTGCTCTGGTGTCTCACTGTTCACCTTTCCTGATTGTGTCACCACCCATTAGTCCAGGTACATGTTCGTCTGCGAACATATGAATGCACGAGACCCCAGGCATATGCTTACTTAACATGAAGTTGCCTAAATGCTCTTATAAAACCTTATTGTGGCCGGGCGCGGTGGCTCAAGCCTGTAATCCCAGCACTTTGGGAGGCCGAGACGGGCGGATCATGAGGTCAGGAGATCGAGACCATCCTGGCTAATACGGTGAAACCCCGTCTCTACTAAAAAATACAAAAAACTAGCCGGGCGAAGTGGCGGGTGCCTGTAGTCCCAGCTACTTGGGAGGCTGAGGCAGGAGAATGGCGTGAACCCGAGAGGGGGAGCTTGCAGTGAGCTGAGATCCGGCCACTGCACTCCAGCCTGGGTGACAGAGCAAGACTCCGTCTCAAAAAAAAAAAAAAAAAAAAAAAAAAAAAAACCTTATTGTGAGTGTATGAATTTAATGCCAACTTGTTTGAATTATAATGTCAATTTTTTGTTTGTTTGTTTGTTTTTTTGAGACAGAGTTTCATTCTTGTTGCCCCGGCTAGAGTGCAATGGTGTGATCACAGCTCACTGCAACCTCCACCTCCCAGGTTCAAGCAATTCTTCTACCTCAGCCTCCCAAGTAGCTGGTATTACAAGCACGTGCCACCACCTCCGGCTAATTTTTTGTATTTTTAGTAGAGACGGGGTTTCACCATGTTGGCCAGGCTGGTCTCAAACTCCTGACCTCAGGTGATCCACCCGCCTCAGCCTCCCAAAGTGCTGGGATTACAGGCATGAGCCACCGCACCCACCTAATGTCAAATTATTAACACTGATATCCTGGGCCCAGAGCTGTTTGAGTTACTTAATCTCTGACTATTTGGGAGTAGCAATATAATGCTGTCTTTCTGGAAATGCAAATACTTTGCTACAATTTGAGAAGATTTTAACCCCAGATAGATTTCCCACCAGTTTGCAACAGTGCCTGCAATTCCACAAGAAGTATTCATGTCTTTTTGTCTTGAAAGGAACTCAAGCTAGCTATTAAAATGTATTCGTGTGTGTGTGTGCGCGCGTGTGTGTGTGTTTTTTAAAAGATTAACAATAATTTTCTGGAGATAGTGGGATTACTAATGGTTATTTTTATATTCTTCATACTTTTCCCTATTTTAAAATTTTTCTACAGGGAAGATACACACTTCTATTATCAGGAAAAAAATGCTATAGCAGTTTTTATGAGGCCAGGTGTAGTGGCTCACACCTGTAATCCCAACACTTTGGGAGGCTGATTGCTTAAGGCCAGGAGTTTGATACAAGCCTGGGCAACGTAGCACAACTCTGTCTCTACAAAATAAAAATTAAAAAAAATTATACCCTCAAAATGAGAAAAATCTAAAGCCATTATCAGATAGCAGCTTATTGAATGTATATTTCTCAAACCTTTTATGTTAACACTAGATAGCTAGAACCCAGACCTTTTCAGAAATAGGCATAAGATCCCAAAAGGAAGTAAATCCTCATATTGATAATATTGATAATGTCTTGTTCTTAAGCAGAGTGTTTATTCTGTTTAATAACACATTCTTTTGTATGTATCAATATTACACTAAAATTTTTCTTTTTTTTTAATCCTGAAAGGGCCAAAGATAAACTTCCTATTTCCCCAGTATTTGCCCAAGCCTCCCATGGCAGGACTCACATACAGGGCCTTTTTTTTTTTTTTTTTTTTTTTGAGACGGAGTCTCGCTCTGTCGCCCAGGCTGGAGTGCAGTGGCGCGATCTCGGCTCACTGCAAGCTCCGCCTCCCGGGTTCATGCCATTCTCCTGCCTCAGCCTCCTGAGTAGCTGGGACTACAGGCGCCCGCCACCGCGCCCAGCTAATTTTTTGTATTTTTAGTAGAGACAGGGTTTCACCATGGTCTCGATCTCCTGACCTTGTGATCCGCCCGCCTCGGCCTCCCAAAGTGCTGGGATTACAGGCGTGAGCCACTGCGCCCGGCCTACAGGGCCTTTTTTATAGCTAATGCTGCTATAAGTAGCATTTCTAAAAGTGTTTAAGAAACTATGCCAGGCGCAGTGGCTCACACTTGTAATCCCAGCTCTTTGGAGGCTGAGGCAAGAGTGTTGCTTGAGCCCAGGAGTTTGAGGCCACAGTGAGCGATGATCATGCCACTGCGCTCCAGCCTAGGTGACAGAGCAAGACCCTTTCCGTAAAAATAAAAAGTATTGGGGCCGGGCGCGGTGGCTCAAGCCTGTAATCCCAGCACTTTGGGAGGCCGAGGCGGGCGGATCACAAGGTCAGGAGATCGAGACCACAGTGAAACCCCGTCTCTACTAAAAATACAAAAAATTAGCCGGGCGCGGTGGCGGGCGCCTGTAGTCCCAGCTACTCAGGAGGCTGAGGCAGGAGAATGGCGGGAACCCGGGAGGCGGAGCTTGCAGTGAGCCGAGATCGCGCCACTGCACTCCAGCCTGGGCAACAGCGTGAGACTCCATCTCAAAAAAAAAAAAAAAAAAAGTATTGGCCGGGCGCAGTGGCTCAAGCCTGTAATCCCAGCACTTTCGGAGGCAAAGGCGGGCGGGTCACGAGGTCAGGAGATCAAGATCATCCTGGCTAACACGGTGAAACCCCGTCTCTACTAAAAACGAAAAACTAGCCAGGCGAGGTGATGGGCTGCTATACTCCCAGCTACTCGGGAGGCTGAGGCAGGAGAATGGCATAAACCCGGGAGGCGGAGCTTGCAGTGAGCTGAGATCTGGCCACTGCATTCCAGCCTGGGCGACAGAGCGAGACTCTGTCTCAAAAAGAAATAAATAAAAATAAAAATAAAAAGTATTCCAGAAACTAGAACAGATAAGACAGACCAATATTAGGCTCAAGTTTTCCTCATATTATGGTAAGGTTTAAACTATTGAACTAGGCTGGGCACAGTGGCTAATGCCTATAATCCTAGCACTTTGCAAGACTAAGGCAGGAGGATTGCTTGAGCCCAGGAGTTCAAGGCCAGCCTGGGCAGCATAGTGAGAATCTGTCTCTAAAAAAAAAAACCATGCCTGGCCAACATGGTGAAACCATATCTCTACTGAAATACAAAAATTAGCCGGATTTTTTGGTGTATGCCTGTAATCCCAGCTACTTGGGAGGTTAAGGCAGAAGAATCACTTGAACCTGGGAGGCAGAGGTTAGAGTGACCCGAGATTGCCCCATTGCACTCCAGCCTGGGTGACAGAGTGAAACTTCTTTTCTGAAACTTCTCAAAAAAAATAAAAATTAAAAAATAAACTATTGGAAGGGCACGATGGCTCACGCCTGTAATCCCAGCACTTTGGGAAGCCAAGGCGGGTGGATCACGAAGTCAGGAGATCGAGACCATTCTGGCTAACACGGTGAAACCCCATCTCTACTAAAAATGCAAAACATTAGTTGGGTGTGGCAGTGGGCACCTGTAGTCCCAGCTACTTGGGAGGCTGAGGCAGGAGAATGGCGTGAACCCGGGAGGCGGAGCTTGCAGTGAGCCGAGATCGCGCCACTGTACTCCAGCCTGGGCAACAGAGCGAGACTCCATCTCAAAATAAATAAATAAATAAATAAAAATAAACTATTAAAATTCAATTTAAAATAATTAAGTTATGATGATAAACATCATATGATATCAACTCACACAAGCTTCATGGTCCTTTTCAATGTCAGGTAAATTCATCCTTGATTTCATGAAAATCCAGGAATTAGAGTAGTTTCATCTAAGTGCAGCTAATGTCTATTCCATTTTCAGGTATGTACATGGAGAACATACCTGAAAATGATATGTTCATGGAGAATCAACTTGCCTTTCATTCACTTCAACTTGTTTTTCATTCAAATATTCAGATATTTCATTTCAGACATTTCCTTAGCCATATGTTAGTGCTGGGGATGTTGTGTTGAACAAAGCAGGCATGGTTCCTGCCCTCATGGAGTTTACAGTCTAGTGTGTTCCTAGCATACCACCATGCCAATAATGTGCAGTTGTTTTTCTTTTTTTCCAGAAGGGTCTCACTCTGTTGCCTAGGCTAAAGTACAGTGGTGCAATCATAGCTCACTGCAGCCTCCAACTCCTCGCTCAAGCAATCCTCTTACCTCAGCCTCCCAAGTAGCTGGGACTACAGGCATGTGCCACCATAATCAGCTAATTTTTTTAAAGATTTTTTTTGTAGAAACAGGACCTCACTTTGTTTTCTGGAGTGGTCTTTTTTTAATTATTTATTTATTTATTTATTTATTTTGAGACGGAATCTTGCTCTGTCACCAGGCTGGAGTGCAAGTGGCATGATCCCGGCTCACTGCAGTCTCCACCTCCTGGGTTCAAGTGATTCCCCTGCCTCAGCCTCCCAAGTAGCTGGGATTAAAGGCACATGCCACCACGCCAGGCTGATTTTTTTTTTTTTTTTGTATTTTAGTAGAGACGAGGTTTCACCATGTTGGCCAGGATGGCCTCAATCGCCTGACCTCGTGATCCACCTGCCTTGGCCTCCCAAAGTACTGAGATTACAGGCATGAGCCACCACGCCCAGCTTCTGGGCTGGTCTTGAACTCAGGGCCTGAAGCGATCCTCTTACCTCACCTCCCAAAGTGTTGGGATTACAGATATGCGCAACCATGCCTGGACTTTTTTTTTTTTTTTTTAAGATATAGGTAGGGTCAGGGCTGGGCCCAGTGGCTCACTTCTATAATCCTAGCTATTTGGGAAGTCCAGGAGGGTGGATGGCTTGAGCTCAGGAATTCGATACCAGCCTAGGCAACATGGCAAAAGCCCATCTCTACTAAAAATACAAAAATTAGCCAGGGATGGTGGCCTGCACCTGTAGTCCCAGCTACTCAGGAGGCTGAGGTGGGAGGATCAATTGAGCCTAGGAGGCGGAGGTTGCAGTGAGCCAAGATCACCCCACTGCACTCCAGCCTGGGTGCAGAGCCAGACTCTGTCTCAGGAAAAAAAAAAAAAAAAAAAAGATACAAGGAGGCGGGGCACGGTGGCTCACTCCTGTAATCTCAGCACTTTGGGAGGCCAAGGTGGGCCGATCACTTGAGTCTGGGAGTTTGAGACCAGCCTTCAAGACCAGCCTGGGCAACATGGTAAAACCCTGTATCTACTAAAAAATAAATAGTATTAATAAATAAAAATTAAAAAGATATAATTAACAGCTAGGTGCAGTGGCACAGGCATGTAATTCCAGCACTTTGGAAGGCCACGAAGGAGAATCTCTTGAAGCCAGGATTTTGAGACCAGCCTGAGCAACATGGTAAGACTCCATCTCTACCAAAAAAATATGGAAATTAGGCGGGCATGGTGGCATGGCATGTGTGGTGCCAGCTACTCTGGAGACTGAAGTGGAAGGATTGCTTGAGCCCTGGAGATGGAGATTGCAGTAAGTGGAGATTGTACCACTGTACTGCACTGTTGTCTGAGCAACAGAGGGAGACCCTGTTTAAAAAAAGAAAAAATACTGGAACTCATAGATACAATGGATTGGGTGCTCAGGATTTTCCCTAATCACTAGGTAAAACCAGCATGGTTCATGTCTTTGTGAAGTACTTTTCCAGCTACACCCAAGCTTTAATGCACAGGCAATCACCAGGAATCTTGTTAAAATGCAAACTGTGATCAGTAGGTGTGGGTTGGATCTGAGCTTTTGCGTTTCTTTTTTTCTTTCTTTCTTTTTTTGAGAAGGAGCCTCACTCTGTCACCGAGACTGGAGTGCAGTGGCATGATCTTGGCTCACTGCAACTTCCGTCTCCTGGGTTCAAGCAATTCTCCTGCCTCAGCCTCCTGAGTAGCTGGGATTACAGGTGCACGCCACCACGCCCAGCTAATGTTTTTTGTATTTTGCCATGTTGACCAGGCTGGTCTTGAACTCCTAACATCAGGTGATCCACCCACCTTGACCTCCCAAGTGCTGAGATTACAGGCATTAGCCACCAAGCCTGGCCAGATTTTGCATTTCTAATAAACTCACAGATGCTGCCTATGCTGATGGTCTACTGACCCCATTTTGAGTGTAAGGAGTTAGACTGTGTCATCAGGAGAATATCAGCTGCAGCTCCTTCAGGTGTTTCTGTGTGAGGGCTGTCCTGTCCTTCATATAGTATATAGCTTCTCCCCACCTTGGCCAGCATCATCTCTGTTCCACGCCCCACTCCCCAGCTCTTTAACAGGTTTTACACATACACACACACGTATGTATTTTGTTTGTTGTTTTTGAGACAGGGTCTTGTTCTGTAGTCAGGCTGGAATGCAGTGGCGTGATGACGGCACACTGCGGTCTCAACCTCCCAGGATCAAACCATCCTCCCACCTCAGTCTCCCGAGGAGGTGGGACTAGAGGTGCATGCCGCTTTGCCTAGCTAATTTTTGTTTTGTTTTGTTTTTGAGAAGGAGCTTCGCTCTTTTTGCCCAGGCTGGAGTACAGTGGTGCCATCTCGGCTCACCACAACCTCTGCCTCCTGGGTTCAAGTGATTCTCCCTGCCTCAGCCTCCCAAGTAGCTGGGATTAAAGGCGCACGCCACCACACCTGGCTAATTTTTTGTATTTTTAGTAGAGATGGGGTTTCACCATGTTGGCCAGGCTGGTCTCGAACTCCTGACCTCAGGTGATCCTACCCGCCTCGGCCTCCCAAAGTGCTGGGATTACAGGCCTGAGCCACCATGCCCAGCCATGCCTGGCTAATTTTTAAATTGTTTGGACAGACAGATGCAGGAGAGTAGGTCTCCCTTGTTACCTAGGCTTGTCTTGAGCTCCTGGCTTCATACAATCCTCTCGCCATGGCTCCCAAAATGCTGGGATTACAGGCGGGAGCCACCGTACCCCGCCTTCAACGGGTTTCTTGTTCTGAGGTCTGAGAGTGTTTGCCAGACCCACAGCTGCCTGACCCAGGGCCTGTTTCCTATCTCAGGAGAGGCCTTTTGTGCTACTTCTCCTTGAGATGCTACTCCCTCCCATCCCCCAGGAAGTGATATACGGCCTCTCCTCCCTTTTGCTGGGACACTTGGCAACCAGACCCTTTGTGTATTTATGGCCCATTAACAAATTTATCTAAGAGATAAGAAAGATCACTGAAAACCAGCTGCCCTTTGTTCAGATCATTTCACTTTGAAATAAGCCTTATCCCTCTCTATTTTTAGTCTACTGTTTATTTTGTAGGTTTGGGTAAGGTGATTATAGCCCAAGGCTTGTTTTGATCTTTGTTCCTTAAGCTCTGGGGTGATTGGTAAACATTTTGGAAGCCAGTGACTACTAGCTTTTATTTTAGCTTTTTCAGGGTCATAGAATTGTAGACTTCCACCGTAGGAAAGGGCTTTCAAGGAGTTGTAGGTTAGCCCCCCTTCATCTGACAAATAGGAAACAGGAGTTTTCTGTCAGGAGCCCCTGGAGTTTCTATACCTTACAAAACACTACACAATTCAGGGCCGACTGGGCTGCTAGAGTCCCTCAGACCTTTTAAACTGTGCTCCAAGGAGCTGCTTAGACCTGCCTGCCCTGATATGTTTGTGTTTGGAGGAGTGGAGATAAAGGCGTACCTCAAGCAAAGCAGCACCATTCATAACACTTTCATCCATTTCACATCCGTTTCATAAAATCTAAGATTTTAGAACTTGGATTTTATTTGAACAATGAGCTTTATATATTAAAAGAATTAACCATTTTATTTCACCATGATGCCTGCAAATTAGTCTTTATTAAATATTTACAGTTTAAGAGATCACATTTTTCTATTCTCATTTTTCATGCAAGTTTGAGCCAGAGCTAAAATTCTATATCTGTGGAAAAGCTAAAGAAAGGAAGTCTGACACTTAGAACATTTAAATACAATATTTAAATACCCATTTTATCTTAGGCAGGAACTCATGCTGTAAAAGTTATGTCTTTTTTTTTTTTTTTTTTTTTTTTGAGACGGAGTCTCGCTGTGTCTCCCAGGCTGGAGTGCAGTGGCGTGATCTCGGCTCACTGCAAGCTCCGCCTCCCGGGTTCACGCCATTCTCCCGCCTCAGCCTCCCAAGTAGCTGAGACTACAGGCGCCCGCCACCGCGCCCGGCTAATTTTTTTTTTTGTATTTTTAGTAGAGACGGGGTTTCACCATGTTAGCCAGGATAGTCTCGATCTCCTGACCTCGTGATCCACCCGCCTCGGCCTCCCAAAGTGCTGGGATTACAGGCTTGAGCCACCGCGCCCGGCCAAAAGTTATGTCTTACATTTAGAAAGATAGAACATGCATCATCTTGTCTAGTCACTGTTAGCATTTTTATGATACTTTTCCAACTCTTACATTGAAAGTTATACACATTGATTTTCACCCAAACCTTGGTAAATTAAAAACCTTTGTTGAGATACAATTTACTTAACACATAATTCTCCAATTTAAGCTGTACAATTCAATGTCTTTTAGCCTATTCACAGACTTGTGCAACTATCTCTGCTATCTAAATCCAGAACATTGTCATCATTCCAAAAAGAAGCCCTGTTGGCTGGGCATGGTGGCTCACGCCTGTAATCCCAGCACTTTGGGAGGCCGAGGCGGGCGGATCATGAGGTCAGGAGATTGAGACCATACTGGCTAACACAGTGAAATCCCGTCTCTACTAAAAATACAAAAATTGGCCGGACATGGTGGAGCGCACCTGTAGTCCCAGCTACTCGGGAGGCTGGTGTAGGAGAATCGCTTGAACCCGGGAGGCAGACGTTGCAGTGAGCCAAGATCACGCCGCTGCACTCCAGTCCGGGTGACAGAGCGAGACTGCATCTCAAAAAAAAAAAAAAAAAAGAAAGAAAGAAAGAAAAGATGCTTCAAGATGAAACTGATTATCTTCCCAGCCACTGGCTGCCAGAAACTCATTGGAGTGGATGATAAATACAAACTTCGTACTTTCTGTGAGAAGCATATGGCCACAGAAGTTGCTGCTGATGCTCTGGGTGAAGAATGGAAGGGTTATGTGGTCTGAATCAGTGGTGGGAACAACAAATTTCCCCGTGAAGCAGGGTGTCTTAACCCATGGCCGTGTCTGCCTGCTACTGAGTAAGGGGCATTCCTGTTACAGACCAAGGAGAGTGGGACAAAGAAAGAGAAAATCAGTTTGTGGTTGTATTGTGGATGCCAATCTGAGCATTCTCAACTTGGTTATTGTGAAAAAAAAAGGAGAGAAGGATATTCATGGACTGACGGACTGACTGATACTATGGTGCCTCATCGCCTGGGGCCCAAAAAAGCTAGCAGAATTCGCAAACTTTTTTTTTTCTTTTTTTTTGAGATGGAGTCTCAGTCTGTCACCCAGGCTGGAGTGCAGTGGTGTGATCTCGGCTCACTGCAACCTCCGCCTCCAGGGTTCAAGTGATTCTGCTGCCTCAGCCTCTCAAGTAGCTGGGATTACAGGTGCCCACCACCACGCTCAGCTAATTTTTTGTATTTTTAGTAGAGATGGTGTTTCACTATGTTGGCCAGGCTGGTCTCGAACTCCTGACCTTATGATTCACCCACCTCTGCCTTCAAAAGTGCTGGGAATACAGGCGTGAGCCACTGCACCTGGCCAAACTTTTCAGTCTGTCTAAAGAAGATGATGTCAGGCCGGGCGCGGTGGCTCAAGCCTGTAATCCCAGCACTTTGGAAGGCCGAGACGGGCGGATCACGAGGTCAGGAGATCGAGACCATCCTGGCTAACACGGTGAAACCCCGTCTCTACTAAAAAAAATACAAAAAACTAGCCGGGCGAGGTGGCGGGCGCCTGTAGTCCCAGCTACTCGGGAGGCTGAGGCAGGAGAATGCCATAAACCCGGGAGGCGGAGCTTGCAGTGAGCTGAGATCCGGCCACTGCACTCTAGCCTGGGTGACAGAGCGAGACTCCGTCTCAAAAAAAAAAAAAAAAAAAAGAAGATGATGTCCACCAGTATGTTGTAAGAAAGTGCTTAAACAAAGAAGGTAAGAAACCTAGGACCTAGAAACAAAACACCCAAGATTCAGTGTGTTGTTACTCCACATGTCTTGCAGCACAGATGGCAGTGTATTGCTCTGAAGAAGCAGCTTACTAAGAAAAATAAGGAAGAGGCTGCAGAATATGCTAAACTCTTGGCCAAGAGAAATTAAGGAGGCTAAGGAGAAGTGCCAGGAACAATTTGCGAAGAGATGCAGACTTTCCTCTCTGCCAGCTTCTGCTTCTAAGTGAGTAACAAATAAATAAGATCAGACTTGCAAAAAAAAAAAGAGGCCGGGCGCGGTGGCTCAAGCCTGTAATCCCAGCACTTTGGGAGGCCGAGACGGGCGGATCACGAGGTCAGGAGATCGAGACCATCCTGGCTAACACAATGAAACCCCGTCTCCACTAAAAATACAAAAAAAAAAAATTAGCCGGGCGTGGTGGCGGCGCCTGTGGTCCCAGCTACTCGGGAGGCTGAGGCAGGAGAATGGCGGGACCCCGGGAGGCGGAGCTTGCAGTGAGCCGAGATCGCGCCACTGCACTCCAGCCTGGGCGACAGAGCGAGACTCCGTCTCAAAAAAAAAAAAAAAAAAAAGAAAGAAAGAAAAAGAAAAGAAACCCTGTCACTCCCATTGCCCTCTTCTCAGCCCCTGGCAATCACTAGGCTACTTCTTATATCTATAGATTGCCTATACTGGATATTTTATTTAAATGAAATCATACAGTATGTGGCCTTTTGTGTCTGGCTTGTTTCACATAGCATAATGTTTTCGAGTTTCATCCATGTTGTAGCATGTATCAGTACTCATTCTTTTTTATGCCTGGATAATAACCCATTGTATGGCTATACCACGTTTTGTTTATTCATTCATTAGTTGATGGAAATTTGAGTTTTTTCCACCTTTTGGCCATTATAAATGATACTGCTGTGATCAATGGTGTATAAGAATTTGGCCAGGCAGGGTGGCTCAAGCCTGTAATAGCAGCACTTTGGGAGGCCGAGGCGGACGATCACTTGAGCTCAGGAGTTGGAGACCAGCCTGGCCAACGTGGTGAAACCCCATCTCTACTAAAAATACGAAGCTGGGCAAGGTGGCAGGTGCCTGTAATCCTAGCTACTCGGGAGGCTTGCAGTTAGCCGAGACCACACCATTGCACTCCAGCCTAGGCAACAGAGCAAGACTCTGTCTCGAAAAAAAGAATTTGAGTACTTGTTTTGAATTCTTTTGGATATATACCTAGGAGTAGAATTTCTGGGTCATATGTTAATTCTGTGTTTAACTTTTGAAGGAACCACCAAATAGTTTTCCATAGAGGCTGTAGCATCCTACATTTCTTCTAGCAATGTACAAGAGTTCCAATTTTTCCATATCCTCACCATTTATATATCTAGACTATAAAAAGAACAGCCTTGTTAGATATATGATTTGCATATATTTTCTCCCATTCTGTGATTTGGCTTTTTATTTTCTTGATGATGTCCTTGGAAGCAAAAAGTTTTATATTTCAGTGATGTTCAATGTGTAGAATAAAATTTATAGGAGGCCATTGGTTTGGACTGAGCTCCTGTCCTAGGCCTAACAGATCCAACCAAAATGGAGTTACTAATGCTGAAATTGCATGTCAGTAAGTCAAAACTAAGATCTTTATCTGACCTTCTGAGAAATCAGGAGAGAAAGAGAGAGAATAGCCAAATCCTCCAGCAGGCCAGTTTTAGCTGGCATGATAAGGAAATCCCCTCTGCCTGTCTGTAAAAGCTATCTCTGGCATGATAAGGAAGTCCTCTCTGCCTGTTTATAAAAGCAATCTCTTCTGCTTTGCTCATTGGAAGACTCATTCTGTTTTATAGAATGATATATTGCCTGAGTTTAGAATCACAAATAAATAACAATTAAGATTTTTAAACTAAATGTGTTGTAATTTTCTCTTTTGACAAATATATTCATTTGTTCTTTTGTCATTTGTGCTTTTGATGTCATATCTCAGAAACCATTGTCTAATGAAAGCTCCTGAAAATGTACACATATGTTTTCTTTTAAAACTCTTAATACTTTTCACTCTTACATTTGGGTGTATGGTCCGTTTTGATTTTATTTATTTGAGTTTTTTGTTGTTGTTGTTTGTTCGTTTGTTTTTTGAGGTGGAGTCTTGCTCTGTCGCCCAGGCTGGAGTGCAGTGGTGTGATCTTGGCTCACTGCCAGCTCCGCCTCCCAGGTTCATGCCATTCTCCTGCCTCAGCCTCCCGAGTAGCTGGGACTACAGGCGCCCACCACCATGCCCAGCTAATTTTTTGTATTTTTAGTAGAGACAGGGTTTCACTGCGTCAGCCAGGATGGTCTCGATCTCCTGACCTTGTGATCCGCCCACCTTGGCCTCCCAAAGTGCTGGGATTACAGGCATAAGCCACCACACCCGGCCAATTTTGAGGGTTTTTTTTAGATAGGGTCTTGCTCAATTGCCCAGGCTTCAGTGCAATGGCACAATCATGGCAGTTGGCTCACTGCAACTTCCAAAACTCTTAGGCTCAAGCAATCCTCCTGTCTCAGCCTCCTGAATAGTTAGGACTACAGATGCTTGCCACCACACATGGCTAATTTTTAAATTTCTTTAAAAGACATGTCTTTTTTTGTATGTGTGGGTGTGAAAGGGTCTTGCTCTGTTGCCCAGGCTGGAGTCCAGTGGCATGATCAGCTTGCTGGATTCAAGTGATCCTTTCATCTTAGCCTCCTGAGGAGCTGAAGCTACAGACACACACCATCATGCCCAGGTAATTTTTTAAATTTTTAGTAGGGACGAAGTCTCACTATATTGTTCAGGCTGGTCTTGAACTCCTGGGCTCAAGCGGTCCTCCCACCTTAGCCTCTGAAAGTGCTAGGATTACAGGACAAAGCCACTGTGCCTAGCCTGGAGTTAATTTTTGTATATGAAGTAAGCTAGGGTTCCAACTTCATTTTTTTTTTTTTTCACCTGACATCCATTTGTTTCAGCATTATTTGTTGGAAAGGTAGTTTATTTGGGTCAAGTTTGAGGACTGCAACCTGGGACCTTTGATTAAGTTGCCCCGAATATATGCTCTGATCAGCAGCAGTTACAAGTGAATTTTTAAAGAAAAAAACAAGAGATAGTTCCTAAGTTGTTTACCAAGAATTTACCATAAAATAACATTAACTATTAATTGGCTATACATTGACTTTTCTTTTTAATTTTATGTTGTTTTATTTTATTTTGTAGAGACAGGGTTTTACCGTGTTACCTAGGCTGGTCTTGAACTCCAGAACTCAGGGGATCCACCCGCCTTGGCCTCCCAAAGTGCTGAGATTACAGGCATGAGACACCACGCCTGGCTTGTTTTGGCTTTTGGTTTTGTTTAAGATAGGGTCTCACTGTTGCTTAGGCTGGACCATACTGGTGCAAGCACAAATCACTGCAGCCTCCACCTCCCAGGCTCAAGCAATCCTCCCACCTCAGTCCTGTAAGTATCTGGGTGTGCACCACCACACCTAGTTAATTGTTTTTTAAATTTTTTGTAGAGATGGGTTCTCTCTGTGTTGCCCAGGCTGGTCTGGAACTCCTGGGCTCAACCAGTCCTCCTGCCTCTCCTTCTCAAAGTGTTGAGACTATAGCACCGTGCCTGGCCCCAAATCCCTTTAAACAATTGTCCCCTGGACATGTCTGTGAGTGGGCAGGGGAGCTTGACATACTCATGTCTCTCTGGCCTCAATAAATTTTGCATCTCAACATCCCAGACTGCTCTAAGCTATTTTTCTTTACTCAGAAATCAGAATGTAGGCTGGGCATGGTGGCTCATCCCTGTAATCCCAGCACTTTGGTAAGCCTGCCTAGGTGGGAGGATAGCTTGAGCCCAGGAATTTGAGATCAGTCCTGATCTCAAATAGCAAGCCAACATATATATATAATTTAAAAAAATTAGTTGGGGCCTGGTATGGTGACTTACACCTATAATCCTAGCACTTTGGGAGGCCGAGGCAGGTGGATTATCTGAGGTCAGAAGTTCGAGACCAGCCTGGCCAATATGGCAAAACCCTGTCTCTACTAAAAATACAAAAATTAGCTGGGCATGGTTGTGAGCACCTGTAATCCCAGCTACTCAGGAGGCTGAGGTAGGAGAATCACTTGAACCCAGGGAACAGAGGTTACAGTAAGCTGAGATTATACCACTTCACTTCAGCCTGGGCCAAAGAGTGAAACTGTCTCAAAAAAACAAACAACAAAAAAAATTAGTTGGGTATAGTGGTGTGTACCTGTAATCCCAGTTACTTGGGAGGCGAGGTAGGAGGATGGCCTGAGCCTGGGATGTCAAGTCTTCGATGAGCCCTGATCTCATCACTGCACTCCAGTCTGGGTGACAGAACAAGACCCTGTCTCAAAAAAAAAAAAAAAAAAAAAAAAAAAAAGCCAGACATTGTGGCAACAGTCTGTGGTCCCAACTACTTAGGAGGCTGAGGTGGGAGGATCACTTGAGCCCAGTAGACTGAGGCTGCAGTAAACTGTGATTGCACCATTGCCTTCCAGCCTGAGGGACAGAGCGAGACCCTGGCTAAGAAGTCAGAATGAGTCGGGCACGGTGGCTCAAGCCTGTAATCCCAGCACTTTGGGAGGCCGAGACGGGCGGATCACAAGGTCAGGAGATCGAGACCATCCTGGCTAACACGGTGAAACCCCGTCTCTACTAAAAAATACAAAAAACTAGCCGGGCGAGGTGGCGGGCGCCTGTGGTCCCAGCTACTCCGGAGGCTGAGGCAGGAGAATGGCGTAAACCCGGGAGGCGGAGCTTGCAGTGAGCTGAGATCCGGCCACTGCACTCCAGCCTGGGCGACAGAGCCAGACTCAGTCTCAAAAAAAAAAAAAAAGAAGTCAGAATGTATGTGTCCTTCAATTTTATTCTTCCTCTTCCTGATTGTATTGGCTATTCTCAGTCCTTTGAATTTCCAAACTCTTTTCAGAATCAGCTTGTTGATTTCTGCGAAGAAGACAGCTGGGGTTTCGAGAGGAGTGGTGTTAAATGTGTAGATCAGTTTGGGGAGTACTGCCATCTTATCAATATTAAGTCTTACAATCCATGAACATAGGATGTCTTTCCATTGATTTAGATCTTTTAAAATTTATTTCAGCAACGTTTGTAGTTTTCAGAGTACACGTTATACAATTCTTTTGTTAAATGTATTTCTATGCCGGGCGTGGTGGCTCACGCCTGTGATCCCAGCACTTTGGGAGGCCGAGGTGGGCGGATCACAAGGTCAGGAGATTGAGACCATGGTGAAACCCCGTCTCTACTAAAAATAGAAAAAATTAGCCGGGCTCAGGGGCGGGCGCCTGTAGTCCCAGCTACTCGGGAGGCTGAGGCAGGAGAATGGCGTGAACCCGGGAGGCGGAGCTTGCAGTGAGCCGAGATTGCGCCACTGCACTCCAGCCTGGGCGACAGAGCGAGACTCCGTCTCAAAAAAAAAAAAAAAAAAAATGTATTTCTATGTACTTGATTTATTTATTTATTTATTTATTTATTTGAGACAGAGTCTTGCTTTCACCCAGGTTGGAGTGCAGTGGTGCGATCTCAGCTCACTGCAACCTCCACCTCCCGGAGTTCAAGCAATTCTCCTGCCTCAGCCTCCCAAGTAGCTGGGACTACAGGCGCATGCTACCACACCCTGCTAATTTTTATATTTTTACTAGAGAAGAGGTTTCACCATGTTGGCCAGACTGGTCTCAAACTCCTGACCTCAGGTGATATGCCCACCTCAGCCTCCCAAAGTGCTGGGATTATAGGCATGAGCCACCATGGGCAACTGTATTTTTGTTTTTAATTTATTTTTTTGAGATAGGGTCTCACTCTGTCACCCAACCTGGACTTCAATGGTGCAATTATAGTTCACTGCAGCCTCAACTTCCCAGACTCAAACCCTCTTCCCACCTCAGCTTCCCGAGTAGCTAAACTACACAGCTGCATGCCACGACACCCAGCAAAAAAAAAATTTTTTTTTGAGACGGAGTCTGGCTCGTTGTCCAGGCTGGAGTACAGTGGCTCGATTTTGGCTCACTGAAACCTCCACCTCCCGGGTTCAAGTGATTCTCCTGCCTCAGCCTCCTGAGTAGCTGGGATTACAGGCGCCCGCCACCATGCCTGGCTAATTTTTGTAGTTTTAGTAGAGATGGGTTTTCACCATGTTGGCCAGGCTGGTCTTGAACTCCTGATCTCAGGTGATCCACCTGCCTCAGCCTCCCAAAGTGCTGGGATTACAGGTGTGAACCACTGCGCCAGGCCTCACCCAGCAATTTTTTTTTTTTTTTGAGACGGAATCTCACTCTGTTGCCTAAGCTGGAGTGCAATGGCATGATCTTGGCTCACTGCAATCTCTGCCTCCTGGGTTCAAGTGTTTCTCCTGCCTCAGCCTCCAAAGTAGCTGGGATTACAGGCACCTGCCACCATGCCTAGCTAATTTTTGTATTTTTAGTAGAGACGGTGTTTTGCCACATTGGCCAGGCTGGTCTCAAACTCTTTACCTCAGGTGATCTGCCCTACTCGGCCTCCCAAAGTGCTGGGATTACAGACGTGAGCCACCCCTCCCAGCCCACCCAGCAAACGTTTAAAAAGAATTTTTGTAGAGTTGGGGCTCTCACTGTATTAACTAGATTGGTCTCGAACTCCAGATTGGCTCCAGATTGGCCTCAAGTGATCTCAAACTCCAGATTGGCCTCAAGTGATCCTCCCACCTCAGCCTCCAAAGTGTCAGGATTACAAGTGAGAGCCACCATGTCTGGCCTGTATTTTTTTTTAATGCTGTCATAAATGAAATTGCCTTCTTAATTTCATTTTGGGATTGTTCCCTACTAGTGTAAAGAACTGATTTTTTTTTTTTTTTTTGTAAAGTTGATGTACCCTGCAACCTTGCTGAAGTCATTTTTAAATTCTAATAGTTTTTTTTTAGTAAATTCCTTAAAATGTTCTTTCTTTCTTTCTTTCTTTTTTCTTTTTTTTGAGATGGAGTCTCGGTCTGTTGCCCAGGCTGGAGTGCAGTGGCATGATCTCAGCTCACTGCAACTTCTGCCTCCTGGGTTCAAGCAATTGTCCTGCCTCAGCCTCCTGAAAATTTTTTGTATACAAGATCATACACCGTGCAAGTAGAGATTGTGTTACTTCTTATTTTCCAATCTGGAGACCTTGTATTTATTTATTTTCTTGCGTAATAGCCCTCACTGGAACCTCCAGTGCAATGTTGAATGGCAGTGGCAAAGTGGACCTGCTTGTCTTATTTCTGATGTTAGAGGAAAAGCATTCAGTCTTTCACCATTAAGTGTGATGTTAGTGATGGGGTTTTAGCTATGTCTACAATGCCAGTGCATATTCTAGTATAGAAGTTCCAGCTGAGGGTAGAAATAGAGAACAAAGGTCAGAAGAAAAAGTTGGGCTACATTTGGGAATCCTCAGTATTCAGATGAGAGTTCAAGTTATGGAAACTTAAGATTGTCCAGGGCAGGCCGGGCGCGGTGGCTCACGCCTGTAATCCCAGCACTTTGGGAGGCCGAGGCGGGCGGATCACAAGGTCAGGAGATCGAGACCACGGTGAAACCCCATCTCTACTAAAAATACAAAAAAAAAAATTAGCCGGGCGCGGTTGTGGGCGCCTGTAGTCCCAGCTACTCGGGAGGCTGAGGCAGGAGAATGGCGTGAACCCGGGAGGCGGAGCTTGCAGTGAGCCGAGATCGCGCCACTGCACTCCAGCCTGGACGACAGAGCGAGACTCCGTCTCAAAAAAAAAAGATTGTCCAGGGCAGATCACATAGGATGAGAAGAGGATTGGGGATTGATATGGTTTGGCTTTGTGTCTCCACCCAAATCTCATTTTGAATTGTAATTCCCATGTATTGTGGGAGGGACCTGGTGGGCCGTGATTGGATCATGGGGGTGGTTTCCCTATGCTGTTCTCATAGTAGTGAGGGAGTTCTCATGAGATCTGATGGTTTAAAAGTGGCAGTTTTCCCTGCGCTCACTCTCTCCTGCCATCTTGTGAGGAAGGTGCTTGCTTCCCCTTCTCTTTCCACCATGATTTTAAGTTTCATAAGGCCTCCCCAGCCATGCATAACTGTGAGTCAACTACACCTCTTTCCTTCATAAATTACCTAGTCTCAGGCAGTTCTTTATAGTGTATGAGAATGAACTAAAACAGAGAATTGGTACTAACAGAGTGAGGTACTGCTATAAAGATAACCTGAAAATGTGGAAGTGACTTTGGAACTGGGTAATAAGCAGAAATTGGAACAGCTTGGAGGGCTCAGAAGAAGACAGGAAGATGTGGGAAAGTTTGGAGCTTACTAGAAACTTGCTGAATGGTTTTGACCAACATGCTCATAGAGATATGGACAATGAAGTCCAGGCTAAGGTGGTCTCAGATGGAAATGAGGAACTTTTTGGAAACTGGAGCAAAGGTCACTCTTGCTATGCTTTAGCAAAAAGACTGGTGGCATTTTGCCCCTGCCCTAGAAATCTGTTGAACTTTGAACTTGAGAGAGATGATTTAGGGCATCTGGCAGGAGAAATTTCTAAGCAGCAAAACATTCAAGAGGTGATCCGGATTTTTCTGAAAGCATACAGTCACATACGGTCACAAAGAGATGATTTGAAATTTGAACTTTTGTTTTGTTTTGTTCTTTTGAGATAGAGTCTTGCTATGTCACCCAGGCTGGAGTGCAGTGGCACGATCTCAGCTCACTGCTTTCTATGCTAAAACCAGAAAAGTCCCAATCAAACTAAGACAAATTGGTCACTTTTAGGAATACATGAATAAATACCTTTTCCCAAAGAGACTGAAGGAAGTTGAAATGTAATGGTGAGTTGAGATTGTGGTTCCTAGGCTACCCCACCAATACTTAGCAAATTCATAAGTCATGTAAAAACTTTTTCTAAGCCTTGAAGCTATGTTTGTCTAGTCCCTGAAATCTGACCACTCTTCTCTTTTATTTATTTATTTATTTATTTATTTATTTATTTATTTATTTGTGAGACAGAGTCTCATCTGTCGCCCAGGCTGGAGTGCAATGGCGCGATCTTAGCTCACTGCAACCTCCGCCTCCTGGGCTCAAACGAAAACAACTCTCCTTTTCATCTTACATTCCGTAGCCTGGAGTCCCTGTCTGCCATGAGTGGTAGGATGTGGGTAAGGCAGGTGGACAGCTCCAGGGCAACAGAGACAGAGGAGATTCTCGCACAAGAAGAGGAGCCGGACCAGACCTTTAAAAGCTCCTCCAGAGGCCGGGCATGGTGGCTCACGCCTGTAATCCCAGCACTATGGGAGACCGAGGCGGGTGGATCACCAGGTCAGGAGATCGAGACCATCCTGGCTAACACGGTGAAACCCCGTCTCTACCAAAAATACAAAAAATTAGCCGGGCATGGCGGTGGGTGCCTGTAGTCCCAGCTACTTGGGAGGCTGAGGCAGGAGAATGGCATGAACCTGGGAGGCGGAGCTTGCAGTGAGCCAAGATCGTGCCACTGCACTCCAACCTGGGCGACAGAGCGAGACTCCATCTCAAAAAAAAAAAAAAAAAAAAAACCTCCTCCAGAAATAATAGCTGGGGCATTTATGAAAAGGAAGCAGGTATCAGCAGCAGAAGGGCCCAGGAGCAAGAATAGTGAAGCACAAGGGGCTGTTTGTGCTGTTATTTGCAAGTCAGGAACTGTTTGACTTGACAAACACGTTATCACTCATGACTATTTTAAGAGAATTTCTGTCATGGTAAGTCCACTTCTAATCATTTCCACTAAGGGCACAATCAGGAATGTATGCAAATATATGTACAAAGAAGAAAAAAGGTACTGATTACAGTTTTGTAGTAGTAAAGATCTACAAGAGAAAGTGATACTTAATTGAGCTGAGCCGTGAAGGGTAAATAGGAGTTAGCCAGGTCTGCAGGGTGGGGAAGAGTAAGAAGGGAAGTTAAAGGGAACAGCATGTGCCAAGTTACAGAGATAGGACAGAATGTATTGGGAAACAGTAGGAAATTGGGTATTACTGGAGCAAAGGATACACTGTGAATGGGGGAAGGGACAAGGCTGGGAGGAAAACCTCAGAAGCAGAACAGAATTATAATGTCAATTTTTAAAATCATAGTCATTTTCCTCTTTGAGTGAATAAAAAACCACATTCTTTAGGTTGGCATGTATACACAGAGAGATAAGAAATCTAACTCTGTATGCAGAAAACTCAAACCAAGGGAAGTAGTGAATTATCCTTGAGTTTAAATGTTATTTGCAATAATAAAATAGGGAGATTAAAGAGTCCTGCTACTTTGATGTCAGGTGAAATCATGTCTATGTATAATACACTGGTCAAAGTTCAAGAACTGGTTATCTTTATAAAAACACTGCTCTCTTCTTTGCAAAGTCATCACAATGGCTCTAGAATTATTGGGGCAAAACATTTTGTTTTTCATGTAAAAAGTTATCTTTTTATTTATTTATTTATTTATTTTGAGATAGAGTCTCACTCTGATGCACAGGCTGGAGTGCAGTGGCACAATCTCGGCTCACTACAACCTCTGCCTCCCGGATTCAAGCAATTCTCCTGCCTCAGCCTCCCGAGTAGCTGGGACTCAGGGATGTGCCTCCATGCCTGGCTAATTTTGTATTTTTAGTAGAGACGGGGTTTCACTATGTTGGCCAGGCTGGTCTCGAACTCCTGACCTGAGGTGATCCACCCGCCTTGGCCTCCCAAAATGCTGGGATTACAGGTGTGAGCCACGGCGCCTGGGCCAAAAGTTATCTTTTTAGTCAAGTTGATAAAAAAATAAAACTTTGCTTATTGCTGATGGATCTATTTACATAATAAGAAATTTCTCGCCGGGCGCGGTGGCTCAAGCCTGTAATCCCAGCACTTTGGGAGGCCGAGACGGGCGGATCACGAGGTCAGGAGATCGAGACCATCCTGGCTAATATGGTGAAACCCCGTCTCTACTAAAAAATACAAAAAACTAGCCGGGCGAGGTGGTGGGCGCCTGTAGTCCCAGCTACTCGGGAGGCTGAGGCAGGAGAATGGCGTAAACCCGGGAGGCGGAGCTTGCAGTGAGCTGAGATCCGGCCACTGCACTCCAGCCTGGGCGACAAAGCGAGACTCCGTCTCAAAAAAAAAAAAAAAAAAAAAAAAAGAAATTTCTCTAAATTTATCATTATCACATTGTCTCAATCATTACCTGCTGTTGTTACCACTTATCTGTTCTTAAACTCCACTTACTTTTTGCAACTCGTCTTTTTGCTACTTCTACTGCTAAATAATCTTCGCAAAGGGAGTCTTTTCTTCCTATCTCTTCTCATCACCTGCTTCATTGTTCCCTGATCACAGAGATCAAAACCAAAATAATGTACCACCATCACTGTAGGGGATGGAAAAACACACACGGACCTTTTTCTTCTACCCTCCTAGGTTCTCCAGCTGGAGTCCTGGGAATCAAACTGATTAAAGATAGGTTAACAAGAGAAAAACAGAGTTTATTAGCATGGACAGCACACATACACAAAGGAGAAACTCAGTAATGAGTAACTCAAAGGGGTGGTTAAAATCTGGGGCTTATATAGCATCTTAACATGGAACAGTATATATGTAGAGAAGTGACAAGATAAAGGGGTTACAGCTTTTAGGGGCAGCAAACTGTGGGGAGGTAAATATGTGGGGGAGAAACCATTGGAAGATAAAGGTTATTTTATTTCTTTTGAGGCAGAGTCTCTCTCCATTGCCCAGGCTGGAGTGCAGTGGCTCCATCTCGGCCCACTGCAACCTCCACCTCCCAGCTTCAAGTGATTCTCTTGCTTGGCTTCCCAAATAGCTGGGATTGTAGGCACCTGCCACTATACTCAGGTATTTTTATTTTATCGTATTTTTAGTAGAGATGGGGTTTCAGGCCAGGCACAATGGCTCACGCCTGTAATCCTAGCACTTTGGGAGGCAGAGGTGAGCGGATCCCTTGAGCTCAGAAGTTCGAGACCAACCTGAGCAACATGGAGAAACCCCCATCTCTACCAAAAATATAAAACAATTAGCTGGGCATAGTGATGCATGCCTGTGGTCCCAGCTACTCAGAGAGGCTGAAGTGGGAGTATTGCTTGAGCCTGGGAGGTAGAGGTTGTAGTGAGTTGAGATCGTGCCACTGCACTCCAGCCTGGGTGACAGAATGAGACCCCATCAAAAAAAAAAAACAGAGAGAGAGAGAGAGAAGGGGTTTCACCATGTTGGCCAGGCTGGTCTCAAACTCCTGCCCTCAAATGATCCACCCACCTCGGCCTCCCAAAGTGCTGGGATTACAGGCCTGAGCCACAGCACCCGGCCAAAGGTTATCTTAATAAAGTTTTTTTATGTAGATTCCTTTCTCAGTGCTATGTCTGATCCCTGTCCTGGTAAGAGTCTCGGCTAAAAGTCAGGAATGATTGAGTTGTTCTCCTTTTCATGGAGGGGAAAGGAAATACCCTTACAATTTATGTCCTGTTCTTAGCCAGACAGGGGAAAGAAGCCCAAGAGCCTGTTTTTTGTTTCTGTTTTTGTTTTTGTTTTTTTAAATTGGAGGCAGGGTCTTGTTCTGTTGCCTGGGCTGGAGTGCAGGGGCACAATCACAGTTCACTGCACTCTCAACCTTCTGGGCTCAAGCAATCCTCCCACCTCAGCCTCCTCAGTAGCTGGGACTATAGGCATGTACTACCACGCCAGGCTAATTTTTGTATTTTTTTGTAGAGACAGAGTCTCACTATGATGCCCAGGCTGGTCTCAAACTCCTGGGCTTGAGTGATCCTCCCTCTTCAGCCTCCCAAAGTGCTGGGATTATAGGTGTGAGCCCCAAGAGCTTCTTTTGCATCAGCTATTTCTCAATCTTCTTCAGCTCAAAATAATCCTATTCGAATGACATTTTTGGGGTAGGATGTTCTAATCCACTGCAATGCCATTTATTGCATCAGCCAACACTGGATTCGTGATATTACTTGCTCACAGGTAGAGGCTATTAGACTCCCCTGACTGGTTAATTGAAATGAATGCATCTTCACTCTCTGTTTTCTTTTTTTAAATTTTGGCACTCATTTTTCAAGTTTCCGACAAAACATCTTGAAATGTCCCTCTGTAGGCCTCAAATAGTTAAGAGCCTCAGAAAAGCATAATTGGTTCTAAAGGTAACAATTCCTTTTAGTTGTGAGAACCAGTCTCACAACTTGCAATTATGGCCATAGAATTTTAGCAGTGCACACTAGCATGTACTTCAGAAATTATCTTGTCCAGATCCTTCTTATAGATAAAGCAACTGAACACAACACAGTGACTGAGTGACCTTGGGCAATTTACCTATCTTCTCACTTTTCTTATCAAATTGATCTCAGCAGTTCCTATACCTTTGAGGGTTATTGTAAGGAATAAATAATAAAAGGCTGGGCACAGTGGTTCACATTTGTAATTCCAGCACTTTGGGAGGCCAAGGCAGGAGAAGCAATTGAGCCCAGGAGTTTGACACCAGCCTGGGCAACATACCAAGACCCAGTTTCTAAAAGAAAAGGTTAAAAATTAGCAGGGCATGGTGGTGCATGCCTGTAGTCCTAGGTGCTTAGGAGGCTGAGGCCGGTGGATCATTTGAGCCCAGGAGTTTGAAGTCACAGAAAAGTGGTGTCGTTGTCTGGGATAAATATCAGAGGTTTCTTGTCTCATGCCAAGGGAATCGAGAATGTGGACACATAAGAAGTGGGTTTAAGAGCATTGGTTTAACAGGCAAAAGGAAGAGAAAAAGGAATACCTCTCTCTTGGAGAGAGAGGGATTCCTGAGTGGGACTTTTGGTCTCATGGTGAAACACATGGGGTTTTATAGATGAGCTTGAGGAAGCCGTGTCTGAGTTACTTAGAGCCCAAGAGATTGGATGGACCAGGTGTGCCATTTTCATAGCACGCAAAGAAGCTGGCTGCCCTACCCTAATATTTTATTATGCAGATGGGTCCTCTACCTGGCTGGAGCCATGTTGCCTGTTCCTTTTTTTTTTTTTTTTTTTTTTTTGAGACGGAGTCTAGCTCTGTTGCCCAGGCTGGAGTGCAGTGGCCGGATCTCAGCTCACTGCAAGCCCCGCCTCCCGGGTTCACGCCATTCTCCTGCCTCAGCCTCCCGAGTAGCTGGGAGTACAGGCGCCCGCCACCTCTCTACTAAAAATACAAAAATTAGCTGGTCATGGTGGCTCACGCCTATAATCCCAGCTATTTGGGAGACTGAGGCAGGAGAATCGCTTGAACCCAGGAGGCAGAGGTTGCAATTAGCTGAGATTGTGCCACTGCACTCTAACCTGGGCAACAGAGAGAGACTCCATCTCAGAAACAAACAAATCAGTGACAAATCAGTGACAAACCAATGCACTCTAGCCTGGTGACAGAGTGAGACCCTGTCTCTAAAAAGAAAAAAAATGGGCCCTGCACAGTGACTCACACGTGTAATCCTAACACTTTAGGAGGCCAAGGCGGGAGGATTGCTTGAGCCTAGGAGTTTGAGACCAGCCTGGGCAATATGGCGAAACCCCATCTCAGCAAAAAATACAAAAAGTAGCTGTGACAGCATGTGCCTGAAGTCCCAAGTACTTGGGAGGCCGAGGTGGGAGGATCGCTTGAGCCTGGGAGGCAGAGATTGCAGGAGCCAAGATCGTACCTCTGCACTTCAGCCTGGGCCGCAGAACAAGACCCTGTGTCAAAAAAAAAAGAAAAAATATAAATGAGATAATGCAAGTGAAACAGAGCAGTAATCATTCAATAAATGTTTGTTATGACCATGGATACAACAACTAAAAAGTCCTGAATATGCTATTTACAATTAACTCGGGAAGTCCCTAAATATCTCTGGATCTCAGTTTTCACAATCCATGAAATGAATGAGAAGGTTAGACTAAGTCAGTGGTTCAAGTTGTGCTGTGGAGTCCTAGGGCTTCCCTGAAGGACAGCAGAGAGGGGCTGGGAGGCCAGCAGACAGCCACCAAATAACCTACCTTTCTTCAACCAAAGCTGTTTAGCTTTCGTCTTCTGAAATTTTTTTTTTTTTTTTTTTTTTTGAGACAGAGTCTCGCTCTGTCACCCAAGCTGGAGTGCAGTGGCCGGATCTCAGCTCACCGCAAGCTCCACCTCCCGGGTTCACGCCATTCTGCTGCCTCAGCCTCCCGAGTAGCTGGGACTACAGGCGTCCGCCACCTCGCCCGGCTAGTTTTTTGTATTTTTTTAGTAGAGACGGGGTTTCACCATGTTAGCCAGGATGGTCTCAATCTCCTGACCTTGTGATCCGCCCGTCTCGGCCTCCCAAAGTGCTGGGATTACAGGCTTGAGCCACCGCGCCCGGCTCGTCTGCTGAAATTTTTGTTTGAATAAAATAGTTCTGAGCTGGGCATAGGGTCATGCCTGTAATCGCAGCATTTTGTGAGGCCACAGTGGGAGGATCATTTTAGGCCAGGAGTTTGAGACCAACTTGAACCCCATCTCTGAAAAAAATAAAAATAAATAAAAATTGTACTTAAAAAAAGTAACTACTTAGCAAGATAAACTTTAAGGTTCTTTCAGCTCAAGATTCTATGATTTTGCAAAGATCACACTGTGTCCTTTGTTCTGGTTTCAAAATAAAGACAGGGATTTTATTTTTTTATTTTTGAGACAGAGTCTCACTCCTCATCACCCAGGCTAGAGTGCAGTGGTGCAATCTCGGCTTACTGCAACCTTTGCCTTCCAGGTTCAAGCGATTCTCGTGCCTCAGCCTCCCAAGTAGCTGGGATTGCAGGTGTGCACCACCACACTTGGCTAATTTCTGTATTTTTAGTAGATACAAGGTTTCACCACATTGGCCCAGCTGGTCTCAAGTGATTTGCCCTCAACTCCTGGCCTCAAATGATCCATCTGCCTTAGCCTCCCAAAGTGTTGGGATTACAGTCATACATCACCATGCCCAGCCAAAATAAAGACAAAGATTTTTACATTTTTAAGGATAAGATCAACTTATGACTACAGGCACAGAGCCAGGACGGAACTCTAGGTCTCCTGACAGTAAGGAAGATATAATGTCTTGAGGTTAAAAGGAAGGAGATCTTCAAATGATTAATGCTCAGTAATGACTATGGACATTCTTCTGTTTTGGTTATAGGGAAACAAACCCTGGATTTTTGCTTCTTAGTTTTCTTTTGGATTATTTAAGGAGTGAGTATTCTTTTTTTTTTTTTTTTTTTTTTGAGACGTAGTCTCGCTCTGTCGCCCAGACTGGAGCGCAGTGGCCGGATCTCAGCTCACTGCAAGCTCCGCCTCCCGGGTTTACACCATTACTCCTGCCTCAGCCTCCCGAGTAGCTGGGACTACAGGTGCCCGCCACCTTGCCCGGCTAGTTTTTTGTATTTTTTTAGTAGAGACGGGGTTTCACCGTGTTAGCCAGGATGGTCTCGATCTCCTGACCTTGTGATCCACCCGTCTCAGCCTCCCAAAGTGCTGGGATTACAGGCTTGAGCCACCGCGCCCGGCCGGAGTGAGTATTCTTTAGGTGACAGTGCTGATTACGATCCAGTCTACAATTAACACATTTATTACCCAATCCTTTTCTGGGTAACTGAAGTTTAATGTTTGCTGGATTATAGTTGATTGAGAAAGAGGACCGTAAGGAGAGATTTCAGCATCACTTTCACTCAGATTTATTTTTAAAAAGGTTATAGGGTGGTTATTGCCATGTTATTGAGATATCCAGGTGAGCTTTGTATATTTCAGATGCAATTCTCTGGTACAGTTCTATTTTCAGTAAACCTACCCCAATTTCAAAGCTCTAATCAAAAAAGAGGTTGTATTGGCCGGGTGCAGTGGTTTACACCTGTAATCCCAGAACTTTGGGAGGCTGAGGCGGGTGGATCACATGAAGCCAGGAATTCAAGACCAGCCTGGCCAACATAGCAAAACTCCATCTCTACTAAAAAGACAAAAATTAGCTGGTGTGGTGGTGCACATCTGTAATCCCATCTACTTGGGAGGCTGAGGCACAAGAATCGCTTGAACTGGGGAGGCGGAGGTTGCAGTGAGCCGAGACTGCCCCACTGTGCTCCAGCCTGGGTGACGTAGCAAGACTCTGTCTCAAAAAAAAAAAAATTATTTTTTTAAAAAAAGGTTGTATATGTAATCCCAGCACTTTGGGAGGCCGAGGCAGGCATATCACCTGAGGTCAGGAGTTCAAGACCAGCCTGGCCAATATGGTGAAATCCTGTCTCTACTAAAAATACAAAAATTAGCCGGGCATGGTGGCGGACACTTGTAACCCCAGCTACTTGGGAGGCTGAGGCAGGAGAATAGCTTTAACCCCAGAGGCAGAGGTTGCAATGAGTAGAGATCACACCATTGCACTCCAGCCTGGGCGACAAGACTGAAACTCCATCTCATAAAGAAAGAAAGAAGGAAAGAAGGAATAAAGGAAGGAAGGAAGGAAGGAAGGGAGGGAGGGAGGGAGGAAGGAAGGAAGGAAGGAAGGAAGGAAGGAAAGAAGGAAGGAGGGAAGGAGGAAAGGAGAGAAGGAGGGACGGAGGGAGGGAGAGAAGGAGGGAGGGAAGGAAGGAAGGAAGGAAGGAAGGAAGGAAAGAAAGAACTTCAACACACATTATTTTATTTGATACTTACAAAAATTCTCTGAGGTAGACAGAAGAGGTTTCTTCCCTGATCACAGAAGAGAAAACAAAGGCTCACGGAAGTTGATTATTATAACTATTCTACAGCTAATAAGTTGGTTATGCAGTCGTTAAGTCTTTATTGAACATCTCTAGCATCCAGGCATTGGGTTAAGGACCCAGGACTCAAGTTCAAATGAATCACACCTCAGTGTGGTTCTCTTACTTGGAGGAGTTCTTGAATGCCTCAGTTTTAAACTTAAGGAGGCTTTCTTACAACTTTAAACTGTTTAACGGATAATTCTTAATTCACATAGTATAATATAACATACCCAACAACATTTTGCAACAGGCCAGGTGCGGTGGCTCACGCCTGTAATCACAGTACTTTGGGAGGCTGAGGTGGGTGGATGATCCAAGTTCAGGAGTTTGAGACTAGCCTAACCAACTTGGCAAAACCCTGTCTTTACCAAAAATACAAAAAAAAAAAAAAAAAAAAAATTAGCCTGACATGGTGGCGTATGCCTGTAGTCTCAGCCACCTGAGGCTGAGGCAGGAGAATCGCTTGAACCCAGGAGGCGAAGGTTGCAGTGAACTGCACTCCAGCTGGGACGACAGAGCAAGACTGTCTCAAAAAAAAAAAAAAAAAAAAAAAAAAAAAAAAAAAATTCTGCAACAGCTGACGACAATCGAAAGAGAAAAGTAAAGACTGACTTTTCTAACTATAGTATTTTGCCTGCTAGGCATTCTAGGTTTTTATTTTTAAAATGTCTTAGGAAACTCCAGCTGTTACAAGGAAGTATTGCTTTTGGTTTAATGTTTTATCCTGCTAGTGCACTCCACCCTTAAGTGATCTTAATGACTAATAGGACTGGCACCAGTTCTCACTTACCAGATGTGAATTCCACTTACTAGTTTGTTTTTTGTCTTCTGCTAATTTGCAGTTGTAGACAAAAACAGAGTAAAGAAGTTCTTAAAACAAATGAAAATCGGCAATGTAGTCGCTGTTTAATTTTTGAATTGGCCTGGCACAGTGGCCTCACCTAAGAGTCATATGGTTGTTATGTTCCCTGATGTTAGGGGGCCCTCCCCTGCAGCCCACAGTGACTCAGAAGGCAGCTGCCGAGAACAGGAAGGCCTGGGGTTCATGTGACAAGCCACCAGCCTTTACCAGAGCAAACAAAGTAGGTGGGATGTTCCCCTGTCCCCTGACCACCAGTTTTATATCACATTTCAGAGCTTTTATTTTTCCTTCCTCAGACAGCTCTGAATTTTCTCTTTGACCTAATTTGATTTGTGGAGAAATGCTGTCGAAAGGGCCTGCTGAGATTTTGTCCTGGCCTGCCTCACTGAAGAAGGCCAACAATCTGTTTGCATAGCAAGAATGAAAAAAATGTTTCTGTGCTTCAGAGATTACTGAATACTCTTTTTCCAAAATGAATCCGTTCCTTCTAGCAGGGATCATTTTTGCTAGTTGGGAAGATAAAGCTGTCAATATTCAGTAGCCAATCTCTAGATTTCTTTCTTTCCTTCCTCCCTTCTTTCTTTTCTTTTCTTTTCTTTCCCTTTTTTTTTCTGAGACAGAGTATGGCTCTGTCGCCCAGGCTGGGGTGCAGTGGCACGATCTCTGCTCACTGCAACCTCCCACTCCTGGGTTCAAGCGATTCTCCTGCCTCAGCTCCCGAGTAGCTGGGATTACAGGCATGTGCCATCACACATGGCTAATTTTTGTATTTTTTGTAGAGATGGGGTTTCGTCATATTGGCCAGGCTGGTCTCAACTCCTGATCTCAAGTGATCCGCCTGCCTCGCCTCCCATAGTGCTGGGATTACAGGTGTGAGTCATCACACCCAGTGCCAATCTCTAGATTTCAAGAGAACACATGACATCATAGTTTCTTGGAGATTTTCTTCACTGGATTTAAGTCATTGTTCTCCAATGTGTTCTGAGGGCTACCTACATTTGAATCATCGAGATTAAGGTATCATCATCTCTACCAAAGGACCTTGTAATCTGTGTTTTTTTCAAGATTAAGTCTCCCTCTGTTGCCCAGGCTGGAGTACAACGGCGCGATCTCACTCACTGGCAACCTCCGCCTCCGAGGTTCAAGCAATTATCTGCCTCAGCCTCCTGAATAGCCACCACACCCAGCTAATTTTTGTATTTTTTGAGATGGAGCCCCGCTCTGTGGCCCAGGCTGGAGTGCAGTGGTGCAATCTCGGCTCACTGCAACCTCCGGCTCCTGGGTTCAAGCAATTTTCCTGCCCCAGCCTCCCTAGTAGCTGGGGTTACAGGTGCCCGCCACTATGCCTGGCTAATTTTTTGTGTGGACTTTTAGTAGAGACGGGGTTTCACCATCTTGGCCAGGCTGGTCTTGAACTCCTGATCTTGTGATCCACCCACCTCAGCCACCCAAAGTGCTGGGATTACAGGCGTGAGCCACTGCACCCGGCCAAAATTTATTTTTTTGCACAAAATTAACTTAGCTCAATCAGAGTTCACAAACCTTCATTGGTAAAGTGACCACAGGAGAGAGTCCTGGGGCAAAGGAGGAGTCTTATTTATGCCTTTCCTGTTTCCACTCCTGTACTCCCCCTCCCTGCAAAAATGCCATTTCTGATAGTGCTGGTCACTGCAGAAGGAAACAGGAAAAAACAGGAAGGAACTGAAGAAACATCAGTATTCCCTCTTGATTATCCTGGTGTGGGAAACAGGCCTGAGTTTAGAAAGCAATGCAGCAGAATGCTTACGAATCATTCACAAAGCTTGGTAAAACCACAGACTCCCCTTCTCCCCATTCTAATTAAGTGGGTGGGGTCTGAGAAGCTATATTTGTAAAAATACCTATAGTGATTCTAATGCAGGTTGATCTGGGGGGTCCATCAGGATATTTCTTTTTTTTTTTTTTTTTTTTTTTTTTTTTTTTTTTGAGACGGAGTCTCGCTCTGTCACCCAGGCTGGAGTGCAGTGGCGTGATCTCGGCTCACTGCAAGCTCCGCCTCCCGGGTTCACGCCATTCTCCCGCCTCAGCCTCCCAAGTAGCTGGGATTACAGGCGCCCGCCACCACGCCCTGCTAGTTTTTTTTGTATTTTTAGTAGAGACGGGGTTTCACCATGTTAGCCAGGATAGTCTCGATCTCCTGACCTCGTGATCCACCCACCTCGGCCTCCCAAAGTGCTGGGATTACAGGTTTGAGCCACCGCGCCCGGCCTGGATATTTCTTGTTTAACGTACTGGAGCCCAGAGCTAGAAGTCCCCTTTGACAGCTGCTCTTCAAACTGTTGGCACAAAGACCTAAAGTAATTTTACAATATAAAGATATATGTGGGTTCTCTAACTGTCACAGGGGAAGCCCCCAAATTGGGGATCAGCCCAGGAGGCCATGAGGGTTCTTGACTTTTGGCAGGAAAGAATTCAGGAGGCCGCAGTGGCTCATGCCTGTAATCCCAGCACTTTGGGAGGCTGAGGCGGACAGATTGCCCGAGGTCAGGAGTTCGAGACCAGTCTGGCCAACATGGTTAACCCCATCTCTACTAAAAATACAAAAAAATTAGCCGGGTGTGGTGGCGTGCTCCTGTAATCCCAGCTACTTTGGAGGCTGAGGCAGGGGAATTGCTTGAACCAGGGAGGTGGAGGTTGCAGTGAGCTGAGATCACGCCACTGCACTCTAGCCTGGGCAACAGAGCAAGACTCTGTCACACACACACACAAAAAAAAACCTGAATTCAGGAGCAAGTGGATGGAATAAAGTGAAAGCAAGTTTATTAAAAAGTAAAGGAATGAAACGGTGGCTACCCCATAGACACAGTAGCAGCATGGACTGCTTGATTAACTCTACTTATGGTTATTTCTTGATTACATGCTGAAAAGGGGTGGATTATTCATGTTTTCCTGGAATGGGGTGGAGAGTTCCCCAGAACTAAGGGTTCTCCCCATCTCCTACTATATAGGGTAACTTAGGGACGTTGCCATAGCATTTGTAAACTTTCATAGTGCTGGTGGGAGTGTCTTTAAGGGTGCTGATAATGCATTAGAATTAGCATATAATGAGCAATGAGGATGACCAGAGGTCACTTTCTTTTTTTTTTTTTTGAGACAGTCTTGCTCTGTCACCCAGGCTGGAGTGCAGTGGCGAGATCTCAGCTCACTTGCAATCTCTGCCTCTCAGGTTCAAGCGATTCTCCTGCCTCAGCCTTCTGAGTAGCTGGGAATACAGGTGCCCGCCACCAGGCCCAGGTAATTTTTGTATTATTAGTAAAGATGGTGTTTTATCATGTTGGTCAGGCTGGTCTCGAACTCCTGACCTCGTGATCCACCCACCTCGGATTCCCAAAGTGCTGGGATTACAGGTGTGAGCCACCACGCACATCCTCCAGAGGTCACTTTCTTTGCCATCTTGATTTTGATTTTGTGCGGGGGTTGGCTAACTGTTTTTTTGTTTTTGTTTTTGTTTTTATGTTGCCAGGCTGTTCTTGAACTCCTGGCCTCAAGCGATCCTCACACCTTGGCTTCCCAAGTGCTGAGATTACAGGCATGAGCCACCACACCCAGCCCTTGGCTGGGTTCTTTACTGCACCCTGTTTTATAAGCAGGGTCTTTGTGACCTACATCTTGTGAAACAAGTCCTGCCAAATTCCTATCTCATAAATAGCCAGCATTTAGTTTTAGTATATTCCGTGTTTGTCTTAAGATAGTATGTACATTTTCCCCTAGAGCAGCAAAAAAGAAAAGGATAATGTATATTTTGTATTTAAAAGAAATACTGGGGCCGGGCATGGTGGCTCACACATGTAATCCCAGTACCTTGGGAGGCTGAGACGGGTGAATCACCTGAGGTCAGGAGTTTGAGACCAGCCTGGCCAACATGGCCAAACATTTTTTCTAGTCTCTACTAGAAAAAAAAAAAAAAAAATTAGCCAGGCATGGTGGTGCCTGCCTGTAATCCCAGCTACTCAGGAAGCTGAGGCAGGAGAATTGCTGGAACCCGGGAGGCAGAGGTTGCAGTGAGTTGAGATGGCACCACTGCACTCCAGCCTGGGCGACAGAGCGAGATTCCATCGCAAAAAAAAAAAAAATACTAACATCTCTACAAATAAATGAGCCACCTTATAGGAACAATACTTTAATATATTCCATTAAAAAATATAAACTTTGGCTGGGCGTTGTGGTTCATGCCTGTAATCACAGCACTTTGGGAGGCCAAGACAGGTGGGTCACCTGAGGTGAGAAGTTCAAGACCAGCCTGGCCAACATGGTGAAACCCTGTCTCTACTAAAAATACAACAAATTAGCCAGAGCATGGTGGCATGTGCCTGTAATCCCAGCTACTCAGGAAGCTGAAGCAGGAGAATTGCTTGAACCCAGGAGGCGGAGGTTGCGGTGAGCCAAGACCGCACCACTATATTTCAGCCTGGGTAAGAAGAGCAAAACTTCGTTTAAAAAAAAAAAAAAAATTAGCTGGGTGTGGTGGCACACACCTGTAATCCCAACTACTTGGGAGGCTGAGGCATGAGAATCACTCGAAGCTGGAAGGCAGAGATTGCAGTGAGCCGAGATTGTGCCATTGCATTCTAGCTTGGGTAACAGAGCAAAACTCTTGTCTCAAAAGAAAAAAAAAAATCATGATGGCTTGTCAAGTTTTGGAAATTTCTCCTTAATGGTTTTTCCTAACATTGCTTTCAGTATGTCACTCTGTCACTCCTTTGCTCAAAAACTTCAATGAGACTTCACTGCCTACTTATTAAATTCCATCGGCTAGTGTTTGAGGCCATATAACTTTATAACACTTGGCCTCAGTCCACCCTGCCAGCCTCACTGTTTTGTTTTGTTTTGTTTTGTTTTGAGACTCTGTCACCCAGGCTGGAGTGCTTTGGCTCAATCTTGGCTCACTGCAACCTCCACCTCCCAGGTTCAAGCAATTCTCCTGCCTCAGCCTCCCAAGTAGCTGGGACTACAGGTGCCCCCCACCATGCCTGGCTAATTGTTTTTGTTTGTTTGTTTTTGTTTTTTGGTATTTTTAGTAGTGTCAGGGTTTCACCGTGATGGCCAGACTGGTCTCAAACTCCTGACCTCAGGTGATCCGCCATCTCGGCCTCTCAAAGTGCTGGGATTAAAGACATGAGCCACAGTCCCCAGCCAAATTGATTATTTTATTTTTTATTTTTATTTTTATTTTTTTATTTTTTGAGATAGAGTTTTGCTCTTGTTGCCCAGGCTGGAGTGCAATGGCACGATCTCAGCTCAATGCAACCTCCACCTGCTGGGTTCAAGTGATTCTCCTGCCTCAGCCTACCGAGTAGCTGGGATTACAGGCACCCACCACCAGCCCAGCTAATTTTTTGTATTTTCAGTAGAGATGAGGTTTCACTATGTTGGCCAGGCTGGTCTCAGACTCCTGACCTCAGGTGATCCGCCCACCTCGGCCTCCTGAAGTGCTGGGATTACAGGGGTGAGCCACCATGCCCAGCCTATTTATTTTTTCAGACAGAGTTTCGCTCTTGTTGCCCAGGCTGGAATGCAATGGTGCAATTTCAGCTCATTGCAACCTCTGCCTTCCGTGTTTAAGTGATTCTCCTGCCTCAGTCTCCTGCTTTTGGAAAGTATTTAGTATTTTACAGAAGAATGGGCTCAGTGGCTCATGCTGGTAATCCCAGCATTTTGGGAAGTTGGAGGCAGGCAGATTGCTTAAGCTCAGGAGCTCTAGACTTTCCTGGGCAATATGGTGAGACCCCATCTCTACTAAAGATTGCTTTTAAATAGCTGGGTGTTGTGGCAAGGGCCTCTAGTCCTAACTACTCAGAGGCTGAGGTGAGAGGATGCTTTAGCCTGGGAGGTCGAGGCTGCAGTGAGCCGTGATCGCACTACTGCACTCCCGCCTGGGTGACAGAGTGAGACCCTGTCTCAAAACCAACTAACAAAAACAAAACAAAAGTATTTTAAAGGATTTCTCCTATTTAAGTCTTTATGCATATGCATGAAAATATGTGGTAAAGATATTTTAGTTGTAGGAAAAATGTTGGAAGCAATCTAAATGTCTATCAAACAGGATAATGGTTAAATTATGGTACATCCTGTGATATACCATACCAATTAGAAAGAATGAAGTGGATCTCCAGATCCTAAATAATTTGATTCTACAAAATTAAGAAAATCTGTCCAATTAAAAATACTTCAGGGGGCCGGGCGCGGTGGCTCACGCCTGTAATCCCAGCACTTTGGGAGGCCGAGGCGGGTGGATCACAAGGTCAGGAGATCGAGACCACGGTGAAACCCCGTGTCTACTAAAAATACAAAAAATTAGCCGGGCGCGGTTGTGGGCGCCTGTAGTCCCAGCTACTCGGGAGGCTGAGGCAGGAGAATGGCGTGAACCCGGGAGGCGGAGCTTGCAGTGAGCCGAGATCGCGCCACTGCACTCCAGCCTGGGCGACAGAGCGAGACTCCGTCTCAAAAAAAAAAAAAAAAATACTTCAGGGGTGGCTGGGCACGGTGGCTCCCACCTGTAATCCCAGCACTTTGGGAGGCCGAGGCGGGCAGACCACCTGAAATCAGGAGTTCAAGACCAGCCTGGCCAACGTGACGAAACCCTGTCTCTACTAAAAATACAAAAAAAATTAGCCGGGTGTGGTGGCGTGTGCCTATAATCCCAGCTACCCAGGAGGCTGAGGCAGGAGAATCCCTGGAACCCGGGAGACAGAGGCTGCAGTGAACCAAGATCACGCCACTGCACTCCAGCCTGGCCAACAGAGCAAGACTCTGTCTCAAAAAAAAAAAAAGAAAACTTCATGGCCGGGACCGGGCATGGTGGCTCATGACTGTAATCCCAGAACTTTTGGAAGCTGAGGCAGGCAGATCACTTGAGGCCAGGAGTTTGAGACTAACTTGGCCAACATGGTGAAACCCCATCTCTAAAAAATATACAAAAATTAGCCGGGTGCCTATAAACCCAGCTACGTGGAAGGCTGAGGCAGGAGAATCGCTTGAACCTGGGAGGTGGAGGTTGCGGTGAGCTGAGATTGTGCCATTGCACTCCAGCCTAGGTGACAGAGTAAGACTCCATCTCAAAAACAAACAAAAAAAGCGTTTAATATTATATTTACATTAGTGATATCATGTCTCACATATAAATAATAAATATATATTAGCTATGAACAATGTATTTTTAAGATTCTGGGACCGGGTGCAGTGGCTCACACTTGTAATCCCAGCACTTTGGGAGGCCAAGGCGGGTGGATCACCTGAGGTCAGGAGTTCGAGACCAGCCTGACCAACATGGTGAAACCCTGTCTCTACTAAAAATACAAAATTAGCTGGCCTTGGTGGTGCATGCCTGTAATCCTAGCTACTTAGTATGCTGAGGCAGGAGAATCGCTTGAACCCAGGAGGTGGAGGTTGTAGTGAGCTGAGGTCGTGCCATTGCATTCCAGTCTGGGCAGCAAGAGCAAAATTCTGTCTAAAAAAAAAAAGATTCTGGTCATGAAGGTACTATTGAGAGGTGACAAAGATATATGCGTATATGGAAGATATGTACATAACATAAATCCCCACTGTAGATATCAGTAACTCCACTTTTTTTTCTTTTTCTTTTTTTCTTTTTTGAGATGGGGTCTCACTCTGTCACCCAGGCTGGAGTGCAGTGGTACAGTGATGTAATCTTGGCTCATTGTAACCTCTGCCTCCCAGGCTCAAGCAATCCTCCTATCTCAGCCTCCCAAGTAGCTGGGACTATAGGCGCACCACACCACACTGAGATAATTTTTGTATTTTTTTTGTAGAGATGGGGATTTGCCATGTTGCCCAGGCTGGTCTCAAACTCCTGGCTTCAAGCATTTCTCCCGCCTTGGCCTCCCAAAGTGCTGAGATTACAGGTGTGAGCACCATGCCCAGCCACCAACTCCACCCTTCCAGTAGTTCAAGCCAAAAATCTTGGCATCATCCCTGAATCCTCTCTTTCTCTCATACCCCACATTAAAGTATTAACAATATCTGTTGATATATATATATTTTTTTTTTTTTTTTTTTTTTGAGACGGAGTCTTGCTCTGTCGCCCGGGCTGGAGTGCAGTGGCCGGATCTCAGCTCACTGCAAGCTCTGCGCCCGGGTTTACGCCATTCTCCTGCCTCAGCCTCCGAAGTAGCTGGGACTACAGGCACCCGCCACCTCGCCCGGCTAGCTTTTTGTATTTTTTTTTTTAGTAGAGATGGGGTTTCACCGTGTTAGCCAGGATGGTCTCAATCTCCTGACCTCGTGATCCGCCCGTCTCGGCCTCCCAAAGTGCTGGGATTACAGGCTTGAGCCACCGTGCCCGGCCCTGTTGATATTATTTTTAAAATATTTCCAGAATCTAAACCCTTCTCACCACTTCATTCTATACCACCCTGGTCCAAAGTGTCATCTTCTTTTTTTTTTTTTTTTTTTTTTTTGAGATGGAGTTTCACTCTTTTGCCCAGGCTGGAGTGAAGTGGTACAATCTCGGCTCACTGTAACCTCCACCCGCCGGGGTTCAAGTGATTTTTTTGCCTCAGTCTCCCAAGTAGCTGGAATTACAGGCATGTGCCACCACGCTTGGCTAATTTGTTTTTTTGTTTTTTGGTTTTTGTTTTTTTTTTTTTTTGAGGCGGAGTCTCGCTCTGTTGCCCAGGTTAGAGTGCAGTGGCACGATCTCGGTTCACTGCAGCCTCTGCCTCCCAGGTTCACACCATTCTCCTGCCTCAGCCTCCCAAGTAGCTGGGACTACAGGCACCTGCCACCATGCCTGGCTAATTTTTTTTTATTATTATTATTTTTAGTAGAAACAGGGTTTCACCCTATTAGCCAGGATGGTCTCGGTCTCCTGACCTCGTGATCCGCCCGCCTTGGCCTCCCAAAGTACTGGGATTACAGGTGTGAGCCACTGCACCCGGCCTATTTTTTGTATTTTTAGTAGAGATGGGGTTTCACCATATTGGTCAGGCTGACCTTGAACTCCTGACATCAGGTGATCCACCTGCCTCGGCCTCCCAAAGTGCTAGGATTCTAAGCATGAGCCACTGCGCCCGGTCAGTACTTTCTTTTTGTAGCATTTATCACAATTGTTGGCGTATAGTTACCAGGTTATAAGCTTCATTGAGAGTTTGAGTCTGGATCTCTGCTATATCCCTAGCACTGGTATATAGTAGATACTCAACAAATGCTTATCAATGAGTTAATAACTATATCTCGGCCGGGCGCGGTGGCTCACGCCTGTAATCCCAGCACTTTGGGAGGCCGAGACGGGCGGATCACAAGGTCAGGAGATGAGACCACGGTGAAACCCCGTCTCTACTAAAAATACAAAAAATTAGCCGGGCGCGGTGGCGGGCGCCTGTAGTCCCAGCTACTCAGGAGGCTGAGGCAGGAGAATGGCGTAAACCCAGGAGGCGGAGCTTGCAGTGAGCCGAGATCGCGCCACTGCACTCCAGCCTGGGCGACAGAGCCAGACTCCGTCTCAAAAAACAAAAACAAAAACAAAAAAATAATAATAACTATATCTCCAAGAGTAGTTATAGTATTGTTGTAACTTCCCTTCTACCTCAAAGCTGCTTTTGATGTAACTCCTATCAACAGGTTGGAGAAGTGAGTTCACCATGACTTGTTCTGCGTTATGTGTATAGTTGTGTCCCCACAATCCCTGTGATGCTAAACATACAAAAGGGGATAGATACATGTTTAGGGGTTGGTTGATTAAATGATGTGGTTTGATACTCATCTCCTACCTCAACTTTGCCTATTGTCAGATAAGAGTCAAAGAGAAATATTAGGGAAGCAACTCTAAGCTTACAGAGGTCAAAACCTTACTTGGGTCTTTTGAAATACAGTCTGGCATTCATAGGAATTTGTCTGCTTTTGTCCACTATTGGCCTGAAAAATCAAATACCCTAGGCCAAGAGCCTGATTGCCAGTAACTACTGTATTATCGAGCATTATAGATATTAAATTCCATGCGTGGCCAATATCATACATGAGTAGGTTTTAAAGTAATCAGAAAGTATTTGCTTTTTTTTTTTTTTTTTTGCTTTGCAGATGGATGGGTAAATATTCACTGTTCCTCTCTTCATTGTAGCAAAATCATAACTGTGTTAGAGCATTAATAACTCTCTAGCTATGTGGCTTTGGGCAAATCATTTCTCTCCAGACATTAATTTCCTTATTGACAAAATGAGGAAATTGGATGTAAGGTCTCTTCCAATTCTAACATCTTTTTTTTTTTTTTTTCCTATTTCATTCAATGAAAATTACCACACAAGGCCGGGAGCGATGGCTCATACCTGTAATCCCAGCATTTTGGGAGGCTGAGGCGGGTGGATCACGAGGTCAGGAGTTCAAGACCAGCCTAGCCAAGACGCTGAAACCCCGTCTCTACTAAAAATACAAAAATTAGCCAGGCATGATGGCAGGCGCCTGTAATCCCAGCTACTTGGGAGGCTGAGGTAGGAGAATTGCTTGAACCCGGGGGAGAGAGGTTGCAGTGAGCTGAGATCGTGCCTCTGCACTCCAGTCTGGGTGATAGAGCAAGACTCCGTAGACTCCGTCTCAAAAAAAAGAAAAAGAAAAAAGGAAAGAAAATTACCACACAAATTAACTTACTTCTGGCTGAGTGCGGTGACTCACGTCTGTAATCCCAGCACTTCGGCAGGCCAGGGCAGGTGGATCACCTGAGATCAGGAGTTTGAGACCAGCCTGACCAACATGGTCAAACCCCGTCTTTACTAAAAATGCAAAAATTAGCCAGGCGTGGTGGTGCATGCCTGTAATCTCAGCTACTCGGGAGGCTGAGGCAGGAGAATCGCCTGAACCCGGGAGGCGAGGTTGCAGTGAGCTGAGATCACACCATTGCACACCAGGCTGGGCAACAAGAGAGAAACTATCTCAAAAAAAAAAAAAAAAATAGCTTACCTCTAATTTATTCAGTTATCTTCTGTGTTCACAGGGAAAAATAAGACAAGTTTTCCTTAAATCTGGAGGTAAACTTTTTTTTAGGTTGCGTATGTGTTCCTACAAGAGAATTTTCTTTGAAAATAAAATACTGGACCAGCCTGGGCAGCCAAAAAAAATGGAAAAATTAGCCAGGAGTGGTGGCACTTGCCTATAGTCCCAGCTACTCAGGAGGCTGAGGTGGGGGAATCATTTGAACCCAGGACATCAAGGCTGCAGTGAGCCGTGACTGTGCTACTGCACTCCAGTCTGTGCAACAGAGTGAGACCTTGTGAAAGAAAGAAAGAAAGAAAGAAAGAAAGAAAGAAAGAAAGAAAGAAAGAAAGAGCGAGAGAGAGCGAGCGAGCGAGCGAGGGAGGGAGGGAGGGAGGGAGGGAGGGAGGAAGGGAAGGAAGGAAGGAAGGAAGGAAGGAAGGAAGGAAGGAAGGAAGGAAGGAAGGAAGGAAAGAAAAGAAAGAAAAGAAAGAAAGAAGATTAAGAAAGAAAGATTAAGAAAGAAAAAGAAAGAAAGAAAAGGAAGGGAGGGAGAAAGAGACAGAGAAGAAAAAGAAGAAAGGAAGGAGAGGAAGGAAGGAAAAAATGAGAGCAAGGAAGGAAGGAAGAGAAAGAGGGAAAGAAAGAGAGAGAGAAAGAAAGAGAAAAGAAAGAAAAGAAAGAGAAGGGAAGGAGAAAGAATCAAAGAAGGAAGGAAGGATGAAGGAAGGAAGGAGAAAGGAAAGAAGGAAGGAAGAGAGAGAAAGAAAGACGAAGGAAGGAAAAGAGAAAGAAGAAGAAAAAAGAAAAAGAAAGAAAGAAAAGAGAAAGAAAAACTGAATACATAGACTTTTTCCTATTTGGCCATTAGATGTCGCTCAACATCCAAAAAGTGGAAGAAACCGGATGTACACTATAAATCTCCTGCCCGGGTCCCCGAGGGCTGACCCAGTCGCACTAGGTGGTTTGCTTAATCATGTACTGGTATTTATGTGTCGGTGTCTTGCCACATATAGCAAAACAATCCCCTTAGCCATCCAGAAAACTTGTTGCCTGTACGTCTTATTTATGTATTTATTTATTTAAGGAGAACAGGGTCTTGCTCTGTAGCCCAGGTTAGAATGAAGTGGTGCAATTATAGCTCACTGCAACCTTGAACTCCTGTACTCAAGCAATCCTCCCACCTCAACCCAAACATCTCAATTTTATCACTTCTTTTTATTTTTTTCAGACAGAGTCTCTGTTCCCCATACTGGAGTGCATCGACACAATCACAGCTCACTGCTGCCTCAAGCTCCTGGCTCAAGTCATCCTCTTGCCTCAGCCTTCAGAGCGGCTGGGACTTAACAGGCGCGCGCCACCACACCCGGCTAATTTTTGTGTCTTTTGGAGAGATGAGGTCTCCCTGGGTTGTCTAGGCTGGTCTTGAACACCTGTAGTCAAGGGGTCCTCCTACCTCAGCTTCCCAAAGTGCTGGGATTGGGATTACAGGCGTGGAACACTGCACCTGGCTAATTTTATCACTTAAGTCACCATATAGTTGTTGAAGATTTTGGCTGACTACATACCAGGATCAATAAGCTCCCTGGCGGAATTTCCCCTCATCCTTCAGGACTTAGAGCAAATGCTACCTCCTCTGTAGGACCTTATCTGCCCTTCCTAACCGAAAGCGCTATAGAAAACTCTTTGTCACAGTACTTTTGTATTGTGTTGGTTTACACACCTACCTCCCCAAATTCTGGAAAAGATTCCCAATCTCCTTCATAATAAAAGAAATACGGCCGGGCGCGGTGGCTCAAGCCTGTAATCCCAGCACTTTGGGAGGCCGAGACGGGCGGATCACGAGGTCAGGAGATCGAGACCATCCTGGCTAACACAGTGAAACCCCGTCTCTACTAAAAAATACAAAAAACTAGCCGGGCGAGGTGGCGGGCGCCTGTAGTCCCAGCTACTTGGGAGGCTGAGGCAGGAGAATGGCGTGAACCTGGGAGGCGGAGCTTGCAGTGAGCTGAGATCCGGCCACTGCACTCCAGCCTGGGCGGCAGAGCGAGACTCCGTCTCAAAAAAAAAAAAAAAAAAAAGAAATACACACTAAACTACAAAAGATGTTATTTTAACTTAGATGGTAAATATCAACAGTTCTGATAAGATATTTGGTTTAGAATAATAGGCATTCTCATATATTTTTAGTGGGAGTGTACACTGGTTTATGATTACTGTTAATAGAAGACAGTTTAGAGATCTCTCTTTTTTTTTTTTGTGAGACACAGTCTCACTCTGTCACCCAGGCGGGAGTGTGGTGGCACTATCATGGCTCACTTCAGCCTTGACCTCCTGGGATCAAGTGATCCTCCAAACTTACTGCTCCCCGCTCCAGGTCCTAGGCTAATAGACTGATAAGATTTGGCATGAGAAGGATAACAAAAGTAGCACGAATGCATTTTTGGCAGACTCAAGTCAGGGAAGGGAAATGTTGACCTGGAGGGGTGATGTGAAGTATGACAACTGGCAGGTGGGTGATTAAAGTCTGACGTACACTGCCAAACACCTGTGGGTAGTCCTAAACCAACCACACTAGGCATCTTATCGTTAAATTGGCATCCTTTGCCGTATCTCTCTTTTGTCTCAGAGAAGAAAAATGTCCTGGCACTCACCACCTTCAGTCCTCTTCATTTTTCAGAATGCTGATATTGGCTGGACACAGTGGCTCACACCTGTAATCCCAGCACTTTGGGAGGCTGAGGCAGGTGGATCACGAGGTCGGGAGTTTGAGACCAGCCTGACCAACATGGTGAAACCCCGACTCTACTAAACATACAAAAATTAACCAGGCATGGTGGCGCGTACCTGTAATCCCAGCTACTCAGGAGGCTGAGGCAGGAGAACTGCTTGAACCCGGGAAGCAGAGGTTGCAGTGAGCTGAAATTACTCCACTGCACTCCAGCCTGGGCGATAGAGCGAGATTTCCGTCTCAAAAAAAAAAAAAAGAAAGAAAAAAGAATGCTGATATTTATTTATACTTGAGGAGTGCTTTAAAGTAATTTTTTTTGAGACTGAGTCTCGCTTTGTTGCCCAGGCTGGAGTGCAGTGGCACAATCTTGGCTCACTGCAACCTCTGCCCCCTGGGTTTAAGCGATTCTCCTGCTTCAGGCTCCCAGGTAGCTGGGACTAAAAGAGCGTGCCACACCTGGCTAATTTTTTGTATTTTTAGTAGAGATGGGGTTTCACTGTGTTAGCCAGGATGGTCTCGATCTCCTGACCTCGTGATCCGCCTGCCTCGGCCTCTCAAAGTGCTGGGATTACAGATGTGAGCCACCGCGCCTGGCCATAAAGCAATTTTTAATTGGTTGTATGTTTCACAACCTGCACAGGGAAACTCAGGCATCACCTGCAACTTTCCCATGCAGGAAGTGTTCCAACCTTACACCACTTTTCAGTACAGAATCTTTTTGTTGTTGTTGTTAAGATAGAGACAGGGTCTCCCTATGTTGCCCAGGCTGGTCTCAAACTCCTGGGCTCAAGGGATCCTCCTGCCTCGGCCTCCCAAAGTGCTGAGATTACAGGCATCAGTCACCAAGCACTGCCTCAGTACAGAATCTTGAGTGTAATTATGGTTTCATAATGAACTTTGGTTTCATCAAATGAAGATTGAATTATAGCATTGCAACTTTTATTAATCCACAAGTGGATTACTTAATATTGTTCTCATTACTACAGATTTAAAAAGCCTTTCAGCAAAAGGCTCTCATTTGCCTCTCACGTGATTGTTGCCAGGAAATGAGAAACCAAATTACATCCTGAATACTCCTTGCTGCCTCAACAATAGACCTAAAACAATAACGGGCTCAAATTAAGATAGAAATAGAACTATGGGATTGAGGGAAACTAACGTTAGCAATATTACAATGCTAATATAGCACAGAACACTTATATAACCAATGTACTTTATGCATCACTGGGGCATCTAAACATTTATTCAATAAGCAGCTATCGGCTGGGCGCAGTGGCTCACACCTGTAATCTCTGCACTTTGGGAGGCCGAGGTGGGTAGATCACCTGAGGTCAGGAGTTCAAGACCAGCCTGGCCAACATGGTGAAACCCAGTCTTTACTAAAAATACAAATATTAGCTGGGCATGGTGGACCACACCTGTAATTCCAGCTACTTGGGAGGTTGAGGCAGGAGAATCACTTGAACTTGGGAGGCAGAGGTTGCAGTAAGCCAAGATTGCACCACTGTACTCCAGTCTGGACTACAGAGTGAGACTCTGTCTCAAAAAAAAAAAAAGCAGTTATCGAATACTTGGCATTTATTTTACTTTTCCCTCTGATTTCTAGTTAATAACTGTATTTGAATATTATGTAATCCTATATGCCAGGCACTATTTTAGGCGCTTTATATATCATCTCATTTTTACTCTTTGGCTTCACATGTCTATTCTCTTCCTAACTGCCTCTTCCTTCTGTAGCTCACAGTTTGCCTCTGCCTCCTACTTTTTACCTCTTGTCTCTATTATTTACTTTCCTCTCATTATTTTTCTCTCTGTTTCACCTCTATCCTTGGAAAACTTTTTCCATTTTTCCTGTGATTCACATTTCCCGCTGCCCCCATCCTTTTCCTCTTTGCCTGCCTGTAGTGTATGTTGATAGACATGAAGAAAATTCAGAGGAAAGTCACAAATAGTTTTTCTTAAAATACTTTTAAGTTTTAATGACCACTAATGAGTCTATGAGCTTTTGGTGCTCCACATCTTCACTATTTAAAAAATGTTTGAGGCCAAGCGTGATGATTCACGCCTATAATCCCAGAATTTTGGGAGGCCGAGGTGGGCGGATCACAAGGTCAGGAGATCGAGACCATCCTGGCTAACACGGTGAAACCCCGTCTCTACTAAAAATACAAAAAATTAGCCAGGCATGGTGGTGGGTGCCTGTAGTCACAGCTACTCAGGAGGCTGAGGCAGGAGAATGGCGTGAACCCGGGAGGTGGAGCTTGCAGTGAGCCGAGATCACACCAGTGCACTCCAGCCTGGGCGACAGAGTGAGACTCCATCTGAAAAAAAAAAAAAGTTTGCCATCCTGGTGGGTGTGTAGTAGTATGTCATTCAGTTTTTACTTTGCATTTCCCTGAACACTAATGATGTTGACCATCTTCTCATGTGCTACTGGACACTCACATATCTTCTTTTGATTATGATTATTATTTGTGTGTGTGTGTGTGTGTGTGTCACCCAGGCTGGAGTGCAGTGTCACAATCTCGGCTCACTGCAACCTCCACCTCCTGGGTTCAAGGGATTCTCCTGCCTCAGCCTCCCAAGTAGCTGGGATTACAGGTGTGTGCCACCGTGCCTGGCTAATTTTTGTATTTTTAGTAGAGACAGAGTTTTGCCATGTTGGCCAGGCTGGTCACGAACTCCTGACCTCAGGTGATCTGCCTGCTTCGGCCTCCCAAAGTGCTGGGATTAGAGGCGTGAGCCACCACGGCCAGCCACATACCTACTTTGGTGAAGTATCTGTTCAAATATTTTTCCCTTTCAAAAAAATGAGTTGTCTTTTTATTATTCAGTTGTAGGAATTCCTCATATATCCTGGATACTGGAACCTTATCTGATATATATTTTGTTAATAATTTTTCCCCAGTGTGTGGCTTGCATCTGTTTCCTAATGGTGGCTTGTTGGGCTGGACACAGTGGCTCATGCCTGTAATCCCAGCACTTTGGGAGGCCATGGTGGGCGGATCACGAGATCTGAAGTTCGAGACTGCCTGACCAACAATGGTGAAACCCCGTCTCTACTAAAAATACAAAAATTAGCCAGACGTGGTGGCATGTGCCTGTAATTCCAGCTACTCAGGAGGCTGAGGCAGGAGAATCACTTGAACCTGCAAGGTGGAGGTTGCAGTGAGTCGAGATCGAGCCATTGCACTTCATCTTGGGCATCAGAGCGAGACACTGTCTCAAAAAAATAAAAAATAAAAAATAAATGGCCAGGTATAGTGGCTCACACCTGTAATCCCAGCACTTTGAGAGCCGAGGCTAGTGGATCACAAGGTCAGCAGTTCAAGACCAGCCTGGCCAAGATGGTGAAACCCCATCTCTACTGCAAATATAAAAATTAGCCAGGTGTGGTGGTGGGTGCCTGTAATCCCAGCTACTCGGGAGGCTGACGCAGGAGAATCACTTGAACCTGGGAGGTGAATGTTGCAGTGAGCTGAGATCTCACCACTGCACTCCAGCCTAGGCAACAGAGCAAGACGCCATCTCAAAAAAAAAAAAAAGATGGCTTATTGTTGTTTTGAGACAGTCTCACTCTGTCACCCAGGCTAGAGTGCAGTGGCATGATCTCGGATCACTACAGTCTCTGCCTCCCAGCTTCAAGCAATTCTCCTGCCTCAGCCTCCCAAGTAGCTGGCACTAGAGCCTCGCCACCACACCCGGCTAATTAATGTAGTTTTAGTGGAGAGGAGGTTTCACCATGTTGGCCAGGCTGGTCTCAAACTCCTGACCTCAAATGATCCGCCTGCCTTGGCCTCCCAAAGTGCTGGGATTACAGGCATGAGCTGCTGCGTTCAGCCTGTTTTGTTTGGGTTTTGGTTTTTTGAGACAGGGTCTCGCTCTGTCGGTCAGGATGAGTACAGTGAAGCAACCACAGCTCACTGCAGCCTCAAATTCCGGAGCTCAAGAGATGCTCCCACCTCAGCCTCCCAAGTAGCTGGGACTATAGGCACGTGCCACCATGCCACACTAATTTTATTTTATTTTTTGTGGAGATGGGGTCTCCCTATGTTGCCCAAGCTAGGCTGAACTCGAGTGATCCTCCTACCCCAGCCTTCCATGCCTAGCCAATGGTGGCTTTTGGTAACCAAAAGTATTTCTTTTTGATGAAGTCTACTACTTTCTCAAACCTTCCCCTATTCACAAGTCAAGATGTTATTTTCACATGTTTCCTCTAAAAGCTTTATGGTTTTAGCTTTACATTTAGGTTTATGATCTATCTCAAAATGACTTTTTTGTGTTATGAGCTGGTGGAAGGGATTTATTTTTTCCATAAGGATATGCAGCATAATTTATTGAATTACTTTCATTTACTCATTGGATTGCTTTGGTGCCCTTTTGAAAGTCAAAGACTGCATAAATATGGGTGGTTTGCTGTTTTTTGAACTATTATTCTTTTCTAGTTCATTTTTAAATTATCTTTTTGTTATCAGTGTTTTACTTTATTGTATTCTGATCTGAGGATCTGGTCTATATAATATTGACTTTTTAATTTCAGGAGACCTCTCTTTTGGCTTAGTACCTTGTCCGTTTTGTTAAATAATCCTTTGTGCTTGAAAAGTATGTTTTTTTTCTCTAATATTTGGTTTCATAGTTCTATGTAGGTCATTTGAGGAGCTGTTTTAATTGTGTTGCACAAATCTTCATATTCTTAATAAATCTTTTTTTGGCTTGAGCTCTCCTTTTTTGAGATATGTGTTACCATCTCCTACCTTGGCATGCTAATGAGATGGCAAGGAGGCCCATACGAGATTCAACTGGAGTTAGTAAAGGGAAGAAGAGTAGGAGTTCAAATCAAAGAAGCAAGTGGTGCGGGATCATGTTGTAAAGCCTTGGATTTTTCTGTGAGTGAGCTGAGTCATTTCTGAAGGGTTTTTTGAACAAAGGATTCAGTGATGCCGTTTAAAGAATAGAATTTCGATACCTGAAGATAATAAGAGCCACCTATAACAAACCCACAGCCAACATTATATTGAACGGGCCAGAGCTGGAAGCATACCCCTTGAGAGCTGAAACAAGACAAGGATGTCCTCCCTCACCACTCCTATTCTGCATAGTGCTGGAAGTCCTAGCCAGAGCAACCAGGCCAAAGAAAGAAATAAAATGCATCCAAGTAGGAAAATAAGTCAAATTATCTCTCTTCACTGACAATATGATTCTATACCTAGAAAACCCTTAAAGACTCTGGCAAAAGGTGCCCATCAGTAGTGGACTGGATAAAGAAAAGATGAAATATATACACCATGGAAGGCCGGGCGCAGTGGCTCACGCCTGTAATCCCAACACTTTGGGAGGCTGAAGTGGGCGGGTCACAAGGTCAGGAGTTCGAGACCAGCCTGGCCATATGGTGAAACCCGTCTCTACTAAAAATACAAAAATTAGCCGGGTGTGGTGTCATGCGCCCATAGTCCCAGCTACTCGGGAGGCTGAGGCAGGGAGAATTGTTTGAACCCAGGAGGTGGAGGTTGCAGTGAGCCGAGATCGTGCCACTGCACTCCAGCTTGGGCCATAGAACGAGACTCCGTCTCAAAAAAAAAAATACAAGAAATACACACACACACACACACACACACACACACACACACACACACACACACACACCTTGGAATACTATGCAGCCATAAAAAGAATGAAACCATGTTCTTTGTAGCAACATGCATACAGCTGGAGGCCATTATCCTAAGCAAATTAATGCAGAAACAGAAAACCAAATACCACATATTCTCACTTATAAGTGGGAGCTGAACATTGGTTACACATGGACATAAAGATGAGACAATAGATGCTGGGGACTACGAGAGAGGAGGGAGTGAAAAAAAACTACCTATTGGATACTATGCTCACTACTTGGGTGACAGGTTCAATAGCACCCCAAACCTTTCGCATCACACAATATACCCATGTAACAAACCTGCACATGTACCCCCTAAATCTAAAATGAAAGTTGAAATTTTTAAAAATAAGAAAAACAAAACTATTGTATTAGTCTGTTCTCACACTGCTATAGAGAACTACCTGAGACTGGGTAATTTATAAAGAAAAGAAATTTAATTAGCTCCCTATTCTGCAGGCTGTACAGGAAGCATGACTGGGGAGGCCTCAAGAAACTTACAATCATGACGGAGGGTGAAGAGGAAGGAGGCATGTCTTACATGGCCAGAGCAGAGGAAAAGAGAGCAAAGCGGGAGGTGCTATGCACTTGTAAACAACCAGATCTCGGCTGGGCGTGGTGGCTCACACCTGTAATCCCAGCACTTTGGGAGGCCAAGGCAGGTGGATCACAAGGTCAGGAGTTCAAGACCAGCCTGGCCAAGATGGTGAAACCCTGCCTCTACGAAAAATACAAAAACTAGCCGGGCATGGTGGCAGATGCCTGTAATCCCAGCTCCTCGGGAGACTGAGGCAGAGAATTGCTTGAACCCCAGAGGCGGAGGTTGCAGTGAGCTGAGATCACATCACTGCACTCCAGCGTGGTGACAGAACAAGGCTGCGTCTCAAAAAATAATAACAAAAAATAAACAAAAACACAAAAAACAGATCTCGTGAGAACTCAGTATCACAAAAATAACAAAGGGAAAATCCACCCCCATGATCTAATCACTTCCCACCTAGTCCCTCCTCCAAGAGTGAGGATTACAATTCAATGTGAGATTTGGGTGGGGACATATACCCAAACAATATCAATTATATACAAGTATGGGAAAAAAGATGAATTTTTCCACAGGGGGCCAGGTGGCAGATGGGGATTCTATAATTAAGAGACTATTGTAGAAGATCAGGCAAGAGAAGATGATGCTTTAGGCCAGGTGCAGTGGCTCATGCCTGTAATCCCAGCATGTTGGGAGGCTGAGGTGGGTGAATCACTTGAGGTCAGGAGCTCAAGACCAGCCTGACCAACATGGTGAAACCCTCTCTCTACTAAAAATACAAAAATTAGCCAGGCGTGGTGTAATCCCAGCTACTCTGGAGGCTGAGGCAGGAGAATCGCTTGAACTTGGGAAGCAGAGATTGCAGTGAGCCAAGATCACACCACTGCACTCCACCCTGGGTGACAGAGCAAGATTTTGTCTCAAAAAAAAAAAAAAAAAAAAGGATGATGTTTTGGACCAGGGTGGTATAGAAGGAAGTGGTGAGAAGGGTTTGGATTCTGGAAATATTTTAAAAATAATATCAACAGATATTGTTGATACTTTAATGTGGGGTATGAGAGAAAGAGAGGATTCAGAGATGATGCCAAGATTTTTGGCTTGAACTGTTGGAAGGGTGGAGTTAGTGGCTGGGCACGGTGCTCACACCTGTAATCTCAGCACTTTGGGAGACCAAGGCAGGAGAAACGCTTGAAGCCAGGAGTTTGAGACCAGCCTGGGCAACATGGCAAAACCCCGTCTCTACAAAAAATACAAAAATTAGCTGGGCATGGTGTCATGGACCTATAGTCCCGGCTACTTGGGAGGCTGAGGTGGGAGGATCGCTTGAGCCCGGGAGGCAGAGGTTACAGTGAGCCACGATTGCATCACTGTACCACTGCACTCCAGCCTGGGTGGCAGAGTAAGAACCCATCTCAAAAAAAAAAAAAAAAAAAGAAGAAAAAGAGAAACAAGAGTGGAGTTACTGATAACTACAGTGGGGATTTATGTTATGTATATATCTTCCATATATGCATATATCTTTGTCACCTCTCAATAGTGCCTTCATGACCATAATGATTTTTTTTGTTTCTTTTTTGTTTGTTTGTTTGTTTGTTTTTTGAGACAGAGTTTTGCTCTTGTTGCCCAGGCTGGAGTGCAATGGGGCTATATTGGCTCCCTGTAATCTCTGCCTCCAGGGTTCTAGTGATTCTACTGCCTCAGCTTCCTGAGTAGCCGGGATTACAGGCATGTGCCACCAAGCCCGGCTAATTTTGTATTTTTAGCAGAGTTGGGGTTTCACCATGTTGGTCAGGCTGGTCTCAAACTCCTGACCTCAGGTGATCCGCTCTCCTCGGCCTACCAAAGTGCTGGGATTACAGGCATGGGACACCATGCCCGGCCCCAGAATCTTTAAAATGTATTGTTTGTAGCTAATATATATTTATTATTTGTGAGTGAGGTATGATATCACTAATGTAAATATAATACTAATACTAAAGTTTTGTTTGTTTGTTTTTGAGACGGAGTCTCACTCTGTCACCCAGGCTGGAGTGCAATAGCACAATCTCGGCTCACTGCAACCTCTGCCTCCCAGGTTCAAGCAGTTCTTCTGCCCCGGGACTACAAGTGCACGCCACCACGCCCAGCTAAGTTTTGTATTTTTAGTAGAGACCGGGTTTCACCATGCTGGCCAGGCTGGTCTCAAACTCCTGACCTCAGGTGATCCACCTGCCTCAGCCTCCCAAAGTGCTGGGATTACAGGCATGAGCCACCACGCCTGGCTATATAATACTGAATGTTTTAATGCACATTAGTAGTTAATCCTCACTCAAACCTAGGTGATAGGCACATTAATACAACGGGATACTGAGTCCTGTGGACGTTAAATAACTTGTCCATGAATGCAAAGCTAGTAAAAAGGAAGGCTGAGGTTCTTTTTTTGTTTTTTTGACAGCATCTCATTCTGTTGCTCAGGCTGGAGTACAGTGGCACATTCATAACTTACTGCAGCCTTGACCTCCTGAGTTCAAGCGATCCTCCCACCTCAGCCCCCAGAGTAGCTGGGACTACAGGCACATGCCACAACACCAGGCTAGTTTCTATATTTTTAGTAGAGATGGGGTTTCACCATGTTGGCCAGGCTTGTCTCAAATTCCTGATCTCAAGTGATCAGCCCGCCTCAGCCTCCCAAAGTGCTGGGATTACAGGCATGAGCCACTGTGCCCAGCCAGAAAGCTGGGATTCTTTTTTTTCTTTTTGTAAGTTGTTACCAGATGCTCCTTACCTTTTCTTTAAAAATGGTTGTTTTTAAATTTTTGAGCAGGTGACAGTCATAGTTCAAATTTGAAAAATACATGAAGCTTCTCTTTTAATCTTTTTTTGTTTTTTGAGACAGAGTCTCACTCTGTTGCCCAGGCTGGAGTGCAGTGGCCAGATCTCGGCTCACACTACAACCTCCGCCTCCCATGTTCAAGCGATTCCCTGCCTCATCCATGTGCCACCACATCTGGCTAATTTTGTATTTTTTTTTTTTTTAGACGGAGTCTCGCTCTGTCACCCGGGCTAGAGTGCAATGACACCATCTCAGTTCACTGCAACCTCCACCTCCCAAGTTCAAGTGATTCCCCTGCCTCAGCCTCCTAAGTAACTGGGATTACAGGTGTGTGCCACCACACCCGGCTAATTTTTGTATTTTGAGTAGAGACAGGGTTTCACCATGTTGGTCTGGCTGGTCTCGAACTCCTGACCTTGTGATCTGCCCACCTTGGCTTCCCAAAGTGCTGGGATTACAGAAGTGAGCCACCGTGCCCGGCCAATTTTGTATTTTTATCAGAGACCGGTTTCATCTTTTTGGCCAGGCTTGTCTTGAACTCCTGGCCTCAAGTGATCCTCCTGCCACAACCTCCCAAAGTGTTGGGATTATGGGCGTGAGCCACTGCAATCGGCATTGCTAACTTCTTCAATACCCTTCCAGAGATACTTTACTTCCTAAACAAGCAGCTATGAAGTAAGTATTTCCACACTTTGGGAAGTCAAAGTGTTATGCCCAGACCGTTTATTCCCTGAAGAAGACCACCAGAGTCCAGAGTCAAAGCTAAGCAGCAAGGATCTTTATTACAGGTTCGAACCTGGAACTCTCCCTCGCTCGTGAAACGAGACGGGCAGGAGAGCTCCCCCACTGAGCTCCGAGCAGTGTTATATAGTCTAAGAAAAGTGGGCATAGAGTTATTATACAAATCAGATATATGATTGGCTAGTGTTTGAACAAGGCGATTTGGCTAGCTATGATTGGTTCCCGCCATTTCTGATATTTTGGTTCAAACTTTGAGGCGGGAGAGCAGGTTTATGGCAGCAAGAGTTTATCTTACTTAAACACGTCTTGTGACCTTGCCTCAGAACTTACAAAATCTCTGGTATGTGCAAAACAAAATCTCTGGTACGTGCAGAAAACCAGGTACTCACAGAACTTATGAAATCTCTGGTATGTGCAAAGATTAGAGAGCAGAACAAGGGTGTAGCGGGTGGGGGGCGGGTACACATCTATCTTTGTGTCCTTTCAAAAGTGGGAGCATCACTTGAGCTGAGAAGTTTGAGACCAGCTTGAACAACATAGTGAGACCATATCTCTACTAAAAATGAAAGAAATTTGCTGGGCATGATGGTACCTGCTGGTATAGCCTACTTGGGAGACTGAGCGGGGAGGATTGCTGGAACCCAGGAGGCAGAGATTGCAGTGAGCTGTGACCATGCCACTGCACTCCACCCTGGGCAACTGAGCAAGACCCTGTCTCAAAAAAAAAAAAAAAAAATTCCCCTGCCCCCGTTTTATTTTTTTACAAAGGGTAACAATTTATACCCTGCTCTGTATCTTGCTTTTCCATTTGGACAGCTTTCCACATTGTTATACCCATAATTTATTTAATTAGTTCCCTACTGATGGACATTTAGTATCTTTCCAGTCATTTTTTATTGTAAACAATGCCGCTGTGAATTACCTTGTACATATGGCATTTTGCAAAGGTGAAGCTGGTATTATAAACCAAATCTGAGTGTAAAGCCACTAAACTGTGGCACCACACTGCCTCCCAATATGTTGTTAATTGACTTGAGAAGATGATTCTTCCTAACTACTCTCATTTTTTTTTTTCTTTCTGAGACGGAATTTCACTCTTGTTGCCCAGGCTGGAGTGCAGTGGTGATATCTTGGCTCACCTCGACCTCCGCCTCCTGGGTTCAAGCGACTCTCCTGCCTCAGTATCCCGAGTAGCTGGGATTACAGGCATGTGCCACCATGCTGCACTAATTTTGTATTTTTAGTAGAGATGGGGGTGTCTCCATGTTGGTCAGGCTGGTCTCGAACTCCTGACCTCAGGTGATTCGCCCACCTTGGCCTCCCAAAGTGCTGGGATTACAGGTGTGAGCCACTGCGCCTGGCCCACTCGTCTCAATTTTATGAGCATACTTTATGTTTTAATATTCCTGATGCTCAGCTCCCAGCTCCAGGTGCAACCACTCTTGAATACCTGTGAAATTCATAAACATTCAATGTCCTCCAGCAATCCTCTCTGGGAACCTCATCCACACACAGATAACCCTGATCACAGAGTCTAGAAAAGGAAATAATAAACTCAGACCACCTGAGAAAGATTTCCTTTGCTTATAAGTTAAGGTGAATGTACTTTAAGAAGCATCCCAGAAGGGGAAAGTGTCTGTGTAGGGCACATGGAAAGCCTTTCCTAAGGTGAGACAATGATCTGACTCTTGCAAAGACGGATTGCATGTCAGCATCTTGAGCAATATGCCACCTGATCATGTGTGACACGTAGCACAGATCATTTTTGTCTTGCACAACCTTTCACTGTGCATGGGACTAACTTTGCTCTAGATTGGAGTCATTTCCTGTTAAAATGTTACATCTACTTTGTGGTGCTAAGAGGCTTACTGGTCTTAAGATAGATAAATGACTCAGTAACTGTCACTTCCTGAACTTTGGTCTAATTTGCGTTACAATGACATGTACTCCCCTGTGAACTTTCACCTAGATAGCTGATTCCCTGAAATTATTAACAGTACTGCACGTGGGTCTAATAATCCTCTTTACTTCATTGATTTTGAGATATCTAAACACTTCATAGACATTAGCAAATACGTGTAAGTTAAAACTCCTTTCTTCCTTTCTTTCTTTCTCTCTCTCTCTCTCTCTCTCTCTTTCTTTCTTTTCTTTCTTTCGAGACAGAGTCTTGCTCTGTCACCCAGGCTGGAGTGCAGTGGATCAGTCTCTACTCACTGCAACCTCTGCCTCCCAGGTTCAAGCGAATCTTGTGCCTCAGGCTCCCAAGTAGCTGGAATTACAGGCGCACGCTACCATGCCCAGCTAATTTTTTGTATTTTTTAATAGAGATGAGGTTTCAGCCATGTTGACCAGGCTGGTCTCAAACTCCTGACCTCAAATGATCCACCCACGTCGGCCTCCCACTACTCTGGGATTCCAGGTGTGAGTCACTGCAACTGGCCAAAACTCCTTTTTCTATCTCACCCATAAAATACAGCAATGGTCTATAATTTTCATCTTGTGGAAACAGCAATAATAATACTGGTAGAGTCCTTACCACATGCTAGGTATTGTTCTAAGCCCTTTAGATAATACTCTCACGAGGTGGGCTCTATTGTTATTATCTCCATTTCACTTTTTTATTAAAAAAATTTTTTTTTGGCTGGGCATGGTGGCTCATGCCTGTAATCCCAGCACTTTGGGAGGCAGAGGTGGGCAGATCATTTGAGGTCCAGAGTTTGAGACCAGCCTGGCCAACGTTACAAAATCCCGTCTTTACTAAAAATAAAAAAAATTAGCCAGGTATGGTGGCCCACGCCTATAATCCCAGCTACTCAGGAGGCTGGGGCAAGAGAATCCCTTAAGTCCAGGAGGTGGCTGGGCGCGGTGGCTCACGCCTGTAATCCCTGCACTTTGGGAGGCCGAGGCGGGCGGATCACGAGGTCAGGAGATCGAGACCATCCTGGCTAACACGGTGAAATCCCATCTCTACTAAAATACAAAAAAAAAAAATTAGCCGGGCGCGGTGGCGGGTGCCTGTAGTCCCAGCTACTCGGGAGGCTGAGGCAGGAGAATGGCGCGAACCCGGGAGGCGGAGCTTGCAGTCAGCCGAGATCGCGCCACTGCACTCCAGCCTGGTGCACTCTGCCTCAAAAAAAAAAAAAAAAAAAAAGTCCAGGAGGCAGAGGTTGCAGTGAGCCGACATCACACCACTGCAGTTCAGCCTGGGAGACAGAACAAGAAATCATCTCAAAAAAATTAAATTACATTTAAAAATAATAAATAATTTTTTTGGAGACAGGGTTTCACGGTATCGCCCAGGCCAGAATGCAGTGGCACGATCTTGGCTCACTGCAACCTCCACCTCCCGAGTTCCAATGATTCTCCTGCCTCAGCCTTCCATGTAGCTGGGATTACAGGCACCCACCACCATGTCCAGCTAATTTTTTGTATTTTTAGTAGAGAAGGGGTTTCACCATGTTGGCCAGGCTGGTCTTGAACTCCTGATGTCAGGTGATCAACCCATCTTGGCCTCCCAAAGTGCTGGGCTTATAGGAGTGAGCCACTACACCCTGACTTTTTTTTTTTTTTTTTTAAGAGACAGTATTGCTATGTTGCCCAGGCTGGACTTGATCTCCTGGGCTCAAGCGATCTACATACGACGGCCTCCCAAGAAGCTGAGGTTAAAGACCTTGCTCCAAATCCACCCGCTTTGTGAGAGCTTCCTTGCAACACTGACCTCATTCCTCCTGCCACTCTGACTGTAAATGAGCTGCTCCTTCAGCTGTGTCCTCAAGGCATGGTATATCTGATTCTCTCTGTAGGTCACATTCTATCCCCCATGTAGTACATTTTGCTGTTTATAATCTGTTGTAGAATGTAGGCTCCTTGAGATTGAGAACTGACACTATTTCATTTCTATATCCCTTTGCATGTTCTACTTAGGTTTCTGCAACCTCCACCTCGTGGGTTCAAGCAATTCTCCTGCCTCAACTTCTGAGTAGCTGGGATTACAGCACACCCAGCTAATTTTTGTATTTGTAGTAGAGACGGGGTTTCGCCATGTTGGATATGGCTGGTTTCAAACTCCCGACCTCAGGTGATCCTCCCGCCTTGGCCTCCCAAAGTGCTGGGTTTACAGGCGTGAGCCACCACGCCTGGCCACATTATTCACATTTCAAGTGCTCAATTGCTGTATCTGGCTGGCAGCTAGTATATGAGCAACACAGATACAGGGCATTTCCATCACTGTAGAAAGTTCAACCAGACAGTACTAATCTGGAAAGATCATTGGTACAAATCAGTGGAGCTACAGTTTGTTTGTTTTTTTTTGTTTTGTTTTGTTTTTTCTTTTTGAGATGAAGTCTTGCCGTGTTGCCCAGACTGGAGTGAGATCTTGGCTCACTGCAACCTCTGCCTCCCGGGTTCAAGGGATTCTCCTGCCTCACCCTCCCGAGTAGCTGGGACTACATGCAAGTGCCACCACGCCCGGTGAATTTTTTGTATTTTTAGTAGAGACAGGGTTTCGCCCTGTTAGCCAGGATGGTCTCAATCTCTGGACCTCGTGATCTGCCCGCCTCGGCCACCCAAAGTGCTGGGATTACAGGCATGAGCCCCTGCGCCCAGCCTGGAGTTACAGTTTGTATACCATTAAGAAACTGTTCTGGGAGGGTGGGGGCAGTGGCTTATGCCTGTAATCCCAGCACTTTGGGAGGCCAAGGCAAAAGGATCACTTGAGGGCAGGAGTTCAAGAGCAGCCTAAGCAACATAGTGAGACTCCATCTCTACAAAAAATGAAAAATTGGCCAGGCATGGTGGCTTGCCTCTGTAGTCCCAGATACTCAGGATGCTGAGGCAGGAGAATCACTTGAGCCCAGTAGGTCAAGGCTCCAGTGAGCTATGATGGCACCACTGCACTGCAGCCTGGATGACAAGGTTAGACTGTCTCTCAAATAAATAAATAAAAGAAAAAACTGTTCTTGGGAGCACATGAGGGTAACATCGATCATAACATCATCTTGTTAATGATTTACCTTTGGAATATTCAACACTTGGTAAATGACTCAGGCTTACAGTAGAGAAAGAAGAAAAAGAAGTCCGGGCACGGTGGCTCAAGCCTGTAATCCCAGCACTTTATTGGGAGGCCAAGATGGGCGGATCATGAGGTCAGGAGATTGAGACCATCCTGGCTAACACGGTGAAACCCCATCTCTACTAAAAAAAAAAATACAAAAAACTAGCCAGGCGAGGTGGCGGGTGCCTGTAGTCCCAGCTACTTGGGAGGCTGAGGCAGGAGAATGGCGTAAACCCAGGAGGCGGAGCTTACAGTGAGCTGAGATCCGGCCACTGCACTCCAGCCTGGGCGGCAGAGCGAGACTCCGTCTCAAAAAAAAAAAAAAAAAAGAAGAAAAAGAAAAAAAGAAGCCATTAGTAAAACAACCATGGTAGAAAATTGTGCCTGGGCGCAGTGTCTCACACCTATAATCCCAGCACTTTGGGAGGCCGAGGTGGGAAGATCACCTGAGGTCAGGAGTTTGAGACCAGCCTGGCCAACATGTTGAAACCCTGTCTGTATTAAAAGTACAAAAATTAGCCAGGTGTAGTGGGGGGCACTTGTAATCCCAGCTACTCAGGAGGCTGAGGCAGGATAATCACTTGAAACCCAGAGGCGGAGGTTGCAGTGAGCTGAGATTGCAACACTGCACTCTAGCCTGGGTGATAAGAGCAAAAGTATGTCTCAAAAAAAAAAAAAAGAAAACAAAAAAAATTGCTTTGAGGAAACCTCAGTAATCAGAATGTTGTATCTTAAAAGTAATTAACAATCGTGAAAGCATATTTCGGTAGGCCTTTTGCAAGATATACAGAGTAAAAATCAGGCACATAAAGGTTGGGATTATGAAAGGGTGTTCATTCATTTTTCAAGTTTGCGTAGTAACTTTCCTGACATTTATGTCAAGTTAAAAAAAAAAAAAAAAGTCAGATGTCCGGCCACAGTGGCTCAAGCCTGTAATCCCAACACTTTGGGAGGCCAATGTGAGTGGATCACCAGAGGTCAGGAATTCAAAACCAGCCTGGCCAACAAACCCCATCTGTACTAAAAATACAAAAGCTAGCCGGGCACGGTGGCTTGTGCCTGTAGTCCCAGCTACTCAGGAGGTTGAGGCAGGAGAATTGCTTGAACCCAGGAGGCAGAGGTTGCAGTGAGCCGAGATCACACCACTGCACTCCACACTGGGCAACAGAGCGAGACTCCGTCTCAAAAAAAAAAAGTCCCAGCACTTTGGGATGCCAAGGTGGGCAGATCACCTGAGGTTGGGAGTTCGAGATCAGCCTGTCCAACATGGAAAAGCCCCCTCTCTACTAAAATACAAAATTAGCCAGGCGTGGTGGCACATGCCTGTAATCCCAGCTACTGGGGAGGTTGAGGCAGGAGAATCTCTTGAACCGGGGGAGCTGGGGTTGCAGCGAGCTGAGATCGCACCATTGCATTCCAGCCTGGGCAACAAGAGCAAAACTCCATCTCAAACAAACAAACAAACAAACAAAATTAGTCAAGTGTGGTGGTGTGCTCCTGTGGTCCCAACTACTTGAGGGCTGAGGTGGGAGGATTAACCCAGGAAGTCAAGTCTGCAGTGAGCCATGATCATGCCATTGCACTTTTGCCTGGACAACAGAGAGAGATCCTGTTCGAAAAAGAAGAAGAGGAAGAGAGAAGAAGAGGAAGAGGAGGAGGAGAAAGAGGAAGGAGAAAGAGAAAGAAAAGGCTTTCAAGTTGTCATAATTTTCTGGCATCAATGAGAATTGGTACTTTTCCCAGTGGTTTCTCCTGTGATTCTCTCAGCCTGTTCTCTAAATCTAGCCATTACTTAAGGTTTTCTCAGAACCTCCTTTCTTTTCTTTCTGGACCCTCTCCCTTGACCATAAGGCATCTCACACAACTCCTAACTGCTAACTCCAACGAAATGACTCCCAAATCAACCTTCACCACCCTGAGCTATCTGTGCACAGCGGGACACTATGTGCTGGTGTCTAAGGATGACACTTAGACCACAGACCAAGAACATAGGTAACACCTGTGCATTGTAACAAAGCCCTAGATGGGAGGTTGGCAAACCTTGTTTTTAAAGGGCCAGATAGCAAATACTTTCAATTTTGTGGACCATGGGGTTTCCCTGTCCTGATTATTCAGCTTGGTCATTGTAACATGAAAGCAGGCAGAGACAATATGAAATCAAAGAGGCATGGCTGTATCCCCATAGATTTCTATTTGCAAAAACAGGTGGCAGGCAGGAGCTGGTTGCGGTTTGCTAAGTCCTTTGATCATTGATTTTCATACAAGAAACCCCTTCAAAATCCACTAGGAGAGAAAGAAAGAAATGAGAGGGAGGAGAGAGCTCAGTTCTTCCCTCCCATTTATTCCAACCAGAGCAATTTAGCTTTAATCTATTTGTTTACAATGGCTAAGGTTTCATTTGCACAAAGGGTTTCAGGGCCAAAAAGTTTGAAAGCTGCTTGTCTACCAGTTCTCTGAGTTTCATTCTAGGTATGAATCTGTCACCTCCCTCAATCTAGTCACTGTCTGCTTTGATCCACATTCTCTGCCAAAGTAGTAACCGAACTGTCCACTTCTGATCACATTACTTATCAATCTTCACTGACTCCCTGTGAGCCAATCCCAAGCATCCTCCTTAATCTAACATACCTTCTGCATCAGCCACCCAGGGCTCTGTGCAGGAGACTCCCCAAAGGTGCTTTTCCTTCCTTCTCTTTCTGCACATTCTCCCCTTGCCTGGGGAGGCTCTCTGCCTCCCATCCCACGCTCTTTATAATCATCTATTTCACCACGCAGAATCATCTATTTCACCACCCACTCTTCTATGTTCCTGCTGTACTTTGTTCATGGGGCTTTTATGTGTGCATGTTCTAACTCCCCAGCTGGATTAATTATCCCTATTAAGGGCAGGAATCACATTTTGTAGATCTCTGTACCCAGAACAGGCGTTAGCGTGATACCATATCCACAGCAGCTATTTGAGCTCTTTATTTAGGTTGAAATGGGGCATGCCCTGGCAGAGTGCATCCTACCTCACTAAATATTTCTTCACCTGTCTGTCATCTTCTCACTCCCACCTCCTCTCACTGTCTGTGGGAGGCTATCTTTACAATGCACAAGTGTTACCTAAGTTCTTAGATTATAAGAACACCTGGTTGATGCCTGGGAGCTAAAAGAACAAGATCCAGATCAACTAGCAGTGAACAAGACATGAGAAAGGGGCTTGAGAGACAAGTCCACAAGCCTTGTATGACAGGCAGACATAAGCTCTCTGGCCCAAGTGGGCAAGGTCTAGGCTGAGGCAATTGCCAGAGTTTGGAAAGACATGGTTTTACAGCAGAAAGAGAGCAGCAGATCTTGGAAAAGAACATGCTTAATATTTACAACTGTTTAACATTAGGTGGATTTCTAATCCTCTGAGCCTCGTCTGTAAATTAGGAATAAAATATCTTCTGTAATGCTCTGAGGGTTAGGAATAATGTTCCTCATACATAGCATACAGAGCAGGGGCTCAGTAAGTGGAATTACAGGTTGTGAAGAAAGGGAGTAAAGAGGCAAATGAGATGTGAAAAACACAAAGAAGGAAAGGGTTGTTTTTAAGATAAATGTCTTTATTTTTCTTTATAGTCTTGCTTTGTTGCCCAGGCTGGACTCGAACTCCTGGCCTCAAGTGATCATCCCACTTTGGCCTCCCAAAGTGTTAGGATTACAGGCATGAGTCACCACGCCTGGCCAAGATAAATGTCATGAACTACTGCCTTCCCTCCCCCCCCCCATGTATGACCAGCAAATCACATTGGGCTCCTTTTAACTGTGGCTGAAGTGAGACTGTAATGATGTGGCATGTGCATAGGAATCATTTGGGAATCTTGTGAAATGTCAGATTCTCATTCCATAGGTCTGGGTGAGCCTGATACTATGCATTTATGAGGTAATTCTGCTGATCTGTGAACCACACTGTGAGTAGAAAAGTGGTCGTCCACGTAGGCCGTTGAGATAAAAACAGATGAGTCGGCTGGGATGCCTGGTCGGCTTCCCGCACATGTCTAAAAACTACCACACTTTCAAGAAGAAGGAGGTCAGCTGAGGGAGGTTAAACTGTTAGGGAGAATAGCACCACGTGGAATGATAAGGGCCAAAGGATAGAGAAATTACAAGTGAAAAAGAGAACTTGTGTTCTTTGGGGCTTATCTACAGACCATATTCAGACACAGAAACTGGATTTAAATTCTTCTCAGGGAACGTTAATCTCTTTGGACCTTGGTTTAGATGCTGGAATAATTAAAAAAAAAAAAAAAAGATTAAGCAAGATAGCATTAGAGCTTTTGCAACAAGACACAGTTTCATCAGCGGTAAAATGAGAATAATAATAACAATACCTAAAGCAAATGTAGCAAATTAGTCATTGCAGAATCTAGGTGGTGGGAGTGGGAGTGTTCACTGAACAATTCTTTCTTTTTTTTTTGAGATGGAGTCTCACTCTGTCTCCCAGGATGGAGTACAGTGGTGTGATCTCAGCTCACTGCAGCCTCTGCCTCTGGGATTCAAGCGATTCTCCGGCCTCAGCCTCCCGAGTAGCTGGGATTACAGGTGCCTGCCACCACACCCAGCTAATTTTTGTAGTTTTGGTCGAGACGGGGTTTCTCCATGTTGGCCAGGCTGGTCTCAAACTCCTGATCTCAAGTGATCTGCTCACCTTGGTCTCCCAAAGTGCTGGGATTAGAGGCATGAGCTACCGCACCCGGCCCCATTGAACAATTCTTTCAACTTTCCTGTATGTTTGAAAAATCTTCATAGTGAAATGTTGAAAAAAATATGCTTCCAAATAAGGTTGAAATTAGACAAATTAGAGTAAAATAGAGGAATGTAAATAACATTAGCCCAGCCTGAACAGTAGTTACTCTCTAAGGGACATTCTTTTAGCAGTTTTATAAATTATTTCAGAGGCAGAAATACACGTAAAATATTTCTGAGGGCCAGGCATGGTGGCTCACGCCTGTAATCCCAGCACTTTGGGAGGCCGAGGCAGGCAGATCACCTGAGGTCAGGAGTTCAAGACCAGCCTGGCCACCATTGTGAAACCCTGTCTCTACTAAAAATACAAAAATTAGCCAGGTGTGGTGGCGGGCACCTGTAATCCCAGCTACTTGGGAGGCTGAGGCAGGAGAATTGCTTGAACCTGGGGGGCAGAGGTTGCAGTGAGCCGAGATATCGCCACTGCACTGCACTCCAGCCTGGGCAACAGAAAGAGACTCCGTCTCAAAAAAAAAAAAAAAGAGAGAAAAGAAAAGATAGCAGTGATTGCCTCCAGGGAGGGAGAACTTTGTGAGTAGACGACAGAATGGAAGGGAGGCTTTTCACTATATTCTTTTTTGTAAGTTTTGCATGTCAGATCATGTGTTACTACCTATTCAAAAATAAATAAAATTATAGCCAGGCATGGTGGCTCACACCTGTAATCCCAGCACTTTGGGAGGCCAAGGCAGGCAGATCACTTGAGGTCACGAGCTTGAGACCAGCCTGGCCAATATGGGGAAACCCCATTTCTACTAAAACTACAAAAATTAGCTGGGTGTGGTGGCAGGTGCCTGTAATCCCACCTACTTGAAAGGCTGAGGCGGGAGAATTGCTTGAACCTGGGAGGCAGAGGTTGCAGTGAGCCAGGATCACGCCACTGCACTCCAGCCTGGGTGACAGAGATAGACTTCATCTCAAAATAAATAAAATCAAAATCAAAACGTAGAGGTCTCAAAGTCTAATAGTTTGCCTCTCTTCCAAGCAGTTTAATCATTAAGTTGCAGAATTTGCTGTGCATGACCCTTGGTTATCAAAGAGGTCAACGTCCAGCTTCATTGAAGTGGTACATAATGAGGCTGAATTGACCTGTGCACAGCCAGTTGACTCGATCTATTTGAGGACATTTTTAGTTATGAGCCAAAGGACTGCATTTTCCATTCCTGCGTTCCAGTCAGGCTGAGCTCACGAAGTATCTAGGTTGTATAGCCAGAGGCAGACTGGAGGTCTAGTAGGTGTATGTTAAAGAATGTAGACAAAGATAGGGAGTGAAGAGCTACACGTCACAACTGGGGCATAGTCCTGTGTCAGGAATATTTTACATGTTCCATACTTAAAGTTTACAAAGTATTTATAGACATTGCCTTCTCTGAGTCATCCAATTTCTCTGGATGGCAAGTGGGCAAGGATTTTGTCCTGTCTTACTAAAGAGGAAAACTGAGTGTGGTGACCATGAGACACACCGCTCAGATATCCTTCCAACTGCAGGGAGCAATTGACTGAGGGCCCCTGCTGCCTTCTGAACTCCATCACCACGTGTGAGCGAGGCCACGCACCCATGGGCTACTTCCAGCCAGTGACAAAGTGTGGCAGGGATATTAAGGCAGGCTGATACTTTGGAGATATGGGACTCCTCTGATGACTGCAATGCTCCCGCAGCCTCGCTGAACTTTCCTTAGAATACACTGTAACGTAACGTGCTTCTACCCACCTTTCCCTCCTTTCCTCTCTTCTTCACTTGGGTTGAGGTCTGTATCGCAGTCTGATGGGCCTGCCAGCCTCTCCTGGCTCCTTCCCATTTTCTCTTAGAGGCATTTCCTGCAAGTTGAATACTATGTTGGCATTAAACATAGATCTGGGTGATTCTAGGTATGCTTGTAATCGCTGCAATATATTGTCTTTGTCTTCAGAAATTAATTTCAACTTGAGTCATTAGATAGGCAAATCTTTTTTTCTACCAGTTTATCATTTTGCATACTTTATTAAAAATATTTACATATACATGTGATTCTGTGTGGCATATTACATAGGCATAGAAATAACAATTGACTAGGCACACTGACTCACACCTGTAATCCCAGCACTTTGGGAAACCAAGGCAGATGGATCATTTGAGGCCAGGAGTTCAAGACCAGCTTGGCCAACATGGTAAAACCCTGTCTCTACTAAAAATACAAAAAATTAGCTGGGGATGGTGGTGCATGCCTGTACTTCCAGATACTTGGGAGGCTGAGGCAGAGGAATCGCTTGAACCTGGGAGGTAGAGGTTGTAGTGAGCTGAGATCATACCACTGCACTCCAGCCTGGGTGACAGAGTGAGGCCCTGTCTGCCCTGCAAAAAAAAGAAAAAAGAGAAAGACAGGTTCTCACTGTGTTGCCCAGGCCAAAATGCAGTAGCCGTTTACAGGTGTGATCATAGTGCATGACAGCACTGTGATCGCCTATGATCACTCTTAAACTCCTGGTCTCAAGCAATTCTCCTGCCTCAGCCTCATGAGTAGCTGGGACAACAGGCACATGCCACCATGCCTGGCTATTTATTATTATTATTGAGATGGAGTCTCACTCTGTTGCCCATGCTGGAGTGCAGTGGGGCAATCTCAGCTCACTGCAATCTCTGCCTCCCGGGTTCATGCAATGCTCCTGCCTCAGCCTCCCGAGCCCTGGGATTACAGGTGTGCACCACCATGCCCAGCTAGTTTTTGTATTATCATTATTTTTTTTAATGAGGTCTCACTGTCGCCCAGGCTGGAGTGCAGTGGTGCAATCCTGGCTCACTGCAAACTCCGCCTCCCGGGCTCAAGCAATTCTCCTGCCTCAGCCTCCCAAGTAGCTGGGATTATAGGCATGCACCACTACACCCAGCTAATTTTGTATATTCAGTAGAGACAGAGTTTCACCATGTTAGCTAGGCTGATCTGGAACTCCTGACCTCAGGTAGTCTAAATGCCTCAGTCTCCCAAAGTGCTGGGATTACAGGTGTAAGCCATTGTGACGGACCCTAGTTTTTGTATTTTTAGTAGAGACAGGGTTTTACCATGTTGGCCAGACTGGTCTCATACTCCTGACCTCAAGTGACCCATCCACCTCAGACTCCCAAAGTGCTGGAATTACAGGTGTGAGCCACCATGCCCGGCCCAAACCTGGCTATTTAGTGTTTATGAAGACTTCAAGGTATTTTTGTTGTTGTTGTTCTTTGTAAAATAATGTGTCCTGCCACATTGTCCACTCCACTTTTCTTTTTTCTTCTTTTTTTTTTTTTTTTTTTGAGACAGAGTCTTGCTCTGTCACCCAGGCTAGAGTGCAGTTGCCCGATCTTGGCTCACTGCAACCAGGCTCAAGCGATCTTTCCACCTCAGCCTCTTTAGTAGCTGGGAATACAGGCTACAGGCACACACCACCATGCCTGGTTAATTATTGAATTTTTTTATACAGATGAGGTTTCACTATGTTGCCCAGGCTGGTCTGGAACTCCTGGGCTAAAGCAGTCCTCATGTGTCAGCCTCCCAAAGTGCTGAGATTACAGGCACGAGCCACTTCACTTTTCCTTTTCTTTATTAACGCTCTGGAGTTTGTAATTATATGGCCAACCTAGGGGTTCTGGGAACTTACTCAGGCCAGGAGAATTACCATTTGCAGGTGGCCCTTGTGGCTTGGCAAGGAATGTCATCAACCCGCACATGCTGGTCAAAGGTGTCACCAGGAGAATGGAGACATTGTCAGCTGTGAGCAGGACATCATTTGACATAGGGTGGGAGGAGGCAGAGCAATCAGCAGGCTCTTACTTCTAGACTGTTCTTGGAGTTGGCTGGCAGCAACCTGATTGGCAATAGTTGTTTGCCTGAGTTCCCAGGAGTCCACTATGAGTTCATTCTGGTTGAACAGAACGTTTTGTCAGAACAATTAGGGCTTTCTTTCTAAAGTGTGCTTGGCTGGAAAAGAAAGCAGGAGCCCTCAAGGGCTCATAATCGAGCAGTGGCTGACACTGAAGTGATGCATGGAAGAAAGGCTACCAAGCAAGGGAGGTGGAGAGTAGTTTGAAGCAACTGGGGTAAGCTGAGGTATGTGAAAGCAGCCCTTCTGCTCGTGCGTCCCCACAGAGACAGCAAGTGTGGCTAGAGACGAGGAAGAGTGTGCCAAAGCCAGAGGGCCACAGGAAAGGGAAGGCTTGGGCAGCAGTACGTGACTTGGTGAAGACATGAAGAATGTCTTCAAGGAACTTGTCTATGTAGCAAACTGGTGATGAGCTGGTCTTGTTGAGTCGGCGTAGTAAGGAATCAGTACTTTACACACATGCACACGCACGCACACGAGAGAGAGAGAGAGAAAGAGAGAGAACAGTATTGCCTTGCCTCTTTACAACAGATATCTCAGTTACTAACTGTATATTCTGGACTCTTCAAGAGCAGGGGTCATGATTTTTTTTTTTTTTTTTTTTTTGTGAGACAGAGTCTTGCTCTGTTGCCCAGGCTAGAGTGCAGTGGTGTGATCTCAGCTCACTGCAACCTCTACCTCCTGGGTTCAAGAGATTCTCCTGCCTCAGCCTCCCTAGTAGCTGGGATTACAGGCGCATGCCACCACGCCTGGCTATTTTTGTATTTTTTAGTAGAGACGGGGTTTCACCATGTTGGCCAGGCTGGTCTTGAACTCCTGACCTCATGATCCATCTGCCTTGGCCTCCCAAAGTGCTGGAATTACCGGCATGAGCCACTGCACCCGGCCGAGGGGTCATGAATTTTACCTCTATTGATCCCCTAATGTTACCCAATACAGGGCTGCACACTTGCCAGGGCCTCCTCGAATACAGTATATTATTCTTTTGGGCATCTTGGAAAACAGGTTCTTGACATCCTGCCAATGTGCACTATGCTAAATGGTTTCCATGCTCAAAAGCGCGAAAGTTCCCCACCTCATCTTCAACATTCTTCCTCCACATATTTTTAGGGCTCTACCTAGCAGTTCAGTTCTAAGCACATCTTTCACTAAGCATGAGGTTTGTTAGTGCTGACAGTCAATACCAGATTAAACCTGTGTGTCCCTTAGCCATTTGCAGAGAGACCTGGGAAATCAACCATAAACAAAAGGCACATGGGGGTGAGAAGATAGGTGAGGACTTACAGGGAAATTGCTCATTCTGATGGTGAAGACAGTCCTGACAGACCTGAGGGAAAAGGTTACAAGGAAAGGAAGCCCAAGGGCTTCTACTTTGTCCCAGATTTGTATCTGCATGTGTGATTTTTTTGGTTTTGTTTTGTTTTGTTTCTTTTTTTGAGACGAGTCCTGCCCTGTCACCCAGGCTGGAGTGCAATGGTGCGATCTCGGCTCACTGCAACCCCCAGCCTTCCGGGTTCAAGCGATTCTCCTGCCTCAGCCTCGCAAGTAGCTGGGATTACAGGCACAAACTACCACACTCGGCTAATTTTTGTGTTTTTTTTAGTACAGACAGGGTTTCACCATGTTGGCCAGGCTGGTCTCAAATTCCTGATCTTGTGGTCCACCCGCCTCAGCCTCCCATAGTGCTGGGATTACAGCTGTGAGCCACCATGCCTGGACTGCATGCATGATTTTCTGCCCATTCAGAGGACTGGTAAGGAGCTGCCAAATCTTTTCAGGGACCCTCACAGCTGCTTGGAGATTGTGAATCAGGGATTCTCATGAACAGGCACAACTATCACAAGAAGTCCGGCATGAAGTGAATGATGGTAGTATGTGGTCCACTGCTAAGAGATGTGACGTGCTGCTTTTGTTTTTAAAAATTCTCTGTGTTATACTTTCTGCTTACAAAAGGAGAAATATAGGCTCACTAAACATTTTCCAACATTATAAGAGATACATAATATGAAAAGTGTGAAAGTTTTTTTTACGATCCCTGCCCATCTATCCCAGATCACCATTGCCAATTATTTGGTATATCTCTTGAGATGGCATGCTTTCTGATTTTGAAGCAGATTGTGTCGGTTTTGTTTTGTTTTGTTTTGAGACAGGATACGGTTTTGACACCCAGGAGGGAGTGCAGTGGTGCAGTCTTGGTTCATTGCAGCCTCCACCTCCCAGGCTCAATCCATTCTGTCACCTCAACCTCCTGAGTAGCTGGGAAAACAGGTGCATGCCACCACACCCAGTTGATTTTGTATATTTTGTAGAGCCAGAGTTTCAACATGTTGCCCAGGCTGGTCTCCAACTCCTGAGCTCAAGTCGTCCACCTGCCTCGGCTTCCCAAAGTGCTGGGATTACAAGCCACTGTGCCCAGCCAGGTTGTGACTTAAAATGTGCAATATCTTTGACTTCCAAAAATTGCACCACAAACAGATTCCTTGGCAGTTTGGAGTGTATGTCCCAATCTGTGTGTATGTGTGGGTACAAGAGGAAGAGAGAAAGAATAAATGTAATAAAATCACTGCTATTCCTTTTCTGGGAAATAGTCTTCAGTTCTTGATTTTTATCTTTCATAGGAAATTGTGTTATTAGGTAGCCAGATCATTTATCTAACGTGAATATATTAAAATTTAGTTCAGTCTGAGACTACCCCAATCAGAATCTCCCCCGCCCTCCATTAAATAAATAAGAACTGGTTATGAGCCTCATATGCTCACCTGGTGGAGAGCTGTCAAGAACATGGTGAGCCTGGCCGACATGGCGAAACCCTAACTCTACTAAAATTACAAAAATTAGCCGGGTACCGTGGCAGATGCCTGTAGTCCCAGCTACTCGGGAGGCAGGAGAACCGCTTAAACCCAAGAGGTGGAGGTTGCGGTGAGCCGAGATCACGCCACTGCACTCCAGCCTGGGTGACGGAGTGAAACCTTGTCTCAAAAACAAAAACAAAAACAAAAACAAAAAACAATTAACCAGTCATGGTGGCAGGCGCTGGTGATCCCAGCTACTCAGGAGACTGAGGCAGGAGAATCACTTTAACCCAGGAGGTGGAGATTGCAGTGAGCCGACATTGTGTCACTGCACTCCAGCCTGGGTGACAGAGTGAGACTCTGTCTTAAATAAAAAAAATCAAGAGCTCTTGGTTAACTAGAGACATTTGGATTTAGCTATTCTACATTTCCAGGGTTACATCTGTAGACCTATAAAGCCAGCCTGAGATGTGTTAATATCGGGAGTGGAGGGGTGGCAGAGTGTTTCTGAGTTCGTATTCCATTTCCGTTAGTTATATCTAATCAGAATCTGAGTGATGAATGTCAGTGAGGGCAGATTCATGGCTGATCTGTATTTCAGTTTCAGAACAATAGACTGTTTCTTCTCCTCTGACAGTAGACTAGAGTGATTTCATTTGCTAAAGCCCAAGCATGAACATTTCTGGAAGCTTAGAAAAGTGATGTTTCAGGCTGAGCGCGGTGGCTCACGCCTGTAATCCCAGCACTTTGGGAGGCCAAAGCAGGCAGATCATGAAGTCAGGAGATCAAAACCATCCTGGTTAACATGGTGAAATCCCGTCTCTACTAAAAATACAAAAAATTAGCCGATGTGGTGGCACACGCCTATAGTAGCAGCTACTGGTGAGGCTGAGGCAGGAGAATTGCTTGAACCCGGGAGGTGGAGGTTGCAGTGAGCTGAGATTGCACCACTGCACTCTAACCTGGGCAAAAGAGCAAGACTCAGTCTCAAAAAAAAAAAAAAAAAAAAGAAAAGAAGAGAAAAAAGAAAAGTGACAGCTGGATGTGATGGCTCATGCCTGTAATCCCAGCACTTTGGGAGGAGTGAGGGGGTGGTGGTGGAACATCTGAGGTAGGAGTTCGAGACCAGCCTGGTCAACATGGTGAAACCCCATCTCTATTAAAAACACAAAAATTTAGCCGGGGCGTGGTGGCAGGCACCTGTAATCCCAGCTACTCGGGAGGCTGAGGCAGAAGAATTGCTTGAACCCAGGAGGCAGAGGCTGCAGTGAGCCGAGATCGTGCCACTGCACTCCAGCCTGGGCAGCAGAGTGAAACACCATCTCAAAAAAAAAAAAAAAAAGAAAAAGAAAAGTGATGTTGCTATGGTAGATGCCATTCTTACAGCATAACTTTGTATCGCAAACCTTTTTTATTTTTTCATTGCAGTGCTCTAACTTCAAAGACAGATTGATTTGTTTTCGTTTTTGTTTTTTGAGACAGAGTCTTGCTCTGTCGCCCAGGCTGGAGTGCAGTGGTATGATCTCAGCTCACTGCAACCTCTGCTTCCCAGTTTGAAGCAATTCTCCTGCCTCCGCCTCCCCAGTAGCTGGGACTACAGGCATGAGAGCCCATACCTGGCTAATTTCTGTATTTTTAGTAGAGATGGGGTTTCACCACATTGGCCAGGCTGGTCTCAAACTCCTGACCTCTCAAGTGATCTGCCCATCTCAGCCTCTCAAAGTGCTGGGATTACAGGCGTCAGCCACCAGACCCGCCATTGATTTGTTTTTTGTTTCTTCTTTTATTTTTCTCTGCCTCTTTGCATGCCTCAATCAGATGATTTTGTGTTTGTTTTAGAGATCTGTTAAAATTACATCAGGCTAACTTGACATCAATACAGCCTTACATTTTAGAAGACAAATTCTGAATTCTTGATGGATTTTATAACATTTATAATAGTGTGGTAATCACGTTTGCTAAACTTTGGAAATCATGATGCAACCAACCCTCTGCCTTCACATAGTGAAGCCTTTTGGATTTTTCTTTAATGAAATATTAAATTGAATGTGGAACTTTGAGTAATTGGCCCAGATAAAAGAAATGACTCATCCAGGGATGACAAAAATTAATCCTGACCTTGAGGATTTCACTCTGCCAACTCAGAGAGTGAGATACACTGGCATTGATTGGTAAAGTCAGAGTTCCCCTAACTCCCTCAGTTGTTTTTGAGTCATTAAGAACTACTAATATTAGCCCTGTCAGAAGCCAGCCTAAGAAAAGAATATTTGCCAAATGCAATTCCAGAGCTGGGATGTTGAGGTAGACAGTGAATATAATAGTTAAGTTATTCCTGAAATTTTAGCTCAGTTCTCTTTACAAAATTAACATACTAATATATTAAAATTCACTCCTTTTCTCCTACTCCTACTTCCTACTGGCTCTCAAAAAATAGGACTCAGAAATGAAAGGATCAGGCATCTTCACAAAAATGAAGGAAGCCAAGCCTGAGCTGTCCATGGCTTCTCAAGTCTGCACCTGTAATCCTAACTATTTGGGAGGCTGAGGCAGGAGGACGGCTTGAGCCCAAGAGTTTGAGGCCAGCCTGGACAACACAGTGAAACTTTGCCTCTAAAAAAAAAAAAAAAAAAATGGTTTCAGGGTTATTGTTTTTTGTTTTTTGTTTTTTTTCCCAAACGTGGCTAGCAACAGCACTTGCCTCCAACAAAACTGCAGAGGCAGCTATCCCAGAGTACAATGGTGTGATCTCGGCTCACTGCAACCTCCGCCTTCCAGGTCCAAGCAAACCTCCTGCCTCAGCCTCTTGAATAGCTGGGATTACAGGCATACGCCACCATGCCCAGCTAATTCTTGTATTTTTAGTAGAGACAGGGTTTCTCCATATTGGTCAGGCTGGTCTCGAACTCCCGACCTCAGGTGATTGCCCGCCTCGGCCTCTCAAAGTGCTGGGATTACAGGCATGAGCCACCGTGCCTGGCCCCCCAGGTATCAGGGTTTTTAAGGACAATTTGGTGGGTAGGGGAAGCCAGTGAACTGGAGGTGCTGACTGGTCAGGTCAGAGATGAAATCATAGGGGTCGAAGCTATGTTCTTGCACTGAGTCAGTTCCGGGGTGGGAGGGCTATAAGATCAAATGAGCTAGTTTATCGATCTAGGTTGTGCCAGCTGATCCATCAAGTGCAGGATCTGCAAAATACCTTAAGCACTGGTTTTAGGTTTTACATTAAACCTAAAATTTAGATGATGTTATTCCCAGGAGCAATTTGAAGAGGGTCAGAGTCATGTAGGCTCCAGTTTCATGACTCCTAAACCATAATTTTTTTTTTTTTTTTGAGACAGAGTCTTGCTCTGTTGCCCAGGATGGAGTTCAGTGGCACAACCTCGGCTCATTGCAACCTCCGCCTCCCGGGTTCAGCCGATTCTCTGCCTCTGCCTCCTGAGTACCTGGGATCACAGGCACCCGCCACCATGCCCGGCTGATTTTCGTATTTTTAGTACAGATGGGGTTTCACCGTTTTGGCCAGGCTGGTCTTGAACTCCTGACCTCATGATCCACCTGCCTCTGCCTCCCAAAGTGCTGGGATTACAGGCGTGAGCCACCGCACCCGGCCCTAAACCATAATTTGTAATCTTGCGGCTAATTTGAGAGTTCTATAAAGGCAGTCTAATCCCTAGGCAAGAAGGGGCTTTGTTTTGGGAAAGGGGTGTTATCATCTTTGCTTTAAACTCTAAACTGTAGCCGGGCATGGTGGCTCACGCCTGTAATCCCAGCGCTTTGGGATGCCAAGGCAGGTGGATGACCTGAGGTCAGGAGTTTGCCAACAGCCTGACCAACACGGAGAAACCCCATCTCTACTAAAAATACAAAATTAGCAGGGCGTGGTGGTACATGTCTGTAATCCCAACTACTCCGGAGGTTGAGGCAGGAGAATCGCTTGAACCGAGGAGGTGGAGGGTGCCGTGAGCCGAGATTGCACCACTGCACTCCAGCCTGGGCAACAGGAGCAAAACAACGTATCAAAAAAACAAAATAAAACAAAACAAAAAAACCTCTAAACTATAAACTAAGTTCCTCCCAAAGTTAGTTCAGCCTACACCCAGGAGTGAACAAGGACAGCTTGGAGGTGAGAAGCAAGATGGAGTTGGTTAGGTCAGATCTCTTTCACTGTCTCAGTTACAATTTTGCAATGGCCGCTTCAGTAGTGTGTGGGGGAAGAAGTGTGTGTGTGTCTGTGAGTGTTGAGGGAGTTGTTCTTTTTTTTTTTTTTTTTTTTTTTTGAGAGGATATCTGGTTCTATTGATCATGAGGTCAGGAGATCGAGACCATCCTGGCTAACACGGTGAAACCCCGTCTCTACTAAAAAATACAAAAAAAAAAAAAAAAAAAAAAAAACTAGCCGGGCGAGGTGGCGGGCGCCTGTAATCCCAGCTACTCGGGAGGCTGAGGTAGGAGAATGGCGTGAACCTTGCAGTGAGCCGAGATCAGCTGCATTTGAGGGATAAATTCCCAGTGAACAAGGTCGAGACAGTAGGAGCGATGACACACAGGAATCCTATACTAGGATGTGTTCAAAGGACTATAAGTAAATCTGTGTGACTAGAGCTTAAAGTTTAAGACAGGTGCAACGCCAAAGTATCTGAGACAGGACTCAATCAATTTAGAAGTTTATTTTGCAAAGGCTAAGGACACACACATGGGAGACAGGTCTGTGCCTTTCTCCAAAGATGATTTTGAGGGTTTCAATATCTAAAGGGTAAAGGAGTGGATACTGGGGAGAGGAGAAATTTTTAAGAGGTGTGGGCCGATAAGAGGCAAATGGTTGCATTCCTTTGAGTCTTTGGTTAGCCATTGACATGTGAGATGGGGGGTAGAGGAATAGTCATGCATTCATCTAGCTCAGTGAATCTGCATTTTTACATACGATAAAATAAACATAGGCCAGAGGAAGCAATTAGATTTTAATTTGTCTCAGGTGAGCTGAGAGATGATGTTGAGTTCTGTCCTATGTCTCACCCCTGTGAATATAAGCTATCAATTTACAGTGTGAGGATGAAATTCAACAGAAATGTTTTAGGGTAAAGATCTTAGGGCCCACAAGGAATTTCCTAGTGGGCAAATTATGAGGGCGGTATGTAGCTTTTTTGTTTTGTTTTCTTTTGAGACAGGGTCTCACTCTATTACCCAGGCTGGAGTGCAGTGTCTCCATTATAGCAGTCCCCAACTGCAGCCTTGACCACCCAGGCTCAAACGATCCTCCCACCTCAGCCCACCAAGTAGCTAGGACTACAGGCACATGCGACCACACCCGGCTAATTTTTGTATCTTTTGTAGAGACAGGATTTCACCATGTTGCCCAGGCTGGTCTCAAACTCCTGGGTTCAAGTGATCGCCTGCGTCAGCCTCCCAAAGGACTGGGATTACAGGCATGAGCCACTGCTCCTGGCTTATGTAGCTTATCTTTGAATAGGAGGCAGGTTTGTGTGACACATCCCCAGCTTGACTTTTCCCTTTGGCTTAGTGATTTGGGGGTCCCAAGATTTATTTTTCTTTCACATAGGTAAAGTCCAGAGAAGAAGCTGGTGAGAAAGAGACAGGAGCCAGATCCTGAATGACGGTAAATTGAATCCTGGAGGGAACCAAACAAAGCCCTGAAAACCTCCAAGAATCTCAAGTTCGCCAAATCCATGGTAATGTCCTGCCACTCCCCAGGACTGCCACACTGCACACACCTTATCTAATGGCAACCTACCGCAGGGGCCAAGGAAAAACGTCCCCTTTGTCCTCTGGAGGTTCACTGAAAAATCAGCTGGCAAAAAGCACACTAACAGGAGAAAAGATGTATATGTATTATTATAAAAAGATGTAAATGTATTATTATAAAAAGACGTAAATGTATTATTGGGCATGTGGGGGAACCACAGAGTAATTACTCCACCTCTCAGTGGGTTCAGAAGCTTATATACCACTCCTGAGGTTACACAAATTTTGGGGGCTCAGAGAATGCCCCAAAACAGGTAATGGTGGTAAATCAGGATTTAGTGGCAAGACAGAAATGGAAACTTGGCTAGCAAAAGTCATCTCATTATGTAGATTAGGGGTCCCCAAACTTTGGGCCATTTACATTGTGGCCATTTACATTCCTGTTAGGAATAGGGCCGCACAGCAAGAGGTGAGTGGCGAGTGAGTGAGCAATACCGCCTGAGCTCTGCCTCCTGTCAGGTCAGCAGCTGTTACTAGGTTCTCTTAGGAGCAAGAACCCCATTGTGAACTGCACATGCAAGGGATCTAGGTTGCGGCTCCTCATGAGAATCTAATGCCTGATGATTTAAGGTGGAACAGTTTCATCCTGAAAACCATCCCCCTGCCCTGGTCCATGGAAAAATTGTCTTCCATGAAACCTATCCCTGGTGCCAAAAAGGTTGGGGACCACTTATGTAGATGAAACCTCACAGGTAGTAGCCATTGGAGAGAATAGATGGTTAATGTTTCTTTCAGACCTTTAAAGGTGTCAGACTCTCCACTAACCTTTCCTATATCTGGACAAGGGAAAGCCTCAGAGAGCACCTGGCTGCATCAGTGCAGATTTTCTCTGTATATTGCAAGCCTCTCCCACAAAAAAACAAAAAACAAACAAACAAAAAAAACAAAAACAGCTTCATAGGACTACTTCCGCTTGCAGGTCCTCTGAACAGCCATCTCAAAATATGTGAAAGAAGTATAGTCTAGGGTAAAATTTTTTTGTTTGCTTCACTATGCATCTCACCTTGGGTGTTATTCTTGCCACTGGTTTCATGTTCTCAGACTCATGAAGCTGAAAAAGAGTTGGGGGTGCAGAATTTGGTGTGCTTCATCCTTTGTGGGCTTGAAGAGTCTCTTGTTCCCAAGATTAGTCCCTGGGGCCCTCTGCTTCACAGGCAAATAAAAGCAAAAAGAAGCTTGCTTAGCCTTAAGTGAGGAAATGACTCACAGGTTTAAAACAAAAAAGGAAAAGATAGAGGCATTTTGTAGGTGAAAGGGCGAGAGTCTTCTGATGCAAAATAAGAGGTCATTAGAGCAGGGATGGATTACCAATAAGCAGAGCAAACATTTGCTTAGGGAACAAACAGCCCCGGAACACAAAAAAGAAAAGAAAAATGTAATAATTTGATTGCTTAAAACACTGAAGATGGCAACATAGGAAAAAACCCAAACGAGAACTTTTTTGGATTTCGTAACACTTATTTTATGGTTTAGTATTTATGGCTTAGTTTTATATTTTATTTTGAATTACATGTGCGGAGGTGGGGGAAAAATACTGTATTTTTTCTTGCCAAGTAAGGACCATTATATATTCAGGTATAATGGTATAAGGGATATCATTTTAATGGGTCTGTTTGGAGCTTTAGATATGATCAACAGTATCTGTGTGCATGCAAGTTTGGTTAAGAAATTGGGGTAGACCGGGTGCAGTGGCTCATGCCTGTAATCCAGCACTTCCCAAGGCCGAGGCGGGCGGATTACGAGGTCAAGAGATCGAGACCATGCTGGTCAACATGGTGAAACCCCCTCTCTACTGAAAATACAAAAATCAGCTGGGCGTGGTGGCCCACGCTTGTAGTCCCAGCTACTCGGGAGGCTGAGGCACGAAAATCACTTGAACCCGGGAGGCTGGGGTTGCAGTGAGCCGAGATCGGGCCACTGCACTCCAGCCTGGTGACAGAGCGAGACTCCATCTCAAAAACAAAAACAAACAAAAAAAACAAAACAAACAAACAGAAAACAAATTGGGGTAAAAGCCTCTGAGAGTTTCCTACAGTTGCAACTCCAAAGCTTCACAAAGCCATTCCCTGGGACTCCAGCGCTGTGGGCTCCTCAGGGGGCGGACTCGCGGCGCCAGCGCCTGCTCGCCTCCCACCTCCCAACCCTCCCTTCTGCTGTACCCTCCCTGCGAGCCGCGTGCGGGGGAAGCCAGACAGCTTCATCTGGAGATCCCTGGTCACTCACGGGGGAGGAAGTCCCACGAGCCCTACCTGGCCTCAGGCGGTGGCACAACTTGTCTGCTCAAATAATCTGGTTCCAAATCCGTGCATTTTACACGAGAAAAAAACAAAACAAACAAACAAAAAGCACAACTGGGACTCAGAAGACGATTTAAGTTGTCTTTGGAAAACAGTGCATAACCCTGCACATATAAAGTTGCCTATCTCACATAAGCCTACGAAGCTATCATTCTGGAGTGATCTGGAGTTAAGTCTTTTCTTTTTCTTTTCTTTTTTTTTTTAGACAGGGTCTCACTCTGTCACTCAGGCTGGAGTGCAGTGGCGCGATCTCGACTCATTGCAGCCTCGACCACCTGGGCTCAAACGATTCACCTCAGCCACCCATCCCCCGCCCCCAACCCCGCCAAACAGCCGGGACTAGCTGGGACTAGAGGCGCGCGCCACCACGCCGGGCTCCTTTCTTTGTATTTTGGGAGAGACGGAGTTTCGCCATGTTGGCCAGGCTGGGCTCGAACTCCTGACCTCAGGTGATTCGCCCGCCTCGTCCTCCCAAAGTGCTAGAATTACAGGCGTGAGCCACCGTGCCCAGCCTCCACAAAACTTTTAAAGGTTATTAGTTCGCTAAAAATAACAGCGTAGAAGCCACTGTGCAGCGCCACGCGATCTCGGCTCACTGCAGCCTGGACCTCCCAGGTTCAAGCGATCCTCCCATCTTAGCCTCGCAGGTAGCTGGGGGACACAGGCGCGCGACACCACGCTGGGCTATTTTTAAAAATTAAAAAAAAAAAAAAATTTCGACATGCTGGTCTGGAACTCCTGGGCTCGACAGATCCTCTCGCCTCAGCCTCATAAAGTGTTGTGATTACAGGCGTGAGCCACCGCTTCCATTTTTAAAGAGTTCTATTCTGAGGACTAACGCCATTCAACAAGTCGGTGTTAATTTGTTTGCATTTTTCAAAACCCCAAAGCCAGCCTGGGTGCCATCCCCATTTGCCCCGGGCCTGTCAGTACCGCGACCACAGGCAGCGCCCCGACTCCAGGCAGGGCTACCTCCAAATCCCAGCCTCCCCAGGCTGGGCCTCCCCCCGCCCCGCTCCCGACAGGCTCTTCTCCCCGCGGCGGGGCCCCTCACCCAGGCGACACACCCTCTCACCCCGACCGGGCCCCCACCCCTCTAGGAGGGCAGGCATTGGGGGAGGGCGCCGGGACGTGCCCTAGGGTGACACTCGGGGTAGGACAGGGCGTGCTGCCGCGGGTCACGTGCTGCGGAGGCTCGGGGAGGGGCGGCGAGGCGGGGTTTATAGCCCGGGCGCCCGCGGGCCCCACGCTTTGACCGGGTGGTAGCAGCCGGAGTCGCCTTCGGGACGCGCCTGCTCTCCGCCTTTCGCTGCAGTCCGTCGGTGAGTGCGCGCCCACTCGGCGCCCCAGCGAGCCGGCCCGAGGTCCCCAGCGGCGCCCAGTTGGGGTGGGGGGCTCCCCGAGGCCTCGGGGCCGCTGCTTGCTCCCCACGGGGCTCTAAGGTGGACGGGACGCGGGGGTGGTGGTCCGAGACCCTCCGCTCCCCTCGCGGTTTCCAGATCCTGACCGGGTAGGGGCGGTCTCCTGAACCCGCGCTTTCGACCCTTGCCTTTGTGAGTTGAGGCTTCTTTCCTGCCAACAGATTTAGGGCGATTGCTATCAAGTGTCCCTTGGCCTGCCTGGGTGGTTGTGGGGAAACAATTAACATTTGTCCAAGGGACATTATCGAAAGGGAAACGCGTTAGAAAACCGCATTTTTTTTTTTTTTTTTTTTTGACGGAGTCTCCCTCTGTCGCCCAGGCTGGAGTGCAATGACTCCGCCTCCCGGGTTCAAGCGATTCTTCTGCCTCAGCCTCCAGAGCAGCTGGTATTACAGGCGCCCGCCACCACGCCTGGCTCATTTTTGTATTTTTAGTAGAGACGGGGTTTCACCATGTTGGTTAGCCTGGTCTTGAACTCCTGACCTCAAGCAATCCACCTGCCTTGGCCTCCCAAAATGCTGGGATTACAGGCGTGAGCCACTGCTCCCAGCCCGAAAACCGTATTTTATGGGTACACATTTTATGAATACACAATGGGAGTGGGATACCGACACTGGCGCGTCTTCCGCCTTCAGAGTAGTGGCGGCTCCGTTCTTGGCGAAGGGAGGGTGAGCTGGCTGGCTCAGGCACGGACGACAGCAAGCAGGTTCTTTCCCTCCCAGCTCCTGCCGCAGTCGGCTTTGTGTGGGGATGGGCTTTGGGGATGCTAAGATGACGTTTAAAGGCGTCGTAAAGTGCTTCTCTTTCTGCGTAGTCTCCCCTAAACTAGCTTCCGTCCTTTCTTTTTTTTTTTTTTTTTTTTGAGACGGAGTCTCGCTCTGCTGCCCAGGCTGGAGTGCAGTGGCCGGATCTCAGCTCACTGCAAGCTCCGCCTCCCGGGTTCACGCCATTCTCCTGCCTCAGCCTCCCGAGTAGTTGGGACTACAGGCGCCTGCCACCGCGCCCGGCTAGTTTTTTGTATTTTTTAGTAGAGACGGGGTTTCACCGTGTTAGCCAGGATGGTCTCGATCTCCTGGCCTCGTGATCCGCCCGTCTCGGCCTCCCAAAGTGCTGGGATTACAGGCTTGAGCCACCCCGCCCGGCTAGCTTACGTCCTTTCACAAGGAAGTTTTATTACGTCCCTGCAAAGCGTTCCCACTTGATCCCCACAAGAATCCCGGCTGACCAAGATGTCTTCTGCCTGAAATCTCTTAGTCTGAACCTGGGTTTTAACTTGGCTAGCATTTTTGTCAACAGATACTGCCCTTCAAAAGGCATCTCTCTATCTTGACAGAGAAACAAAACAAGTTTGTCAACAACTTTGCTTCTCCCTCCTGAGTATTGCAAGTTCACACATAAGCTCTGAAACCTTGCCTCAAAGAAGGGAGTGGGGTTGTGTGGGTGTGGGTCCTTCAGGAGGAGGACTCTGAGAGCTGGAAAGAGGAAAGAAGTACAGAAGACTACAGGGAACTCACCCTGAATTTTTCTCTACTTGAAATCAGCATTTGCCTGGGTTGGGGAATGAATTTGGGAGAGTCATCCCAGTGTTCTGAAATAAGTCTCTTTTCTGCAGATTTCTTTCTCCAGGAAGAAAAATGGCATCCGTTGCAGTTGATCCACAACCGGTATGAATTTCTAGTAGCCTTTGCCTACTTTCTCTCCTCTTGTGTTTTGAGACATTAATAAGCACACCCTCCCTACTTTGATTGCAGAGTGTGGTGACTCGGGTGATCAGCCTGCCCTTGGTGAGCTCCACGTATGACCTCATGTCCTCAGCCTATCTCAGTACAAAGGACCAATATCCCTACCTGAAGTCTGTGTGTGAGATGGCAGAGAAGGGCGTGAAGACCATCACCTCCGTGGCCATGACCAGTGCTCTGCCCATCATCCAGAAGCTAGAGCCGCAAAGTGAGTTCTGATTTTTCAAGATGCAGTCAAGACACTGGTCAGTGGTGAGCCCCTGAGCTCACAGCAGTAACATCCAGAACTCCTTAGCCTTTCCTGGGGTATACTCTGCCTTTACCTAGAAACTTTCAGGTGACCCTCATTACCATAAAAGGCCCGTTTCTTTTTATTTTCTTTTTTTTTTTTTGAGATGGAGTCTCGGTCTATTGCCCAGGCTGTAGCACAGTGGCGCGATCTCAGCTCACCGCAACCTCTGCCTGCTGGGTTCAAGCGATTCTCCTGCCTCAGCCTCCTGAGTAGTTGGGACTACAGGCTTCCGCCACCACACCCAGCTAATTTTTGTATTTTTAGTAGAGACGTGGTTTCACAATATTGGCCAGGCTTAACTCCTGACTTTGTGATTCACCTACCTTGGCCTCCCAAAGTGCTGGGATTACAGGCATGAGCCACCGTGCCTGTCCATAGAAGGCCTGTTTCATAGCATTGGCAGATGTTTATGATCCTTTAATTAAAAATCCCCCAGAGGACGGGTATGGTGGCTTACACCTGTAATCCTAGCACTTTGGGCGGCCTAGGTGGGAGGATCGCTTGATGCCTGGAATTTGAGACTGCTTATTGTAGTTTCTGCCTCCAGGACTCAGGCGATTCTTCTGCCTCAGCTCCCCAAGTAGTTGGGATTACAGGCATACACCACCATGCCCAGTTAATTTTGTATTTTTAGTAGAGATAGGGTTTCGCCATGTTGGCCAGGCTGGTCTGGAACTCCTGACCTCAGGTGATCCGCCCGGCTCGGCCTCCCAAAGTGCTGGGACTACAGGTGTGAGCCACCATGCCCTGCTGTGAATGAGTTTTAGAAATGGATAGTGGTGATGGTTGTATAATGTTGTAAATGGACTTAATGCCACTGAATTGCGCGGTTAAAAATGGTTGAAATGGTGAAGTTTGTTATGTATATTTTACCAAAATAAAAAATAGAAATCTCATACTCCATGAGAAATCTCATACTGTCATACTTAATAGTCACTCCCCATTTCCTTCCAACTGCCCTGAGGCAGCTACTAATCTACTTTGTCTTTATAGATTTGCCTATGCTGGATATTTCTTATAAATGAAATCATAAAATGTGTGGGCTTTTTTGTGGGGAAAAGAAAGAGAGATCAGACTGTTACTGTGTCTATATAGAAAGAAGTAGACATAAGAGACTCCATTTTTGTTCTGTACTAAGAAAAATTCTTCCATCCTGGCTAACATGGTGAAACCCCGTCTCTACTAAAATACAAAAAAAATTAGCTGGGCGTGGTGGCAGGCGCCTGTAGTCCCAGCTACTCGGGAGGCTGAGGCAGGAGAATGGCGTAAACCCGGGAGGCGGAGCTTGCAGTGAGCCGAGATCGCGCCACTGCACTCCAGCCTGGGCGACAGAGCGAGACTCCGTCTCAAAAAAAAAAAAAAAAAAAGAAAAAAAAATTCTTCTGCCATTGAGATGCTGTTAATCTGTAACCCTACCCCCAACCCTGTCCTTGCAGAGACATGTGCTGTGGTGACTCAAGGTTTAGTGGATTTGGGGCTGCGCAGGATGTGCTTTGTTAAACAAGTGCCCAAAGGCAGTATGTTTGTTAAAAGTCATCACCATTCTCTTAATGTCAAGTCCCCAGGGACACAAACACTACACACAGGGACCTCTGCCTAGGAAAGCTAGTTATTGTCCAAGGTTTCTCCCCATGTGATAGTCTGAAATATGGCCTCATGGGATGGGAAAGACCTGATCGTCCCCTAGCCCCGACACCCGTAAAGGGTCTGTGCTGAGGAGGACTAGTACAAGAGGAAAGAAGGCCTCTTGGCAGTTGAGGTAGAGAAAGGCATCTGTCTCCTGCCCATCCCTAGGCAATGGAATGAAACCCAATTATATGTTCTATTTACTGAGATAGGAGAAAAGAGATAGGAGAAAAATCCACCTTAGGGCTGGAGGTGGGACGTGCTAGCAGGCAATGCTGCTCTTTATGCACTGAAAATGTTTATGGAGATGTTTGCATATATGCACATCAAAGCACAGCACTTTTCCTTAAACTTACTCAGGTCACAGAGATCTTTTATTCATGTCTTTCTGCTGACCTTCTTCCTGCTGTGACCCTATTGTCCTGCCACTTCCCCCTCTCTGAGATGGTAAAGATAATTATCAATAAATACTGAGGGAACTCAGAGACCGGTGCTGGCGTGGGTCCTCTGTATGCTGAGCTCCGGTCCCCTGGGCCCACTTTCCTTTCTCTATGTCTCTATGTTTCTGTGTCTCTTTCTTTTCTCAAGTCTCTTGTTCCACCTGACGAGAAACGCCCACAGGTGTGGAGGGGCAGGCCACCCCTTCATCTTTGTGATTGGCTTCTTTCATTGAGCATAATGTTTTCAGAGTTAATCTATCTTGTCACATCATATCAGTACTTCATCTCTTTTTATTGTGGAATAGTAATTCACTGTCTAGACAGACAATATTTTATTCATCAACTGATGGATGTTTGGGTTCATTCTACTTTTGGAGATTATGTATAATGCTTCTAGGAACATTTGTGTACAAGTTTTTGTGTGGACATATGTTTTCAGGTTTTTTTGGCATATACCTAGGAGTGGAATTGCTGAGTTATATAATAAGTATTTAAGCTTTTGAGGAGCTGCCAGACTGTTTCCAAATCAGCTGTACCATTTTACATTCCCACCAGCACTGTATGGAGGCTCCAGTGTCTCCACATCGCGAACTGCTTTTGCATAAAGATTTAAATCATTCTTTCAAATGGTTAAGCCAGGGACTTGTAGGATTATAAGGAGCCTTTAGAGACCAGCCATTCCAACTCTGCTACTTCCTAAATGAATTTGGTGTTTGTACTTGGCTTGGTATTCTTAGTGGGAAGCTCACACTAAAATCTCGCTTGTTAGGGAGATCCAGGGTGGTCTTAGCATACTCTTTCCTAGTGAGAACCCCAAATACACTGACATGTGCTGAAGTAAGTGTAGGTAGGGATTAAACTGGCTCGGGAATACCAACTTTAAGAGAGTTTCCAGATACCTTATTCTCTGAATGAGAGTTCAGGGAAAGCCTGGATACTCTTGGCATTAACATTAGGGGCCAGTTGATGAGGAAGAAGCTTCAGAGCCAGCTTCCTGTTTGTCCTGTCACTGCCTCTGCCTCTGCCTGCTCCTCCCTCATACCCCCATATTTCCTTTTCTGTAGAAGAGAGTTGCCAGCAACTTGCCAGGCCTCTTTCTGTCAGAGCTAGAGAAACCAGGCAATGCATTCTGTTGTATAAGATTAACATTCTTGCCTTTTTTTTTTTTTTTTTTTTTTTTGAGATGGAGTCTCGCTTTGTCACCCAGGCTGGAGTGCAATGGCACGATCTCGGCTCACTGGAACCTCTGCTTCCCGGGTTCAAGCAATTCTCTTGCCTCAGCCTCCCGAGTAGCTGGGACTACAGGCGCACGCCACCACGCCCAGCTAATTTTTGTATTTTTAGTGGAGACGGGGTTTCACCACATTGGCCAGGATGGTCTCGATCTCTTGACCTTGTGATCCACCCGCCTCAGCCTCCCAAAGTGCTGGTATTACAGGTGTGAGCCACTGCTCCTGGCCCATTCTTACCATTTTTTAAATAAGGCTAAAAGTATAAGGTATGGTAATGTGTGTTCATTCTACACCTACAGTACTACATTAACATTTTCCCATTTGTGATTCTAGTTGCAGTTGCCAATATCTATGCCTGTAAGGGGCTAGACAGGATTGAGGAGAGACTGCCTATTCTGAATCAGCCATCAACTCAGGTGAGCTTGGGACTAAAGTGCTGAGGCTTGACACTTCACATGTTTTCATGTTCTATCTGTTAGCACAAGCTGTACATACCACAAATAGGCAAATACTTAACTTGTTTTCCCAACCTGGATCTGGATGTGTGTTTGAAAAATAATAGCCGCTTCCTTACTTCCTGAACTGTTGTCAAGTTGTATCTATGAAGCAGAGAAGAACTAACCTCCTTTGGATTAGAAAACTTTTAGTGTGGTGTCTATCAATTTGTGTCTTTGCTCCTGTAGATGAAATTGCTGTCTCAAGTAACTGATTCTCTTGTGGTATTAAATAAATGCAGAGTAACTGATTCTCTTGTGGTATTAAATAAATGCAGAGTTGATATATATATAAACTTTTCTCACCTGGCTTGTACAATGCTGCCAGGAACTACCATCCACATGGGATAGCTAGCCAGTGTTGACAAAAATGATAGGCTCATCTGTCCTGGTGATCCTTTGATTCAGATAATGTCCTAAAATTTTGTTTCAAATTAAGAATACAGAATGGCACAAAAGGATACCAGTTAGGGAAAAATATAGCTCTGTGTCTTTTCATAATCTAAATGCAGTCATCTGTCAGTTAGTGATGGGAATATGTTTTGAGAAATGCATCATTAGGTGATTTTACCATTGTGTAAACATCACAGAGTATACTCACACTAACCTAAATGGTAGAGCCCAGTGGTCCCCAAGCTTTTTGGCACCAGGAACTGGTTCCGTGGAAGACAGTTTTTCCATGGATCGGCAGGGGGCGGGTGGTGTTTTTGGGATGATTCAAGTGTACTATATTTATCATTAGATTCTCATAAGGAGCAGACAACTGCACGCATGCGCATGCACAGTTCACAGGGTTAGGGTTAGGTCTCCTATGAGAATCTAATACCGCCTCTGACTGGTAATGGACTGGTAATGGTCCATGGCCCGGGGGTTAGGGACTCATGGTATAACCTGCTATATACCTAGGCTGTATGGTAGATAGCCTGTTGCTTGCTTCTAGGCTACAAACCTGCACAGCATGACTACATTGACTACTATAACACAATGATAAGTATTTGTGTATCTAAACGTAGAAAAGGTACAGTGAAAAAAAAAAAGGTATACCTGTTATAGGGCAGTCCATTATAATCTTTTGGGACTATCATCGAATATGTGGTCCATCGCTGACCAAAATGTTATGTGGTTCACAACTATAGATAAGTTTAGTGTATAGCCTTTAGAATGCTTGTGCAAATCTTTTAAATTTTTCACTTACATTGCTTGAGACTATGCTAATGGTGAGAGCTATTTTCCATTTTGAATATTTTCTTTAAATGTTGGTGACTTGTGTTACCAACACAAGTTTGGCTCACTGCAGCCTCTTCCTCCTGGCTTCAAGCAATTGTCCTGCTTCAGCATCCCTAGTAGCTGGGTTCACAGGCATGCCCCGCTACACCCAGCTATTTTTTTTTTTTATTGTTTGTTTGTTTTTGAGATGGAGTTTCACTCTTGTTGCCCAGGCTGTAGTGCAATGGTGCAATTTTGGCTCACTGCAACCTCCACCTCATGGGTTCAAGCGATTCTTCTGCCTCAGTCTCCCAAGTAGCTGGGGTTACAGGCATGTGCCACCACGCCCGACTAATTTTTTGTATTTAGTAAAGACAGGGTTTCACCATGTTGGTCAGGCTAGTCTTGAACTCCTGACCTCAGGTGATCCAACTGCCTCAGCTTTCCAAAGTGCTGGGATTACAGGCGTGAGCCACCATGCTGGCCATGTATAATAACTGCATACTAATAACACCCTGAGGGCCAGGTTTAGTTTGATCTTCAGTTTCCTTTCTGAAATTATGTGACTTTGAAATAAGCTATATAACTTACCTTTTCTTTTCTCTTTTCTTTTCTCTTCTTTCTTTTTTTCTTCTTCTTTTTTTTTTTTTTTTTTTGAGACAGGGTCTTGCTCTGTCACCCAGGCTGAGTGCAGTGGCACAATCACGGCTCACTGCAGCCTTGGCAAACAGACAGATTTCATATCTGTTTACTTCATTTGCTCCTCCAGCAATTCCCAAGGATTGGCAGGTAGGGCAGATACACTTGATAGGGAAATTCAGGCTTATCAACTCTTAGTGACTTGCCCAAGACCTAAAGCTAGAATGAGAGGACTAGATTCCTTTAACTCTTCACCTGTGCTGCCTTAGCTAAGACCTTGAGTATGTCCTTGTGCTCATGTTTCTCACCAGCCAAGGGATCTGCTTTTCAACTTATAGATTGTTGCCAATGCCAAAGGTGCTGTGACTGGGGCAAAAGATGCTGTGACGACTACCGTGACTGGGGCCAAGGATTCTGTGGCCAGCACGATCACAGGGGTGATGGACAAGACCAAAGGGGCAGTGACTGGCAGTGTGGAGAAGACCAAGTCTGTGGTCAGTGGCAGCATTAACACAGTATTGGGGAGTCGGATGATGCAGCTCGTGAACAGTGGCGTAGAAAATGCACTCACCAAATCAGAGCTGTTGGTAGAACAGTACCTCCCTCTCACTGAGGAAGAACTAGGTAACTGGAATTTTATCTTCAAATACTGTTTTATATTAAATCTTTTTTAAACAGCTTCATTGACATACACTCCTATCTTTAGTCTAAATTTACACAGTTGTGCAAGCATCACCGCAATACAGTTTTAGAATACTTCTGCTACCCCAAAAGATCCTCATGCCTGTTTGCAGTCAATCCTTTTTAATTTAATTTAATTTTATAGAGATGGAATCTCACTATGTTACACAGGCTGATCTCGAACTCCTGGGTTCAAATGATCCACCTGCCTTGACTTCCCAAAGTGTTGGGATTACAGATGTGAGCAACCACTAATCTTTTTGCCTTTATAGATTTTCCTTCCTAAAGCAATCATAAAGTTCACATTGAATTGTACATAGTAAGTTTTCAAACTTTAGCAAAAATTGGCCTTGAAAAATATTTTCTGTAAATGGATTGCTTTATAAAATCCTCATTACAAAGAATCATCATTAGGTAATGTGTGCCAGGTATCATGCCGCTCAAGTTCACTGTAGGCTGGGCACAATGGTGCATGCCTATAATCCCAGCACTTTGGGAGGCTGAGACAGGCAGATCACTTGAGTTCAGGAATTTGAGATTAGCCTGGGCAACATGAAGAAACCCTAAAAAACACAAAAATTAGCTGGGCGTGGTGGCTTGTTCCTATATTCCCAGCTACTCGGGAGGCTGAGGTGAGAGGATCAGTTGAGCCTGGGAGGTTGAGGCTGCAGTGAGCCAAGATTGCGCCACTGTACTCCAGGCTGGGCAACAGAGCAAGACGCTGTTTCCAAAAAAAAAAGGCAGTTTACTCTAGTGGAAAATACGTGTAGATGCATGCAGTGTGTAGCAGATACAGTAATATGTTCAGGGTAGTCAAGTCCAGCAGCAGACATGAGCAGTCTTGGAAAAATGACTACATGATTGCTAAGTGATTGGGTAGAAGTAAGAAAGTCAAGACCCAGGTTAGAGTCCAGGCCATATCAGTTGTCGCTGTGATCCCTTGTTTTTTTATCTCTTATTTCTAACTTCAGAAAAAGAAGCAAAAAAAGTTGAAGGATTTGATGTCGTTCAGAAGCCAAGTTATTATGTTAGACTGGGATCCCTATCTACCAAGCTTCGCTCCCGTGCCTACCAGCAGGCTCTCAGCAGGGTTAAAGAAGCTAAGCAAAAAAGCCAAGAGACCATTTCTCAGCTCCATTCTACTGTTCACCTGGTGAGTAAAACTTTATTTTAAGGTATCTGAAGTGGGTTCATTTATCTCTAGGACCAAGAATTAATGTAATCACAAAATCCAAGAATTTCACTGTTACTTGAACAATCCAATAGAAAACTGGACAAAGAATATGAAGACAGCTCACAGAAAAAGGAAGTATAAATAGCTGAAATATATGAAGTAATGCTAATCTCGCTCTGAGGGGTCAAGTACCAACATCTCTCTTGTCCTGCCACACGGGAAATGTGGCTGTTGGCAACGGTGTAGAAAAAGAACCACACTTATACAGCTCTTGCTCTAAGGGACTGATTCAAGAGACAGTTTTAGGAAAGTTACAAACATACCCACTCTTCGAGCAGTTTTACTTTTTATCTTTCGGATGTGTTTATTTGTTTAAAGTTGCAAGAGACTATAACAATGGACATCCACTAACAGGACTAATTAAATTGATATATCACAATAGACTACTGTAGCCATTAAAGGTTGCCAAGTTAGAGAACAGTATGTACCATTCTGTACTGCCATAAGAAAACCATTTCTTCCTTGAAGGGGAAATAGGTGGTTGGCAACAGGGAAGAGGAAGGTCAAATTCCTTTCTGTTTTGTAATTCTAACATCCTTTACTCATGTGCACATTAAATTTTAGTTGCTGGCTGGGCGTGGTGGCTCATGCCTATAATCCCAGCACTTTAGGAGGGCAAGGTAGGCGGATCACTTGAGGTCAGGAGTTCGAGACCAGCCTGGCCAACATGGTGAAACCCTATCTCTACTAAAAATACAAAAATTAGGTGGGCATGGTGGCATATGCCTGTAATCCCAGCTACTCAGGAGGCTGAGGCAGGACAATTGCTTGAACCCAGGAGACGGAGGTTCAGGGAGCTGTGATCACGCCACTGCACTTCAGTCTGGGTGATGGAGTGAGACTCTCTCAAAAAAAAAAAAAAAAAAATTTTTTTTTTCGTTACTTTACCTGTGCTAAACTGGAGGTAAATTTGGAGTCAGTGATTTAACAGTTAGAGGCAGTAAAGAGCTATTACTGCTTGGTTAATTTACACATACTGATAATAAATAACAATGATAGCAGGAATAGATCTCATTCAACTCCAGGAAATTCTTAGTTTTTTTTTTTTTTTTTTTTTTTTTGAGACGGAGTCTCACTCTATCGCCCAGGCTGGAGCGCAGTGGCCAGATCTCAGCTTACTGCAAGCTCCGCCTCCCGGGTTTATGCCATTCTCCTGCCTCAGCCCCCCGAGTAGCTGGGACTACAGGCGCCTGCCACCTCGCCTGGCTAGTTTTTTGTATTTTTTTTTAAGTAGAGACAGGGTTTCACCGTGTTAGTCAGGATGGTCTCGATCTCCTGACCTCGTGATCCGCCCGCCTCGGCCTCCCAAAGTGCTGGGATTACAGGCTTGAGCCACCGCGCCCGGCCAATTCTTAGTTTTTATATTGCCTGATTTACATCATACATCTGCAAATGGGCTAACATGAATATCTGACTTGCGTGTTCCTTTGTCTTGTTTCAATGTGTCTAGATTGAATTTGCCAGGAAGAATGTGCATAGTGCCAATCAGAAAATTCAGGATGCTCAGGATAAGCTCTACCTCTCATGGGTGGAGTGGAAAAGGAGCATTGGATACGATGATACTGATGAGTCCCACTGTGCTGAGGTAAGATGACTGGGACAGTCATTCGCTGATTTCTGAAGAAGTTCTTGTCAGACTTTTCATTTCAATTCTTCCATACTATGTCTTAGAATACTCTTCTGTATCAAAAGGTTGAACGATACCATGTGCATAGGTGGCTAGTTATGTGGCAGAAAAGCAAAACTAGGCAGGGAATAATTTTATCTAACAACCTATGAGTATACATATGCCCCAAGTGAGATACAACTAAATGAGAAACATAGGCCTTGCCCTCATAATGGGTACAGAATAACAGGGGATACAGCCAGCCATGCTGTCCTATTGTGCCCTTTTTTTTTTTTCCAATGCTCCTTGCAGAAGAGGGCTATCCCATAGGCAGTACGCTCAGAGTAGCCAAGTCCGGTTGTTTTTTAACAGCATCAATACAGGCACTATTGGCCGCGCGCGGTGGCTCACGCCTGTAATCCCAACGCTTTGGGAGGCCGAGGTGGGCAGATCATGAGGTCAGGAAATCGAGACCATCCTGGCCAACATGGTGAAACCCTGTCTCTACTAAAAATACAAAAAATGAGCCAGGCATGGTGGCACGTGCCTGTAGTCCCAGCTACTTGGGCGGCTGAGGCAGGATAATCGCTTGAACCCAGGAGTCAGACGTTGCAGTGAGCCGAGATCACACCACTGCCCTCCAGCCTGGGCAACAGAGCAAGACTCTGTCTCAAAAAACAAAAGAAAATATATGGGAAGACTATCTCAGGCAGCCTTGGAGTAGGGGTAGGTGAGTCACATTGCTTCCTGGAAGAGATGAATGGTAAACTGAGAACTAATGGGTGAATAAACTAAGTGAAAGGGCAATAAGGTGACTAAGGTTCTAGAGAGAAGACATAGCATCTTGGCTGGGTGCAATGGCTCACACCTGTAATCTCAGCACTTTGGGAGGCCAAGGCAGGCAGATCACTTGAGCCCAGGAATTCAGGACCAGCCTGGGCAACTGTGAAACCCCCATCTCTACAAAAAATGCAAAAATTAGCAGGGCGTGGTGGTGTGCACCTGTAGTCCTAGTTGCTTGGGAGGCTGAGGTGGGTGGATCACCTAAGCCAAGAGGTCAGGGCTGCAGTGAGCCATGATTGTGCCACTGCCTTCCAGCCTGGGAGACAGACTGAGACCCTGTCTCAAAAAGAAAAAAAGAAAAAAAAAAAACAAAAACAAAAAAACAGAAAGAAATATCCTCTAGGATATTCTAGGAAATGTCCTAGAAAGTGGTTCTTTGCTTCCCAAAAGCTCTGAAGTCAGTAAACAGTGTTTCACCATTTTGGCCAAGATGGTCTCCATCTCCTGCAAGGAGCATGTCTTGTCATCTTATTTGAGGAGGGAATATATATATTACATTACTAGAATGAAGTACATTTCCATTCTTTTGGGTCTCCCCTACCTAATATGTTTCTTCAGTTTAAGATGATGAACTTTGGAGACTCAGGCACTAGTTCGAATCCCTACCCAGCTGTTTTCCAGTTGTTAACTGAAGCCATCTACTTAAACTCTAAGCTTATATCCACATCTATGAAATGTGAATAATACTGCTGCACTCGGCATTGTAATGAGGATTTTTAAAAGCCGAAGAATCCATATATGTGGTGGCCACATAACCAGCTTACTGTCATTGAACTAACTTAACATAGCACTGCTGGATCCACTGCTAATTTTAAGTTTTATTTTTAGCACATTGAGTCACGTACTCTTGAAATTGCCCGCAACCTGACTCAGCAGCTCCAGACCACGTGCCACAACCTGCTGTCCAACATCCAAGGTGTACCGCAGAACATCCAAGATCAGGCCAAGCACATGGGGGTGATGGCAGGCGACATCTACTCAGTGTTCCGCAGTGCTGCCTCCTTTAAGGAAGTGTCTGACAGCCTCCTCACTTCTAGCAAGGGGCAGCTGCAGAAAATGAAGGAATCTTTAGATGATGTGATGGATTATCTTGTTAACAACACGCCCCTCAACTGGCTGGTAGGTCCCTTTTATCCTCAGCTGACTGAGTCTCAGAATGCTCAGGACCAAGGTGCAGAGATGGACAAGAGCAGCCAGGAGACCCAGCGATCTGAGCACAAAACTCATTAAACCTGCCCCTGCACTAGTGCATGATGTGGCCAGGCAGATGACCTGTTATGTTGAAATTAACTTGCTAGGCAACCCTAAATTGGGAAGCAAGAAGCTAGTAAAAAGGCCCTCAATTATAGTTGTTTCTAGCTGAATTAAGAGCTTTAAAGTTTCTGGCATTAGCAGATGATTCTGTTCACCTGGTAAGAAAAGAATGCTAGGCTTGTCAGAGCCTATAGCCAGAACTCAGAAAAAATTCAAGTGCACTTACGTTCTCATTCTGTGGCCATTGTGTTGCCTCTGTTCCTGTTTGTATTGAATAAAAACATCTTCATGTGGGCTGGGGTAGAAACTGGTGTCAGCTCTGGTATGATCTGAAAAGTCTTCTTCACTGGTTTATCTCATGATGATTACTTGTAAAACTTGATTTTAGCTTTTTATTTCTCAAATAGGAATAATACTACGTTTGAATTCAATAAAATTCACTGCAGGATAGACAAGTTACATGCTGTTTGTTCCATATGCTTTGTGTGTTGCTTTCGTAGAGCTGCTTAACCTGCATGACAGAGTTATTATACATACATGAATTTCAGTTGGCCTGTTGGGGAATTTGGCAGAGTGAGAACATTGGAAGGCTAATGTTAAAAATGGGATGCTTGATAACAGATTAAAAAAAAACTAAAAGCTGATGTGCATACTCAAATTTTACTAGGTGACAGTTGGCCCTCTTTGTTTGCCAACTTACTGGACCCCTGTGAGTGGGTTGGTTTGTTTGTTTGTTTTTGAGACGGAGTCTCGCTCTGTTGCCCAGGCTGGTGTGCGGTGGCCGGATCTCGGCTCACTGCAAGCTCCGCCTCCCGGGTTTACGCCATTCTCCTGCCTCAGCCTCCTGAGTAGCTGGGACTACAGGCGCCCGCCACCGTGCCCGGCTAGTTTTTTGTATTTTTTAGTAGAGACGGGGTTTCACCATGTTAGCCAGGATGGTCCACGATCTCCTGACCTCGTGATCCGCCCGCCTCGGCCTCCCAAAGTGCTGGGATTACAGGCTTGAGCCACCGCGCCTGGCCTGTTTTTAAACCAGTAAAATGTCCTAATCATGTCTGACTACCTTACTGAAAAGGAATCAGAGCTGAAAGGAAGCAAGTGATTATTTAAATCAGTGTCATGTAAAGTCACTGGGCATTTCTTGCCAGGGAACCAGTTAAAGTGTGAGTCCTAAAGAGAGATTCTTCAGTGTCCAGCCTCAGCTGGACTTTACTTACTGTGTCGTTATTTTGGGAGAAAGTCACTAACCTCAGTTGTTGTTGGGGAGGTACATATAGAAGACCATGTGAGACTAATTAGAAGTAAAAAGACTTTAAGCCCCCTGTAGACAAAGGTTCTTTTTTTTTTTTTTTGAGACAGGCGTGAGCCACTGCGCCCGGCCGACAAAGGTTCTTCTTACCTCCTGCCTATAGTATCCAGACTTCTAGTCCATTCAACATTGGTTATTTAGGAACTATCCTGAATCTCCTTATCATGCATATGCAATATGTCAAACTAGTTTTTAAAAGTGAGTCTCAGAACTTGTGAAATAGGCCCGGCACTGTGGCTCACACCTGTAATCCCAGCACTTTGGGAGGCCGAGACAGGCAGATCACCTGAGGTTAGGGGTTTAACACCAGCCTGACCAACAACGTGAAACTCTGTCTCTACAAAAAATACAAAAATTAGCCTGGCCTGGTGGTGTGTGCCTATAATCCCAGCTACTTGGGAGGCTGGGGAAGGAGAATCCCCTGCGTCTGGGAGGTGGAGGCTGCAGTGAGCCAAGATCTTGCCATTGCACTCCAACCTGAGCAACAGAGTGAGACTGTCTCAAAAAAAAAAAAGAATAAGGCCGGGCGCGGTGGCTCAAGCCTGTAATCCCAGCACTTTGGGAGGCCGAGACGGGCGGATCACGAGGTCAGGAGATCGAGACCATCCTGGCGAACACGGTGAAACCCCGTCTCTACTAAAAAAATACAAAAAAAAAAAAACTAGCCAGGCGAGGCGGCGGACGCCTGTAGTCCCAGCTACTCGGGAGGCTGAGGCAGGAGAATGGCTTAAACCCGGGGGGCGGAGCTTGCAGTGAGCTGAGATCGGGCCACTGCACTCCAGCCCGGGCGACAGAGCCAGACTCCGTCTCAAAAAAAAAAAACAAAAAAAACAAAAAGGGTGTGAAATAGAGCTACATGCTTCTGGCTGTCCCTGCTAAAAGGTAAGCAGGGCTGCCCTCAGCAGAACTGAAGTCTAACTCAAATTCGTCTCTTTCTATCCTGGTTCACCCCTTTATCTCCATGAAAACGAGGAAGCAGCACATAACTTTACATGCTCCTTTGGTATGAATGAGTCTATTAAACTTTTTTATGGACCAGGCACGGTGGCTCATGCCTGTAATCCCAGCACTTTGGGAGGCCGAGATGGATGGATCCCTTGAGATCAGGAGTTTGAGACCAGCCTGGCCAACAGGGTGAAACCCAGTCTCTACTAAAAACACAAAAATTAGGCCGGGCGTGGTGGCTCACGCCTGTAATCCCAGCATGTTGGGAGGCCAACGTGGGCAGATCACGAGGTTAGGAGTGGCCAACAGTGGCCAGCCTGGCCAACATGGTAAACCTCATCTCTACTAAAAATACAAAAATTAGCTGGCCATGGTGACGTGCACCTGTAATCCCAGCTCCTCGGGAGGCTGAGGCAGGAGAATCTTTTTTTTTTTTTTTTTTTAAGACAGAGTCTCGCTCAGTCGCCCAGGCTGGAGTGCAGTGGCGCGATCTCAGCTCACTGCAAGCTCCACCTCCCGGGTTCACGCCATTCTCCTGCCTCAGCCTCCCGAGTAGCTGGGACTACAGGCGCCCGCCACCTCGCCCGGCTAATTTTTTGTATTTTTAGTAGAGACGGGGTTTCACTGTGTTAGCCAGGATGGTCTCGATCTCCTGACCTCGTGATCCGCCCGTCTCGGCCTCCCAAAGTGCTGGGATTACAGGCTTGAGCCACCACGCCCGGCCAGGAGAATCTTTTGAACCCGGGAAGTGGAGGTTACAGTGAGCCGAGATTGCGCCATTGCACTCCACCCTGTCCGGCGACAGGGTGAGACTCCATCTCAAAAAAAACAAAAAAACAAAAAAACCCACAAAAATTAGCCGGGCATGGCTGTATGCACCTGTAATGTCGGCTACTCGGGGGCTCTTTTTTTTTTTTTGAGACGGAGTCTCGCGCTGTGTCACCCAGGCTGGAGTGCAGTGGCGCGATCTCGGCTCACTGCAAGCTCCGCTTCCCAGGTTCACGCCATTCTCCTGCCTCAGCCTCCGAGTAGCTGGGACTACAGGCGCCCGCCACCACGCCCGGCTAGTTTTTTTTTTTGTATTTTTAGTAGAGACGGGGTTTCACCATGTTAGCTAGGATGGTCTCGATCTCCTGACCTCGTGATCCACCCGCCTCGGCCTCCCAAAGTGCTGGGATTACAGGCTTGAGCCACCGCGCTTGGCCTATTTTTTGTCTTTTTAATAGAGATGGGGTTTCACCATGTTGGACAGGCTGGTCTCAAACTCCTGACCTCAGGTAATCCACCCGCCTCGGCCTCCCAAAATGCTGGGATTACAGGCGTGAGCCACCACGCCTGACTACACATGCTTTCTTATCTTGAATATACACCTTTGTGTTTCCCTATTAATAAGAGTTATAGTGTGTTACTTAAGTTAGTACAAATTAGAAAAAAAAAAAGAATTGTAGTGCTTACTTGAATAGCTTATGAAAAGAAGAGCGGTCTCAAAGCTCTTCTTCCTGAGCAGGGGCAGGATAAAATGTAGACCATTCTTAGCTTCTAGAAGAGCACCAGCAGCCCTTGCTTTTTGCCGTGAGCTGTGCACATTGGTCATGGTTTTGCTGTCTGTCTTTGTGTTTCAAGTTTGTGTCTATATGTATTTCATTCATTTGTCAACATGTCTCAGCATTTGTGGTGTTCTGGAATTTTTTTTTTTTTTTAGATGGGCTCTTGCTCTATTGCTCAGGCAATAGTGCTGTAGTGAGATTGGCTCACTGCAACCTTCGCCTCCCAGGCTTAATCGATTCTCCCTCCTCAGTGTCCTGAGTATCTGGGACCATAGGCATGCACAATCACACCTGGCTAATTTTTGTATTTTTGTAAAGGTGGGGTTTCACCATGTTGCCCAGGCTGGTCTCATACTGTTGAGCTTAAATGATCCACTCACCTCGGCCTGCCAAAGTGCTGGGATTCCAGGCATGAGCTACTGAACCTGGTCTGTGTTCTCACATCTTGCAGCTTCATTGTTGCATAAACTGGCAGAAAACTTTGGTTTTACAGACTTGTTTTCCTCCAGAAAACAGTTCTTTTGAGGGAAAATACTAAGGCTGACACAGTATGTAACCATGGCAGGTTCGTAAACATATGACTGCATGAAACCTGGCATGATGTGCCTCAGGGAGGGTTCAAGAACATTTTTTCCTTTGCCTGTAATAATAACATAGTCTTTCTAGTTTGTCCTATGCAAAAATGCAAAGGAACATGATGCATTGGCCATTAATCACTGAGCCTTAGTTTTCTCATCTATTAAGTTAATGTTGCCTCAACAGATGGAAGTGAGTGTTGAGGATGGGGATGTGTTTTTTTAATTTGCACTAGAAGCATGGGGACATCATCTGTGGGACAGTGACATGTAGTATCTTTAACTTGGCAGTTCAGGTGTGAGTATATAATACCAGCTCATGGTTAGGAAAATATATCCACTTTGAAAAGGCAGTTTATAGGTATTAAAGAACTAATGAAACTGGGCCTAGTGGTATGCACCTATAGTCTCAGTTTCTCAGGTAGCTGGGACAGGAAGATTGCTTGAGCCCAGGAGTTTAAGGCTGCAGGAAAGAAACAACTAATGAAATGAAAAGGAAAAAACTAAAATTTGGTTTACATAAGATACAGGGCTCAAGGTCAACTTAAGCCAAAGACTTGTTTTATGGTATCTTTCTTGGTTACCTTTTGAGATTCTGATGCTACCCTGCTCCTTCCACCCCAAAATGAACTTCTTTAGAACTGAACTTATAAAACTTTAGTTTTAGAAATTATCAACTCCTGAAAAAAAAAGTGGTATTAATTTGACCCTCACTGGGCTAGACCCAGGTCATATTTTTAGGACTGGTGAGGGTTAAGGACCTCTAACTAACCATCCTAAGCTGAGAGTCAGGAATAGAATGCTCGGAAGGAAAAGACTGAATCAGGAAATTATACTCTCAATTGGTGGTGAGAGGGAGCACTTCGTTGAGTTTGACAGATGAAACTGCTGATTAACACAGTACATCTTTAATTGTTAAGATTGCCCAGGTGCGGTGGCTCATGCCTGTAATCCTAGCACTTTGGGAGGCCGAGTCAGCCGATCACTTGAGGCCAGGAGTTCAAGGGCAGCCTGGCCAACAAGGTGAAACCTCGTCTTTACGAAAGATACAAAAATTAGCTGGGCATTGTGGCTTGCTCCTGTAATTCAAGCTACTGAGGCATGAGAATTGCTTGAACCTGGGAGGCGAAGGTTGCAGTGAGCCAAGATGGCACCACTGCACTCCAGCCTGGGTGACAGCGAGACTCCATCTCAAAAAAAAAAAAAATTGTTAAGATTGTCAGTAAGATGACTAAGTGAAGCGATAGGCAGGCAGTCAAAAGGAAAATGTTTGCAATGGGAAGTAGAGAGAATTGCCTGGGATTCTTCTCAGGTTTTACTTGCTTAAACTGGGCCTGCAGATTAGAGATATGATATGAAATATAATATAATGAAAGGTTTTGAATCTCACAAGGGAGTCTTGATACAGAATATGGTTTCTAGGTTTTTAGCTGGTATGGATTTTATGAAAGTGCCATTTGAGAGTGTCATATAAAAGATAGTAGAGCTGGTGGGGCACAGGAGCTCATGCCTGTAATCCCAGCACTTTGGGAAGCCAAGGTGAATGAAGCACCTGAGGTCCGGAGTTCAAGACCAGCCTTGCCAAGATGGTGAAATCCCATCTCTACTGAAAATACAAAAATTAGCCGGGTGTGGTGGCACACACCTGTAATACCAGGTACTTGGGTGGCTGAGGCAGGAGAATCACTTGAACCTGGGAGGTGGAGGTTGTAGTGAACCGAGTTTGCCCCACTGCACTCCAGCCTGGGTGACAATGAGACTCCATCTCAAAACAAACAAAACCGAAATCCAGTGTCAAATTTTCCATTTTTTCAATTTTTAAATGTATAATTCTATAGCATTAAGCACATTCACAATGTTATACAACCATCGCTGTTATATTCATCTTAAGCACAAATTCTGTACCCATTAAACAATAACTCCAGGCCAGGTGCGGTGGCTCACGCCTGCAATCCCAGCATTTTGGGAAGCCAAGAAGGGTGGATCACTTGAGGTCAGGAGTTCGAGACCAGCCTGGCCAATATGGTGAAACCCCATCTCTACTAAAAAATATAAGAATTAGCTGGGCATGGTCGCAGCACACGCTTGTAATCCCAGTTACTCGGGAAACTGAGGCAGGAGAATGGGTTTGAACCTGGGAGGCTGAGGTTTCAGTCAGCTGAGATCACGCCACTGCACTCCAACCTGGGGGACAGAGTGAAACTCCGTTTAAAACAAAACAAAACAAAAAAGCCCCACAATGACTCCCCAATTTCCCTCTTTCCTTCTATTTTTTGAGGGATTTTTTTTTTTTTTTTTTTTCAGACAGTCTTGCTCTGTCACCCAGGCTAGAGTGCAGTGGTGCAATCTTGGCTCACTGCAACCTCTGCCTCCTGGGTTCAAGTGATTTTCCTGCCTCAGCCTCCCGAGAAGCTGGGATTACAGGCATCTGCCACTATACCCAACTAATTTTTGTATTTTTAGTAGAGACAGGGTTTCACCATTTTGGCCAGGCTGGTCTTGAACTCCTGACCTCCTGATCCACCTGCCAAAGTGTTGGGATTACAGGCGTGAGCCACCACGCCCAGTCTTTTTGAGGGATTTTAGTTGCTGTTAGCTCTTTTTCCTGTTAGGTAATTAGCTGTTTTTTTTCCCTCCACTATCAAGATTCTAGCCTTTAGTAATATGTTATATGTTGTTAATTTTTCTTTTCTTTTCTTTTTTTTTTTTTTTTGAGAGAGTCTCACTCTGTCGCCCAGGCTGGAGTGCAATGGCACGATCTTGGCTCACTGCTCCCAGGTTCAAGTGATTCTCCTGCCTCAGCCTCCTGAGTAGCTGGGACTACAGGTGCATGCCACCACGCCCAGCTAATTTTTTGTATTTTTCGTAGAGACAGCGTTCCACTGTGTTAGCCAGAATGGTCTTGATCTCCTGACCTCATGATCCACCCACCTCGGCCTCCCAAAGTGCTGGGATTACAGGCGTGAACCACTACGGCCGGCCTTAATTTTCTTGTTTTAATCTGTTGTTTGCTAAGAAACATTACCTAGCTTATCAAAATTGTACATAAAATAAAATTTGATAGAGTTTCTTGTCCCTAAAGGCTTTCCTGTGTAGGGAAGAGGTGGGGTTTTGTGATGGCTGTTTCAACCATAAAAAGACCTTTTGTTTCCTCAGTTGCTAGACATTTCCCTAGACACTTGCTTATGGAAAAGTATTATGGATTTTAAGAAAGTAATAGATTAATAGTTGAATAACGAGAATAACGAGAAATAACAAGAAATGCTATATATCTGGTATTTTTAAAAAAGCCTTCATTGACTAGGTTCCACCACTAGTTAGTTTCCTTTTTAAAAGTTTTCCTTAGTGCTTTTATAGTATGAGGGAATTGCATGAATAAGACCACAAACATCTTTTCAAAAACACAGCTATGGACAAAGCAAGGTTCACCTACATGCACTAAAGTCTCCATGAGCTCAGATGGACCTGACAACTCTGCTTCATCAGTGTTTGTTTCAATATCCAAGATTCTTCTTTTACAGGTACTTGATTTCACCACCATAGACTTGACATCTGAGACGGATGAGATTCCAGATATTATAGCTTTGGAAGAGGAGAACGGATCAAATCATTCACCTGCTAATGACCCTGTCCTCTCAGGGCAAAATGTTGAATAACTAACAACAATAAAATACCCCTTTAGCCGGGCGCGGTGGCTCACGCCTGTAATCCCAGCACTTTGGGAGGCCGAGGCGGGCGGATCACAAGGTCAGGAGATCGAGACCACGGTGAAACCCCGTCTCTACTAAAAATACAAAAAAAATTAGCCGGGCGCAGTTGTGGGCGCCTGTAGTCCCAGCTACTCAGGAGGCTGAGGCAGGAGAATGGCGTGAACCCGGGAGGCGGAGCTTGCAGTGAGCCGAGATCGCGCCACTGCACTCCAGCCTGGGCGACAGAGCGAGACTCCGTCTCAAAAAAAAAAAAAAAAAAAAAAAAACCCCTTTAGGTTGAATATGCAATTTGCATTACATTAAACTTCCTGTTTTTATTCCCGTGACTTTGAAGAGTGTTAATCTAGTTTTTTGGCTATATTGGTCTTAATTGCAATGACACTCTCATCTAAACTTTTGTAAGAGATCCTAGTTCTGTGTCATATATCATTTAATATAATTATTTAAAGTTTAATTGCTGAAATACTTACAATAAAAATTGGGCTGTATAATCTTGACTTCATGATTTTTTTTCCCTCTGGTATAGTGAACATTTGTTGTCTTTTGGTCTCCCATGATTCATTCATGCTTATTTTGAAGGTCTCAGTGGGTATAGTGGTCAAGGTTTTTGCTTTCCCTTAGCCTAGTGGTGGGCATGTGACTAAAAGCAGGTCAACTGGGAGGAAGCATAGCATGATGGGTAAGGGCTCAGACTCTGGTTTCTAATCTGATTCTGCCACTTATGTGTGACCTTGAGCAAGTTACTTAATTTCTCTATGCCTCATTTTTTTTCATCACTAAAACAGGAATAGTGTTAGGTTTGCTATGAAGATTAAACAGTTAACATTTATGAAAAGCTTAGAGCAGTGCCTGGCACAAAGCAACATTAAGTATTAGTTGCCTATAATCCCAGCACTTTGGGAGGCCAAGGTGGGTGGATCACTTGAGGTCAGGAGTTTCCAGCCTGGCCAACATGGTGAAACCCCGTTTCTACTAAAAATACAAAAAAAAGAAAAAAAAATTAGCCGAGTTGTAGTGGCACAGGCCTGTAATCCCAGCTACTCAGGAGGCTGAGGCAGAAGAATCGCTTGAACCCAGGAAGCAGAGGTTGCAGTGAGCCAAGATCATGCCACTGCGCTCTGGTCTGGGTGGCAGAGCGAGACTCCATCTCAAAAAAAAAAAAAAAAAAAAAAGAAGTATTAATTAAGGGAGTAAATTGTAGAAGCAATCTGGAGGCAGTGGCTCACACTTGTGATCTCAGCACTTTGTGAGGCCAAGGTGGGAGGATCACTTGAGCCCAGGAGTTCCAGACCAGCCTGGGCAATATAGTGAGACCTTCTCTCTATAACAAAAAACCTTAAAAAGATTGGGCTGGGCATGGTGGCTCACGTCTGTAACCCCAACACTTTGGGAGGCCAAGGCGGGCAGATCACTTGAGGTCAGGAGCCCCAGAACAGCCTGGCCAACATGGTGAAACCCTGTCTCTACTAAAAATACAAAAATTTGTCAGGTGTGGTGGCGGATGCCTGTAATCCCAGCTACTCAGGAGGCTGAGGCGGGAGAATACCAGGCTAGCCTGGAATTCCTGGTCTCAAGTAATCCTCCTGCCTTGGACTCCCAAAGTGCTGGAATTAACAGGCATGAGCCACTGTGCCTAGCTGCCAAATCTTAGAATGAGGCCTAGTGAGTGAGGAGTAAACTCTGACCTTTTTTCTTTCTTGTCCAAATTCCTATCTATAGAACTTGGGGAGTCATGTCCTACAAGTCATAAAAATCTCATCAGATGGGTTTTGTTTAAGCCTATATAACCCAGCTTACTTTCCAACTTGACTGGCATAACATTGACAGATAAAGAAGGAAATTAAAATATTTTTTCCCAAAATATGTTTCTTTGTTATATTTTGAAATGGTCCTTCAAAACCGTCTCTTATGGGGGGAAATCTACATCTGTAAAGAAGCTGGCCGGTGGCTCACACCTGTAATCCCAGCACTTTGGGAGTCCGAGGCGGGCAGATCACCTAAGGTCTGGAGTTCCAGACCAGCCTGGTCAACACGGTGAAACCCTTTCTCTATTAAAAATACAAAAATTAGCTGGGCATGGTGGCGCATGCCTATAATCCCAGCTACTTGGGAGGCCAAGGCAGGAGAATTACGTGAACCCAGGAGGCAGAGGTTGCACTGAGCCGAGATGGCACCACTGCACTTTAGCCTGGGTGATAGAGTGAGACTCCATCTCATAAATAAATAAATACATAAATAGAATCTCTATTGAAATAAGTAGATCTTTCCCCTGGCAGGCCATCCCCATCCTGAAGAGATTAACTGAGAATCCAATACTTGCTCTGTCACCCACACTGGAGTACAGTGGCATGGCATGTGATCTCAGCTCACTGCAACCTCTGCGTCCCGGGTTCAAGCAATTCTCCTGCCTCAGCCTCCCAAGTAGCTGGGACTACAGGCATCTGCCACCATGCCTGGCTAATTTTTGTCTTTATAGTAGAGATTGGGTTTCACCGTGTTGGCCAGGCCAGTCGAACTCCTGACCTCAGGTGATCTGCCCACCTTGGCCCCTCAAAATGCTGGATTACAGGTGCGAGCCACTGTGTCTAGCGTAAATTTTTTTTTTTTGAGACAGGGTCTTGCACTGTTGCCCAGACTGGCATTCAGTGGCATGATGTGGGCTCACTGCAACCTCTGCCTCCTGGGCTGAAACAATCCACAGCTTCAGCCTCCCAAAGTGTTGGGATTACAGGTATGAGCCACTACACCCAGCTTCTAGTACTTTTGGGTGGCCACCTATGAGACTTCATACTAACCCTGGTGTCCACAACCACTTATCTTGATAGACACTTTTCTATAGATTCTAGGTCTTTAGATAGTAACTTAACTCTTTCAACCAATAGCAATCAGAAAATCTTTTTTTTTTTTTTTTTTTTTTTTTTTTTTTTGAGACGGAGTCTCGCTCTGTCACCCAGGCTGGAGTGCAGTGGCCGGATTTCAGCTCACTGCAAGCTCCGCCTCCCGGGTTCACGCCATTCTCCTGCCTCAGCCTCCGGAGTAGCTGGGACTACAGGCGCCCGCCACCTCGCCCGGCTAGTTTTTTGTATTTTTTAGTAGAGACGGGGTTTCACAGGGTTAGCCAGGATGGTCTCGATCTCCTGACCTTGTGATCCGCCCGTCTCGGCCTCCCAAAGTGCTGGGATTACAGGCTTGAGCCACCGCGCCCGGCCAGAAAATCTTTTTTGTTGTTGTTTTTTTTTGTTTTGAGACAGTCTCACCGAATCGCCCAGGCTGGAATTCAGTGGTACGATCTCAGGTCACTGCAACCTTGGCCTCTTGAGTTTAAGCGATTCTCCTGCCTCAGCCTCCTGAGTAGTTGGGATTACAGGTGCGCACCACCATTCCTGGCTAATGTTTGTATTTTTAGTAGAGACGGGGTTTCACCATGTTAACCAAGCTGGTCTCAAACTCCTGACTTCAAGTGCCTCGGCCTCCCAAAGTGTTGGGATTACAGGCGTAAGGCACCATGCCCGCCCCAATCAGAAAATCTTTGAGTCCACCTATGACCTGAACCCTCCACTCTGAGTTGCCTCACCTTTCTGTACAGAACCAATGTATACCTTACATGTATTGATCGATGTCTTACGTCTCCCTAAAACCAAGCTATAGCCCCACCATCTGGGGCACATGTTCTCAGGAACTCTTGAGACTGTGCCTCAGGCCATAGTCACTCATATTTGGCTCAGAATAAACTTCTTTAAATATTTTGTTAGAGGAACCCCTGCTTTCCAGGCCTCTGGTTAAATAAAACATGACTCAAGTGACTCCATCTTAAACTAGCTAGGCACTTACAAGGCTCCTATAAAATTAATGCTTATGGTCTAAAAACAGCCACATTCTAAGCTTGCCACCAATTATAATAACAGAATATTTATGGCCATACAGGACATCTCCCACCAATCCTGCAGAATGTCCAGATGCTCTAAAGAGCAGCCAACTTTACTTAAAGATGATGTTAATGAGCAAGCATAGGTTGAAAGATTAATGGTCTCTGAAAGCACAATAGCCCCACCTTTAGTGAGCACATCTGCGCATTCCAAGTTTAATTACAGCTCTTTATAGTTTCTCATAAGTAGAGACAGTAACAAAGGACCGTGTGTTCCTCCGCCTCCTTTCTGAGGTTGCTCCGCTCTTCAACGGAGTAGTTTCCAATAAACTTCCTTCCTTCATTGTGCTCTGTGATTCACCTCAAATTATTTCCCGCACAAGATCCAAGAACCTTCTCTTTGGGTCTGGATCAAGACTCTGTTTTTACCGGTAACAATTTTACAGAGTTTGACTCTTTGTTGACAGGAGTCAGAGATTTTTTTTGTTGCTGTTCTTTTGCTTGGAGAAGGGTCTTGCTCTGTCACTAGGCTGAATGAAGTGCAATCGTGCAATCACAGCTCACTGCAGCCTCAGCTTCCCAGGGCCCACATGATTTTCCCACCTCAGCCTCCTGCGCAACTGGACCACAGGCTGCACCACCAGAATGGAATTAGAGATCTTACAATGACCTCCACAGTGAAAAGCTATGCATAAACTTCAAAAAGTGGTTTTAGGCTGGGCGCGGTGGCTCATTCCTTGGGAGGCCACGGTGGACAGATCGCTTGAGCCCAGGAGTTCGAGCCCAGCCTGGGCAACTTGGTGGGTTCTCTCTCTCTCTCTCTCCTCTCACTCTTTTTTTTTTTTTTTTTTTTGAGACAGAGTCTCACTTTGTCGCCCAGGCTGAAGTGCAGTGGCAGGATCTTGGCTCAATGCAACGTCTGCCTCCTGGGTTCAAGCTATTCTTCTGCCTCAGCCTACCGAGTAGCTGAGCTGGGATTACAGTCATGCGCTACCAAGCCAGGCTAATTTTGTATTTTTAGTAGAGACCGGGTTTCTCCATGTTGGTGAGGCTGGTCTTGAACTCCCCGCCTCAGGTGATACACCCACCTTGGCCTCCCAAAGTGCTGGGATTATAGGCTTGAGCCACCGTGCCTGGCCTCTTTTTATTAAGGTGGTTTTAGTGAGGCAGGAGGCAATAATTGCCAGAGGTAGCGATGAGACTTAAAAGCAGGTTACCCAATCCATTTCGAGGCCCTGTTGTCTATGGGGTTTGTGGTAGGCAACAGCCGTCAGTTAAGAGAACTGCAGGCGGCCGGGCGCAGTGGCTCACGCCTGTAATCCCAACACTTTGGGAGGCCGAAGACGGCGGATAACCTGATGTTAGGAGTTCGACACCAGCCTGGTCAACATGGTGAAATTGTCTCTATTGTGCTTTCAGAGACTATTAAAAATACAAAAAATTAGCCGGGCGTGGTGGTGGACGCCTGTTAATCCCAGCTACTCTGGAGGTTGAGGCAGGACAAATGCTTGAACCCGGGAGGCGGAGGTTGCAGTGAGCCGAAATCTTGTCACTGCACCCCAACTTGAGCAACAAGAGCGAAACTCCGTCTCAAAAAAAAAAAAAAAAAAAAAAAAAGACTGCAGGGGGAGTAGGGAGCCAGATTTCATTTAAAGCAGGCAAAGGAGCATCTAGTATTTGAGGGCATAGATTTCGCTAATGACAGAAATGAGGCTCAGAGATTACGTGACTTGATCAGAGTCACAGTGAGCATAGCGGAGGATGGAACCAATGCTTCTTCTCTCTACACCGAGGTACAGTGCTCCATTTATGGCTTTTATGTGACGTAACAACTAGCATACACAAGCAAATGAACCCCACACACCAACAATCAGAAAAACCCGAAGACCCGAGGATGTGGGCAAGATAGCCGTTACGCAAGCGCAGAACAATTCGCTGGCCGCGCAATGCCGCGTGGGTCTTGTAGTTTCTTGGCTGGGCATGACCGAAAGGGAGGAGAGAAGGGCGCATGGCATGGCGGGAGATATAGTCCTTCCGGGAAGTCCCTCCTCCTTCGGAAGACTGGCGGCGCAGGCGCATACTGCTCTTCCTTAAGGGCGGGAGTCTCGGTTTGTGGTGGCTTTGCTGAGGCAGTTGTGCCCGCACTACCGTTAGAAGCTCAGTTTCCCGGAGGCTGTAAGTCCCTTTGAGGCGAAATGGCTTGGGGCGAGAAAGGAGCAGACTTTGGCAATGGAAGGACCGCCGCGACCTCAGGCTGACCGTAGGGAGGGATCTTGAGGGCCCTCCGAGTCCCCTGGGTTTGCGCTTTCTTTCTTCGCAGCCGCCGTGCCTACCGCGAGGATGAGCTCGGCTTCGGTCACCGCTTTCGAGAAGGAGCATCTCTGGATGTATCTGCAGGCGCTCGGCTTCGAGCCAGGCCCGGCAACCATTGCTTGCGGAAAGATCGTGTCGCACACGCATCTCGGAGTGTAAGGAGGCCGGGGCTGTGGGGGCGAGGGAGCCTGAGCCGGGGGATCCCGGCCTTGCCCTTTTGTATACCCCGGAGGTTGATTAATCAGAATTGGTTGAGCGGTTACTCTGTGCCAGGCATTGACTCCAAAGTTCCTACTCCCAGTTGCTGCCAGCCTAGTGGCAGAGGCAGAGAGTAAATAATGGAAGAGTGCCGGAAGCGATCTGTAGGCGAGTGCAAAGTCTGCAGATGGGCAGAGTGCAAAACTGGAGGGACAGCTTAATTCTGCCTAGGTGGTGGAGGGGTGGTCTGTGGAGTAGTGGGAGGGATGGCGGGTAGTAGTGGAAGAGCAGGGGAATCTTACGTACAAAATGCCTTTTGAACTCAAGGGAGCCTTTGAAGGTGGTTTAACTTTATAATTTTTAATTTTTGAATTAGTAAGGCATGCTGGAGTTAGCATAAAACAACGGAGAAGGTATTAAAAACTAATACCCTTTTAATGAAAAGTATGGAAAGTAAAAGCCCCTTCCCTACTTTTTCCACTTCTGTTAAGGTTATGGATCTCTCCTAATAACCCACTGTAAATAACTCTGTTTTATTTCTATGTTTTATCAACTTTAGTCAGTATCTCTGTTTCACCATTCCCACTGTAGGCCAAGGGGAATTTGGGATAGATACATTGGCCATCTTCTATTCTCCTCAATCTGTTATATTTTTGTAAATTACATATTTTCAGTTCTTCTAGAGGCTTTTTTTTTGAAACAGAGTCTCGCTCTGTCGCCCAGGCTGGAGTGCAGTGGCGCGATCTCGGCTCACTGCAACCTCCGCCTCCCGGGTTCAAGTGATTTCTGCCTTAGCCCCCTGAGTAGCTGGGACTACAGGCGCCCGCCACCATGTCCGGGTAATTTTTGTATTTTTAGTAGAGACATGAGTTTCACTACATTGGCCAGGCTGGTCTCGAACTTCTGACCTCATGATCCGCCGGCCTCGGCCTCCCAAAGTGCCAGGATTACAGACTTGAGCCACCATGCCTGACTGTGGCTGTGGTTTTTTTCCTTGTTTTTGTTTTTGAGTCGGAGTCTGGCTCTGTTGCCCAGGCTGGAGCGTAGTAGCACGATCTCGGCTCACTGCAACCTCCTCCTCCTGTGTTCAAGCGATTCTTGTGCCTCAGCCTCCGTACTAGCTGGGATTACAGGTGCCCGCCACTGCACCCGGCTAATTTTTGTGTTTTTGGTAGAGACGGGGTTTCGCCATGTTGGTCAAGCTGGTCTCAAACTCCTGACCTCAGGTGATCCACCCGCCTCGGCCTCCCAAAGTACTGGGATTACAGGCGTGAGGCACCGCACCCAGCGACCTCTATTTCTTGATTCATCAATCTCTTTTGATTCCTACCATAATTTCACAATGAACCGAGCTATTATAAGATTTCCTTCCTCCTCCTCTGCCTTCCCCCTCTTGACTTGTTTTGGCTGTATTTTTTCTGTCAAGATTTACAACTGTAATTAAGTTTTGCTTGGTAATTATTTTTGAGAAGTTACTATTAACGTGTGTAGCGGCCTGTCTAGCAGTCTTTTCTAAAAATTGAGTACCGCCTGGCGTGGTGGCTCGTGCCTGTAATCCTAGCACTTTGGGAGGCCGAGGAGGCGGATTGCCTGAGCTCAGGAGTTCGGAAACAGCCTGGGCAACACGGTGTAACCCCATCTCTACTAAAATACAAAAAAATTAGCCGGGCGTGGCAGCGTGCGCCTGTAGTCCCAGGTTCTGGTGAGGCTGAGGCAGGAGAATGGCTTGAGCCCAGGAGGTGGAGGTTGCAGTGAGCTTAGATCGCGCCACTGCACTCCAGCCTGGGTGACAGAGGGAGACTCAGTCTCCGGGAAAAAAAAAAAATTGACTACAAGCATATAGCATTTATCAGGTTCATGTATTATTTGTTTCACATGATTTGATGGCCCATAGCACAGTCACATTTTCTCTATACTGGTGGAGAAGTCTGAAGCTTTTCCATAGTTCCGCTGAGAATGGCTCTCATTGTCACTGCGTCATTCTCTGCAGTGTTTTGGCAATTTTAGTTTTTTTTTTTTTTGGGACAGAGTGTGCTATGTCTCCCAGGCTGGAGTGCAATGTCGCAATCTTGGTTCACTTCAACCTCTGCCTCCTGGGTTCAAGCAATTCTCCTGCCTCAGCCTCCTGAGTAGCTAGGATTACAGGCACCTGCCACCGTGCCCAGCAAATTTTTCTATTTTTTAGTAGAGACGGGGTTTTGCCACATTGGCCAGGCTGTACTACTTTGCATTCTACCAACAAGGTACAAGCATTTCCTTTTCTCTGCAAGATTCGCCATCTTGTAACACATGTCCCCTTTAAATGCTTTATTTTATTTTATTTTGTTTTTTTGAGGCAGAGCCTTGCTCTGTCGTCCAGGCTGGAGTGCAGTGGTATGATCTCAGCTCACTGCAAGCTCTGCCTCCCAGGTTCACTCCATTCTTCTACCTCAGCCTCCCGAGTAGCTGGGACTACAGGTGCCTGCCACCACGCTTGGCTAATTTTTTTTTGTATTTTTTTAGTAGAGACGGGGTTTCACTATATTAGCTAGGATTGTCTCAATCTCCCGACCACCTGCCTCGACCTCCCAAAGTGCTGGGATTACAGGTGTGAGCCACTGTGCCCGGCTCTTTAAATGCTTTAAGCATGGATGTGGCATCAAATTTACTTTTTTGTTTTTATTTTTTGAGATAATCTGGCTCTGTCTTCCAGGCTGGAGTGCAGTGGCCTGAATGTGGCTCACTGCAGCCTCCATCTCCTGGGCTCAAGTGATCCTTCCACTTCCGCCTCCCAAGTAGCTGGAATTACAGTTGCCTGCTGCCACGCCTGGCTACTTTTAATTCTTTTTTTTTTGAGATGGAGTTTTGCTCTGTTGCCCAGGCTGGAGTGCCGTTGTGCGATCTCAGCTCACTGCAACCCCTGCCTCCCTGGTTCAAGCAATTCTCTGCCTCAGCCTCCCGAGTAGCTGGGAATACAGCCACCTGCCACCATGCCTGGCTAATTTTTTTGTATTTTTAGTAGAAACAGGGTTTCACCATCTTGGCCAGGCTGATCTTGAACCCCTGACCTCATGATCCACCTGCCTTGGCCTCCTAAAGTGCTGGGATTACAGGCGTGAGCCACCACGCCTGGCCGGCTAATTTTAATTCTATTCTTTCTGTAGAGATGGGTTTTCACTGTGTTGCCTAGGCTGATCTTGACCTTCTGGGCTCAAGTAGTCCTCCCACGTCGGCCTCCCAAAGTGCTGGGATTACAGGCATGAGCCACTGCACCCTGCCAAATTTACTTTTAAAATTGCTCAATGCACCTGTAAATCCAGCTGCTTAGAAGGCTGAGGTGGGAGATTGCTTGAGGCCAGAAGTTTGAGACCAGCCTGGGCAACATAGTGAGACCCTGTCTCTTAAAAAAGCAATTAGGCTAGACATGGTGGTTCACACCTGTTATCCCAGTGCTTTGGGAGGGCAAGGTGGGAGTATTGCTTGAGCCCAGGAGTTTGAGGCTACAGCGAGCTATAATGGTAGCGCTGTACTCCAGCCTGGGTAACAAGAGTGAGACCCTGTCTCTTAAAACCAAAAAAGAAAAAAACCCATTATTTTTTATTCACTTATATTTTGTACATACACGTTCTCTTTGGTTTGCAGTTTATGAGTTTTTTGTTTCTATGAGCCTGAACTGGTATGACCACTTTTCTTTCTTTCTTTTTTTTTTTGAGATGGAGTTTTGCTCTTGTTGCCTAGGCCGGAGTGCAGTGGCGTGATCTGGGCTCACTGCAACCTCTGCCTCCTGGGTTCAAGAGATTCTGCTTCCTCAGCCTCCGGAGTAGCTGGGATTACAGGCTTGCACCACTATGCCCCACTAATTTTGTATTTTTAGTAGAGACGGGGTTTCTCCATGTTGGTCAGGTTGGTCTCGAACTCCCGACCTCAGGTGATCCAGCTGCCTCAGCTTCCCAGAGTGCTGGGATTACAGGCGTGAGCCAGCAGGCCCGGCTCCATTTTTTAAAAATGTTAAACATATGCTTAATATATGACTCAGCAATCCATTCCAAGATATTTGCCCAGAAGGTTTGCAGTTTGGAAAAATCATATGGTTGCATTACAGAGAATGGATAGAAGGGGAAGAAGGGCTTTGCAGTTAGTTATTTAGGCCTGAACTAAAGTGGCAGTAGGAATAAAAAGAGGTGATTCATTTATTTGTTCATTCAACAAATATTTATTGACCACAGTATTGGACCTGGCTATGCAGTGATAAACAGAATAGATATAAATTTTCCCTTACAGAATTTTTTTTTTTTTTTTTTTTTTTTGAGACGAAGTCTCGCTCTGTCACCAGACTGGAGTGCAGTGGTGCGATCTTGGCTCACTGCAACCTCTGCCTCCTGGTTTCAAGCGATTCTTCTGCCTCAGCCTCCTGAGTAGCTGGGATTACAGATGCACGCCACCACACCTGGCTAATTTTTGTATTTTTAGTAGAGATGGGGTTTCACCATGTTGGCCAGGATGGTCTCGATCTCTTGACCTCTTGATCTGCCTGCCTTGGCCCCCCAAAGTGCTGGGATTACAGGTGTGAGCCATTGCACCCGCCCCCTTACAGTGTTTTAGTCTAGTGAAGGAACAAACCTTCAACAAATGTCTTATTACAAATTATAATAAGTGTCAAAGAGAAGAGAGCAAGGTACTTTATGAAAAGACAACAGGTTTGAGAGATGGTAGGGAAGTAGGATAGATGGAACTTCATTTGTGTTACTTGAAGAGTAGAGACATTCTAAGAACAAAAGTGTTGTTTGACAAATGGATAGGCATAGGAACTTACGCAAGAGAATGGTAATCCTAAGTCAGAAATTCACTTGATTTGATTTTTTGGAAGTAAATTTCATGGTTTTCCGTTTAAGTTAACTCTTGATTCCTTATAGTTGTGTGACATTTCTTAAAGGGTTTAGTGTTTTTTTGTTTTGTTTTCACTTTTTTTTTTTTTAGGCTTTGTTTTGATTAATTAGGGTAATTGGAACAATAAAAACTAATGCCAGCGTTATGTTATAAAGATGGTTCTGGGAATAAAAATCTAGTAGTGAAGACCCTGGACTCTAGGGTGAGGTGACATATTTCAAATCAGTGCTTTTCTACTTTCTGGTTAAGTGATTTTGGGCAAATTTCTAACCTCTAAATTTAGGTTTCCTCATCTGTATAATGAAGATAATCAAACTACTATCTAGTGTCATTAGGATTAAATAAAATAATTTGTGTTAAAGTAGATAGTATGTGATAGTAGTGAAGATTAGCTAAGTTACTGCTTGTAGAAGGCTTAGAAGAATGCTTGACAAATAGGAAACTCTTAATAAATATTAACTATTTACTGTTATTCAGTTAATGTAGGTTGTTACCATTATAAGGCATGGTTCTCTCTCGAATTAGGTTTTCCTTTCTTTTCTGTAGAGTGTTTTCATTAAAGCCAGTTCTGCCAGTCTTATATTGAATCTGTGATTTGAGAATTAGAAAATGAAAGCTTGCATGTTTTTCTTAACTGGTTATAAAATGTACATGAATGAGAAAAATTAATTTGCCTTGACTTCCTGAAGAGAATGAAAACATTAATTTGTGTCGAACTCTTACTCAGCTTTTGATGATGTTTGGTTTATTAACCATTTTCTTTTTCTTTTTCTATTTCTATTTCATTTTTAACCACTAGGAACATGTTTGACAAGCTGAACCGTGATGCCTTTCATATAGTTTCTTATTTTTTGTTTCAAGTTCTGGACCAGTCTCTCACCAAAGAAGTTTTCAAGTAAGGAAAAATAATTTCATTTTCTTAAGTGTCTTTCCAAATTTGAAAATGGACTGTGTTTTGATATAAGCCAGAATTTCTTTTTTCTTTTTTTTTTTTGAGATAGAGTCTCACTCCGTCACCCAGGCTGGAGTGCAGTGACGCGATCTAGGTTCACTGCAACTTCTGCCTCCCAGGTTCAAGAAATTCTCCTGTCTCAGCCTCCCGAGTAGCCGGGATTACAGGTGCCTGCCACCATGCCTGGCTAATTTTTGCATTTTTATTTGAGATGGAGTTTCACCTTGTTGGTCAGGCTGGTTTCAAACTGCTGACCTCAGGTGAACCACCCGCCTCGGCGTCCCAAAGTGCTGGGATTACAGGTGTGAGCCACCACACCCAGCATAAGCCAGAATTTCAACTTGGCCTTTGACTGATGTTTTGAATGAATATTACAAAATTCAGGTTTGAGTCTTATACATTTAATTCTTAATCTTTATAAATCTGGGTGACGTTTTTCTTTGGTACATATCTTAAAATCATTGTGTATTTTATAGATAATATAGTTTTTATTTTATATAATTCTTAACATTTTCTTTATGGTCTTAATAATTAAGCAAATTATTGTTAGCAGCACAATTAACTGGTATCAATCTGTATGAACTTGATTTTGCCCTGTTTTTTTTTTTTTTTTTGCTTAGTACTGTATGCCTTACTACTTTTCCTATAGGCAGTGTTGTTTTGTCTACATGGTTCTCTGTAAATCCTTACTTTTTTCAGTGATATATTAAAGCATCACTTGCTGTAGGGAAAAATCATTCCTAATACATTTACTCTTTTGTTGTATGCTGTTGTTTAAGAAGGAGATAAAAATGTAAACACCCACTAGTCTCAGTTCTAAGTTATTTTGCATGTGATTTGTGTTTCTGCTATCTAAAAAAGTGTTCAAATTTCTTTTGATATTTATGTTGTGCCTTCAATCTTTTATATAGGAAAGCAACAAGTAGATCTATTGCTTAGGGCATTATTTTCATTTTTGATAATCTATTTTGAATATTTTGCTTTTGCCGGGCGCGGTGGCTCAAGCCTGTAATCCCAGCACTTTGGGAGGCCGAGACGGGTGGATCACGAGGTCAGGAGATCGAGACCATCCTGGCGAACACCGTGAAACCCCGTCTCTACTAAAAAATACAAAAAACTAGCCGGGCGAGGTGGCGGGCGCCTGTAGTCCCAGCTACTCGGGAGGCTGAGGCAGGAGAATGGCGTAAACCTGGGAGGCGGAGCTTGCAGTGAGCTGAGATCCGGCCACTGCACTCCAGCCCGGGCTACAGAGCGAGACTCCGCCTCAAAAAAAAAAAAAAAAAAAGAATATTTTGCTTTTATTTAAAGTTCTGAGTGTGCAGGAGAATAGGTATGTTTGGATCATTTTTTGGAATTCCCTATTATTAAGGTATAGAGCAGCTTCTTCTGTCCAAACAAAAATAGATTTTTACTTTTTTTTTGCTGATTATCAACATTACGGCTCATTTTAAGTAATTCAGAAAATATAGGAAAATGTAAAAATTGTTTTGAAACCCGTCAACCACTGAGTATCACTGTTGACATTCTAGCCTTTTAGTCTTTTTGTTCCCTATGCATGCTCAGTTTTTTCTGCAAATACTGAATGTAGTTATAGAAAAAGTGAGGCCTTAAATAATTATGCCTCAGAATAAAAATTTGGAAAAACCTGACTGAAAGGAAAGCAGTAGGTAAATTTTAAACCCTAATATTCTTGACCAAAGTTGAAGCAAAATTTTCTTTTTCATGTTTTTCTGTCTTGTTTAGCCACAAAGCAATAGCACCCACAGTATGATAAGGATTATCTCTAGGAGTCATGCTCTTGTATGCCATTTTTTGTCCTCTTCATATATATCTGTTTATGTTTCTGTCCCGCAAGATTACTATTTCTTTTCAGGCTTAATTTACTAGTTTATTTATTTATCTTTATGCACTAGTCCAGTGGATCCGTTGAGATTGTTGTCTTTAGCTGATTTTCAGCAATTCTTATAGCTGTTCATTCCCTCATTTAATACATTTTAGTTGTTTGTATGAAACAGAACTCAATCCTTTAGATGTTTATAAATTAAAAAATTCAATTTCTCACAGGTTGGTGTCTCTCTATCTGTTATTTAAGAATGTTAACTTTAATTCATTTCACTTTAATTTTTTTTTTTTTTCTTTTGAGACAGGGTCACCCAGGCTGCAGTGCAGTGATGCCATCTTGGCTCACTGTAGACTCCACCTCCTGGGTTCAAGCAGTACTCGTGCCTCAGCCTCCTGAGTAGCTGGGGCTATAGGCGCACACCACTATGCCTAGCTAATTTTTTTATTTTTAGTCGAGACGGGATTTCTCCATGTTGGCCAGGCTGGTCTCGAGCTCCTGGCCTCAAGCGATCTGTCTGCATTGGCTTTCCAAAGTGCCGGGGTTACAAGTGTGAGCCACCACGCCCAGCCATGTGTTAATATTTCTGGTAGTAGAAATAAGTTTTTTTTTTTTTTTTTTTTTTTTTTTTTTTGAGACAGAGTCTTGCTCTGTCGCCCAGGCTGGAGTGCAGTGGCCCAATCTCGGCTCACTGCAAGCTCCGCTTCCCGGGTTCACACCATTCTCCTGCCTCAGCCTCCTGAGTAACTGGGACTACAGGCGCCTGCCACCACGCCTGGCTAATTTTTTTGTATTTTTTTAGTAGAGACGGGGTTTCACCGCGTTAGCCAGGATGGTCTCGATCTCCTGACCTTGTGATCCGCCCGCCTTGGCCTCCCAAAGTGCTGAGATTACAGGCACGAGCCACTGCGCCTGGCAATAAGTTTGATTTTTAAAAAATTTGCTGAGGCTTTTTTTTTTGGCTCTTGTTGTGCATAGTCCTAATGCTTTTATTTTTGTTTTCCAGATTTTGTTGGCCCCCATTTGACCAAAAAAGTGATACTGAATTCCGAAAACATTGCTGTGAATGGATAAAAAGGATTTCTGTAAGTATTCTTTTTGTTAGAAGATACAGACTTTAAGAAGTTAAAAACTACTTTAACTCTTTAACTTTTTAGAGGTGAAATCTTTTTAATGCTTTAATGCTATCAGTATAAGCAAGGAAATACTAGTTAAAATAGTCTTCTTTGATGGTTTTTGGTTGGGATTCTATGTATTTCGAAGAAACCAGCTTTGCTGGCCAGGTGCACTGAAAATAGGTTTTAGACTTCCTGAGAGTTTATAGCACAGTTTTTGTTTAAAGAAAACTTTTTCAACTGTATATTATTTTAGTTTGCTTCCCCAGATAGTATCAATGATTGTGTCTGTATCATTATAATTGTTTTTTCTTACCAGGTCCACATAGAGTTTAGAAAAACCAAAACCCACAACGTTTAACTTGTGGTTTAAATGGAATAATTCTGATCAAATTCTTTTTTATTTTTTATTTTTTTGAGATGGAGTCTTGTTCTGTCACCCAGGCTGGAGTGCAATGGCACAGTCTTGGCTCACTGCAACTCTGCCTCCCAGGTTTGAACGATTCTCCCACCTCAGCCACCTGAGTAGCTGGGATTACAGCCATGTACTACCATGCCCAGATAACTTTTGTATTTTTAGTAGAGATGGGGTTTCACCATGTTGGCCAGGCTGGTCTTGAACTCCTGACCTCTAGTGATCTGTCTGCCTCCGCCTCCCAAAATGCTGGGATTACAGGTATGAGCCACCGCACCCAGTCCTGATCAAATTCTTTTATGCTTCAAAAATAGTATGATGAGGAGACAGTGGGCTGGGGGCCTTACCCCCTTGGACTATTTTGTACTCTGCTGCAGAGTTGGACATGTCCAAGCCACTGTGCTATGAAGAGGTACTAGGGAACCCCATGCCAACCTGTAGCATAGTGCTCATGAAAATGTGGGACTTCTATTGCAAGACTGTCACACCCTTTAACAAAAATAGTATGAAGTAAATGTAAGAGTTTTTGTTAACAAAGTCTTCAAATCATCTTACTTCTCTTCTTCATAGGGTGAATGTGGAAGTAGCTTTCCTCAAGTTGTTGGTTCACTATTTCTTTCTCCTGGTGGTCCTAAGTTTATTCATCTGATGTATCATTTTGCAAGATTTGTCGCAATGAAATATATTAAATCCAATTCTAAAAGTAAGTTCAACTTATAAAATACTTTTTTGTTTTGATTCTTAAATTTTTATTGTTCTTTACAGTTTTTAAATCATGAAGAGATCTTAGTAAAAGCAAGATAAGTTAAAACATTAATGTACCCCAAAAAGGAAATGGTTAATATTCTACTGGAACTGTACTTTGAAATCTTCTCATAATGAACATAGTTACTATTTATGTTTTTTTATTGTGTTCTAATACAAGGATTGGGAAACATTTCCCTTTTTTTTCCTCTAAGACAGAGTTTCACTCTCGTTGCCCAAGCTGGAGTGCAATGGCATGATCTCAGCTCACTGCAACCTCTGCCTCCTGGGTTCAAGAAATTTTCCTGCCTCAGTCTCTTGAGTAGCTGGGATTACAGGTGTGTGCCACCATGCCTGGCTAATTTTTTGTATTTTTGGTAGAAACGGGGTTTTACCATGTTAGCCAGGGCTGGTCTTGAACTCTTTACCTCAGATGATCTGCCCACCTGGGCCTCTGAAAGTGTTGGGATTACAGGTGTAAGCCGATGCGCCTGGCTTTTTTTTTTTTTTTTGAGACGGAGTTTTTGCTCTTGTTGCCCAGGCTGGACTGCAATAGCGTGATCTCGGCTCACTGCAACCCCTGCCTCCTGGGTTCAAGCGATTCTCCTACCTCAGCCCCCTCAGTAGCTGGGATTACAGGCATGCGCCTCCACGCCTGGCTAATTTTGTATTTTTAGTAGAGATGGGATTTCTCCCTGTTGGTCAGGCTGGTCACAAACTCCTGACTTCAGGTGATCTGCCCGCCTTGGCCTCTCAAGGTGTTAGGATTACACCAAAGTGTTAGGATTACAGGCATGAGGCACCACGCCCGGCCTTTTTTGTTTTTTTTTTTTAATACTGGGGTTGCACCATATTTCCCAGGCTGGTGTTGAATGCCTGTGCTCAGGCAGTCTTCCTGCCTTGGCCTCTTAAAGTGCTGGGATTACATACATGCGTGAGCCACCGCTCCTGGCGACAATTGATACTTTTATCACTAGTGTATGGATAATGTCTGTTTTCCTAAAGGCTCATTAACATAGTATGTGACCAGACCTTTTTTTTTTTTTTTTTTTGAGATCGAGTCTCGCTCTGTTGCCCAGGCTGGAGTGCAGTGGCGTGGTCTCGGCTCACTGCAAGCTTTGTCTCCTGGGTTCACGCCATTCTCCTGCCTCAACCTCCCGAGTAGCTGGGATTACAGGCGCCCGCCACCACACCTGGCTGATTTTTTGTATTTTTTAGTAGAGACGGGGTTTCACCGTGTTAACCAGGATGGTCTTGATCTCGTGACCTCGTGATCCGCCAGCCTTGGCCTCCCAAAGTGCTGGGATTACAGGCGTGAGCCACTGCGCCCGGCCTGTGACCAGATACTTTAATCTTTTCAGTCTGATAGGTTACAGTGGGATCTCAGTATAGTTTTAATTTGTATTTCTCTTATTAGTGAGGTTGAAAATTGTTTCATGTTTAAGAGCAATTTGTACTTAAAAAAAAATGTTTATTTTTTGGCTGGGTGTGGTGGCTCATGCCTGTAATCCCAGCACTTTGGGAGGCCGAGGTAGGCAGATCACTTGAGGTCAGGAGTTCAAGACCAGCCTGACCAACATGGTGAAACCCCATCATTACTAAAGTACAAAAATTAGCTGGGCATTGTGGTGGGCACCTGTAATCCCAGCTACTTGGGGAGGCTAAGGCACGAGAATTGCTTGAACCTGGGAGGCAGAGGGTGCAGTGAGCCAAGATTGTAGTACAGAATTCCAGCCTGGGCAATAGAGCAGACTCAGTCTCAAAAAAAAAATTTTATTTTTTTTAGAGATAGGGTGCATCTCCCTATGTTGGCCAGGCTAGTTTTGATTTGAACTCCTGGTCTCAAGTAATCCTCCCACCTCAGCCTCCCAAAGTGCCAGGATTTCAAATGTAATATGAGAATGTTTCCAATTTTTCTGCTAGTGGATGATCTGCCCCAATTACATGTAATACAAACTGTTTTATATAAAATATGCATGTTTGGATTTAATAAGGCATAAGACTTGTAAGCATGGATTGTCCTATTTCTGGATTTAAACCAATTCAGTCAAAATGTTCAGTCTCTAGGTAACTTCTAAATTCGGTAAACTCATTTCTTGTTAAATATTTAGTAATTCTGATGATTTCTTTGTTTTTCTTTTTTCCCTAGACGAAGTCTCACTCTGTTGCCCAAGCTGGAGTGCAGTGGTGTGATCTCGGCTCACTGCAACCCCTACCTCCTGGGTTCAAGCGATTCTACTGCCTCATCCTCCTGAGTAGCTGGGACTACAGGCACACGCCACCATGTCTGGCTAATTTTTTTGTATTTTTAGTAGAGATGGGGTATCACTATGTTGGCCAGGCTGGTTTCGAACTCCTGACCTTGTGATCCGCCCGCCTCAGCCTCCCAAAGTGCTGGGATTACAGGCATGAGCCACCATGCCCGGCAAATTCTGGTGGTTTCTCTGAGGCAATACTAGGACCTGGATAAGCAACGTTAATGCACTGTGGAAGTCCCTGATTTTCAGAATACTCATGTTTTTGTTGTATTGAGCCATGTTAAAGTAGGATTTATTACAGGTAAAAACCTGAACTCTGAAATATTTATATGGGTTATTCTCAGGTCTACTTTGGTTTTTAGTAACACAGTGAATAATTATTTGAGAAATGAACAGTGGTTTTATTTGGTTATCCTGTCCTATTGTCTTACTAGGAGGAAAAGTAAACTGATGGCAGCAGTGGAGATGATGTGATCCTCTCTTACCTTTTTATATTGACTTTCTTCCTTTGTTAAAAGGTTCTGTGGCTGGGCATGGTGGCTTACGCCTGTAATCCCAGCACTTTGGGAGGTCAGGGCGGGCGAATCATGAGGCCAGGAGATTAAGATCATCCTGGCTAACACGGTGAAACCCCGTCTCTACTAAAAATACAAAAAATTAGCTGGGCTTGGTGGCGGACACCTGTAGTCTCAGCTACTCAGGAGGCTGAGGCAGGAGAATGGCATGAACCCGGAAGAAGGAGCTTGCATTGAGCTGAGATCCCGCCGCTGCACTCCAGCCTGGGTGACAGAGGGAGACTCCGTCTCAAAAAAAAAAAAAGAAAAAAAATATTCTTTTTGGAAGCAAAGTAGCTCTTATTATAATTTGAGATATCTGGCCGGGCGCAGTGGTTCAAGCCTGTAATCCCAGCACTTTGGGAGGCCGAGACGGGCGGATCACGAGGTCAGGAGATCGAGACCATCCTGGCTAACACAGTGAAACCCCGTCTCTACTAAAAAATACAAAAAACTAGCCGGGCGAGGTGGCGGGCGCCTGTAGTCCCAGCTACTCGGGAGGCTGAGGCAGGAGAATGGCGTAAACCCGGGAGGCGGAGCTTGCAGTGAGCTGAGATCGTGCCACTGCACTCCAGCCTTGGCGACAGAGCAAGACTCCGTCTCAAAAAAAAAAAAAAAAAAAAGAGATATCTATAAATAAATACACTATAGATATAAATCTATTTCTAGACGTCTCAAATTATAATAAGAATGTTTTTAGGTAGATGCCCTCCGAAAATTTTTAATTGTGTAAAATAACTCACCTTTAGAAATCTTTTTTAGTTGCCTGCCTTAAAAAAAGGTCATCTTACTTTCATTAACATTAGTTGTGTCGGGCTGAGTGTGGTGGCCTGTAATCCCAGCCCTCTGGGAGACTGAGACAGGAGGATCCCTTGAGTCCAGGAGTTCAAGACTAGCCTCGGCAACACCTTGAGACCCAGTCTCTACAAAAAATACTAAAAAAACAATTAGTTTGGGCATGGTGGTATGTACTTGTAGTCTCAGCTACTGTGGAGGCTGAGGTGAGAGGACTGCTTGAACCCAGAAGGTTGAGGCTGCAGTAAGCTATACTTGTGCCACTGCACTTCAGCCTGGGCAATACAGTGAGACCCTGTCTCAAAAAAACAGCCCCAAATACCAAAACAAAACGTTAGTTGTATTGTTATATATTTATGGTATACTAGCTTTTGGGGAGTTGTTAGTTACATGATGTTAATTTCTTAATATTAAAATTCAACATTTTTGGTATTTATTAGCTTGTAAATCTGTTTTCCTTTTTTAAAAAGTCAATCAAATTTAGCAGTGGGAGATTGTATACCATCAATGTTAGTGACACTAGTGTTCAATTCTGATAACCCACTACTATCAGACCAGCCTGTTTTCTATAATCTTAATTGTGTTCCGTGTAGATTCTTCTCATCATTTTGTAGAGACATTTAACATAAAACCACAGGACTTGCACAAATGCATTGCCAGATGCCATTTCGCACGTAGCAGATTTTTACAAATTTTGCAAAGAGAAGATTGTGTTACCCAAAAATATCAGGAAAATGCGCAGTAAGTAGTACCTTGATAGAAAATAATTTCTTTCTTTTGAACAGATGTCACCAATATAATGTCAGCAGAAATAATCCATGCCTACCTCAAAACCCTGGTGATTATTTTTCCATTTTAAAGTCAGATAACTTTTTTTTTTTTTTTTTTTTTCCCCTATCTGAGACAGGGTCTGGTTCTGTCACCTAGGCTCTTAAGCTGGAATTCAGTGGTGTGATGTCGGCTCACCGCAGCCTCTGCTTCCCAGGCTTAAGTCATCCTCCCACCTCAGCCTCCAGAGTACCTGGGATTGTAGGCGCAGGCCACCATTCCCAGCTAATTTTTGTGTTTTTAATAGTAACGGGGTTTCACCATGTTGCCCAGGCTGATCTCGAACTTCTGAGCTCATGCAGTCTGCCTGTCTCAGCCTCCCAAAGTGTCAGGATTACAGGCATGAGCCACTGTGGCTATAGTCAGATAACTTCTGCATAAAATATTTTAAAACTTTAGGCATACTATAAATGTAAGTTTAGAGAAAAAGAAAAGATCACTGTATTTATTGATTTATTTATTTATTTTGGGATGGAGTCTCGCTCTGTTGCCCAGGCTTGAGTGCAGTAGTGGAATCCTGGCTCACTGCAACCTCCACCTCCTGGGTTCAAATGATTCTCCTGCCTCAGGCTCCTGAGTAGCTGAGATTACAGGCGCCTACCACCACGCCTGGCTCATTTTCTTTTTTGTATTTATAGTAGTGATGGGGTTTTGCCATGTTGACCGTGCTGGTCTTGAACTCCTGACCTCAAGTGGTCCACCTGCCTTGGCCTCCCAAAGTGCTGGGATTGCAGGTGTGAGCCACTGTGCCCATCCCACTTTAGTTTAAAAAGTTCAGTTTTCTTTTCTTTTCTTTTTTTTTTTTTTTTGAGACGGAGTCTCGCTCTGTCGCTCAGGCTGGAGTGCAGTGGCTGGATCACAGCTCACTGCAAGCTCCGCCTCCCGGGTTTACGCCATTCTCCTGCCTCAGCCTCCCGAGTAGCTGGGACTACAGGCGCCCGCCACCTCGCCCGGCTAGTTTCTTGTATTTTTTAGTAGAGACGGGGTTTCACCATGTTAGCCAGGATGGTCTCGATCTCCTGACCTCGTGATCCGTCCATCTTGGCCCCCCAAAGTGCTGGGATTACAGGCTTGAGCCACCGCGCCCGGCCGAAAAAGTTCACTTTTCTTATGTGCTTTGTAAATATGGAAATATATTTTAAAGTTGTAATTGTAGTGTTTATTTTATTTCATATCCTTTTTTGTCTTGATATTTCATTCTGTAAATTTTTCCATATCGCCATAGTGTATTACCATGTTTTTTTTTTTTTTTTGAGATGGAGTCTCGCTCTGTTGCCCAGGCTGGAGTACAGTGTCACAATCTTGGCTCACTCCAACCTCCCCCTCCCGGGTTCAAGCAATTTTCCTGCCTCAACCTCCCAAGTAGCTGGGATTACAGGCGCATGCCACCATGCCTAGCTAATTTTTGTAGTTTTTAGTAGAGAAGGGGTTTTGCCATGTTGGCCAGGCTGGTCTGGAACTCCTGACCTCAGGTGATCCACCCACCTCAGCCTCCCAAAGTGCTGGGATTATAGGTGTGAGACACTGCACCATGCCAGTATATTACTTTTAATGTCCATTAGTCCGATTAGTGGGTATTTCGTTAAGTAGATATTCTTTCAGGTAGGTAGTCATCATTTTTTAAAACCACTTAATGCTATTTTATATTTAGGTTCAGGGGCTCAAGTGATCTTCCTGCCATGGCTGGGAGTACAGGCGTGTGCTACCACACCCAGCTAATTTTAAAATTTTTTTGTAGAGACAGGGCCTTGCTTTTTAGCCAGGCTGGTCTCAAACTCCTGGCCTGAAGCCACTTTCCTGCCTCAGCCTCCCAAAATATAGGCATTACAGGTGTGAGCCACCACACCTGGCATAATTTCTTTTTTGCAACTGTAGACAATTACAGTAGGATAACTTTGTAGAATGCTTTGTTGTATTTTACTAAAGCTATAGAATCCTTTGAAATTAACTGAAATGTTGCCTGACTGTATTAGATAACATTTAAATTTATCCCCTGGGTATGTGAGATAAGGATAAGAGCAGAGTCGTCTTACTAACCTCCATCATTCTAATCAGAGAGGGTATACTAACCTACGAGTCCTAGGTCCATCTCAGTAGGAGCCTGTATGTTGAATCACTTGTGTGATAAAGAGAGTTTAGAGTCCTTTAGCTTGCTGGTGGCTGTACCCAGAGGCCTTGATCAAGGATATGCAAAGGGAAAATAGAGAAGTGGGCTATACTAATTAATTGTAATGGTATTATAGTTGTCATTTTGTATGTTTTCTTGCAGATTATCAGTTAAGCAGGTACGAAACTTGAGATCTGAATGTGTAGGACTGGAAAACCAAATAAAGAAGTAAGTGACTTTTAGAGCTAGAAGTTGCCTTAGAGACTAGTTTAGCATTTGCATTTTACAGGTGAGAAAACAGATTCCCACAAACATTAATTAAAATAATATATCAATAGCCAGATGATGATAGGATTAGAGCATAGTTATGACTGCTAGTCCAGTTCTTCTAATAAATTATTATCGCTTTCAGATTAAATTTTATTTTTTGTTGGGGTGGTTGTTGGTGGGTGGGTTTGCACTGATTAGCTCTTTGGATATTAAATTGCCATGTGATTTTTCATGTGACTAACTAGGTTATTTAATTTTTATTAGAATGGAACCCTATGATGACCACAGTAATATAGAAGAAAAAATTCAAAAGGTGAGACAACTTATAAAAGGAGAAATTTAATCTTTTAAAATTCTGTGATATGCAGTGTTTGCTCAGTTGGTGGGACTCTTATAGTCTATTTAGCACAATTTTTTTTTTTTTTTTTTTTTTTTTGGAGATGGAGTCTCGCTCTGTTGCCCGGGCTGGAGTACAACAGATTTTGGCTCACTACAACCTCCGACTCCTGAGTTCAAGTGATATTCTTGCCGCAGCCTCCTGAGTAGCTGAGATTACAAGCATGCGCTACCACGCCTAGCTAATTTTGTATTTTTAGTAGAGACAGAGTTTCACCATGTTGGCCAGGCTGGTCTTGAACTCCTGAGCTCAGATGATCTGCACGCCTTGACCTCCCAAAGTGCTGGGATTACAGGCATGAGCCACCACGCCCAGCCTCCCTTCCCCTCCCCCTTCCCCTCCCCTTTCTGAAATGGAGTCTCACTCTCCCAGGCTGGAGTGCAGTGGCATGGTCTCGGGCTCACTGCAACCTCCGCCTCTTGGGTTCAAGCGATTCTCCTACCTTAGCCTCCCTAGTGGGTGAGATTACAGGTGCATGCCAATATGTGCAGCTAATTGTTATATTTTTGTAGAGACAGGATTTCACCATGGTGGCCAAGCTGGTCTTAAATTCCTGACCTCAGGTGATCCGCCTGCCTCGGTCTCCCAAAGTGTTGGGATTACAGACGTGAGCCACTGCGCCCGGTCCCATTTCTTTTTATAGTACTATTTTTTCTTTTTTTAAACTCATAGGTCGTATGTATAAAGATATTAATGGAGTGCCTTTAAAACACTTGAATATAATGGAAAAATGAACTTATAATTCATAAGCTTAATTATATTCAAAAGGGTTTTTAGATATGATTAATTAAAAATTCTCCACCCCAGTACAAAAAGCTCTGCTTGATTGTAGTATAACCTTGTCAGTTACAAGGTTATATTTGTCAGTGGTATTAATTTATCTAAGTAAAATGGGTTAACTGCAGGAAGATGTTAAGTATGAAAGGAAAATGAGGAATTAAAATGAGGCTGGTTTGGCAGGAGGGAGGATTCTGACAAATGAAAATGATCTGAGACCTCCAGAGTTTGACTTTGATGTGAGTTAAGTATTTTCTTAGGTTTTCTTTTTTTTTTTTGGATAAAATTTCTCTCAAGCTCTTTATTGTGATTCTGTGATTGCCACGCCAAGCTGCTGTGGGTATAAATTTGGCTTCCAAGGCACATTGTCACTTGTAAAGGTGAGTGCCCTCTTAAGGAAATATTTTTATTCAGTGAATGCTTATTGATATCTGATATGTGCTAGGTATCTTGTAGATATTAGGGCCAAAACAATGAGGAGAACAGGCAAGGCAAAGTCACTTCCTTCATGGTATTTTCCATTTAGTGAATCTCTTATTGCAAATTATATAATTAAAATAATTTGCAGAACCTATTAAAGTTTTCACAGCAGTCTCTTCTGAGTTTGGTTCATATTTGTTTTCTCTGAGTACAGTCAACTTTGAGCCCTTGACAAGATAAAAATCTAGACTTGGAAAATCTGAGAACCAGATCCTAGATAATTACAGATTCATCAAGGAAATGCCATCCTGTGAGACCTCTAGACTGCTAGCCAATGAGTGTTCCTTTGGGAACAGCTTTACCTTGCCATGCAACATGTCAGAGATACTTAGGGTGGCACACACCTATAGTTTCACCTACTCAGGAGGCTGAGGCAGGAGGATTGTTTGAGCCTGGGAGCTCAAGGCTGCAGTGTGCTCTTGTTGTGTCAATGGACTCCAGCTTGGGCAACAGAGCGAGACCCATCTTAAAAAAAAAAAAAAAAGAGGTGGGGGCACAGTGGCTCACACCTGCGAGCACTTTGGGAGGCAAAGATGGACAACGGATCACTTGAGGCCAGGAGTTCAAGGCCAGCCTGGCCAACATGGTGAAACCCTGTCTCTACCAAAAATAAAAAAAGTAGCCTGGTATGGTGGTATTCTCCTGTAGTCCCAGCTACTTGGGTGGCTGAGGCACGAGAATCACTTGAACCTGGGAGGCAAAGGTTGCAGTGAGCCCAGATTGTGCCACTGCACTCCAGCCTGGGTGACAGAATGAGACCCTGTTTCAAAAAAAAAAAAAGAAAAAAGGAAAAAAAAAGTGAACTAATTAGAGATATTTAATACTGTATTTTTATCATACAGGAAGAACATGTGTATAATTATATTTCTCCACCTCCCTCCCTCTTTTGTAAATTCTGTTAAAGCATAACGTATATACAAGAAATGTGTAACTCATAAGTATATAGCTTGACAAATTTTCACAAAGTGAACATGTCCATGTAACCAAGAAGGAATAGAATGTTACCAGCACCCTAGAATCCTCCTTGAACCTGTTTAGTTTACACTGTTTCCCCATGGGGGGAAACAGTGCCCTCACGTGTTACACTAAAGATTAGTTTTGCCTGTTTTTGAGCTTCATATAAATGCGAGTATATAGAATATATTCTTTTGTGTCTGACTTTGGCTCAACATTGTTTATGGTATTTATCCATGCTATTGTGTGTAATCATAGTGTGTTTATTCTCATTGCTGCTTAGTGTTCTATTTTATGGACATAGCACCAGTGTACCCTTTTTACTGTAGATGGACCTTTGGATTGTTTCTACTTTTTGATTATTACAAACAGACATTCTATGAGTATTCTTTTTTTTTTTTTTTGCAAGGATCCTGGGCTTAAGGGATCCTCTTACCTCAGTCTTCTGGGTAACTGGGATTACAGGTATGCGCCACTGTGCCTGCCTAAATATTCTTGTATATCAATTTTAATGAATATAGATTAGTATATGCCTAAGATTTTTTGTTTTTAATGAGGCATAATTTCCCACACTTTAACTTCCTCAAACTGAATGACTTAAAATTGAGATGTAGTAGTTTTTTTCTCTTGAAAAAATTTTTTTATTTTTTTTACTGAGATGGAGTTTTACTCTGTCCCCCAGGCTGGAGTACAGTGGCGCGATCTCTGCTCACTGCACCCTCAGCCTCCCAGGTTCACGCCATTCTCCTGCCTCAGCCTCCCGAGTAGCTGGGACTACAGGCTCCCGCCACCACGCCCGGCTAATTTTTTGTATTTTTAGTAGAGATGGGGTTTCACTGTGTTAGCCAGGATGGTCTCGATCTCCTGACCTTGTGATCTGCCCACTTTGGCCTCCCAAAGTGCTGGGATTACAGGTGTGAGCCACCGCGCCTGGCTTCTCTTGAGAAATTTTAAAAATTATTTCTCCCCAAATGATCTTTGGTAGATTGATTACATGTCAGCATATAGAAAAGGCTAACTGTATCTTGCATAAGATTTCTTAGATTTGGAGCTGGGTGCAGTGGTGCATGCCTTTAGTCCCAGCTACTTGGGAGGCTGATGTGGGAAGATTGCTTGAGCCCAGGAATTTGAGTCTGGTCTGGGCTAACATAGTAAGACCCCATCTCTAAAAACAAAAAAATTCTTAGATTTGTTTGAAAATTATAGTGAGCTAGATTCTCCTGATACATTTTTCAAAAATTTCCTTTGGAAATAAAATCCAAAGGGAGTTTTAAACTATGAAAGTATAATTATTTAATTTTCTTACTAGAAATCATTCTAGGAAATTTGTTACTAAGAGTGAACATATATTTACATTTAAAAAATATATATATGGATTATGTGCGAACTTTAATATTTTCTTTTTGTTTCCAAAGGTTCGGTCTTTGTGGGCTTCAGTGAATGAAACGCTCATGTTTTTGGAAAAAGAGAGAGAAGTTGTTAGTTCGGTCCTTAGTCTTGTTAACCAATATTATGCTTTAGATGGAACTGATGTTGCTATTAATATTCCAAGGCTCTTACTTGACAAGATTGAGAAACAAATGTTTCAGGTAAGCATTTGATATTAAGGAAGCTTTTGAGAAAACTCTTGTGATGTAATTGTATATTTTCTTGCAGTGTTCTTCTGCTTTCAGAATTTCTTTCTTTTTTTTGAGGCAGAGTTTTGCTCTTATTGCCTAGGCTGGAGGGCAGTGGCATGGTCTTGGCTCACTGTAATCTCCGCCTCCTGGGTTCAAGCGATTGTCCTGCCTCAGCCTCCCAAGTAGCCGGGATTACAGGCATGTGCCACCACGCCCAGCTAATTTTGTATTTTTAGTCGGTGGGGTTTCTCCATGTTGGTCAGGCTGGTCTTGAACTCCAGACCTCAGGTGATCCACCCCCCTCGGCCTCCCAAGGTGCTGGGATTACAGGCGTGAGCCACCGCATCTGGCCTTTCTCTTTTCTTTCAGATAAACTTTAATGATAAAAAACATAAGTATTTTTATGTAATAGTTTATTATTATAATAACCTATAGTTCACCAATTTTTTTCTCCTCCTGATTCCTTAGTTGCACATAGGAAATGTTTATGAGGCTGGAAAACTGAACCTCTTAACAGTTATTCAGTTATTAAATGAAGTCTTGAAAGTGATGAAATATGAACGTTGTCAGGCTGATGAGGCAAGATTGACGGTAGACCTTCACTACCTTGAAAAAGAGACCAAATTTCAGAAGGAAAGATTATCAGATCTGAAGCATATGAGGTACTCTAAAAAGATCTGTTATTTTACTGTGGGAGGAGTAGGGTGGTTTTCTTAACAAAACTCGTATAACTTTAATAGCTCTTCAGCTTTGGCAAACAAGTATGAGAATTCTAGTACTCAAAAACCTTACATAATCAACTCTTGGAGATACATGTGAAGCAGAAAGGAAAAGGAAAATTAGTGGGATGAATGATTTGCCCTGAATGATAATTTTTTTATGAAATAATTTTAGCTTTTCTGTAGTTTTCCTTTTGTTGGGTCTAATTATAAAACTGGGCCTTAGAAAAGGTTTTTTTTTTGAGATGGAGTTTCGCCCTTGTTGCCCAGGCTAGAGTGCAATGGTGCGATCTTGGCTCACTGCAACCCCTGCCTCCTGGGTTCAAGTGATTCTCCTGACTTAGCCTCTCGAGTAGCTAGGATTACAGGCATGTGCCGCCACACCTTACTAATTTTGTATTTTTAGTAGAGATGGGTTTTCTCCATGTTGGTCAGGCTGGTATCGAACTCCTGACCTCAGGTGATCCACCCGCCTCGGCCTTCCAAAGTTCTGGGACTATAGGTGTGAGCCACCAAGCTCGGCCTCTTTTTTTGAGACAGAGTCTTGCTCTGTTGCCCAGGCTGGAGTGCAATGGCATGATCTCCCCTGACTGCAACCTCCATCTCCCGGGTTCACACGATTCTCCTGCCTCAGCCTCCCGAGTAGCTGAGAATACAGGCATGTGCCATCACGCCTGGCTAATTTTTGTATTTGTAGTAGGGATGGGGTTTCACCATGTTGGCCAGGCTGGTCTCGAACTCCTGACCTTAGGTAATCGGCCTGCCTCAGCCACTTGAACAGTTTTTTAATTGAGCAGAAAGAATAGAAAGTATGGTATGCTTATAGGAATGGACAGAGAGTGGGAGTGAAAGTCCTACTCAAGTTTAGAGCAAGGAAGAAATTCTATTTTAAAAATAAATGGAGTAGCTGGGTGTGGTGGCTCACACTTGTAATCCCAGCACTTTGGGAGGCTTGAGGTAGGTGGATCACCTCAGGTCAGAAGTTCAAGACCATTCTGGCCAACATAGGGAAACCTTGTCTCTACCAAAAAGACAAAAATTAGCCAGGCATTTGCCTGTAATCCAGCTACTTAGGAGGCTGAGACAGGAGAATCACTTGAACCTGAGAGGAGGAGGTTGCAGTGAGCTGACATTGCGCCACTGCACTCCAGCCTGCGTGAGAGAGTGAGACTCCATCTCAAAAAAAAAAAAAAAAAAAAGAATAAATAAAATAGAGTAATAGATATATTATTGCTTTTTTTTTTTTTTTTTTCTTTTGAGACGGCATTTCCCTCTTTTTGCCTAGGCTAGAGCGCAATAGCACGATTTCGGCTTACTGCAACCTCTGCCTCCTAATTTCAAGTGATTCTCCTGCTTCAGCTTGCTGAGTAGCTGGGATTACAGGGGCGCGCCTCCGCGTCCGGCCAATTTTGTATTATTATTATTATTATTATTATTATTGTTTTTCAGTAGAGATAGGGTTTCACCATGTTAGTCAGGCTGGTCTCAAACTCCTGACCTCACGTGATCCACCCGCCTCGGCCTCCCAGAGTCTGGGATTACAGGTGTGAGGCACCGTACGCGGCCTCTTTCTGATTTTTTTTTTTTTTTTTAACTTTTTTTAAAACTATTTATTTATTTTTTTATTTATATATATTTTTTGAGACAGAGTTTTACTCTTGTCTCCCAGGCTGGAGTGCATGGAGTGCAATGGCATGATCTTGGCTCACTGCAACCTCTGCCTCCTGGGTTCAAGTGATTCTCCTGCCTCAGCCTCCTTAGTAGCTGGAATTACAGGCACCCACTCCTACGCGTGGCTGATTTTTTTTTTTTTTTTTTTTTTTTTTTGAGACGGAGTCTCGCTCTGTCGCCCAGGCTGGAGTGCAGTGGCACGATCTCAGCTCACTACAAGCTCCGCCTCCTGGGTTCACGCCATTCTCCTGCCTCAGCCTCCCAAGTAGCTGGGACTACAGGCGCCCGCCAACTCGCCCGGCTAGTTTTTTTGTATTTTTTAGTAGAGAGGGGGTTTCACTGTGTTAGCCAGGATGGTCTCGATCTCCTGACCTCGTGATCCGCCCGTCTCGGCCTCCCAAAGTGCTGGGATTACAGGCGTGAGCCACCGCGCCCAGCCTGTGTGGCTGATTTTTGTATTTTTCCTAGAGACGAGGTTTCACCACATTGGCCGGGCTGATCTTGAACTCCTGGCCTCAGGTGATCCGCCCGCCTTGGCCTCCCACAGTGCTGGGATTACAGGCATGAGACACTGCTCCCTGCCTTCTTTATGGTCATAAAAAGAGAAAGGTATTTTAGGTTCTGAATATTCACCTGTGAGAAGTTAATTTTTATGTGGTATATTGATTGAACTTTCAGTTCCATTTCCTTCCACTTCTCTACAACTATTGTTATTTTCTTAAATTTGACTCAGTGCTTTTTTTGTATCTTCATATGTTGAATAAAGTTTTTTTTATGCTGTTATAGGTATAGGATAAAAGATGATCTCACAACTATAAGACAATCTGTTGTTGAAAAGCAAGGAGAATGGCATAAAAAGTGGAAAGAATTTCTTGGTTTGTCTCCTTTCAGTCTAATTAAAGGTTGGACTCCAGTAAGTAATGTTGACTTGCCCCTGTTCTCCCCGCCCCACTTTTTTTTTTTTTGAGACAGTGTCTTGCTCTGTTGCCCAGGCTGGAGTAGAGTGGCATGATCATAGCTGGCTGGACTACAGTGGCACAATCATAGCTGGCTGGAGTACAGTGGCACGATCATAGCTGGCTGGAGTACAGTGGCACGATCATAGCTGGCTAGAGTACAGTGGCATGATCATAGCTTGTTGTAACCTTGAACTTCCGGGTTCAAGCAATCCTCCCACCTCAGCCTTCTGAGTAGCTGGGACTACAGGTGTGCACCACCAAGCCTGGCTAAGTTTTTCTTTAATTTTATAGATAGGGTCTCCCTGCATTGCCAAGGCTGGTCTCAAACTCCTAGACTCAAGTGATCTTCCTGCCTCGGCCTCCCCAAAGTACTGGGATTACAGGTGTGAGCCACTGCACTCAGCCAATTTGCCCTTTGGAGAATAGTTTAATAAATGGCAATTTGTGAATTTATTGTGTTATGAATGACCTAGAAATGTTGTATGTATGTCATCTTTGCATTTGAGTCTAAAGTTTCTATGTTATGGTTTCTGTAATTTTTCTAAATATATATATAATATAATATCCATAAGTTGCTGTTGTCATTTACAGTTAATATTTTTAGATTTGAAGGATTGTATTAAAAGGAAAACAATTATTATTATTATTATTTTTTGAGACAGAGTCTTGCTCTGTTGCCGAGGCTGGAGTGCAGTGGCACGATCTCAGCTCACTGCAACCTCTGCCTCCCAGGTTCAAGTGGTTCTGCTGCCTCAGCCTCCCGAGTAGCTGGGGCTAAAGGTGCCTGCCACCATGCTCGGCTAATTTTTTTATTTTCAGTAGAGATGGGGTTTCACCATGTTGGTCAGGCTGGTCTTGAATACCTGACTTCAGGTGATCCACCCACCTCTGCCTCCTAAAGTGCTGGGATTACAGGCGTGAGCCACTCTGCCCAGCCAGAAAGCAAGACTCCTCTTGATGTGAAGTACTGTGATGTTTGAGAAATTCAAGGACTAAGTAATCCCCCTTGCTCCTAATGTTGTACTTTGCTTTAAAAATAGTTATAGGGCTGGGCATGGTGGCTCACACATGTCATCCCATTGTTTTGGGAGGCTGAGGCAGGAGGATCATTTGAGGCCAGGAATTGGAGACCAGCCTGGACAACATAGTGAGACCCCTTCTCTACTAAGAAAAACCCCCAAAACTGGGTGTTGTGGTATGTCCTTGTAGGCTTAGCTACTCAAGAGGCTGAGGTGGGAGGACTGCTTAAGCCCAGGAGTTTGAGGCTGCAGTGAGCTATGATAATGTCATTGCACTTTAGCTTGGACGAGGGAGTGAGACCCTGTCTTTAAGAAAAATAAACAAATAAAAATAGTTATCTGATACATGCTTGGTAATTCTGTCTTTCTTAGGGAGAAAATAATCTATTCATAGATTAACTCAGCATTGTTATTGTAGTAGTTAGCAAATATGTTTACTTCAAAATTGTGAATTTTCTGTTTTAAGTCTGTAGATCTTTTACCACCAATGTCTCCCCTTTCATTTGATCCTGCCTCAGAAGAAGTATATGCAAAGAGTATTCTTTGTCAGTATCCTGCTTCACTTCCAGGTTGGTTATTTGTTTTTCTCTTTGAAACCTCCTTTCTGTCATTCTTTTTCATTATTATAATAGTTCTTTATATTTCTTGTCTTTTTCCTCCATTTTTTTTTATTGTGGTGAAATGCATGTAACCTAAGATTCACAGTTTCAGTTATTGCAAAGTATACAGCTCCGTGGCATTTAGTACATTTACAGTGTTGTGCAGTCATCATCACTATCTAGTTTCTGAACTTTATCTTTGATTTTTTTTGAGACAGGGTCTCACTCTGTTGCCCAAGCTGGAGTGCAGTGGCACAATCTCAGCTCACTGTAGCCTTGACTACCTCAGGCTCAAGTGATCCTCCCACCTCAGCCTCTCACATAGCTGGGACTGGAGGTGTGCGCCACCACACCTGGCTAATTTTTGTAATTTTTTTTTTGTAGAAATGGGATTTCACTGTATTGCCCAGGCTGGTCTTGAACTCCTGGGCTCAAATGATTGACCTGTCTCGGCCTCCCAAAGTGCTGGGATTACAGGTGTGAGCCACTGAGCCCCAGCAGCCAGAATATTTTCATCATCTCAAAAAAACCCTCTAACCCATTAACCAGTCACTTCCATTTTCCCCGCTAGTCCCTGGCAGCCAGTAATGTACTTGTTTTTTTTTTTTTTCCTGAGATGGAGTCTTGCTCTGTTGCCCAGGCTGGAATGCAGTGGTGCAATCTCAGCTCACTGCAACCTCCATCTTGGGTTCAAGCAATTAATGCTCTTGCCTCAGCATCCTGAGTAGCTGGTATCACAGGTATGTGCCACCACACCTGGCTAATTTTTTTTTTTTTTATTTTTGGTAGAGACGGGGTTTTACCATGTTGGTCGGGCTGGTCTTGAGCTCTTGACCTAAAATGATCTGCCCGTCTTGGCCTCCCAAAGTGCTGAGATTATAGGTGTGAGCCACTGCGCCCAGCCCATTAATGTACTTCTTATGTCTATGGATTTGCCTGTTCTGGATATTTCATATAAATGAAATCATATAATATGAGGCCTTTTGTTTCTGGCTTCTTTCACTTGCATTGTTTTTAACTTTGCACAATGTTTTCTTGAACTGATTCCAAGCAATTCTCCTTCCTTGGCCTCCCGAAATGCGGGGATTATAGGTGTGAGGCACCACATGTACAGTATTTTCAAGTTTTTTACATCTTGTAGCATGTATCAGCCTTCAATTTTTAAAAATCAGATTCGTTGAGTTATAATTCATATATCATACAGTTCACTCATTGAAAATGTATGATTTCTTGGTTTTTGCTAAATTCACAAATATGTGTAACCATCATCACAATTGTAAACATTTTCGTCACCTGAAAAAGAAACCTCATACCCTTTAGCTATTAACCTCCAATCCCCCTTCACTTCTCCAGTTCAAAGCAATTACGAAGATATTTTCTGTCTCCAGATTTCCCTGTTCTGGATTTTCATATGGATGGAATCATATCATATATAGACTTTTGTGACTGGCTTCTTTCACTTAGCATAGCGTTTTCAAAGTTCATCTAAGTTGTAGCATGTATCAGTCAGTATTGCATTCCTTTTTTATGAATATATGCCATTGTATGCCTCTACCACATTTTGTTTATCCATTCGTCTGTTGATGGACATTTGGGTTGTTTTCACCTTTTGGCTATTATGAGTAATGCTTCTATAAACATTCTGTACAGGTTTTTTGTGGAAGCTCACAATTTTTTTTTAACATGAAAGAATAGTACAATAATTAACCTGTGTTAATTAGCACATGTGTACAAGACAATTAGGTTCAGTAAATAGAGGATAGATAAGGAATGAATGAATAAAAAACAAATTATACAGCCAAATTGGAGCAGGTAATAGTTGTAGGCTGTAGTTCACTCAGGCGAAAGGTCATGACAGCAGTTAGCACAGGACTCAATCACTGGGATAGGTAAATGGTTTGAGAGTCAGGTGTATTTGGGGAGGACACTGGTTGGGAAAGATTATAGACCAGAGAGCAAGGCTCAGTTTAGGTGCAACCATGAGAGAAGACATAGAAAAGTCTGCATGGGGCTGTGCATAGTGGCTCACACCTATAATCCCAGCACTTTGGGAAGCTGAGGGTGGAAGATTGCTTAAGCCCAGGAGTTCGAGACCAGCCTGGACAACATAGTGAGACCCAGTCTCTACAAAAAATGAAAAATTAGCCAGGCATGGTGGTATGTGTCTGTAGTCCTAGCTATTTAGGAGACTGAGGTAGGAGGATCATTTGAGCCCAGAAGTTCAAGGCACAATGAGCTATTACTGCTCCACTGCACAATGCTCTAGCCTGGACAACAGAGTAAGACCCTCTCTCTCTCTTTCTCTTTTTCTTAAGTTTTTTTGTTTTTTTTGAGACAGAATCTCACGCTGTCGTCCAGGTTGGAGTGCCGTGGTGTGATCTCGGCTCACTGCAACCTTCGCCTCCCGGGTTCAAGCAATTCTCCTGCCTCAGCCTCCCCAGTAGCTGGGATTACAGGCACACGCCGCCACGCCCAGCTAATTTTTTGTATTTTAGTAGAGATCAGGTTTCACCGTTTTGCCCAGGCTGGTCTCAAACTCCTGAGCTCAGGCAATCTGCCTGCCTAGACTCCCAAAGTGCTGGGATTACAGGTGTGAGCCACCGCACCTGGCCCTTTTTCTTAAATTTTAAATTAAAATTTTTTTTAAAATTAAAAATTAGTGTTATCCATTCTCAGGGGCCATGTTAATCTCTGTATTGTTCCAATTTTAATATATGTGCAGCTGAAGTGAGCATGAGACCCTGTCTCTTAAAAAAAATAAAAGGCTGCATGGTTTGATAAATGAAGAGGAGCTTCAGATAGAGCATTCTGGTTCCATGGTGGCTGTGGACAGTCCTTAATTATGGTAGAATTCTTTTGATAGCTCTTGGCTTCGTTTTTAACTCTTTTATTTTTATTTTTTATTTTTGAATTATTTCTCTCTCTCTTTTTTTTTTTTTTTCAAATCCACTAGTCAACAGAGCTCTTGGCATTGTGTTGTGTTTTCATTTCAGTTGGGAAAGGGCTTTTGCACTCTCACCAGGGTTAGTTTACCCCTTCGAATCTATGAAATTCTCATGTCCATTTGGAGGTTTCTCTACTTGCCTTTACACTGAGGGAAAATGTGTCCATTTAGGAAGTCCAGTTGGAAGTGGTACTCTGGGGAGTCCCCCCCTTTTTTTTCTCCTAGTATAGAACCTTGATCTGAGCTGGGCTACTTAAACATTATATTTTTTGTGGTAAAACAACCATTTCTGCCTTCCTGTACCTTTCATATTGCATCTTACTTAATTTACTTTAAAAATGTTTTTTAAAATTATATTTCAGCATATTGAAAAGTACAGAGAATAATATTATAAATACTTGTTTATTAAACACCTTTTTGGCAAAGGTTTGCAATATTCACTTTAGGTTTTTTAAAATGTACATATATAGTTAATCCTTAGATATCCACCTTTCTTCACCTTCCTTACTGATTTCACAGAGGTAATCACTATTCTGAATCTAATCTTTAGTCTGATGTATGTTTATAAAATAAATTTGTTACCTATGTATAGACCTATAAATAATATGTAATATTGTTCTTCCTCTTTTTTAAAGTTTATAAATGAAATTTTAAAAATTATCTTCCAAAAGGTTCTTTGTTAATGTTTGTACTTTTTGTTTTTTTTTTTTTGTTTTGTTTTTTGAGACGGAGTCTTGCTTTGTCGCCCAGGCTGGAGTGCAGTGGCACCATCTTGGCTCACTGCAAGCTCCGCCTCCTGGGTTCACATCATTCTCCTGCCTCAGCCTCCGAGTAGCTGGGACTACAGGCGCCCGCCATCTCGCCTGGCTAATTTTTTGTATTTTTAGTAGAGACGGGGTTTCACCGTGTTAGCCAGGATGGTCTCGATTTCCTGACCTCGTGATCCGCCCGCCTCGGCCTCCCAAAGTGTTGGGATTACAGGCGTGAGCCACCGCGCCCGGCTAATGTTTGTACTTTTCAAAACAGGATCCAGAGAGGGTTAGTTCATTACATGTGATTGTTTTATTCTTAGTAACTTTTATTCTAGAATAATGCCTGTCTTTTTTTAATGACATTGATAAAAATTGTTTTTAACAATTACTGTGTTTAAATTGAGCAACATGATTGGTGACATTTTTGGTCTATTCTTTTGTTCTCCTTTTGAGAAGTGTATGTCAAAGTATATGCTTAGTTCTTGAACTCTGAATAGTAAAATTCTCAGTCTTTTTGTGAAAATGTCTTCATTTTCACTAATTTTTGAATGATAGTTTAGTTGGATATAGAATTCTAGATTGATTGGCACTCTTTGAGACTTCGATGATATGATCTCATTGTTTTCTGTTGTTTTTGAGGCTTTTTGCTGTTGGTCTAATTGTCATTCATTTGTAGTTAGTTAATTTTTTTTTTTTTTTGAGACAGTCTTTATTACCCAGGCTCAAGTGTAGTGGCATGATCTCAGCTCACTGCAACCTCTGCCTCCCAGGTTCAAGCAATTCTCCTGCCTAAGCTTCCCGTGTAGCTGGGATTCCTGGCATGTGCCATCACATCCAGCTAATTTTTGTATTTTTAGTAGAGACGGGGTTTCACCATGTTGAGCCACTGACCTCAAGTGATCTGCATGCCTTGGCCTCCCAAAGTGCTGAGATTATAGGCGTGAGTCATCGTACCTGGCCCATTTGTAGTTAGTTAATTTTTCTTTTCTTTTTTTTTTTTTTTGGAGAGGGAGTTTCACTGTTGTTGCCCAGGCTGGAGTGCAATGGCATGATCTCCACTCACTGCAACCTCTCCCTCCTGGGTTCAAGCTCTTCCCCTAGCTCAGGCTTCCAAGTAACTGGGATTACAGGCATGTGCCACCATGCCCAGCTGACTTTTGTATTTTTAGTAGAGACGGGGTTTCACCATGTTGGCCAGGCTGGTCTCGAACTCCTGACCTTAGGTGATCCTCCTGCCTTGGCCTCCCAAAGCGCTGGGATTACAGGCATGAGTCACTGGGCTCGGCCCATTTATAGTTAGTTAATTTTTGATTTCTGGTTGCTTTTAAGATTTTTCTTTGGCTGGGCGTGGTGGCTCACACCTGTAATCCCAGCACTTTGGGAGGCTGAGGCAGGAGGATTGCTTGAGCCTAGGAGACCAACCTGGGCAATATAGTGAGACACTGTCTCTACAGAAAAAACACAAAAAATCAGCTGGGCATGGTGTCACGCACCTGTGGCCCCAGTTACTTGGGAGGCTGAAGTGAGAGGATCACTTGAGCCCAGTTAATCGAGGCTGTAGTGAGTCATGATTGTGCTACTGCACACAGCCTGGGTGACAAAGCAAGAACTTGTCTCAAAAAAAAAAAAAAAAAAAGAGAAAAAAAGAAAATATTCTTCTTTTGTATTACGCAGGTTCATTAGGATATATCTAAATGTAGTTTTGTTTTATTTAGCCTATTTGGGATTTGTGTGTGCTTATTTATTCTGAAAGCTCGTATCTTCAGTTTTAGAAACTTATTCACCAATATCTCTTCTTTTTTTTTTTTTTTTTTTTTTTTGAGACGGAGTCTCGCTCTGTCGCCCAGGCTGGAGTGCAGTGGCCAGATCTCAGCTCACTGCAAGCTCCGCCTCCCGGGTTCCCGCCATTCTCCTGCCTCAGCCTCCCGAGTAGCTGGGACCACAGGCGCCGCCACCTCGCCCGGCTAATTTTTTGTGTTTTTAGTAGAGACGGGGTTTCGCCGTGTTAGCCAGGATGGTCTCGATCTCCTGACCTTGTGATCCGCCCGTCTTGGCCTCCCAAAGTGCTGGGATTACAGGCTTGAGCCACCGCGCCCAGCCAATATCTCTTAAAATATTACTTTATGTCTTACTCTTTTGATCCTTTCCTTCTGAAACTCCTATTGTTGGGACTTCTGATTCTGTCTTTCGTATCTTTTAACTTCTCATTCATATTTACAACTTTTTTGTATCTCATGCCTTCATTCTAGGTATTTTCTTTAGATTGCTCCTATAACTCACTGATTATCTTTTAGTTATGTTTAATTTGCTTTTTGACCTGTCTGTCTAGTATTTAGTAGTCATAGATATATACTTTTTACCTCTCTAATCCTTACTTACTTCTTTTCTGTAACTGCCTGGTTTTCATGTTGTCATCTTCTTTCATTATGGATTCTGTTCCACTTTGGACACATACAACTGGGAAAAGCCTTTCAGAAGGTAACATGTTGAAAGAGGTCAAGCCCTTGGAATATCAGATCTTCTGTAATCCAGCCATGGCTTTCTTCATCAGTCTTATTTCCCACCATGCTTCCACTGGATGTATCCTGTGCTCCATCATAGTAGCTTGTACCTCGTTCCCTCAGTACCTTCATGCCTTCTTCCCACTCCGCAGTCTGGGCTGGATGTCTCTCCTCTGCCTCCTTAAACTCTGTATATACTTGTGTCATAATACTGTAGAAGTATAACAACACTTGACACATCACTATCCTTTCCTAGACTGACTCTTCGGAGGCAACCTCTCCATCTTTCATTTCTTTCTCCCATTGTTGGTATGGTAGTAGCATGTGGGTATGGTAGTAGCATGTAGTTATTCAGTCATAGGTTGAAGAATAATTATGTAGGTTGACTGATATCATAAATGTGCATTGAAATATGCTAAGACTGTAACTTTTTGGCCTTGCTGGCTTTTGTGATAATCTCATGATCTATGTATGTAAACATGAAGCATGTAACACTGGGGAATTATGGATTCTTACTCTTTGAGAAACTTGTTTTAGTATTAGTCATCATTTCTTTTATAAAAGCTAGATATTCTCTATTACTTTTCTGCTCATCACTTTACACTTATCAATGGAATAATTATCTTTTCCTATTAGTGTTCGTGTTTTGGTTTTTCTGTTTTCTTCTGTTTAGAAGTTGTTCTAGAATTTCAAGGGATCCTTGAATGTTAGAATGTACAAACCTAATTAAAGAGTAATCAATTTTTAATTTTCTTTAGATACACATAAGCAACATAACCAAGAAAATGTTTGCAGAGGAGACAGTAATACCTTGGGAGCTGTACATGATCTAGCCAACAGGTAAAACAAATTTGATTTTCTTTTGTTAAACATTTAAAAAAACTCTTATTTTATAAAAAATAGAGATGGGACTGAGAGATGAAGCCAGCTGGACTTCTGGGTTGGATGGGGACTTGGAGAACTTTTCTGTCTTACAAGAGGATTGTAAAAATGCACCAGTCACTGGATGTAGTAGCTCACTCCTGTAATCCTAGCACTTTGGGAGGCTGAGGTGGGAAGATCGCTTGAGCCCAGGAGTTCTAGACCAGTCCAGGCATAGCAAGACCTTGTCTGTTCTAAAAGGAAAAACAAAAGGTGTGGTCTTTCTGGGTTGCAGAGGCTAGTCTTTAACTCTTGGCCTCAAGTGATCCTCCTGCCTGGGCCTCCCAAAGTGCTGGGATTATGGTCATTACCCCCCATGCCTGACCCAAAATTGATTTTTATATTATTTTTTTCTATATTAATTTTGTTCCCATCTTAAAACAGTTTCCAATCTTACTTACTCTGGGATAGTGCATAATTTTGCCCCCCCACCCCCTTTTTTTTTTGAAACGGAGTCTTGCTCTCGTCTCCTAGGCTGGAGTGCAATGGCGCGATCTTGGCCCACTGCAACCTCCCTGCCTCCTGGGTTCAAACGGTTCTCCTCCTGGGTTCAAGCTACCTCCTGAGTAGCTGGATTACAGGTGCCTGCCAGCACGCCCAGCTAAGTTTTGTATTTTTAGTCGAGATGGGGTTTCACCATGTTGGCCAGGCTGGTCTCGAACTCCTGATCTCAGGTGATCTGCCTGCCTTGGCCTCCCAAGGTGCTGTGATTACAGATGTGAGCCACAGCGCCCGGCCAATTTTGCCCTTTTAACTGGACAATATTTTTCGACCATAGACCCACATTTTCAGAAAAGATCCAAAATTTATGATAATGGGTATTTTTTCCCCTTCTATTCTTTATCTAAATATTGGGTTTCATGGGGATTATTTGGAAATTATCTAACGCAAATTTGGGAGTTTTTGCCTTTTTATGTATGTGAACTTTTTTGAAACTACTCTAAGTTCAAGTGTTTGGGGGCCTTTGAGATCATCTTGTCCAGATAGTTTTCAGACTATATCCTATAGTGCCATTTGGTGCTGTGGATGAATGTAACGTAACCCGTGGCTGGTCCAACCTTTTCCTACGTTAGCCTGGGCAACTTGCTCTTTTATATATTTTATACATTGGGGTGTTTGGTAAACTATTTGGTAAGAAGAGTTCCATGCTTAAAAAAAAAATTGGAAAACTTCTGATTTACTGTAACTACCAGATTTAACATATGAAAAAACCGAATTTTGTTCTAACTTCCTTCAGTAATATTCCTATTTTCTTTATTGCCTTTTTTTTTTCTCTCTATTATCCCATTTTGGACTGATTACAGATTTTATGAGCAAAAAATCTGTGAACTAAATGTTTGTAATCCGATTGGGGAACATATTAGTTCTTTATTGAAATTAAGCATTATTAAGTAGCAATCAAACACGAAGAAACTTTCCTGTATTTGGGTTTTTTTGTTTTATTGTTTTTTTAACCTACATAGGTGTCTTTCATTACAACTTTCCCAAGTAGATGAGGGACAGATGAAAGTAAAATACTTAGGAAAATTATAAAAGAAAATCCTAAATTTTAAATGAATTGAAGCACTCATCATTCTATATGGTCTTAGTGAAAACTGTAACACTAACCAAAGTTAAGCCTTTTTTTGTGAAATTGAGTTATTGGTAATTGGTTCTGCAGTGATCTAGTTCATAGCAGTCAGGACTAGTTGTGGAAGAACTATGTTTTAGTCTGCCTGGATTTGATGTTAATTTTTTGAGTGCCTAAAGAAAAATAATGAAATCTTCCGTGAGGACCTGGTGTTGAAGAGATAGTAAAGTTACTGGCCTACCCATTGTACACTCATATCAGAATTCTTTTTATGGCAGGCTGGGGGAGGGTATGATTGGTGCTTCCTAAACTCAATTAAGTTTTTGATTTTGTCTTTCCTTGAGAGCAAATTAAATATTTTGATTAAGGTGTTTTGCTGGACTACAGATTGATGGGGATACTAGATTAATACAGATAGCAGATTTTATTCATGAACCCCATTAAACCTCAGAATACTTTTTTTTTTTTGGGCCGGGTGCGGTGGCTCATGCCTGTGATCCCAGCACTTTAGGAGGCTGAGGTGGGTGGCTCACCTGAGGTCAGGAGTTTGAGACCAGCCTGACCAACATGGTGAGACCCCATCTCTACTTAAAATACAAAAATTAGCTGGGTGTGGTGGTGCATGCCTAATCCCAGCTACTTACTTGGGAGGCTGAGACAGGAGAATTGCTTGAACCCGGGTGGCAGAGGTTGTGGTGAGCTGAGGTTGTACCATTGCACTCCAGCCTGGACAACAAGAGTGAAACTCCATCTGAAAAGAAAGAAAGAAAAAAAAAGATTCTTTTTTTTGAAGAATTTTGTACCAAGATACTCTCAGAATTCTGTAGGAGCCAGAAACTCAATCCCTAATAATTTAGTTCAAATGGAAACTCTTAATATAGGAAAAATAACTTATATTAGATATACTTTGATTTCCATATCTGTCTTCTAAGCTCCTGGATCTTTTAGTTATATTCTGATTATTTTAATTATAGATTTGAGATATTGAAGGGAGGAAGGGGAAGGCTTAGTGGTGAGGGATAAATGGTTAATGGGATATGAAAGATTATTATTGCTAGATAGCGGGACAGAACAGAAGGACTGTGAAAAGCTAAGTTCCTGGGACATGGAAGTAGTCTGCTCAGAATTCTTCACTGTTAAAGGTATATGTAGTTAAATGTTCCATCAGTAATATGTAACGTAGATGGACTGTACTTAATGAAAGAAAAGAATACCTTTTTTGCATGTAGTTCAGCAATTACACTGTTTTATCTGCAATACATCATCTTTTATCAGTAACAATGTAGTTAACTGGGAAATTCATATGTGGATATGATCAATATAACCATTCAACTAAAAAAATGGAAAGAATGTAGTTTTTAGAGTGTTATTAGCCCTATCACATGCAGTTGTCATTCACGGATACCAAAAGATATGTAGTCTTTTCCATAAATCTCATTGCTGGCTTTTTTTTTGTTTGTTTTTTTGAGAAGGGTCTTGCTCTGCTACCCAGGCAGGAGTGCAGTGGTGCAATCACAGCTCACTGCAGCCTTGATCTCCTGGGCTCAAGTGATCCTTACATCTCAGCTAGCCAAGTAGCTAGGAGTGCAGGCATGCGCCTCCACACCCAGCTAATTAATTTTTTTTTTTAGAGATGAAGTCTCACTATGTTGCCTAGGTTGGTCTCAAACTTCTGAGCTCAAGTGATCCTCCCACCCCGGCCTCCCAAAATGCTAGGATTTCAGACGTGAGCCACCTTGCCTGGCTTTCATTTCTGCTTCTGATCAGAGTGAGCTCATGGAGGCTGCATTATACTTAAAACCAGAATTCAGCAATTGGTGATGCCTTTGCTGTACACTGTGAGCATTAGCTTTCTTTGCAGTGGCTTTTTGTGTCTGTGTCTGTGTGTGTGTGTGGGTGGGTGGGTTCCATGATATTTCTAATGGTAATGATGCTGTTGTTCTAGACATCTAACTTCTATGTTTTCTCCTATACCACATTTCAAAGACAAGGAGGGCAGTATGATCTTGCATACATGCCAGCTAAACATCATTTGTGTTAGAAATTGAGTTCTAGTCTCATATCTTTCTCTTTTTATAGTTTCTATTTTTATTTTTCTCCTAATTATTGATATAACAACAACAGCAAATAAAAATGAGAAATAATTGGTTAAAGTTTTTAAGGAATCACTTGTAACATTTTTCCCTGCCAAGTACTTTTCTAGGCTTTGTATACCACCATATATAAATTTAGCTCTAGCTGGGCATGGTGGTTCATGCCTGTAATCCCAGCACTTTGGGATGCTGAGGCAGGCAGATCACCTGAGGTCAGGAGTTTGAGACCAGCCTGGCCAACAGGTGAAACCCTGTCTCTACTAAAACTACAAAAATTAGCTGGGTGTGGTGGTCGGCACCTGTAATTCCAGCTACTCAGGAGGCTGGGGCAGGAGAAGTGCTTGAACCCAGGAGATGGAGGTTGCAGTGAGCCAGGATCCCGCCACTGTACTCCAGCGTGGGCGACAAAGTGAAAGTCTGTCTCAAAAAAAACCAAAAAGCTGTAATCGAAGGATGGATACAATCTGAATACAAATTTTAAAATGCAAAATTCTAAAGTACAAAATTTTATTTATTTATTTTTGAGACGGAATTTTGCTCCTGTTGCCCAGGCTGGAGTGCAATGGCACGATCTCGGCTCACTGCAACTGCCACCTCCTGGGTTCAAGCGATTCTCTTGCTTCGGCCTCCCAAATAGCTGGGATGACAGGCACCCATGACCACACCTGGCTAATTTTTGTATTTTTAGTAGATACGGGGTTTCACCATGTTGGCGAGGCTGGTGGAACTCCTGACCTCAGGTGATCCACCTGCCTCAGCCTCCCAAAGTGCTGGGATTACAGGTGTGAGTCACCACGCCCAGCCCCAAATTTTAAAACATTAACATAGTATAAATGGTTGTGATTTTTTTGGCTGTATGTTTAAATAACATATTTACCAATTTTCATTGATAATAGCTTTGTAACACTGCATTTATTTTTAGATTTGAATTTTCTCTCAATTTTATTTTTTACTACTATAAAAAGTGTGTTCCTCTTTTTTCCTCTATGTTCTTCCCTTAGGATAAATTTCCACAATGGGATCACCGTCTTTTCTTTGTTTTGTTACAGTGTTAGGATTTCATGGGCCTCAATCTTGGCATGGCAAATGGATGAAGTATACAGACTGAGCCAGGGCTGCTTTAAAGTTGTCTTAGATTACGATGTTAGCAGGCTTAATAGCATGTTGCCAGTTCAGAAATGAGAGAGGGGAGGGTACAGAATGTTTCCATTGTTCTCTGCCATAAGAATCATTCAAATGGAAACACTTGTCACCTGTAGAACCCCATTCTCAAGTGGCATTTACTCATCGATTCCATCAGTTCATCAAACAGTTAACATGTATGTGTTGTACTACCAACCACTGTGTTAGTCTCTGGGAATAGCCTTAGGGAAGGGCATAGCCTTTGTCCTTACCTTCTTGTGGTGGTGGCACCTTAGTGGCATTGGTCCATAGATTGCTGGCTCTGTTTCAGGGGGCTTTGTGATAATTTTAATGTAAGACCCCAAAATCTAGTAGATGATCAATCCTTTGCCTTTGATATCTGGGTTATATTTTGTCAATGCTATGTTGAAGCTTGAGTGATTGCAGTGATTTTGAATTATGTTTGGAACGTAGACAAAGACTCTTAAGAGTGCATATTTGAAGAAGTTTGAAAATTACATTGACTATGATATAAAATATTTGCAATGCTATTAATTTTGTACTTCTAGTTATAAGAAGAAAGGAAAGTACCAACATGCATGTTGTTGAAAGTGGTCTTGATAATCCTGTCTTATATTAACTAGAGTAGAAAAGCTTTAGGCTTTTAACTTTTAAAGGTTTTTAAGATCAAAGTAAAAAAGTTACCACTTCTTTGAAGATTTTTAAATTTAATAACATTTTATAATTAGCATGAATAGCTGCGTAAAGTTTTAATATTTATCCAAAAGGGCAAGGGAATACAAAAGATTAAGAAATACAACAGAATGCGGCAAACTAAAACTCTAACCTTATGACGTTACTGTGAAAGTGTAACATGTTTGCTGTAGAGTAAAATTTAGCATATGAGAAATTGATTTTGGATATGAAGTATCAAAAGTATCTTAAAAATAAGTCTCTGCTGGGCCAGGTGTGGTGGCTCACACCTGTAATCCTAGGACTTTGGGAGGCCAAGGTGGGCAGATCACCTGAGGTTGGGAGTTTGAGACCAGCCTGACTAACATGGAGAAACCCTGTCTCTACTGAAAATACAAAATTAGTCAGGTGTTGTGGTGCATGCCTGTAATCCGAGGTACTCGGGAGGCTGAGGCAGGAGAATCGCTTGAACCTGGGAGGCGGAGGTTGTGGTGAGCCAAGATCGCACCATTGCACTCCAACCTGGGCGACAAGAGGGAAACTCCGTCTCAGAAAAAAAAAAAGGATCTGCTACAAAGAAACTGTGATTTGGACCCTGTGACATTATAATAATGCAATTCTGTTTTGAATCTGTTTTTAACCTGTGTTCAGGTTGTGGAGTATTCATTGTCATTTAACTCTTTCAAATCAACATATTCTTGACTCAGTATGTGGTAAGTAAAGTCTTCATAATTGGGAGGCTGATACACAAATTGGGCTGAAATACTGCTCTGCTTGTCACCATGCCTCCCTAGAATGAACTGCCTTTTGATGACCGGGACGAATTGAGTGAAATCGTAACGGACAGATACGGGGCAGACAGATTTTAGAGTAGACTTGTAAAGGGAATGGAATTCTTTCCTCGTTATAACTTGGATTTGTTGTCTTTTTCCCTTTTAGCCCTGCCTCTTTCTTGTTGCAGTCAGTTTCATCATCAGATAGAAACAGTGTTATACTACTTGAAAAGGTATATTTTAAAATGTCTCAATTAATTCTAGCCATACTAAATTATAAAATATTATTTATTTTTTTGATACCACAGTTAAATTTAATGTCTGTTTTTACATTTTCTAATATTTGTATATTTTGTACCATATCTACTTATATATTCCTTATTGCTAAGTGGGAATATTGGAATTAGTTAATTCTGCCAGTGACATACAATTTCACAATAATGATAACCTTTTATAGGTTCCTGATAACCAGTGAACTGCTAATGAAGAAAGCTTCAAGATCAGCCATGATTATTAAGGGTTTAACATTACATATCTGTCTTCTTCAGGACACAAAGATGAGAACTCCCAAAGAAAAAAATGAAGCAATTTCTAAGAAAATACCAGAATTTGAAGTGGAAAATTCTCCATTATCAGATGTTGCAACGAATACAGAGAGTAGTACATTTGGAGGGTCTCTGCCAGCTAAAAAAAGTGATCCATTTCAAAAAGAGCAAGATCATCTGGTAGAAGAGGTGAGAAAAGACTATAATGAGTATACTTAAATATCAGTTATTAGATGGGCACAGTGGCTCATGCCTGTAATCCCAACACTTGGGGAGGTTTAGGCAGAGGAACACTTGAGCCCAGAAGTTCGAGACCAGCATGGGCAACATGGTGAAACCCATCTCTACAAAAAAGTTAAAAAAAAAAACCAGTTGAGCATGGTGGTACGTCTCTGAAGTCCCAGCTACTTACTGGTGAGGCTGAGGTGGAGGATCACTTAAAGCCCAGGCTATTGAGGCTGCAGTGAGCTGTGTTTGCATCCCTACACTCTAGCCTGAGTGACAGACTGAGACCCTGTTTCAAAAAACAAAATCAAAAACAAGTATTTTCTCAATGGTGTTGGGATCCTAAGCGAAATACAGTTAATTATTGATTACCTGAGGTAATATGGGATAAAGAAGGCTAAGGATAATAAAAATTATGGTTAAAGCAAAATTCGTTTTCCTCCAAAGTGAGAATAGATTCAATATAAACTTTTTTAGTTAATATTACAACTGTGGTGCAGAACCCACTTCCCATTCTTTAAACATTACCTGAAAGTATACAAATGATACATTTGAGAAATTTTGGAGATTAACCATTACATAGTTAGATAAATGTACCCAGGGTTTATACTTTATTAAAATACTTTGTCAGTGTTGTTTGTTGCTTAGCTGAGTTTCCTCTTTTTTTGAATATTAGAACACGTTGCAGTATCATATCACTGAGTGTAGGTTTTGTTCTTTTTGCTGTCTAAAATATTTCAAAAGTGATTAGATGCATTGTTGTTAATGAACTTGATTTTCCTAACCAGCCCCATCCCTTAACACTATTCTGCTTTTCACTGGTAAGTGACCACACAGTGCTACCATTGGTCAGCATTACAGAACTCAGTTCACGCAAGTTAAATTCTGAAGTTATTTGTTAATGTTATTTTTAATACATTTCCCATAACATGCTTTAGCATTGCTTGGATTTGGTTAAGCAGCCAGAAAATTAGTGTTACTTTTTATTCCTGAGAGACTGAAAAAAATTTGGTTTAGTGGATATTAATTCAGGTATTAGACTTCCCTCCTTTATTGCATTCCTGATCAAACTAAATGAGCATTGTCCAAATAAGAGAACTGAATGTCAGACATTTTTCTTTTTTCTTTTAAGACAGGGTCTTGTTCTGTCACCCAAGCTGGAGTGCAGTTTTGCAATTATAGCTCACTGTAACCCCAAACTCCTGAGCTCAAGGGATCCTTCCACCTCAGCCTTCCAAATAGCTATGACTATAGGCGTGCACCACTTTGTCTGGCTAATAAGTTTTTTATTTTTTGTGGAGTTGGAGACTCACTCTTTTGCCCGGGCTGGTCTCAAACCCGTAGCCTTAAGTGATCCTCTAGCTTTGGCCTCCCAAAGTGCTGGGATTACAGGCATGAGCCACCATGCCTGACTGGATGTCAGTCATTTTTCTTGTTTGTAACAGGTCTAGTTTCATGGTCCTTAAGTACTTTTAAATCTCTAAAGTTCTTTTGTTTCTCTTCATTGACTCTACACTAAAGAAAAGATGGTTAGTCTTTTTTACTTTCCTAATTTTGAAAGGAAAAACACATTTTCTGATTAAAAGAATTTATATTAGCAATGGGATCAGATAGAAGAGGAAAGTCTTAAAATTTCATGAAGCTCTGAAAGTAAAATTAATTTTCTTTAAGAGTATTTATGACAGGGGATATTTAGTGTTTGAATTCCAGAAGCACTCTGTTTTCTTGAAGGAGAAGCCCTTTTTTTCTATGGGCCAATTTTATTTGTATTTTTTATTTTATTTATTTTATTTTTTTAAGACGGAGTTTTGCACTTGTTGCCCAGGCTGGGGTGCAATGGTGCCATCTCGTCTCACCACAGCCTCCGCCTCCCGGGTTCAAGCGATTCTTCTGCCGCAGCCTACCAAGTAGCTGGAATTACAGGCATGCACCACCATGCCCAGCTCCTTTTGTATTTTTAGTAGAGATGGGGTTTCTCCGTGTTGGTCAGGTTGGTCTCGAACTCCTGACCTGAAGTGATCCACCTGTCTCAGCCTCCCAAAGTGCTGGGATTACAGGCGTGAGCCACCATGCCCGGCCTCTTGGGCCAATTTAATTATGGCTTCCAGAAGTTTATTTTTTAGTGATGTCGGGGGCAGAGTTTTTAATTTGCATGTTTTTTCTTTTTCAGTTTTATTGATACTTAATAGAGAGCACTATTTTGATATTGGATACGTTTCTGTTTTAGAATGTACCTATACTTTTTTCAGTAATTTAGATCTGATAATGAGGTTTCTGGTGAAGAGGTATGTTGTCAGAATGATTCTGTTTCTTAATAGAGGTGTTGCTGTGCAAATTGATTATAATTGAGAAGAGTCTGCTTCCTTTAAAACTAGTCATTTTAGTGAATACAGAGCTGGCAAGCTTACAGTTGTGGTGGACAGCAGCTTAGGTCACTGCAGAATTGGAACTGCCCCTAAATCTTCCCGGTGTAAAGGTTCTTATCTCTTCTCTCCTTTATAATGGGCTATCCATTTAAGATGAGGAAATACTTCAGTGTTTCATTTTACAGGATTGTACCTAGATGGTCTATACAGAGTTGTTTGGGAACTTCTTTGTTGTTTATTTTTTGTGTTGTCTGCAATGGGAGGGGCTGCTGACTGTGAAGTGCTTATTATCCTTATCAGGGGTTTTGTTGCATTCTGCCAATGGGCTTGGTAATCTTTGCTTTACCAATGGGCTTGGTAATCTTTGCTTTAGTTTTTCTTTTCTGTTTTAGATTGCCAGAGCAGTTTTATCTGATTCACCACAACTCTCTGAAGGAAATGAAATAAAATTAGAGGAACTAATTGACTCTCTGGGTTCTAACCCCTTCTTAACAAGGAATCAGATTCCCCGAACTCCAGAAAACTTGAGTAAGTTAATAATGCTTTCTGTTACTCTCTTTTGTTTCTTTGACATAACCACTGTTAGAACCATGACCTGACAGATCTTTTTAGCTTAGTTGCCAATGGTTCTTTATTTATGCTGTTGTACTCGACATACTAAGTGTGGGCATTCTCACATAACAGTCTTTTAGCAGTATTTTGTGCCTTTAGTGTACTCAGTATATAGAGATATAAAATTTTGATAACATACAATTTTGTCTTTGTTGTTTACTTTGCTTTTATCTAGAAAGATCTTATTTGAGCATTTAAAAAAAAATCTCTTGCCTCCTGGTCTGACCTGTGATCCACGTATTTATAGAGTACATAGGCTGTGTTCTGCCAGTCATCAACCAGAAGCATTAGCCATAAACCATGTGTGCGGAGGTCTTTACCCCTCCCAAATGAGTCAAACTGCCCAATACCTTTTTTGCTATAACTTGTAATTTGTGTAGGCAAAGTTCTGATATTGGTGTCCTTAGGTAGGCACATCATCTTGGTTGAGTAACTAAATAATTTCTGTTCTGCTGCTGATATAATTCAGTTTGGACTGAGCCACAGCCTAGGTCAGCAAACTATAGCCTATGAACCAAATTTGGCCCCACCTTGTGTGTTTTTGTATATAAAATTATGTTGAACATAAGCATTTTCATTTGTTGACATTGTTTATGGCTACTTTCATGCTATCATGGCAGAGTTAAGTAGTTGACAGAATGGATGACCTGCAAAGCCTAAAATATTACTATCTGGTCCTTATAGAAAATGTTTGCCAAACTGTGGCTTAGATGGACAAGAAAAGGTCTTTTTAATATATGTAATTCATATGTGCTGCGTAAAAATTGATGCACATTTTAAGAACAACTCTCTTTCTATGTGTTTATTTGTGTGTGATCAGTTGGAGATGGGGTTCTTTGATGTTGGGATTGGTTACATTGTGGAGCCTTGTCATCCAACCAGTATATTTATGGAACACATACTGAGTCGAGCTTTATCTTCAGTGTTAGAAATAATATGATTCATTGCATGCTCTATGTTTGGGAATGTTAGTAAATTGTGTTTTTCTCCCCTTTAATTGTAGTAACTGAAATTAGGAGCTCATGGAGAAAAGCTATTGAAATGGAAGAAAACAGAACTGCAGAACCAACTCAAATGGATGCTGAACATAGAGAAGTATTGCCAGAATCATTACCTGTGTTGCACAGTCAAAGAGAATTTAGCATGGATGATTTTCTCTTAGAAACCACTGTGTCAGATTTTGGCCAGTCTCGTTCGACTGAAGAGAAAGTTGTTTCAGATTGCAAGTGTGTGCCTCAGAAACCTGTGCTGACCAGTCACATAGATGAACCACCAACACAAAGTCAGTCAGATTTGTTAAATAAGAAAGTAATTTGCAAGCAAGATTTGGAATGTTTAGCCTTCACCAAGCTTTCAGAAACTAGCCAAATGGAGACATTCTCCCCAGCTGTTGGCAATAGGATAGATGTGATGGGTGGCAGTGAAGAGGAGTTTATGAAAATATTGGACCACTTAGAAGTTTCTTGTAACAAACCTTCCACAAATAAAACTATGTTGTGGAACTCTTTTCAGCTATCAAGTGGAATTAGTTCTAAGAGTTTTAAAGATAATGATTTTGGCATATTACACGAAACTCTTCCGGAAGAAGTTGGTCACCTAAGTTTTAATAGTTCCAGTAGTTCAGAGGCCAATTTTAAACTGGAGCCAAATAGTCCTATGCATGGTGGCATTCTTCTAGAAAATGTTGTGGGAGGGAGACAGACTACTCCAGAATCAGACTTCGATATACAGGCTCTTCGCAGTAGATACGAGGCTCTGAAGAAATCTCTTTCCAAGAAAGGGGAAGAATCTTACCTCTCGAATTCCCAAACACCCGAAAGACACAAACCAGAATTGAGCCCTACTCCCCAAAATGTACAAACAGATGATGTGCTTAACTTTTTGGACACCCGTGATTTGCATACTGACCATACAAAGACATCTTTACCCATGTCCATCGGTGAAAGAAAACGGTCTCTTTCACCACTAATTAAGTTTTCTCCAGTGGAACAAAGATTGAGGACCACAATATCATGTAGTCTTGGAGAACTACCTAATTTAAAAGGTAAGGTTTAACTAGACCTATGCATATTCACCTGTTGAAGTTTTCTCTCAACTTTTGATAAAACCAGTACACAATGGATGCTGCATGACCTTTATTGTTAATGTGCTCCTCCTTCCTTCATTTAGGTTGAGGGGAATGATCCCTCACTGTAAAGGTCCTTTCAGAATCTCTGTTTATGTATATGTAGTTACAATTGATTTGAGACAGGGGTGGGAAAAAAAGCCCCCCCAACCTGAAACTTACTGCTTTTATAATACAAATAACTGAAAAGTAGTTGTCATCAAAATCTTGCCCACTGGAAGGTGGTTTTTAAAAACTTGAGAAACCCAATTTTAAATATCATCACTGTAATGGTGTAGTATCTGGGAGTGGGGTGTAGAAATAAAAGAAGCCAGGTCAGTGTATTAGTTTCCTAGGGCTGCCATAACAAAGCACCATAAAGTGGGTGGCTTGGAACAGCAGAAATTTATTGTCTTTGAAAACAGTAAGTTCTAGAGGCTAGATGTCCAAAATCAAGGTGTTGACAGGGCCATGTTCCCTCTGAAGCCACTAGAAGAGGATCTTTCTTTGCCTCTTCTAGCCTCTGGTAGCACCAGGCATTCCTTGGCTTGTGGCAGTGTAATTCTAATCTTTGCCTCCATTGTCACATGGTATTCTTCCCTTGTGTGTGTATGTGTCTTATAAGGACACAGTCATATTAGCTACTTAAGAGGTCACCCTACTCCAGTATGACCTCATCTTACTTAGCTAATTGTATCTGTAATGACCATATTTCCAAATAAGGTCACATTCTGAGTTACTGGGGTTAGAACTTCAACGGGGTATTAATTCAGTTCATAACAGTTAATATTAATAATTATTGAAGCTAGGTGATGGATACATTGAGTTAATCATAGTTTTTATCAGTTTTGTATGTTTGAATGTTTTCCTCATAAAAGGTTAAAAAAATCGCTCTTGTAGCTCATTAGGAGAGATAAGGATCTGGTGATACAGATTCATTACGTATCACTCTGATTTGCCCATAATAGTTATACACTGACTGCTATATTGAAAAGTATTTGGCTGGGCACAGTGGCTCACGCCTGCAATCCCAGCACTTTGGGAGGCCTAGATGGGAGGATCACTTGAACCCAGGAGTTCGACACCAGCCTCAGCAACACAGGGAGACTATGTCTCTACAAAAAATTAAAAAATTAGCTGGGCATGTTGGCACATGCCTGTGGTCCGAGGTACGCAGGAGGCTGAGGTGGGAGGATTACTTAGGCCTGGGAGTTTGAGGCTGGAGTAAGCTGCCATCGCGCCACTACTGCACTCCAGCCTGGGTGACAGAGCAAGACCCTGTCACAGAAAAAAAAAAAAAAGAAGTATTCTAGGAGGAATGTATTGATCTCTGGAGAAAGAGAGTACTTTGGTGAGAATAATGATAATTTTATCATAATTGAGTATTTGCAAAACTATGAACTTTTTATCTCGACTAAAATTTGCTACTGCTTGGAATCTGTTCTATTTATTTTTCTTTGTAATGTTTGCTTATACTTTGTTTTAAAAATCAATTTGCAGAAGAAGACATTTTGAATAAGAGCCTTGATGCAAAAGAACCACCATCTGACTTGACAAGATGAAGACATACCTATTTAATATAACTATGATGCACTTAAATTGAAGCTATGCCACGGGATAGAAACTGAATTATAACTTAAATACATGTTGGAAGTGTCACACTGTTTTTCAAAGTTTTAAAAAAATCCCAAATGCCTTTTAGCCTTCTTTAATATTTTTAGGTAAGGAAAGTATGTTTGGATTTTTTCTCTTTGTAGGTATATGAGATTGAAATATGAAGTATTTGGAAAACAAACGTCAAGCAATGGGAAGCCATTTTGATTTCTTGAGTAATCTTGTAAGCATTAAGTGAATGACAAAGTAGTAGTGTAACTAATTTCTTATGTTATAACTTCAGTCAGTGAATATAAGGATGAGTAGTTTTTGTTGTATGTTCACTAAGTGGTTAATAGCCATTGAATATACTAATCTTTCATCGTAGAGAACTATACAACTTTTATTGTTTCTTTATGGAACATTCTGGCTGACCAGAAAAAGTGAGAAAAGTAGTACCTTGGGATGTGTAGTCAAGATGACAAATTTTAAGACTGGAAAAGCTCTAAACAAGCTTAATGATTATTCAAGTAGAATGATCCTGAGAAGTGATGTTTGGTGGAATAAAGTGCATGTGATGATTAAGTGAAGACTGGGGCAGAATGATTTAAAAAAAGGAAAAAGATGGAAGAAGATGAGTAGACACGTGTAAGGAACACTGTCAAACTATAAATCCATTCAGTGGGTTGTATAACATTTATATTTAGTCTAATTTAGACTTTGATAATTTAACTTAATCCTACTTTTATATTTTAACAAAAATATAAATTAAAATTTTCATTAGTCTGTTTTATTGTTGTTGGGTTATTTTGTACTCCCTGTTGAGAGAAAGGAACAAGGAACAACCATCAAAATTCCTCAGTCCCTACAGAATAGCCCCACAATAACTTGAGAAAACTGAACCTAGAGTTAAATAACTTGTCACACTTGTAGTCTCCTGCCTCACTCCTTCAGGTGCCCTGCCTAGAAAAAGACTTGGGTCTAGCATCCAAGTGAACACATACTATTGCCCTCTGTGAACCAGGAGGAATGGAACAGGCACTGGAAGGGTGATAGTACCTACAATACCCTTTGTAGTCCCCATCTCACAACCATCAAAATCTTGTCCACTAGCCCCCAAAAAACTGGCAAGGAAAGAAGGTGGAGGGGAAATTTATGGAAGTAGATGGCTTAATAGTTCATCTCTCTTCATTTATCTTGGACTGCCTTTCTCTAAGTTGTTTGTGCTGTCCCAGTGTGAAGACTCATCTTTTTGTGAGAAAAGACAAAATGAAGCACATGTAACTACCTTCTTTGCAATGGAAAAGGAGAAGAAAAAAATCTTCTAAGTTGCTGTTTTCTTTTATTAGTTAATAAAACAAATCAGGGACTATGCAGGTCTATGGGGAAACCTTTAGTCTGCTTTAAGAAAACTCAGTATCTGAAAATCTTAGCATGTAACGCTATCATATCAGCATCTGCAGAAGTGCCAAGGCCATTGCTAGACACTTAATGTGTATTATTTCATTTAATTATATTTTAAATGTGCTTCCCTAGTAATTCTTAAGCTCAAGAAAGAGTTTGAGAACTGCCGCTAGGAAATAGAGATTCACATTTAACCCTGTGGTACTTTTAAGAAGCAGGTATGTTGTTACGTATATACTTCGGTAGAGATTGTTAACTATCGATAGGGAAGCTCAAGTTCGCCACTCAAGTCTGAGAAACCCTTAATTACTGAGAATCAAATGAGTAGAATGTCTGTAGACATTTTGGATTTGTAAAAATCACGTTGTTGAGTTATACCTGTGATAGGCTGAAAGTTTTTGGCATTCTTTCCTGTTCTTCATATGCCAGTAACATAAACAAAAAATATCTCAGATCTGTCACTTTCTTCTCCTAAACCAAAGTGATTGCGGCTTTTTGCCTGCAGCCTTTTCCCTATCCAATATCTCCTGCATAGTTACCTTTTGATCTTAAGAACTGTGTTGATTGGGTCACTTCCTTGCCTAAAATTCCACTAATGGTTCATTGTTAATTCTAAAACAGAGTTCAAATTTAAAGGCATGTAAGTTCCCCTGTAGCAGATTTCTTCTATTCCCCCTTCCACTGTAATCTCCCTTTTTTTTTACTGAAATGCTTCAGTGAGCATGGGTCTTTAGGGGTCTTGGTTTACAATTTTTCTGAAGCAGGAATACCTTGCCTTCCTCTACTGGTTTACCACAATTACAGCTCTCTTTTAAGCCTCAGAAAAAATGTCACTTCCACCTTGAAGTCTTAATCCACGCTTTTTATATCCATGTGCCTATTCCTTCTCTGAAATCTCCTATGGTATCTTAACTTTTTATTCATTTTATGTCCCACTAATTGATTTTATTATATATTTTTTATGGTTGCATGTGGTCTCTCTAGTTATAGCAATATATACATACATACATACATACATACACACCTATGTAAATGTGTGTCGGGAGTATGTATTCACACACAGATACCCCAAGGCCATGTGTCATCTTTATCAATTGTTTAAGTTTTGGAATTGTTTAGTTTGCCTCCTATATCATGGAATAAATGGTAAAGAGGGCTAATTCATTACTGTAAGTGGATTTCTCATTACATTCATATCAGACATTATATAGAATGTACTGTTTTGTTCACTGTTTGTAAGATACAAAGGTGTATAAACTGACTTCTACATCAGCTTGAAACCTGAGATAATGCTAAAATGTTCTAGTTATTTTAAATGTTTAAAGAGAACCACCATATAATGTTGCTAAACATGAAAAATGTCATCAAGTGGAATAAAGAATAGCTGAAGTTAACAATTGGGGGAAATTGAACTGAAAACAAAAATACGAGTATTTTGAAACCTTTTCTTTACCATGAGTCTCTTGACTATGAAGTCAAATTTATCTAAAGAAAAAACAGGAATTCTGGAGATCTGTGTAAAAGCAGACTATTATCTTCCTACTGTGAGTGTACTAAAATTAAAATATGTTTAATGACGTTTTCCTCAATGTAGAAGTATTGAAGTAAATGTTTCTTTTATGTTGCAGATACATAGTTGCTCTAGAGATCACCTTTTTCTTTAGGCACCCTGAATAGCAAGTCCACATCCTAAGTTGAAAATATTTGAGAATCCTCTATGGGAGTCTTTGTAAATATTTTAAATACTGTTGTTTTCAATAAATATTTTATACTATCTGGCTCTGGAATTTCCTGTATAATATCAAAAAGAACTATGCCCCTGCAAACCTTAAGATGATCACATATAAAGGTATATTAATAACCTGATCAACACATTTGAGAGGTTCAGTGATTCAGGTAAACATGTTTTGTTACTTCCATTTTAATTACTAGATTTACTGTACGTAGTATTTTAAAATGAATTTTTAAAGTAATATCTATACTGTCACTTTTCTCATATGGAGTCTTTACACTAATGTATTGCCAATGGCCCTAATTAGGTAATTTTTATAAATTACACCTGAATAGCTTCTTACTCTTCATAAGTAGTGTCATCCACATCTGCTGCTAGAAAGGGTTTAATAAATATTAAATAATTTTATAAAGCCTTAGAAATTCTAAAGCCCTATCACTTATATATACTGTCCATACAAAGATAGCACCTCGGGTGTAAAATGAGAGGCTTAGAGTTGATCACAGGTCTCTTGGCTCTAAAATACTTAGCTTTCTTTTCAAACAATTCATAAGGCAGCTATTGCTGGAACTGGAATGGGACATTTTAGATCTGTTTGCCCATTTTACTACACATTGCCAATCCAAATTAGGAACCTCAAAATCCTTTCTTAAAAGTAGGTGATCCAAGAATCTGGTTCAGTATTATCCAATTTCCAGAGAAATGCAAATGGGAAAGTGATCTTGCCCAAAACGAGTGAAACCCTATTCCTTGAGGAAGGTCACTTAGCTTCCTGGGCTTCAGCTTACTCAGTATGTAAATTCGGAATTATATGAAGGAATAATACACATTTAAAAAGCTAAGACCCATCAGTGCTGATCTGTGCAAGTTATAAGAACAAAAAAATTGCCGTGTGCAGTGGCTTACGACTGTAATCTCAGCACTTTGGGAGGCTGAGATGGGCGGATCACTTGAGGTTAGTAGTTCGAGACCAGCCTGGCCAACGTGGTGAAACCCCCATCTCTACTAAAAAATACCAAAAATTAGCTGGGCGTGGTGGTGCATGCCTGTAGTCCCAGCTACTTGGGAGGCTGAGGCACGAAAATGGCTTGAACCTGGGAGGCGGAGGTTGCAGTGAGATCACGCCATTGCACTCCAGCCTGGGCAAAAGAGCGAGACTCGTCTCAAAGAAACAACAACAACAACAACAAAATAAAAAGCTATGACTCTTACGGTTAACTTTTCAATGGAAGTAATGGGGTGTAATGATGAGGAGAGTCAGTAGTCAGATTGCCTGGGTTTAGCTGTATGAGCTTAATAAGGTCATAGCAATTTGCTCATCTGTTAAAATAGCGATCAAAGTAACCTACCACATAGGTTGTGAGGATTCAGTAAGATAAATGCACACGTGCTTAAGAACACCTGACATTTAGTAAGGGATCAAATATTCAAATAGGTTTCACATCCAGTAAATTGGGGAAGAATGGCTCAGTAGATGGTAATGGTAGTTAACACAGGACGCTATGCGCGCTATGCGCTAGGCACCGTTCCTAAATACCATGTTGAATTTAATCCTTTTAAACATCCTTTCAAGTGGTGTTTTTTGTTTTTTTTTTTTTGCTGTTTTTGAGATAGGGTCTTGCTTTGTCACCCAAGCTGGAGGGCAGTGACACAATTATACCTCACTGCAACCTCTACCTCCTGGACTCAAGCAATCCTCTTTTCTCAGCCTCCCAAGTAGCTAGGACTGTAGGCACCCACCACTATGCCTAGTTAATGAAAAAAATTTTTTTTTTATAGAGACAGGGTCTCACTATGTTGCCCAGGCCGGTCTTGAACTCCTGGTCTCAGGTGATCCTCCCACTCAGCCTTCCAAAGTGCTAGAATTACAGGTGTGAGCCACCACACCTGGCTATAAAGTAGTATTCTGACCCACATTTTACCAATGAAGGAACAAGTGTAGTGAAATTAAGTACTTGCTCATGTTCACAGAGCTAGTAAGTGAAGGGACCAGAATACTAACTCAAGTGGTCTAGCTTGAGTCCATAGCATAAGCACTTCTACAGCTGTTACCAAACATCACTAAAATGCTGGGGGCTAAACTCACAGAATCAAATTTGCCAGTCAAGCAATACTTGTGGGCAGTCAGAATCTTTAGATTTACATATTAAGCACTTTCGAGTTATTTCAAATAAGGCCATGTTTTAAATTGCTAACACGTTTATTCAGGAATGAAGCCAAGAAGAATTTATAAATGCATTTTAATACCTTACTGATAAAATAGTAACATTCCATCTTTGCAATCTGATACGGAATACAGGAGATACTGGTAAAGGCTTTGATGTGCATATCTATTATAACCAGGTAATGAGAACACACACGAACCACCTACTTTAGTGTTACATCATACCAACTTCTCAGAAAGGCCAGCTTCAAAGCTCTACTGGGTAGCCGAGTAAATAGCGTCCAATGTTTAAAGACTGGGGAGCCGGGGAGAAAGATGAAAGGAGTAAGCAGCACACACTTCAAAGCCCACTTTTAAGCACACGACATTATGAATATTAAAAATAAAGGATGCAAACAAAAAAAGGCAATTCAGCATTTTCAGAAAGAGCATTTGGCAATATTCAACGCATAAGAAGACTGTGCTTGGGGCCATCCACTCTCTCCAGCTTCTCAAAGTGTTTCCGGGCATTGCGAATGTTGATCAGAGTGGCCGCAGAAGGGATCGACGGGTCTGACATGACCACCATCACGTACGTGTTTGAAGTGAAGATGTCGATGAAAGCAGCGAAGTTGGAATTCCTAACTTCCATGCTCTGGAAGGAAGCGGCCAATTTACTGCAGCTCAGCTTGAACTGTTTGATGATGTTGCTGATCTTCTCAAACCGGTGGACGTCGCGCTGCTCTTTGCACTGGTAGTGGGAAATAACCAAGAACGTAGCTCTTTCGAACAGGAGAACTTCATCGGCCTCAATGATTTGGGCAAAATTCCTGAGGTTCATCTCCAGCTGCTGAACGTTGGGAATCAGCTGGTAGACGATGCTGGACCAGGCTTTGTAGAGCGTCTCATCCCAGATGGACGTTCGAAAACAAGCACACTCCAGCGGGCGAGACAGACGCCTCAGGTCTTCCTCTCGCTCTTTAAAAATCAGGTCGCGCTGATCCTCCTGAACCAGATCCATTTTGTGCACCAGGCAGAAGATTTTGGCGTCGGGAGAGTTCTGGAGGATGGCCTCCAGACACGACTGGTAATAATGCATGTCCTTTTCCAGTTCGCGGCTCTCCACGTCAAACACGTAAATCAAAACTTCCACGTTACGGAAAATATTGTCTCGCTGGCTGGTGAAGTAATTTTCCATGAAGGTGTCCTGACCGCCACAGTCCCACAGGTTCAGCACCAGGTTCCCCAGGAATCGGACGTGGGAGTGCTCCACGTCAATGGTGGCCCCCAGGCGCCGGGTGTCGCGAGCAATATAATTGGCGAAGATAATCGACCTCATGCTGGTCTTCCCCGACCCGCTCTTCCCCATCAGCAGCACCTTTTTCTTCATGGCTGTATTTGGCATCACCCGCCGGGGCCGCCGCGGACTGGGCCTGAGGGCGCGGCCTACACGCAGCGCCGAGGGAGGGGTCCGGGGGCTGCCGGAGACTCGCAGGCGGTGCCTCGCTCCGCTCCGCCGCGCAGCTGGGCAGGCAGGAGAGGCGAGAGCGCGAACCCGGGGCTGGAGAGGCCGCAGCGGGGCTGGCTCTTCCTCAGAAGGGAGCGCCTGCGGCTGTCGGTAGCAACGGCTTGCGAGATGCGCTTGCCTTCCGGAGAGGGAACCGCTGCGTCCCCGCCACCACCCACTTCCGGCGGCGATCTCGCGAGAGCTCCGTCGCTCCGCCGTTCCTGCCCGACGAGCTTTGAAAAGCTGCTACTCTAATGAAACCCAACTCGGGCAGCGTGAGCCCTAAGATGGAAGGGAAGCCCAAGGACTGCGGTCTTTTGTTCTGTTGCAGCTGGGTTTGCGGTTGCTAGGGGTACGTGTATGGTTGGCAGGGGGAAATGCTGCCCTCTGGTGGCCAAAAAAAAGCCCCACCCACCACCACTACCGCAACTGGCTTTAGGAGCTAGGTGTGCTGGGCGGGTTTCCGCAGGGGCAGCCGACTGATGAAGTGGAGGGAAAGCCTAACTTCCCAGTCCGCTTAGGCCTCCCCAGGTTCCCTGGCCCAGTGAGTACAGGGGCAGGGCAGATGGAGAATGTGCAGATGCGGAAAGTGAGACTTAGACAAGTTAAGCGATTGCTCACCGCTGCGCAGCTAGACGATAGCGAGTCCCTCCTGGGAGACATCCTGGCTTCCAGTTGGTGCTTTTAATTCCTTTCTCACATCTGCTTTTCCCGTAATCTCAGAGTTTAGAATTTATAATTAGAATTCCAAAGCTCGAGGAAACGATAATATGGAATCCCATGCATTAGTTCCATCCTCACAGTAACCCTGTGAATTAATAACCCTATTTTCAAGTGAGGGAATCAAAGGTTAGAGAGGTTAAGTCACTTGACCAAGTTACACATATACTAAATGATGAAATGGAATTTGGTTTTAGTCTGACTGCAGTCTATTTGCCTAACAATAGGCCACCCTGTGCCCCTCTAAAAGCATAATGTGATTCTGCTCTTGGTCTTCAAGTAGATGAGAGAATCAGTGTCCTCCAGTATCGTTCATACAGAATGAATGAGAGTCATCAGGATACTGAAGCCTCTATATCTACCTTAAAGTCCTTTTTTTTTTCTTTTGAGATGGAGTCTTGCTCTGTTGCCCAGGCTGGAGTGCAGTGGTATGATCTCAGCTCATTGCAACCTCCGCCTCCTGGGTTCAAGCGATTCTCCTGCCTCAGCCCCCCAAATAGCTGGGATTATGGGCACCTGCCACCACCCCCGGCTAATTTTTGTATTTTTAGTAGCGACGGGGTTTCACCATGTTGGCTAGGCTGGTCTTGAACTCCTGACCTTAAGCGAGCCACCTGCCTCGGCCTCCCAAATTGCTGGGATTACAGGCATGAGCCACCGTGCCTGGCCTAAAGCCCTTTTCAAAGTGTATACTGTACTGTACAAATTCAGGTATTCCATTCTTTCATTTATTAAAAAAAATTCCTACTGTTAACATGTACAGTAGAAGTTCAAAAATGGCCTTTGCTGTAGTTTATGGAAATCATAGAGTGAAATTCCATAATACAATATAGTATGTGGAAAATCTCCTCTTAGTGTATTCAATTTCATCTCCTTGGTGATATCTCTTCTGGAGCCTTCTTATCTTTCACCACCATTCTGGGGTTTCCCTTCCCCATTCTTTCGAGTTGGGTATTCTTTTTCCTGATTTCACATCTTCTCATTTTTGGCTCATTTGGTGGAACACATGATCCAATAGCTTCCAGATAAAAAGTATGAGGAGAGTAAAAATTTCAAGACATTGGATGTCTGAAATTTTCTTTGTTTTTACCCTCACACTTGATTGGTTGGACATAATTTTTCCTTAGAGTCTTGGAGGCATTGCTCTGTTGCTCCATCATCTTTTAGCTGCCAGTAGTCTGATGCCTGCTTCTTGGTTTTGATCTATTCTTTCCTCTCTAAAAACATATTCAAAATTTCCTTATTCTAGTGTTCTGAAATTTAATGATAATTGGCATTGTTGAGCTCAAATTTGCATTGTGCTGGACCCTCCAATGTGTCTTTTAATTTGGAAACCATGCCGTTGAATTCTGAACAATGTTCTTGAATTGTTTGATGATGTATTTCCTCTATTCTCTCATGTGAATATTCCTAAGGTCTGGATATCACATTTTATGGAGTCTCCTCTAATGTATTCTTTCTTTTCTTTCTTTCTTTTTTTTTCTTGGAGACAGAGTCTCACTCTGTTGCCCAGGCTAGAGTGTAGTGGCACGATCTTGGCTCACTGCAACCTCCACCTCCCGGGTTCAAGAGATTCTCCTGCCTCAGCCTCCCAAGTAGCTGGGACTACAGGCCTCCACCACCATGCCTGGCTAAGTTTTATACATTTTTTGTTTTTGTTTTTGTTTTGAGACGGAGTCTTGCTCAGTAGCCTAGACTGGAGTGCAGTGGCACTGTCTCGGCTTACTGCAATCTCCGCCTCTCAGGTTCAAGCCATTCTCCTGGCTCAGCCTCCCAAGTAACTGGGATTACAGAAGCCTGCCACCGCGCCTGGCTAATTTTTGAATTTTAATAGAGACGGGGTTTCACCACGTTGGCCAGGCTGGTCTCAAACTCCTGGTCTTAAGTGATCTGCCCGCCTCAGCTTCCCAAAGTGCTGATTACAGGCGTGTGCCACCGCGCCTGGCCTTCTTTTCTTTTTTAAAAAAATTTTAAAATTTATTTTTAGAGACAGGGTCTTTCTCTGTCAACCAGGCTGGAGTGCAGTGGTGAGATCATAGCTCACTGCAGCCTCCATCTCCTCGGCTCAAGGGATCCTCACATGCCAGCCTCCCAAGTAGGTAGGATTATAGGTGTGTGCCACTATGCCTATTTTTTTTTTTTTTTTTTCCTGAGACGAAGTTTTGCTCTTGTTGCCCAGGCTCGAGTGCAATGGCATGATCTCAGCTCACCACAACCTCCGCCTGCTGGGTTCAAGCGATGCTTCTGCCTCAGCCACCCAAGTAGCTGGGATTACAGGTATGTGCCTCCTTGTCTGGCTAATTTTGTATTTTCAGTAGAGACGGGGTTTCTCCTTTCTCCATGTTGGTCAGGCTGGTCTTGAACTCTCGACCTCAGGTGATCCGCCTGCCTTGCCTCCCAAAGTGCTGGGATTACAGGCGTGAGCTACTGCACCTGCCCTGCCTAATTTTTAAGTATTTTTTGGGTAAACCTTTCTTATTTTCTATTTTTGTCTTTTTGTTCTACTTTCCAGGAGAATTTTCTCATCTTAATTTTCCAACTCTTTGGAGTTTTAAATTTTATTTTATTTTATTTTATTTTATTTATTTATTTATTTTTTTTGAGACAGAGTCTCACTCTGTCACCCAGGCTGGAGTGCAGTGGCGGGATCTCAGCTCACTGCAAGCTCCGCATCCTGGGTTCACGTCATTCTCCTGCCTCAGCCTCCCGAGTAGCTGGGACTACAGGCGCCCACCACCTCGCCCAGCTAGTTTTTTGTGTTTTTTTAGTAGAGACGGGGTTTCACCGCGTTAGCTAGGATGGTCTCAATCTCCTGACCTCGTGATCCGCCCGTCTCGGCCTCCCAAAGTGCTGGGATTACAGGCTTGAACCACCGCGCCTGGCCAGAGTTTTAAATTTTAATATCATATTTTAATTTCCACAGGCTGTTCTAATTGTTCTTTTTAAAAACATAAAATTATTTTTTTCATGGATTAAATATCTTCTTTTATCTATCTGAGGATAATAGTAACATTAATAAAAGTTTTTATCCTGTTTAGTCTTGGTTTCTTCCAAGTTTCTTTTGTTTGTATGTTCTCTCTCTCTCTCTCTCTCTTTTTTTGAGACGGAGTTTCACTCTTGTTGCCCAGGCTGGAGTGCAATGGCGCGATCTCAGCTCACCGCAGCCTCCACCTCCCACGATCAAGCGATTCTCCTGCCTCACCCTTCTCGAGTAGCTGGGATTACAGGCATGCGCCACCACGCCCGGCTACTTTTGTATTTTTGGTAGAGATGGGGTTTCTCCACGTTGGTGAGCCGCTGCGCCCGGCAGTAAAAGAAGTTCAAAAATGGCCTTTGCTGTAGTTTATGGAAATCATAGAGCATTTTCATGTTAGAAACTTTACTCATTTGTTCAGTGATCAGTGGTTGTCTGCTCCTATTTAAAGTTATTTAAAACCCGTGGGTAGCACTGAAGACTATCAGGTTCATTGAAATGACTGGGCCATTTCTTTGAAGAAAGTCTTGCCGCCTGCCACCTTTAGACCTGTTCCTTTTGGCTGGTTAGATTCTCCCACGATTCTTCTACTGGGATGGGGTGAGTATAAGCCTGATAAATAGCATTCTGGTTACTAAGTGGGAGAAGAAAGCTAGTTTGCTAACACTCAGTTTATAGGCCAACTTAATCCTGTTTACAATATGATATCCAGTCCTCAGTGTCTCTGGTGTTTCCCTAGTCCAGAGACCCCCTGTTTTACTCTTGGCAGGGAATAAAAACTGCTAGTCTTAGATGAGAGACGGGCAATTGCCCAGCTATGTGAAATTGCGAGGGGATCTGTAAGTCTAATTGCATCTTAAAGGGCTCTTCAAACAATCCCTCCTTTTTTAGTGCAATCTCTGCTCTCACTGATGCTACCGACTCTTGAATCATTTGGAGGTTCTGTGGTAAAAATGTTGCTCCTTGTCTTTCCCTACTATTGGCTAAGGTTCAGTTTTCTTGAGTCAGCTAAGTCAGTTACCATTCTTGCTTGTGCATTCCTGCTTCCAAAAATTTTGGTTTTATGATCTCTTACCCCGTTTTTGTTCTTGCCATCTCATCCTATTTCTCTCATGTTTGTGGGATTCTGGAGAAAGATAATTGCATGTGTTCAGTCTGCTCGCTTGCTTGGAAATAGGAGAGATCTTAATCTAAAATGCTCAAATGGAGTAATAATAATTCGATAGTAAGTAATTCCGAAAGGGAATTGAAAAGTTTTTTTGTTTTGAAATTTTGTGGGTACATAGTAGGTGTATATATTTATGAGGTACATGAGATACTTTGATACAGGCATGCAGTACATAATAATCACATCATGGTAAATGGGTATGCGTCCCCTCAAGCATTTATCCTTTGTGTTGCAAACAATCCAATTATATTCTTTTTTTTTTTTTTTTTAAGACAAAGTCTCACTCCATTGCCCAGGCTGGAGTGCAGTGGCCTGACACACTGAAGCCTCTACCTCCCAGGTTCAAGTGATTCTCTTGTCTCAGCCTCCCAAGTAGCTGGTATTGCAGGCACCCGCCACCACGCCTGGCTAATTTTTGTATTTTTAGCAGAGACAGGGTTTCACCATGTTGGCCAGGCTGGTCTCGAACTCCCGATCTCAGGTGATCCGCCTGCCTCAGCTCCCAAAGTGCTGGGATTACAGGCATGAGTCACTGTGCCAGGCCCAATTATACTCTTTTAGTTATTTTTGAATGTACAATGAAATTATTGACCATAATTACCCTGTTGTGCTATCAAATACTAGGTCTTTTTTGTTTGTTTATTTGTTTTTGTTTTTTTATTTGAGACAGGGTCTTACTCTGTGGCCCAGACTGGAGTGCAGTGTTGTGATCACTGCTCACCGCAGCTTCTACCTCCTGGGCTCAAGCAATCCTTCCCACATTGGTGTCCCCGAGTAGCTGGGACTACAGTTACATACCACCATGCCTGGCTAATTTTTTTTTTTTTTTTTTTTTTTTTTTTTTTGAGACGGAGTCTCGCTCTGTCTCCCAGGCTGGAGTGCAGTGGCATGATCTTGGCTCACTGCAAGCTCCGCCTCCCGGATTCACGCCATCCTGCTGCCTCAGCCCGCCGAGTAGCTGAGACTACAGGTGCCTGCCACCACGCCCGGCTATTTTTTTGTATTTTTAGTAGAGACGGGGTTTCACCGTGTTCGCCAGGATGGTCTCTATCTCCTGACTTCGTGATCCACCCGCCTCAGTCTCCCAAAGTGCTGGGATTACAGGTGTGAGCCACCGTGCCCGGCCGCCTGGCTAATTTTTATATTTTTTGTAGAGATGGGATCCCACTATGTTGCCCAGATTGCTCTTGAATTCCTGGGCTCAAGCGACCTGCCCGCCTTGGCCTCCCAAAGTGCTGTGATTACAGGTGTGAGCCACCGTGCCTGGCCCCTACTAGGTCTTATTCAATCTTTCTAACTACTTTTTGTACTTGTTAACCATCCTCACTTCCCCCTTAACCCCCCTGTTATCCTTCCCAGCCTCTGGTAACCATTCTTCTGCTCTCTGTGTCTATGAGTTCAATTGTTTTAATTTTCAGCTCCCGCAAATAAGTGAGAACATGTGAAGTTTGTCTTTCTGTGCCTGGCGTATTTCGCTTAACATAATGACCTCCAGTTCCATCCATGTTGTTGCAAATGACAGGATCTCATTCTTTTTTTATGGCTGAATAGTGTATATGTACCGCATTTTCTTTTTTGGGGGGACAGAGTTTTGCTCTGTTGCTCAAGCTGGAGTGTAGTGGTGCAGTCTTGGTTCACTGCAACCTCTGCCTCTCAGGCTCAAGTGATCCTCCCACCTCAGCCTCCTGAGTAGCTGGGACTACAAGTGTGCACCACTATGCCTGACTAATTTTTGTATTTTTTGTAGAGACAGGGTTTTGCTGTATTTCCCAGGCTGGTCTCAAACTCCTGGCTCAAGTGATCCTCCCGCCTTGGCCTCACAAAGTGCTGGTATTACAGGCTATAGCCACTGCACCTGGCCACATTTTTTTTTTCTTTTTTTAATGAGGCAGAGTTTTGCTCTTGTTGCACAGTCTGGAGTGCAATGGCGTGATCTCAGCTCACTGCAACCTCTGCCTCCTGGGTTCAAGAGATTTTCCTGCCTCAGCCTCCCGAGTAGCCGGGATTAAAGGTATGCACCACCATGCCTGGCTAATTTTGTATTCTTAGTAGGGACGGGGTTTCTCCATGTTGGTTAGGCTGGTCTCCAACTCCCGACTTCAGGTGATCCGCCCACCTCGGCCTCCCAAAGTGCTGGGATTACAGGTGTGAGCCACTGCATCCGGCCCACATTTTCTTTATCCATTTATCTGTTGATAGACACTTAGGTTGCTTCCAAATCTTGGCTGTTGTGAACAGTGCTGCAACAAACACAGAAGTGCAGCTATCTCTTTGATATACTGATTCCCTTTCTTTTGGGTATATACCCAGCAGTGGGATTGCTGAATCATATGATAGTACCATTTTTAGTTTTTTAAGGAACTTCCAAACTGTTCCCCATAATGGTTGTAATAATTTACATTCCCACCAACAGTGTACAGGGGTTCCCTTTTCCCCACATCCTCGCCAGCATTCGTTATTGCCCATCATTTGGATAAAAGCCATTTTAACTGGAGTGACATGATATCTCATTGTCATTTTGATTTGCATTTCTCTGATGATCCATGATTTTGAGCACCTTTTTATATGCCTGTTTGCCATTTGTATGTTATCTTTTGAGAAATGTCTATTCAGATCTTTTGCCCATTAAAAAATTTAGATTATTAGATTTTTTCCCATAGAGTTGTTTGAGCTCCTTATATTTTCTGATTAATTTTTTATCAGATGGGTAGTTTGCAAATATCTCCCATTCGGTGGGTTGTCTCTTTGATTTGTTGATTGTTTCTATTGCTGTGCAGAAGCTTTTTAACTTGATGTGATCCCATGTGTCCATTTTTGCTTTGTTTGCCTTTGCTTGTGGGGTATTACTCAAGAAATTTTTGTCCAGACCAATGTCCTGGAGAGTTTTCCAATGTTTTCTTGTAATAGTTTCATGGTTTCAGGTCTTAGATTTAAGTCTTCAATCCATTTTGACTTTATTTTTGTATATGGCAAGAGATAGGAGTCTAGTTTCCTTCTTCTGCATATGGATATTCAGTTTTTCCAGCACTATTTATTGAAGAGACTGTTTTTACCCCATGCATGTTCTTGGCATCTCTGTTGAAATGAGTTAACTGTAGATGTATGGTTTTGTTTCTGCATTTTCTTTTCTCTTTTGTTGGTCTGTGTGTCTGTTTTTATGCCAGTACCATGCTGTTTTGGTTACCATAACTCTGTAGTATAACTGGAGGTCAGGTAATGTGATTCCTCCAATTTTGTTCTTTTTGCTCAGGATAGCTTTGGCTATTCTCAATCTTTTGTGGTTTCATATACATTTTAGGATTGTTTTTTCTATTTCTGTGCAGAATGTCATGGTACTTTCGTAAGGATTTCATTAAATCTGTAGATTGCTTTGGGTGGCATGGACATTTTAACAAAATTGATTTTTCCAATCCATGTACATGGAATATTTTTCAACTTTTTCGTGTCCTCTTCAGTTTCTTTCATCAGTGTTTCACAGTTTTCATTGTAGAGATCTTTCACTTCCCTAGTTAAGTAAATTTGTAGGTATTTAATTTTATTTGTGTCTATTGTAAATGGGATTACTTTTTACATTTTTTTCAGATTGTTCACTGTTGGCATGTAGAAGTGCTCCTGATTTTGTAGGTTGATTTTGTATCGTGCAATGTTACTGAATTTGTTGATCAATTCTAAAGGTTTTTTGGTGAAGCCTTTAGGTTTTTCCAAATATAAGAACATATCATCTGCAAACAAGGATAATTTGACTTTTTTTCTTTTTCAATTTGGATGCCCTTTATTCTGAAAGGGAATTTTTGCAAGATTTTAAAAAAATGCTTTATTGAGGTATAATTTTAATTCTAGAAAATTCATTTATTTTATGTAAGTATATAGTTCTGTTACCACCACTCAATTTTAGAGTATTTCCACCATCCCCAAAAGTTCCCTTGTCCCTGTTTGCATGTGATCTCTGCTGGTAGATCTACCCTGAGACCCAGGCAACTGCTGGTCTGCTTTCTGACTGTATAGATTTACCTTCTCAAGAAACTTCATATAAGTGGAATCGTATAATATATAGTTTTATGGCCTCTTTCTTTCTCTCTCTCTTTTTTCTTTTTTTTGGAGAAAGAATCTCACTCTGTTGCCCAGGCTGGAGTGCAGTGGCGCCATCTTGCTCACTGCAACCTTTGCCTCCCGGGTTCAAGTGATTCTCATGCCTCAGCCTCCCAGGTAGCTAGGATTGCAGGTGTGTGCCAATATGCTTGGCTAAATTTTTGTATTTTTAGTAGAGGCGGGGTTTTGTAATGTTAGCCAGGCTAGTCTCAAACTCCTGGCCTCAAGTGATCCACGTGCCTCAGCCTCCCAGAGCCACTGTGCTCAGCCCTTTTTCTTTTTTAAAAAATTTTCTATCATCTTTAATCAAATTTCACCCATGCTAAATGAGTTGTATTAGGTGCTTGACTTCCCCAAATGCTCATGTCTTGGGAGGGTATCAGTATTTGAAATCCTAAACCATTCATTTGCTATTTCTTAATAAAAATTTTTGAAAAGCATGTAAACTTTACCCTTATCTTTTGGATTACAATGCTTAAGTACAAAAACAATTCATTTAGCATAATTCAAATTATACATAAAAGCACCTGCAATTTTTTTTAAATAAAAGATTCACAGTGCACTGCACCTTGAATATAAGATATAAGGAACATATAAGGTTGGAATATAACATTTAAAAAGTGAATTCCAGGCCAGGCGCGGTGGCTCACACCTGTAATCCCAGCACTTTGGGAGGCCGAGGCGGGCAGATCACCTGAGGTAAGGAGTTCAAGACCAGCCTGGCCAACATGGTGAAACCTGTCTCTACTAAGAATACAAAAATTTGCTGGGTATAGTGGCAGGCACCTGTAATCCCAGCTACTTGGGAGGCTGAGGCAGGAGAATTGCTTGAACCTGGGAGGTGGAGGTTGCAGTGAGCTGAGATCGCACCATCGCACTCCAGACTGGGGGCCAAGAGCAAGACTTCGTCTCAAAAAAAAAGTGAATTCCAAGACATACATCTCTTTCAAAGACAAAAAACATAACAAAGCCAACCAACTACTCGTTTCATCTAGGTTCTTAAAATGCAGCACTCAGTAGAAGTAAATTATTGCATATTCAGCATACTCCTTTATCACTTGATTTCTTCAAACCATACTAAAAGTTCTCAAAGGAGAAATCCAGTTCTCTAAGCATGGCCTTTCTCAAGGTAACTTGAACACTGAGAAACTAATAAGGGACTAAACTTTGAGGGACTAAGTACAGTAGATGTACATAAAACAGGTACATCCAACTTAAATATTTTCTGCATAGCTAAATCACATCATACACATTAAGTTTAACTCACGTCTTTTAACATTTTTTTAACTTCAAACTTTGAGGAGAGCTAAAAGCCTAGAGTTATCATAATCACATCCCAACAATACCCTTATTTTGTTCCACAGTACATTAAATAAAGCAGTGCACCAGCAATAACATTTAACCACAGTTGGTTTTTCAATATTAAAACCACCTTGTATTCTTGGGATAAACCCCTCTTGGTCATGGTATTTAATCCTTTTTATATGTTGCTGGTTTCAGTTTGCTAATATTTTCTTTTCTTTTTTTTTCTTTTGAGGCAGGGTCTTGCTCTCTTGCCCAGGCTGGAGTGCAGTGGTGTGATCTCACCACTTTAAACAATGTTCTGTAAAGAGTTGCTTTTCAGATGGTATATAGCAATAAGTTTGGGGTTGGGTGAGTTATAAGGCCACAGAATAAAAATTGTGCAGCACCACTATGTATTAATTTTACTAAAAAATTTTAGGGAGAATACTAAACAAAGATGTCCATATTAAGAAGTAAATGAAAATTGGATCCCGTTCCCAACAAGTTCATCATCTCTATCTGAGACCACCTCAGCCTGGACTTTATTGTCTATATTGCTGTCAGCATTTTGGGTAAAGCCATTCAGCAAGTCTCTAGGAAGTTCTAAACTTTCTCACATTTTCCTGTCTTCTTCAGAGCCCTCCAAACTGTTCCAGCCTCTGCCTATTACCCAGTTCCAAAGTTGCTTTCTCATTTTTGGGTATCTTTTTAGCAGCACCGCACTCTGCTGGTACCAGTTTACTGCATTAGTCCATTTTCACGCTGCTGATAAAGACATATCTGAGACTGGGAAGATAAAAAGGTTTAATTGGACTTACAGTTCCACATGGCTAGAGAGGCCTCAGAAGCATGGTGGGAGGCGGACGACCCTTCTTACATGGTGGGTGGCAAGAGAAAAAAATGAAGATAAAACCATCAGATCTCATGAGACTTCTTCTCTACCATAAGAACAGCATGGGAGAAACCGCCCCCATGATTCAAACTATCTCCCACTGGGTCCCTCCCACAACATGTGGGAATTACAGGCGTACAATTCAAGATTAGATTTGGGTGGGGACACAGAACCAAACCGTATCAGATGGGTCAGGGTAAGGTTGGCTGGATGTAACAAAAAATGGACAGTAAGTGTAACTAGGTGAGGGGAGGTTGTCCCTACTGTCTAGCACTGCATCTTTGGATATATCATTGTTGAGGCTTTTATCCACACCATTTTCATCGTTCTAGATCTCTACCCTCTATTGAGGGCATGGATAGGGGAAGTAGGGAGTACCGTGATTGTTGACAAGGTGGCCACCCACAAGGGCAGTTTGAATGGCAGGGATAATGAACAGGCATTCTTCTGCTGAAAGATTTATGGATAACGTTTAGGCAGCCATCAAGAGAAGGCTGGTGTCCAGCACTCTATTTCCTCTGTGAGGACTTTGTGATGTTCTCTGTCAATGGCGATGGATGGCATGCAGGCTTTGCTTTGACTTCCAACAGCTCCCACCTGTTTTTTGTCTGGCCAGGTTTCCATTGTCCCCTTTAGCGTTCTGACTTGCTACTGGGAAGGCAAGGAGCAGCTTCCCAACCCAGTGTTCTGAAGAATGATCAATAAGCTTTGCTCCTGTCTGAATCTACCTTGTTGACTTTCTGTACCTGGGGTTGGAACACTCTCTCTGTAAAAAGTCAGATAGTGAATATTTTAGCTTTTGTGGGCCGAGAGGCAAAATCAGGAATGTTTACACAAATTTTTTGAAAAAATTCAAAACTTTATTTATAGACACTGAAATTTGAATTTTAGGTAAGTTTCATATGTCATGTAATAGTATTATTTTAATTTTTTCAACCATTAAAAAATATGAAAACCATTCTTAGCTCAATGGCCAGATAGAGTCAGGTGGCCAACCTGCAGACAATAGTTTGCTGACCTCTATTCTAGAGCCTAATATTGAAGAAAAAAACCTAAAAACCAAAAAAAAAAAAAAAAAACAAAAAACCCTCTGAATATTAAGTGTCTTGCAGTCGAAGATGCCTCTGACTGGCTCATTCACTAAAATGAATGGAAAGAGTTAGGAAGCATAGGAAAGAAAAACAAGCACAAAGATTGTCAATACTTTAAGTTCCCATTTCCCATAAGCAGGAAGCCAAACTGGTTTAAGTCCAAACAACTGGCCAGAGCAGTGTCTTTGGAACTTGCTTCATGACCAGAATCACCTGGCTTCTTGTTGAAGCTAGATTCCTGGACTAGAGGTTTTGATGTAGGGGAGCCTTCTGGTTGGGGGTGTGCTCTCGGGACCAGGTAAGCGGAAGAAACACTATTTCAGGGGGTGTAAAGGAATCTCAAAAGCTGTGGTTCTTAAAGTGTGGTCCCTGGCCCAGCAGAACCAGCATTACTTGAGAGCTTGTAAGAAATAGAAGTCCTTGGCCTACCCTAGAAACAGTGAATCAGAAACTATGGGGGTGGGGTCTGGCAATCTGGTTTTCATCAAGCCAGGTGGTCCTGATGCCCACTAAAATTTGAGCGCGTCTGCTTCAAGGCATCATTACCAGCACCTGGAGAAGTGATTGAGAACCCACCTGAGCAGAGAAGGCCTGGGCTCTCTTAAACCGCTGTGTTCTCCAGTCTGTGGGTGAGAGCAATTCTAACAGACATCTGAAGCCAAAGGCTTAGGTTTCCACAGGAAGATCTGGAAACCCTATTCAAGGCAAGCCTTTTGGAAGTCAAAGGCTGTATTCCCCTAAGAGGGGGCACCATGGATCCTAGAGACAGCAAATGCCACCCAAAGTGATGGTGAGGGAGTTTTCATCTTTTCTGCACGTGTGACCATTTACTGCACCAGAAGCTTTCTAGTGACTTCCACCTTTTCCAGGTTTCTCCAAGGTCCACTGGGGAACCCCCGTCCTGGGCCTGCCAGTGAGTTGCTGGGAGCTTCCCGACCTCACAAACGGCTCTTGTGATGTAATTGTCACCTGAGGTGTGCCCCTCCTGGTCCTGGCGACATCACAGAGGCTACCTGGGCACGGACCCCGCAGCTTCCTGGGGCCCAGTCAGCAGCTCCAGGTGCCTGAGTCTGGGCTGTGGAGGCTGGGGCGGTGGTATGCAGGGTGAGGTCTCCCTGGCTGCTCCCTCGCGCTAGGCCAGCTCCAGGAGGGCAACAGACGACAGGACATTGCGAAAGGGCCACTTAAATTTTCCTTCGAGTAAACAGAACACCTGCCAAGGCCCTCGAGCCTGGGCGTGCCCCAAGCCAGGTGGTTGGGGTCCAGGAGTCGGCTGCGGCTGGCGATGCTCTGAGGGGACGTCAGGGCCTCGGGATGGCCGCTATGAAGACAAAGTGCATCTGTGAACTGTGCTCCTGCGGGTAAGGTGGCTGTGCTCAGGGCAAGGCTGGGGGAGCCTGGGCTTTCAGACTCCCGAGGAAGGGAAGCCTCCCCCAGCTGCTTCATCAGGCGGCATCACGGTGGGTTCGTTCACTTGTCACGTTTTTTAGGCCACAATTTTGTCAACTAGCATTGTGCCCGCAGATGCAACATCAGTTCTGGCAAATGTGTCTGTTTTTGGGCCTTCTGTGCCGCTTCACTTCAGAACTGCAGGAAGGCTGAAATGGGCGTGGCCGGGCAGCCTGCACTCCCTTCCCTGAAGCCCAGAAAGTGTCAGCCAAGGAGGGAGAACACCTGGCCCAGTGGGACCAGTCTTGCTCCTTTTGGGAAAGTGATAGGATGGGAGGAGAATTCCTGTAGTGTAACTGAATTTCTCATTCAGAGAGATTGTTACTTTGTCAAAGAAGTATAAGGTATTAGTAAAACTTGTTTCCACATTGTGTAGAGTTGAATGAGAATAATGAAAACATTACTTTCACAGTCGCCTGGCCTGGCCAGGTCTCTCTTCTCACCTTTAAGGAGCGTGTCTGGGTGGAAGCACAGTAAAGGTGGTCCTGGGGGAAATCATGGGCTTTAGTCAGAGTCCCACGGGCTGACTGGTCTGCTGTCTCTCACATGATCTCTTAGATGTTCCTTCTACCTGCTTCCCAGGACAGCTGGGTTTCTGCTTGGCTGGGGCAGGGAGTGGGCAGCAGAGGAGCAACAGGCAAGAGGGTTCTGAGGTCAGTTCTCCTGGGCTGTCATTAATTGTGGGATCTTGGATTGGTAAATAAACTCTCGGTCACAGGTGCCTCATCTGTACCAACAATACCTACCTCATAGGACTATGATAAGAGTTAAGATCATGTACGTGAGTCCTGGTACATGGACTGTGCGTAATATGTTAGTGTCCTGAAATCTGAAAAAAGGGCAAATATGACACATGCAGATAAAAATGGTATCAGTAGTGTGGATAATTAAAGGGCACTCTACAAACTGGATCAGCAACCTTCTACATCTCTGGCATCAATGCATGGTTCCCAACTCTGGCTGCTGATTAGAATCACACAGGGAGTTTGAAAACTATCAGTTGCTCAGGCCGTTGAATTTATAATCTCAGGGTGGGTCCTGCCAACTGTCTAAAGGTGATTCTGACCATTTGCTAGGACTGGGACTCACTGAACTAGAACATGTACAAATGTGGGTCTTGCTTTTGAGCTTTGTTAAGTGGGGCCGGAGCAGTGTATAGTCTAGGACTACATGTTACCCAGCAAAACCTTTTCTTCTAAGGCCTTCTTTCTTTTATTCATTTTGGAGACAGTGTCCCGCTCTGTTGCCCAGGCTGGAGTGCAGTGGTGCCATCTCGCTTCACTGCAACCTACGCCTCAGGGTTCAAGTGATTCTCCTGCCTCAGCCTCCTGAGTAGATGGGATTACAGGCACACGCCACCATGCCTGGCTAATTTTCGTATTTTTAGTAGAGACAGGGTTTCAACCATATTGTCCAGGCTGGTTTTGAACTCCTGACCTTGGGTGATCTGCCTACCTTGGCCTCCCAAAGTGCTGGGATTACAGGCATGAGCCACTATGCCCTGCCTCTAAGGCCTTCTTTCTCCTGGGACCCTTTACATTACCTTCCTGTGTCCTGCATTGTTCTAGGCATCAGGATTGAAATGTATAAGACATAATCTCCATCTTTGCACAGCGTGCAGTCTAGGTAGGAAGGCAGAATGCTCATTAAGAGATGCAGAGCATATGTAGTGAGAAGTCTCCCTCCTGCCCCTGCAGTAGGGGTATAACTCATTTGGGTGTTCCTTCTCTGACTCTGTTCTCATTGTGTCCCTGCCAAGGAGTCACTTTCCACTGGAAGCAGGGTCTGTTCTTGTGTCTTTTCTCCTTTTCTTCTTCCCTCATCCTGTATTTTCTCCTCCACTTTATGGTTTCAGCCAGTAGTCTCTCCTGTCTTCTGAATTCCAGTTTCATTGTCACCTTCTCAAGTGCTTTGTGATCCATCTGTCTCATTAATCTCAGCTTCAGCAACCTTCAAACATTCTTCTGGTATCTGCCCCATTCATGGTGCCAGCAATCTTCTATTCACCCTGGGTGAAAATTTTGAATCATCTCTTATTCTCCCTCAACCACAGCATTGAATCTCTTTTTTCTTTTCTTTTTTTTTTTTTCGAGGTGGAGTCTTACTCTGTCATGCAGTGGTGCGATCTCTGCTCACTGCAACCTTTGCCTCCTGGGTTCAAGCGATTCTTCTGCCCCAACCTCCCAAGTAGCTGGGATTACAGGTACCCATCACCATGCTGGGCTAATTTTTGTATTTTTAGTAGAGACGGGGTTTCACCATGTTGGCCAGGCTGGTCTCAAACTCCTGACCTCAAATGATCCACCTACCTTGGCCTCCAAAATTGCTGGGATTACAGGTATGAGCCACCATGCCTGGCACATATTAGTCTTTTCTAAAGTCTGGGTCCCTCCTCCATTATAATCTTTCTTTAATTGGTCTCTTCCGTTTTATTCCCGTTATAACCCCCCTGGTTCTCTCATTTTTATGTTTGGAAACTGGTCCTAAAGTACCTTTCTAGTTTTTTTCTCCCATGATTCCCTTACATGAAACTGCACCTTGAATTGGATCAGGTTTCTTGGCATCCCGAGCGGACCTGCGGATCTCCCCTCTCGGATCCTTACCCTTGCCCTTTCTCTAAAATACCTATGTTCCCTCCTCCTGCTGGACTTTTAAGGTCCTGTTTCACTTGCAAGTTCCCCATTAACCCAGCCCTGTGGCTCCCCATCAAAGAAGAACCCCGCTCCCTGTGTTCTCATCCTCTAATTATGCATCAGCATGCTTTATATCCTTGATTAATTATATATACGCTGGGAAAACAGATATTTTCTATTTTTGTGTGTGCATCGTGTTACAGCAACATACTGTTTTCTTTATAACAGCCGATGCATATGTTTTTGAATGAATGGATTGCGTTTTTTGTTTGTCAAGGTCATAACATGCTGGACTGGATTAGGAAAGTAAGATTTAGAGCTGTTCTGTCCAGTATGGTAGCCAGCTGTGGCAATTTCATTTAAATAAATGAAAGTTAAATAAAACTAAAAATTCAGTTCCTCAACTGCACAAGCCACCTTTCAAGTGCTCAGTAGCTCCCATACCGGCCCATGCAGGTATGGAGTATTTCCATCACTGCAGATAGTTCTGTTGGACAACACTGATCTTGAGTCTCATTATCTTGGAACTCTTGATCTCTCCCACTCTAATTAAATCCACTCAGTGACTGGTTGGGATGGAGTGAGGAATTTTATAGGTATTTTCTAAGCGGTGGAAGTCTGTATTTGGCTTTTCCAGTCTGAGGTCCTGGGAAAAAGCGATGGGAAGTCTGGAGGACAAGAGTGTGTGAAGAAGTCGGAGACAGCGCCCTTGAGTGGGAGGGGGAGACCGGGGTTCCTGAGTGCATCACTGGAGATTTGTGGAGACCCTCAGGGCTGCCAGGGAGGGAGAGAGGCACATTTATTCCCCCTTCTCTCCCACATTCTCTTCTTCCAAAGTTTTTTTTTTGAGCAAATAATTCTTTAATGTCCTTTCAACTTTAACTTTTGAGGACATTGTACTTGTTGGTGAGGGGGCTCTAGAGATGCTCAGAGGCCTGAATAAGAAGGTGTCCGTCTGCAGGAGCAGCTGCCAAAGGCTGCTAGGGAAAAGCCACCAATGGGTGACTCTCTTGGAGCAAGTTCTTATATTTGGCCACAAGATGGCAAACTTTTCCTGATCAATTCTCACTGCGAGTTAAAACAAATCAGCCTAAATGGAAAAGCAAAATCTTTGGAGTTCTGGATTTTATTTTATTTTTAAATAGATTTATCTTAAGTTTTCTAAAATGAGCAATTAGAGTTTAGGGTCTAGCAGAACTCAGGAAAGTGGTATGCCTTTCGGAGTAGATGACAGATTACAAAGTGAAAAGTGTTTCAAATGTCTAAATTTAAAGATTCCAACCACTGGTAAAACTTTGTAATGAGCTTTGCTGGGCTAAAAAAAAAATCAGACGTATTTTACTGCTTCGAGCTCAAGGCTTTGCCTCCATAACAACACTACTCCTTTCCTTGATGATCAAAATCTTGCGATTGGAATTATTACCATAAAATGTCATAATATTCTATTTTCAACATAATCAGCACCAAATAAGCAAAGTATTTGTGGTTTGTAGAAATACAGTAAGGCCAGCATCTACAAATTTTTTTGAAAGTAATGTACCACTTAATTATCTTGACTTCAGAAGCCACATGGTGGGGGAGTGCTTTGAATAGAATAACTTGTATATGGGAGTATAATGCTTCCAATTGCATCTGATTATCCCCAGCATTTCCTGTTATTGAAAAAATGCTACCCTTCAGAGTTTTATAACTTTTTTTTTTTTTTTGAAACGGAGCCTTGCTCTCTCACCCAGGCTGGAGTGCAATGGTGCGATATCGGCTTACTGCAGCCTCTGCCTCCCGGGCTCACGCCATTCTCCTGCCTCAGCCTCCACAGCAACTGGGATTACAGGCACCCGCCACTACAGCCGGCTAATTTTTGTATTTTTCGGTTTTTTTTTTTTTTTTTTTTTTGCCTCTAAACCATCTTTTATTGCGCACTTCAGCCGCGATTCTGGCGCTGGCCTGCTGCGCCCTAGGCGTAGTACTGTAGGTTGGCTTTCTTCTTCGCCTGGACCTCCAGGATGTCTTCCATGTAGGTCTCATGGGTGAGCTCCGTGGCACCCCTGCGCAGTGTGATCATAGGCGCCTCCACGCACACAGCCTTGCACTGGGCCCCATTGAAGCCATTTGTGCAGCGGGCCAGCTCTCCGTAGCTCACGTCAGGACTGACGTTCATCTTTTGGGAGTGTATCTGCATGATTCTGGCCCGAGCCTCCTCGTTGGGCATTGGGAACTCGATCTTGCAGTCCAGGCGGCCCTAGCGGATCAGGGCGGAGTCCAGGATGTCCACCCTGTTTGTGACTGCAATTACCTTAACTTGGGTGTTGGGCTGGAAGCCATCCAGCCGGTTCAGAAGTTCCAGCATCGTCCTCTGCACCTCTTGTCCCCGGACTTCTCGCTGTTAAAGTGCTTGGTGCCTATGACATCCAGCTCATCAGTGAAGATGATGGAGGGTGCGTTCTCCTTGGCCGGGGCGAAGGCATCCCAGACTAGCCTGGCACCATCCAGTGAACATCTGCACCAGCTGGGGGCCAGCTAGCTTTAGGAAGGTGGCCTTAGTCTGTGCCCTACAGGCCCAGGCCAGGAGAGTCTTTCCCATCCCTGGGGGCCCATACATCAGCACCCGTTTTGGAGGTTGGATCCCCAGGTTCTCAAACTTCTCATTGTGGTTCATTGACAATAAAATGGCCACTACCAGTTCCTGGATCTGCTTGTCCAAGCCCCCATTGTCACTGTATTGCTCTGTGGGCCTCTCATCCACCTCCATGGCCTTCACCCGCAAGTTGTACTCTGTGGGCAGCATCTCCAGGATCAGATAGGAGTCTTTGTTCACACCCACCAGGTCTCCTGGCTTTAGCTTTTCAGCATCCACCAATCCAATCACAGGCAGGAAGTACCTCTGTCATGTAGAGGTTTTGATCACAGCATACTTGCCCTTCCTCTGGGAGTCCAGGTCAATATTGGCACCATCCTCCTTTTGGTCATTGGGATCAACATCCAGGAGCTTGATGACATTGGAGACAAGGTACACCAGGGTCTTGTTCACTTTGATTTTCTCACTGTTCTCTTTGATCTTGTCCTTCATGGCTTGGAGCTTGTGGGTGACTCTCAACATTTCACTCTTCATGATCTTGATCTCACTGTCCAGAAGCTGTGTGTGTGTATGATCTCCATGGACATCTTGAGCACCTCCTCCCCAGTTCCATCTTGCTTGGCCTCATCCCACACCGTCGCCATCTTCTCTTCTAGTTTTTGTATTTTTAGTAGAGATAGGGTTTCACCATGTTGGCCAGGCTGGTCTTGAACTCCTGACCTTGTGATTCACCCACCTCAGCCTCCCAAACTGCTGAGACTTCAGGTGTGAGCTACCACTCCTGGCCCAGAGTTTTATAATATTAGACCACCTTCCATCTTTACAGTATTTTGAAAATTCAAAAAATATTTTCCCATATATTAATATCTTACTGTGAGTCCCTCAACATGGGAAGCATTGCTTAGTTTGGAAAGTCGATTCCTTGATTTTAGCCTGTCTTTTTCCCTGGGGATGTTTTCAGTCTATTGAGCTGTTCTTTCCCAGATGACTAAATTTGAAACTATGGTTTGGTGGGGAGTGGGTGGCACAAGGCAGGGCTGCTGTAGATAAAGTAAAATGTTAATCAGCCTTTTAAAGCTGAAAGGGATCTTAGCGGTCTCTAGCTCTATTTTACAGATGAGGAAATAGAAACATTGAGATTAATTTTAATATATGGGAACACGTTTTGTCAAGCTTCAGGCACAATTTAGGTCAATCAATTAAATTTTATTCATCTTTTACTGGGTATCAGACACTGTGCTAGGTGTTAAAATTTACAGTCCAGTCTATTTTTGAGTCACACTGGACCATTTAAAAAATTGATACATAATGATTGTACATATTTCTGGGGTCCAAGTGACATTTTGATATATGCATATAACATGTATTAGCGTATCAGTCACTTCACACATTGATCATTTTTTTGTATTGGGAACCTTACAAATAATCTTCTAGCTATTTTGAAATATATGGCAAATTATAACAATAGTCACCCTACTGTATTATCGAACACTAGAATTTATTTCTTCTATCCAACTGTAGTTTTGTATCCATTAACCAACTTAATTAGTGCCCCCAACTCCCACAATGGGCCATTTTTGACTGTAGAGTACCATAAGAAGGCTCTTGTCCAACTGAGAAAATAGTATCTGATATAAAAAAAAAGTGTAATTCTAAAAGCCTTTTAGTAAAGTAATATAAATAGCGAATCTTACTCCTGAGAATAAAATGTAGTAACACTGCTTTTTCTAAAATTCTTGTAAAAAAATTGTTAATGAAGGGATTGATAGAGCTTACTTTTATATCTGATTATTTTATGGCTTACAGTGCACAATTTTAAAGATTTTGTGCAATCTTGCAGGAAATTCCAGGACTGGGTAATGTATCATGAAATATTTATGAAGCATTGGTAGTATGTGCAGCATTTCATAAAAAAAGGTAGTCCCATAGAGGACTCAAAAATTGCTGAAAAGGATGTGGATTTGGCCCTTTCACAAAGCTTGCAGAGGAAGGTGATCTCAGGGGCAGCCATGTATCTGCAACTTAAATCAGCTATGTTAACCAGGGAGGAACTTGTTATTTTAATTTTGGAAAATATTTTCTTCACATTGATGGAAATTTCCTTAACCTTAGATTTTATTTTCTTAGAGTCTCTGTTACAAATTAAGAGGAAGGAAAAAAAAAAAATTGAGGACTTGGTTTGATATTACATGTTTTAAGAAGAATTCTTATTTTTAATTTAAATAAAATTGACTTCATAAATTCTGACTAAGGAAAAAAGAGACAAAGAACAGCCTTTAACAGATACTTGCTGATGACTTATCTTTAGCAGAATCCAGATAGAAATGCCAAGAAAAAAAAAAAAAAAGAAAAACTTTCACTTTAAGATTGAATTTTTAGCCGGGCGCGGTGGCTCAAGCCTGTAATCCCAGCACTTTGGGAGGCCGAAACGGGTGGATCACAAGGTCAGGAGATGGAGACCATCCTGGTTAACACAGTGAAACCCCGTCTCTACTAAAAAATACAAAAAAAAAACTAGCCGGGCGAGGTGGCGGGCGCCTGTAGTCCCAGCTACTCGGGAGGCTGAGGCAGGAAAATGGCGTAAACCCGGGAGGCGGAGCTTGCAGTGAGCTGAGATCCGGCCACTGCACTCTAGCCTGGGCGACAGAGCAAGACTCCGTCTCAAAAAAAAAAAAAAAAAAAGATTGAATTTTTATTGTAGATTTCATGTACTTTTCATGTTAAGTATGTTATGCTCCTTAAAAATGGCCTTTGATATCAGAATTAATGTTTAATTGTTCATAAATACCTTTCACCTTATAAAATGAGTATAAATGGGTATATGTCATATTTCAGATATTGTTAGAGTACAACTTCATATTCAAATTACAGCAGTAAATATGATCTATTTGACCTTATAGTCTGATGATGGATCCGTTCAGAGTAACATGTTCTAATTCTGTTCTGTAGTGGGCAGTTTTAAACATCATTCCCTCCATCGCTATTAAAATATTTATTACTGACCTTCAAGTGATTTACAGTTTATTTGGAAAGATGACATGTCTCGGGATGGGTGGTGGAGAGGCGGAAATAGCTACCCTTAGATGAATAAGACCAATAAAACAAGTGATGTAGGATGTGAGGGGTGGGAGAGGCACTTTGGGAGCGGGTAGCCGAGGAAGGCTTTAGGATGGAGAAGTAATGAGGAAAGTGAAGCTGGAGTCAGACTGCCTGGTTTCAAATGCTGGCTCTGCCACTTTTTAACTGTGGGAGCATATGCAAACCATTTTATCTTTCTGTAAAGTAGGGATAACAATATCTTATTCTTAAGGTTGGTGTGAGGATTAGGTGGGAGAGGAGCACAGGCCCTGGAGGAAAAGGGTGTGTTGGAGGTGAGTGAGACTGCCTCTGCTGCAGGGCATGGCTGTCAGAGAGACATGGAAGACATCATGTCCACCGGAGCACTTGAGCCTGCCAGGAGATTGTGCCAGAAGCTTGCTGGAGGCAAGTTGCAGAGGGACCCTTACATGTCTCAGAATGTGAACTCACCAGCAAAGAGCCATGGATGGATTTTGAGCTGATAGTAAAACAGATAAAACAGTCTTCTCCCCTCCCAAAAAAGCCTTAAAAGAGTAGAATTTCTTTTCTTCTTCTTTTTTAAAATACAGAGATGAGATGTCACTATGTTGCCTAGGTTAGTCTCAAACTCCTGGGCTCAAGCAATCTTCTGCCTCGGTCTCCTGAAGTGCTGGTGTGAGCCACTGTGCCTGGCTCCCTCCCTCCCTCCCTCCCTCCCTCCCTCCTTCTATCTCTCCCTCCCTCCCTCCCTCCCTCCCTTCCTTCCTTCCTTCCTTCCTCCCTTCCTTCCTCCCTTCCTCCCTTCCTCCCTTTCTTCCTCCCCCTCCCTTCCCCTCCCTTCCCCTCCCTTGCCCTCCCTTGCCCTCCCCTCCCCCCTTCCCCTCCCCTCCCCCCTTCCCCTCCCCTCCCCTCTCCTCTCCCCTTTCCTTTCCTTTCTTTTTTTCCTTCTTTCCTTCTTGCTTCTTCAGAAATGCCCAATATCTGAATTAGGTTGACTTTAAATCTGTTAATGTTTTGGTTTTTCTGAGTGGATTTGTAGTTTGCTAATACTTCATTAAATATATTTTATCTCCATTCCATTCTTGTCCTTTTTATTAACTTGATTCAACAAATGATTAAGTCATGATTTACTATGAGAAGTGGCAGAGTATTGAGGTTCCAAGTGCAGATTGTGGAGCCAGACTATCTTGGTTCAAATCCCAGCCTTTCCACTCCCTAGCTGTGTCATGTTGAACCATTTCACAGTGAAGTTTCTGCTTCCGTGTATCTCAGTGTTCTCATCCGTAAAATGGAGATAGAACCTGACTCACAGAGTTATTGAGGGGATTGAATCAGTATTAAATACGCAGGTAGAACAATGTTATATTGTTATAGAACTATAACATCCACAGTAAGGCATAGGTAGATGTTACTAAATAAGCATAAAGGTCTGTGTTCTAGGCAATGAAGCCTGAGGAAGCATACTTGCCTGAACACTTGAGTCTGAGTGGGAGATCCTGCCAGAAGCTCTGTGGAACTGGTACTCTAGAGAAGAGAGTTATGTTTGTTTACTAACTTGTAGGTAATACAAAATGCTCTCAAAGAATTAACTCAGGGGGATGTAATCTGGTGTTTGGGGGGCTTGATTAAATTTGGATGATAAGAATGGTCTGCAAAGACTTCATGTGCTCTTTATACTCTGGGAGGCTCTCTGCCCTTTCTGGGATGTCTACATTTGAGTCTAGCATTTATTAGGCTTTGTGAGTTCAGACTGACATTAACAAACAATAAGGTTAAGTTGCTATTCAGTTTAGAACTTTGTAAGTATTCAATGACTCTGGGGATTAAAGACAAACTCCCTGCATAGCATACCCTACTATACTGTTTTTTTTTTTTTTTTGTCTTTACCATCTTGTTCAAAGAAACTTTGAAGTTTCTCTGGTTGTTTCTCTAAAAGGAAAGAACAGTGTTTCTAAATGACTGTCAAATTAGCCACTAAGCAAAATACATCCTTATGTTTTAAATATCTAGACAATCCAAAAGCCCCTCATTCTAATGTTAACAAATTGGGTTTGTAATGTAAAAAATCAGTTAAGTTGCTCCCAGTGCTGGTCAATAACTAACTTTTATAAACTACATTATGCAGTAACTATTTTAAAAAATCACAAGCTTTCCCCATAACAGTCCAATTTCTCTTTCAAGTATGATGCATTTCAAGTCTTTTCCAAATAAGAAAATCTACATACCATCGGTGAACAACAGCTCCAAATGAAGAGCAGAATCAATTGAATACTTTGTTCTTTTATCTTGCTTCAAATGGGAGGGCAGCGAGTAATATTAGGGGAAGAACATGCAATGACTGTTGGGATTGCAGTCCTGGATTTAATTACTTATAAGCCTTGTGAACCTTTAACATCTCTAGACTTTCAAAAATCAGTGATCCTCAGGCAGTGAGGTTCCCACCATCTATAGTGGTGTTTTTCCAGGTCCAGACAACTTCCATGTCAGGGCCCTGAAGGTGTCTGCAGAGGTCTTCTCTGGCCTCAGCTGGTGACCTCCAGAGAAGTCAGGGAAAAGGGGACATGGGGCACAGACCTGAAGGTGGACAGATGTTTTCCTGACTTCTCCAGAATTGAATGGCTAGTTGGTAGTATGTGTCTTTCTCGGACCTCATGGCTCTTGGAGTGTCTGATCTGTTTTCTTCTGGGCACTCTGACTTCCTCTGCATGTTGGCTGGCTGTGGTTGCCCCAGCCCTAGCATCATACCGCTTCTCATTTCAGAGAACTGAAGAGTTTAGTGTGCTGTTTCCAAATTCCAAAGAAAAGAGCACCTGGTTGGGTCCAGCCTGTGACAGGTGGCTCTTCTGGCATCAGGCTGTCTCCTGTGGTCTAATAAGCTGAGCACCAGGAGGAGTGGGGTTACATAGAACAAACTGGGCAGCTAGAGGAGAGCTGTTTTAGGTTATAAGGATGTAGATGGGAAGAAAATAAGAGGAAAAAATTAGCCTTCCAAAGATTCTTGCCAAGATATCCTTGTGGATACAGTTAGTGAAAGATGGGTTGGATGATAGTATTAGGCTAGGTGGATTCCCAGGTCATTGAACAAGCAGGCCAAAAGAGTGTCAACGGATTGCTTTTTACCTGCTTAGAACAATATCACCATTGTTAGTGATACTGGAACAATATCCCCATGCCCTAGAACTCTCTTGTTAACTTTGTCTTGTTCATTTTTAATCAAAACATGGATGAAGACACAGAAGACACCCTTATCAAATGTGCTGAGAACACAAAATGAGAAGAACATAGGAAGCATAATAGATGACAGAATGAAGATTCAAAATTATCTTGGTTAGGCCCAGTGGCTCACGCCTGTAATCCTAGCACTTGGGGAGGCTGAGGTAGGCAAATCTTGAGCCTGGGAATTCAAGACCAGCCTGGGCCACATGGTGAAACCCTGTTTCTACAAAAAATACAACAACAAAAAATTAACTGGTTATGGGTAGTGCATGCCTGTAGTCCCAGGTACTGGGGATGCTGAGGTGGGACGATGGCTTGAGCCTTGAAGGCAGAGGTTGCAGTGATGCAGTGAGCTGAGATCGCACCACTGAATCCCAGTCTGGGAAACAGGGCAAGACCCTGTCTCAAAAAAAAAAAAAAATTATTTTGACAGGCTGAAATGCTGGGCCCCAAACAAGCTGGAACTTAGCAAGAGTAAGCATGAAGTTTGACATTTGGGATGAAAAATCAATTATACATAGTCATAATGGAGGTGGTTTATCTTGGCCTTTTCAGTTTGTGAAAAGGTCTTGGGGTTTTACTTAGCTACAGTTTTATGTGATCTGATGGTAGGATGTGGCTGTGAAGAAGCATTAACTTAGTTTCATGCTAAAGGGAGCTAGAGTGTCCAGGTTAGCAGATGTAATTACTTCACTGGACTTTTGCCTTGTCAGACCACAACTGAAAGATGCTCTTCCATGTGGACACTTTTTATTTTTTTGGTATACCTGCTGGTGACCAAGATGGCCAGGTTATGGGGAATGCATTCTGAAAGTGAGAAAACTTGAACTTGACAACAGCAGGAGATAGATGGATAATAACCTAGTATTCCAATGCTGTAGTCTATAGAAGAGGGCTTTTACTTGTTCTGGATTGTTCAGAATGTGGAACCAAAACCCATGTGGATTTGGGGTCAATACTAATAAAGAATTTTGTAGCAGTTAGAACCATAAGAAACTGAATTGGTCTACTTTTTCTTTCTTTTTTCTTTTGAGACAGTGTCTCACTGTCACCATGGCTGGAGTGCAGTGGTGCTGTCTGGGCTCACTGCAACCTCTGCCTCCAGGGTTCAAGTGATTGCTCCTGCCTCAGACTCTCGAGGAGCTGGGATTACAGGCACGCACCACCATGCTTGGATAATTTTTGTATTTTTTGTAGAGGTGGGGTTTCGCCATTTTGGCTAGGCTGGTCTTGAACTCCTGACCTCAAGCTGAACACCCGCCTCAGTCTCCCAAAGTGCTGGGATTACAGGTGCGAGCGAACCATGTCTGGCCAAAATAGAATTTTTCTGACCCTTGAGCTGGGTGTGTGTCTGTGAGATGCTATGGAAAGGGCTCTGGCATTGGACAGGAGGTTTAACAAAATTATCTCTAGGGTCACTTTCAACACTAGAAACCCAGATTTCTGGAAAGACAGAAGAGCCTTTTTTTTTTTTTTTTTTTTTGTCATTAATGTCTCAGCAAAGAAGATTATTTATTTTAATATGATTATTGGACTTGAGAAGCTCTTACAGAGAACTATGGGTACATGTGATAGGAAAAATAAGCTGAGATCCATATGCACCCGGAAAAAACAAGAAAATTAAGAGACTTCTTAAGGCATCTATATTTAACATATAAAGCACATAACCAGGCTTTAGCATCCTGTCTCTAAGCACTGCTCCTACTGAATCTGCCTTTTTACCTGGTGCCTCTGCTTTCCTGAGAGCCGTTGGATAACTTTTGGGTAGTGTATTAAAAAGCTTCATCTGTTGCTTCCACAACTTCCCTGATTATGTCTGCATGTAGCAGTTCACGTTAAGGAGGCTTTTGTGGGCTAGCCTGGGACTCTAGCCATGACGTGAAGCAATACGTTGTGAGAAATGTATTTCAGGCTTCCAACAGCCGTGTACTGACTTTTGAAACATGTTCCGTTGCAAAGCTGGAATGACCCATGTTGCTCTCTAAGATGTCCCACTTCACACCCATCTTGGAGCCTTTCCTAAACTGGGTTCTGGTCTTGGAAGCCTTCTTTGCACCTTCCTGCCAACCATGGCAGTTCCTGAAATTCTGACACTTACATGAATCAAGCCTTCCTGTTTCTCTTCCACTGCTCTATCTAGAAGTGAATTTTAAGAGGCTTTTCTTCCCCAAAAAGAATTTGAAGAATCATAAATAACTTTACATGATGCAGTACAATAAAAAGGGAAAACATGGAGAATAGTTCCGTGGTTTTTTTTAAATTTTGAGATGGAGTCTTGCTGTGTCACCCAGGCTGGAGTGCTGTGGCGCAATCTCGGCTCACTACAAGCTCCGCTTCCCGGGTTCACACCATTCTCCTGCCTCAGCCTCCCCAGTAGCTGGGACTACGGGCGCCCGCCACCAGGCGTGGATATTTTTAAATGATGGACTAGGGAAAGCTCCTGGAATGGTTATATTATTCAGGATTCTTGGTTGAAGTAACTGAAATGGACGCTGGCTTGTTTAAGAAGAAGGCTGTGGGGCAGTTTGCAGAAGTGTGGAGAGGCAAGGTTGGAGTATGGACAGGTACAGGAGAGGTCAGGAGACCAGAGCCACAGCCCAAATCACTCTGCAGAGACTGGTGAGCCGGCTGCTGAGGGCTGCTCTGGAGCAGCATGCTGTATCTGCAACAGCTGTCACTGGCCATGTCCTGGCGCTGCCAGTGTCCCTGTCTGTAGAATGAGTTCTTCACTGTCACTCCAGTTTTTTAAAAAAAATTCTTTTTTCATCTTTTATTTTAGATTCTGTGAGCAAGTGTGCAGGTTTGTTATGAAGGTATGTTGTGTGATGCTGAGGTTTGGGGTACGGTTGAACCTGTCACTCAGGAAGTTAGCAGAGTACCCAATAGGTAGTTTTTCAACTCTTGTCCCTCTGCTTGTATTCTCCAGTGTCACTCTAGATTTTTTGGCATCAGTTGGCCTTTTTTTTTTTTCTTTTTCTTTTCTATCTCTTTCTCTTTTCTTTCTGCCTTTGCCTTGTGACAGGGTCTCACTGTATTGCCCAGGCTGGTCTCAAACTCCTGGGCTCAAGTAATCTGCCCATCTCTGCCTCCTAAAGTGCTGAGAGTACAGGCATGAGCCACCTCGCCAGGTCCTATTGGTCTACATTAAAGTTGCAGAGGGGAGCTTCTTACCAGCCAGGCCTTGGTCACATGCTCAGGCCTCACAGAAGAAGGGTGGGGAGTGGGAGGGGTGCCTCACTTCTTGGTTTCTGTAGTGGCAGGTGAGCACTGCCTGCCACAAGATGAATGTGGTGGGAATTCATCAAATGAAAGGCACCTCAAAAAATGTTAGGTAGCTTAAAAAAAAAAAAAAACTCAGATGTTAGGTAGCTAAAAGAAAATGGCTGGCTAAAAATAATGTTTGTTTACATTTCTGTGTTCATTTATGAAAAGGCTCAACTTAGGCTACAGCATGGTTTCTAATCTGTGGCACCAATGGGCATTTTTGTTGTGGGGCCTGTCCTGTGCATTGTAGGGTGTTTAGCAGTATCTTTGGCCACTACCCACTGGATACCAGTGGCACCTACCCCACTTTTGACTATCAAAAATGTGTCTGCATGTTGCCATATGTTTCCTGGGGTCAAAACTGACCTCAGTTTTGAGAACCCCAGTTGAGAATCACTGGGCTAGAAGCATTCTCAAGCCGTGGGTTATGCTTTTATTTATTTTTTGAGATGGAGTCTTGCTCCCTCACCCAGGCTGGAGTGCAGTAGCGCAATCTCGGCTCACTGCAACCTCCACCACCTGGGTTCAAGTGATTCTCCTGCCACAGCCTCCCGAGCAGCTGGGACTGCGGGCATGCACCACCATGCCCAGCTAATTTCTTTTCTTTTCTTTTTTTTTTTTTTTTTTTGAAAGAGTCTTGCTCCGTCGCCCAGGCTGGAGTGCAGTGGCACGATCTTGGCTCTCTGCAAGCTCCACTTCCTGGGTTCACGCCGTTCTCCTGCCTCAGCCTCCTGAGTAGCTGGGACTACAGGCGCCCACCACCACGCCTGGCTAATTTTTTTGTATTCTTAGTAGAGACGGGGTTTCACCGTGTTAGCCAGGATGGTCTCTATCTCCTGACCTCATGAGACCTGCCTCGGCCTCCCAAAGTGCTGGGATTACAGGCATGAGCCACCACGCCTGGCTGGGTTATGCTTTCATAGCCTTGCATTAATGGCTTTATCACAGGAATGGATATTATATTATTGTCCTTGGAGAGTGACAAAGCTTTTCTCATGATGGTCCCCTTCCCCTGCATGTGAATGTCTGAATCTTCAGTGTTCTCAGCCTTCATTGTACCTGAGAATCAACTGGAGAACTGTTTGAAGGAGGCCGATTTCTGGTCCCTACTTCATAGATTTTAATTCTGTGGGTCTGAGGCCCAGGAATCTGCAAGTTTTGACAACCTTGGTGACTCAGATGCCGGTGGGTGATGGACCACACTTTAAAAAACACACGGCTACTTCATTGAGTGTCAACCCCCAAAACATAAAGATGCGTGTTTTTTTTTTTTGTTTTTTTTTTGTTTTTTTTTTTTTGAGACGGAGTCTCGCTCTGTCGCCCAGGCTGGAGTGCAGTGGCCGGATCTCAGCTCACTGCAAGCTCCGCCTCCCGGGTTTACGCCATTCTCCTGCCTCAGCCTCCCAGTAGCTGGGACTACAGGCGCCCGCCACCTCGCCCAGCTAGTTTTTTGTATTTTTAGTAGAGACGGGGTTTCACCATGTTAGCCAGGATGGTCTCGATCTCCTGACCTTGTGATCCGCCCGTCTCGGCCTCCCAAAGTGCTGGGATTACAGGCTTGAGCCACCGCGCCCGGCTTTTTTTTTTTTTTTTTTAAAGAAATGTGTCTGGGTGCCATGGCTCATGTCTGTAATCCCAGCAACTTGGGAGGCTGAGGCAGAAGGATCTTTTGAGGCCAGAAATTTGAGACTAGCACCATAGTGATACTCAGTCTCTTAAAAACAAACAAACAAACAAATAAATAGATAAATGGGCCGGGTGCAATGGCTCACGCCTGTAATCCCCAACACGTTGGGAGGCAGAAGTGGGTGGATCACTCGAGGTTAGGCGTTCGAGAGTAGCCTTGCCAACGTGGTGAAACTGTCTCTACTAAACATACAAAAATTAGCCTGGCGTGGTGGTACACGCATGTAATCCCAGCTACTTGGGAAGCCGAGGCACCAGAATCACTTGAACCCGGGAGGCAGAGCTTGCAATAAGCAGGGATCACAACACTGCACTCCAGCCTGGGTGACAGAATGAGACTCTGTCTCAAAAACAAAAAACAAAAAAACAAAAATAATTAGCCAGGCATGGTGGTGCACACTTGTAGTCCCAGTTACCTGGAGGCTGTGGAATGAGGATTGCTGGAACCCAGGAGCTTGAGGCTACAGTAAGCCATGATCTGCCATTGTACTCCAGGTTGGTTGACATAGGAAGGGATACAGTTTTAAGACTTCCAAATCTTTCTATTCATCGATTAAAAAGAAGCAAGGTAAAGATGCTGTCTGTTCTTAGGCTTTTTTGGAAGGGGTTGTGTGGAACCAGCTTTGACACATGACACCAGCACTCATCGCCCTTCATCATCATCAGCAGGAAGTACTCTCTCTTGTTTTGAGCTCTGATTTGCCTTACATCTTTTTCAGGAAAGGACCTTTTACTCTCCACCTGCTTAAGTATTAGAGAAGCCTCTCAGGGACGTTTCTATGCTTTCCTGATGTCCCAGGTCTCTTGAGTGGTCTTGTTTACGGTCTTGACTTCCTAACCCCAGGATAAAGAGGGAACACTGAACCTCAGCGGCACTGGCTTTATTTTTCATGTAGAGCCTCTATGATTGGATGTTGTCCAACATTCTGGTTGTTCTCCAGGGATGGAGGAGACAACAGGTAGGTAATACCTGTGACAAAGCTGTGGACCTCCTGAGCCTCTAAGCCCCTCTCAGAGGAAGTCTTAAATCTGTGAAAGAAGATCCCATCCACTGACAAAGCATCTTGTAGTTTTGAAGTATGTTTGGTGGCTTCTTTGAGCTACTTGTTTCTATTTTCACTCCTGCTCTATCTGGGGCTAGTCAATGATACTTCTAACAGCAATTTTTCTAAAACTCTGATCGGGTAATTTTGCCAATTTATTTTTTATTTTTAAAATTTAATTAAGTTTTTTTTTTTTTGAAACAGAGTTTTGCTCTATTGCCCAGGCTGGAGTGCAGCGGCGTGATCTCGTCTCACTGCAACCTTGCCCCCTAGTTTCAAGGGATTCTTGTGCCTCAGCCTTCGGAGTAGCTGGGATTACAGGCGCCCAACACCACGCCTGGCTAAGTTTTTGTATTTTTAGTAGAGATGGGGTTTCACCACGTTGACCAGGCTGGTCTTGTACTCCTGGCCTCAAGTGATCTGCCTGCCTAAGCCTCCCAAAGTGCTGCAATTACAGGTGTGAGCCACCGTACCTGGTGATTTTGCCAATTTAAAGACTTTGATAGTTCTCCATTGATTATAGAACAAAGTCTACCCTTAAGCCCCTAGTCTACCTTCCCTGTCATTCCGCACCATGCTGCCTGTGTTCCAGGCTCACCAAACTATGTGGAGGACGCTTAACTCTCTGTATACTAACTTTACTCACACCTTGTTATTAACTATACTGACAACCTGTATTTCAGACTCACCAGACTCTGTTACAGACTAACATGCCCAGCTCACGAACTGGGTGCCTGCTAAATATTTTTTTCTAAAGAGTGGATATTGGTTGGTAACATGTAAAATCTCATGCGTTTTAAATATCTGGGCTGGGCGCAGTGCCTCATGCCTGTAATCCTAACACTTTGGGAGGCCAAGGCGGTTGGATCACCTGAGGTCAGGAGTTCGATACCAGCCTGGCCAACATGGTGAAAACCCATCTCCACTAAAAATACAAAAATTAGCCAGGCGTGGTGACTCATGCCTGTAATTCCAGCTACTCAGGAGGCTGAGGCAGGAGAATCGCTTGAACCTGGGAGGAAGAGGTTGCAATGAACAGAGATTGTACAACTGCACTGCAGACTGGGTGACAGAGCCAGACTCTGTCTCAAAAATAAATAAATAAAATAAATAAATAAAATTAAATAAAATAAAAAATCCATACTTCTAGTTTCTTCTGAAAAATCAAAAGACATGACAGTATTGTGACTGCATTCCTAAATGCTAATGGTCAGCTCTTGCCCTGAGACAGGATGCGTTCTATCTATAGCCATCATGGAAAAAGATAGGGGGAAATACTGTGAAATTTTACCTTCCTATTTCCCACAAGAGGGCAATCTAATCTCTAAGAAAGTAAAAGGGACTGGCATTGCACAATCTGCTATTATAGCTTGACTTGTTACCCACCCAGTGGTGAAGATCTTTAGGCACCTACCTGCATTTTGTGTGCTGAATTGGCATGCCTTATGCCTTGTACTGGTCTTTCACAAATTCTTTTTTTTTGGTGTGGTTCCCCTCCAGGATCTATCTGGAAGGCCAGGTTGATGAAAAGGCATGCAAGAGGTGCCTGTGTGTAGCGTCTGGAGCCACCTTCAGCCTAGGTGGAGGTTGTGGAAGGTTGGCAGAGGCCTGATGAGGCAGGGTTGTTTCTAGAGAAAAGCGTGACCTGTAGAAACAACCTCACAGCCTAGCATTACTTGATGGTGCTTTTTGTTGGTGCAGAATCTTGATTTTTGTCAGTACCCTGTGAGAGCAGCCCCTGAACTCCACAGCGCCTCCCTTAATATTACCCTGGCTAATACAGACTGCTGTGTAAACTGAAATGCCAATTTATTTAGAATGAGACAGATCTACTGAGGGTGTCTAGAAACTCATTTTTGCTGGTCACAGTGTACTTTCTGTTTAGAAAAATTAAAAGTAGGAGCCAAAATATAATCACAAGTTGCTTGTCCGAGTTCTAAGAAAGAGGAATGCTGCCATTTGCACGTTTGAGGTCCTGCCGTGGTGTTCTGATGTATCCTTCTGAGATTAGGGACTGGATGGGTTGAGCCCCTCTGCTGGCCTCCTTATCCAGACAGTGCTTGTAGGTACCTCGGTAGAGTGGCCCATATAACTCTGTGCCCACCGTCCCCCATATGGTTCGTGCCACATTTACATATCTTTAGATATACCAACACCACAGAGTTGATTACATTCACATGTAGCATTTTTCACTCCACGTCCTATTTATACTTATCTATTACAAATTATTTTAATAATTCAGGCCTAAGGATTTGGGGAGGATTAGGGGTGAGGCTCCTTAGCACTCTGACTGCTCCTAAAGAGATCGCAAAGATTTCAGAAAATAAAACTAGCTCTTAACCCCCAGATGGTAAGTAGGTATAGATGAATGAAAAAGGCTCTAAATCTTATTTTCTCTGTCTTTTTTTTCCCTCTTTGTTTGCCTTTGGTCAAAACAAAACAAACATCTCTTTGCCTCATCTTTTTTCCTCTCTCGTTAAAAAAAATCTATCCTTGCTGGGTGCGGTGGTCACGCCTATAATCCCAGCACTTTGGGGGGCCAAGGTGGGCAGATCATGAGGTCAAGAGATCGAGACCATCCTGGCCAACATGGAGAAACCCCATCTCTACTAAAAATACAAAAATTATCCGGGTGTGGTGGCATGTGCCTGTAGTCCCAGCTACTCGGGAGGCTGAGGCAGGAGAATTGCTTGAACCCAGGAGGCAGAGGTTGCAGTGAGCCAAGATTGTGCCACTGCATTCTAGCCTGGTGACAGAGCGAGACTCCATCTCAAAAAAAAAAAAAAAAAAAAAATCAAAAATCTCTTCTTCATACTGGTAGAGTTGAAATGGTTTAGTAAGAATATGGAAATTTGAGAAAAAAGAGGAGGGAGGAAGAAAGAGCTGAAGTGGTTCATAGGTGGCATAGTGAGATTTTCAGTTATTTAAAAACTGGCTTTGGTTGTTAAAACTGGTAATTTTTTTTCATCGGTTTGGGTTGAATAACATAGCCATATTCCCTTAGGTAAAACTAATACTGAATCTATGTATCTATCTATCTGAATCCTAGTTTTGACCCTAGTTGCCACCAATTTGCCTATAGTTAGGATGTTGACTTAGCCTTGGGCCCTACAATTTAGGGCTTAGCTCTGGGCACACAAAGAACTTGGATGCTTATAAGAACTTCGGATAAGTTTTATTCATGCACTCAGTTTAGTGGGCAATCTGCATGTGCACCGGGCGTGTCTCCTTCAGCCATGTTTTGTTTAAGTCATCTATGGCCTTCGGGTTCCCAGTACAAGGGATGAAGCAGGTCATGAGTGTTTAGTGACACTGTGGGGTTGTGCCCATTCTTGCCTTCCTCATTAGAAAGTGGCAGTGGGCTCAAATGCCTCAGCAGGTAGTTTGATAGGAGAAATAGGACAGTTAGAAAATGAATTATTTGATACTGAAGTTCAGTCACGCATGTATTTAAAAGCTTTTTTAGTGCTCTGAACTTGGCTTAGGTTTAGGGTGCTCTTAGGATAAGTAGAAGACTTAATTTTTACTTTTTTAGGGAGTTTAAAATCTATGCAACTGAAACAGCTATATAAAACAATTGGAAAGCAATGCAGGATACTATAGTGTAGTGAAGAGGTTAGAGAAGACACTCTGGGTTAGACAGATGTGAACTTTTTAAAACCTTTCTGGGCCTTAGTTCCCTGATATGTAAAATGGGAATGTTGAAAAGATTGATTGTATGAGGTAATGTATGTCAAGCACTTAATGTAGAGCCTGGCATATAGTTAAATGTTCAATATTTGGTTTTAATTATAGTAATTGGGTCTAACAGAAGCTTTCCTTTATGTGGTCCTATTGAGAAAGGAAAAGTTTCCCCTCCTTACTGGCCCTGGTAATCACATGGAAAGAAAATTTCCTAGAATACTGTTGTATACTTTCTTGATTTCTTTGAAAAGTTTACCTGCCTGTAATTGTCTTTTTTAACCCCTATTTTTAAAATTAGTTGCTTCTATTCTCGAGAGTCAGCTAGCCAAATAATATATTTCTGTATAAAGGAGGAGAGAGTACAGAAGGGCCTGTACCAGGACTCATATGTAAAGGCTTTGGGACAACTTCAGTGTTTTGGGTGGTCAGGATCTTTCTGCTCCTAACATTCTTGGCCAGGTTCTAAAAGACTATAGGGTTTTTTTTTTTTTTCCTAGAAATATGGAACCTGGTTATATGGGGTATTTGTTTAGTAGGACCAGAAGTGTGTAAAGAAATAGCAAATAGCCCCTGGATTATCTTTTATTTCCCATCAGAAGGGAGACTGATGGAAAGACTGATTCAGAAGCATGCAGGAAATGTGGGTTCCGGCCCTAAAAACGTGGCCATGACCGCGTGCCAGGGCCACCCCTCTACTACACGTGGCACTGGTTACCTGAGGAGGTTTAGAACCTCCTGGGAAGGGTAAGGTGCAGGTAAGTGAAAATAAACCTTACTAGGTCTCAACTTTTACATAAGGTTTTTGTTTGTTTGTTTGTTTGTTTCAAGATTAAAAATGTAGGCCTGGCAAAGTGGCTCACGCCTGAAATCCCAGCACTTTGGGAGGCCAAGGCTGGTGGATCTCTTTTTTTTTTTTTAATTATACTTTAAGTTCTAGAGTACATGCACACAACGTGCAGGTTTGTTACATATGTATACATGTGCCATGTTGGTGTACTGCACCTATCAGCACCCATCAACTCGTCATTTACATCAGTTGTAACTCCCAGTGCCATCCCTCCCCCCTCCCCGCTCCCCATAATAGGCCCTGGTGTGTGATGTTCCCCTTCCCATATCCAAGTGATCTCATTGTTCAATTCCCACCTATGAGTGAGAACATGTGGTGTTTGATTTTCTGTTCTTGCGATAGTTTGCTGAGAATGATGGTTTCCAGCTGCACTCATGTCCCTACAAAGGACACAAACTCATCCTATTTTATGGCTGCATAGTATTCCATGGTGTATATGTGCCACATTTTCTTTATCCAGTCTGTCACTGATGGACATTTGGGTTGATTCCAAGTCTTTGCTATTGTGAATAGTGCCACAATAAACATATGTGTACATGTGTCTTTATAGCAGCATGATTTATAATCCTTTGGGTATACACCCAGTAATGCGATGGCTGGGTCATATGGTATTTCTAGTTCTAGATCCTTGAGGAATCGCCACACTGTTTTCCACAGTGGTTGAACTAGTTTACAATCCCACCAACAGTGTAAAAGTGTTCCTATTTCTCCACATCCTCTCCATCACCTGTTGTTTCCTGACTTTTTAATGATTGCCATTCTAACTGGTGTGAGTTGGTATCTCATGTGGTTTTGATTTGCATTTCTCTGATGGCCAGTGATGACGAGCATTTTTTCATGTGTCTGTTGGCTGTATGAATGTCTTCTTTTGAGGAGTGTCTGTTTGTAGCCTTTGCCCACTTTTTGATGGGGTTGTTTGTTTTTTTCTCATAAATTTGTTTGAGTTCTTCGTAGGTTCTGGATATTAGCCCTTTGCCAGATGAGTAGATTGCAAAAATTTTCTCCCATTCTGTAGGTTGCCTGTTCACTCTGATGGTAGTTTCTTTTGCTGTGCAGAAGCTCTTTAATTAGATCCCAATTGTCAATTTTGGCTTTTGTTGCCGTTGCTTTTGGTGTTTTAGACATGAAGTCCTTACCCATGCCTATGTCCTGAATGGTATTACCTAGGTTTTCTTCTAGGGTTTTTATGGTATTAGGTCTAACATTTAAGTCTCTAATCCGTCTTGAATTAATTTTCGTATAAGGAGTAAGGAAAGGATCCAGTTTCACCTTTCTACTTATGGCTAGCCAATTTTCCCAGCACCATTTATTAAATAGGGAATCCTTTCCCCATTTCTTGTTTTTCTCAGGTTTGTCAAAGATCAGATGGCTGTAGATGTGTGGTATTATTTCTGAGGGTTCTGTTCTGTTCCATTGGTCTATATCTCTGTTTTGGTACCAGTACCATGCTGTTTTGGTTACTGTAGCCTTGTAGTATAGTTTGAAGTCAAGTAGCGTGATGCCTGACTGGTGGATGTCTTGAGCCCAGAAGTTCGAGACCAGCCTGAGCAACATGGCAAAACCCCGTCTCTACAAAAAAATACAAAAAAATTAGCCAGATATGGTGGTATGCATCTTTAGTCCCAGGTACTTGGGAGGCTGAGGTGGAAGGATCGCTTGAGCCCAGGAGGTGGAGGTTGCAGTGAGCAGAGATGGTGCCATTGCACTTTAGCCTGGTGACAGAGCAAGACCTTGTCTCAAAAAAAATTGTTTAAAAGAAAACCCCAAAACTTTGATGGACTTCACCTCTTTTGAAGGTGAATATTCTTTTCGAGGTGATGGAAATTGCATGAGTAAAGGAAAATCTGACTGGCTTTGGTAATGAAAGAGTGTAAGCATGTCAGGATTTCTCACAGCTGTTTTAGTAGGCAAAGTGCTTCCACGTAGGGAATAACACCACAAGAAATCTCCATTTTCCCTGATGCTTGTTCCATTTCATTCTGTGTACTCCTTTCTACAAAGATTTAAATACCAAATTGCTTCTATTACTTCACAGTTTCCACCTGGGGTCTCGGGAGTTTGCACAGAGCCAAAAAAGCATCTGCAGCTTCCCCCTTTTTGCCACATCTTATAACTTGGGGGCTTCTTTTTGAGCTGTTTATGTCATCATGGCTATATCTCTGGGTATTCCTAGTTGAGTTTTTAGTTTCAACTGGAGCTGCAATCGCAGAAGTGGCAGGACTCCCCATGCTTAAATATTAACCTCAGCTTGGAAGGTTTTCTGCTGTGATGGTTGGGGTGACTTAGTTTTGAAACTCCCTTTTTACCTTTCTTAGCTCTGCTGGGATTAAATTTTTTAAAAAAATTTGGCAGATTTGAAAAACAATGTGAAGATTTTTTTTTTTACTCTAAAAATACAGAAAATAGTTTTAGTCCAATCTTGTTTGCGTAGTTTTTATTCCATGAACACAGGGAAGGAAAATTATAGGCAAGACAGATTTAATTCTGTCTGCTGTTGCTGTGTGGGAGTACTGATTAAAATAAATTATCTTTGTTTATTTGAAAGCAAACTAGACAATTTTGGAAATAATAATTTGCTGCATCTATGAATGAGTTTGGACTAAATTGACCCATCAATTAGCTGGATGATCAATTGCTTTCAATCTGGTGATTAATGAACTTCCAGTGCTGTGATCAGCTTTCCCCTCGCTGAGTTGCTAAGTTGCATGCATGCTGAAAAGAGCTCCCAGAGAACAGGTGTGTTTGCCAGACACAGTTGCTCCTGGACCTGCCCTTGGAAAAAGTCCCCTGAAGTGACTGGGGGTCCCCTCCTTCTCCTTTCTGATTTGTCCTGTTTCTTATCCAGTGTCTGATCATAGTCGGACTGAGTGGGGTCAGTATGACAGCACATGCACACACTTTAAGGAGACCTCACGGAAGTATCATAGAAGACTTTCTAGCTGGCACAGTTATTTGGGGATTCTTTTGCTAAAGAAAAAGAGGAAGATAAATATTGGGGTAGGTATCTAGCATTTTCTGCCATAATCACTCACCTCTTCAAATATGGCAAGCCTCTCTCCTCCCCTGTTCACCCTCAATTTCTTACCATGGGCTTCAAAATAGCTTTCTGCTCCTTCCAGAAATCTTCATTTTGATTTGTGAAAGTAAAGGTCAGTTCAATCTGAGAATGGCCATACTGTTTGGATCTTTAAAAATAACAACTGAGTGTTAGCTCAAAGGGAAGTTCGGTGGAATTTCACATTGCAGTTTGTCCTTTTCCAAGTTGATCATTTAGATCAGAAATCACCAATCTTTTTCTATAAAGGACCAGGTAGGCTGGGCACGGTGGCTTAGGCCTGTAATCCCAGCACTTTGAGAGGCCAAAGTGGGCAGATCGCTTGAGCTTAGGAGTTCAAGATCACCAGCCTGGGCAACATGGTGAAACCCTGTCTCTACTAAAAATACAAAAATTAGACAGTTGTGATGGCATGCACTTGTAGTCCCAGCTACTTGGGAGGCTGAGGTGAGTGGATGGTTTAAGCCCGGGAGGTCGAAGCTACAGTGAGCTGAGACGGCGCCATTGCACTCCAGCTTGGGTGACAGAGACCCTATCTCGAAAAAAAAAAAGACCTGGTAGTAAATATTTGAGGACTTGCAGACGGTTTCCCTTGTGTTGTGGCTACTCAAGTCTGTCTTTGTAGTACAAAAGTAGCCATACACAATACATAAAAGAACAGGCATGCTGTGTTCCAATGAAACTTAATTTATTACCTTGAAATGGAAATTACATACAATTTTCACGTGTTATGAAATATCCCTGTTAATTTTTCAACTATTTTAAAATGTAAAAATCATTCTTAGCTCATAAGCTGTAGAAAAACAGGTAGCAAGCTGAATTTGGCTCGAAGGCCATAGTTTGTTGACTCCTGATTTTAGATGATGATTGTAGAAATGAGTCCTAAGAAAAGAAAGTAATGTTTTGCTGTTCTAAACAGAAGTTGGTTACCTAGGGTAACACTCTGGAATGGCACAGAGGGAAGGAGAATCTGAACTTTTAAAAGAAGTGAGTCAGACTTAGTTTTCAGGTCACAGATTCTAAAGTGTTTAAAGATATATTACTAGATCCAAAAAAGTCTGTATTTTAAAAAGTTGAACTTTTTTGTTTTTTTAAATGTGATACAAATGTAACTTAAAGTTTAACATTTTAACCAGTTTATTTTTAAATTTTTTTTGAGATGGAGTTTTGCTGTTTGACCAGGCTGGAGTGCAGTGGCACGATCTTGGCTCACTGCAACCTCTGCCTCCCGGGTTCAAGCGATTCTCCTGCCTCAGCCTCCCGAGTAGCTGGGATTATAGGCGTGCACCACCACACCCCGTTAATTTCTGTATTTTTAGTAGAGATGGAGTTTCACCATGTTGGCCAGGATGGTCTCAATCTCTTGACCTTGTGATCCACCTGCCTCGGCCTCCCAAAATGCTGGGATTACAGGCATGAGCCATAGCACCCGGTCTATTTTTTTATTTTTGTTTTTGAGATGGAATCTCGCTGTGTCACCCATGCTGGAGTGCAGTGGTGCAGTCTCCTCTCACTGCATCCTCTGCCTCCCAGGTTCATGTGATTCTTCTGCGTCAGCCTCCCGAGTAACTGGGATTATAGGTGCATGTCACCACACCTGGCTAATTTTTGTATTTTTAGTAGAGACAGGATTTCACCATGTTGGCCAGGCTGGTCTTGAATGCCTGACCTCAAGTGATACTCTCGCCTCAGCCTCCCAAAGGGCTAGGATTATAGGCATGGGCCACCACACCTGGCCTCATTTTAACCAGTTTCAAAATGTACAATTCTGTGATATCAAAACATTGACAATGTTGTGCAGCTGTTACCACTATTTGTTTCCAGAACTTTTTCATCATCCCAGACAAACTCTGTACCTGTTTAAACAAAAATAACTCCCCATTACCCCTCCCTCCCATCCTGCCCTGGTGTCCTTTATTTTACTTACTGTCTGTGAATTTGCCTGTTGCAGGTACCTCATCAGTGGAGACATACAATATTTTTTCTGTTGTGACTGACTTACTTCACTTATCTATTTGTCTTCAAGATTCACTCATGTTGTAGCATGCATCCAAATTTTATTTCTTTTTAAGACTGAATGATCTGTCGTATGTGTTTACCACCACATTTTGTTTATCCGTTTATCTGTTGATGGACATTTTTAAGACTGAATGATCTGTCGTATGTGTTTACCACCACATTTTGTTTATCCGTTTATCTGTTGATGGACATTTGAGTTGTTTCTGCTTTTGGCTATTGGAATAATGCTTCTGTGATTGGTCTACAAGTATCTGTTTCAGTTCCTGCTTTCAATTCTTTTGGATATATATACCTGAAAGTAGAGTTGGTGGATCATAGGGTAATTCTATGTTTAACTTTTCGAGAAACCATCATACTGTTTTGCACAGAGGCTACGCCATCTTACGTTCCCACCAGCACTAGGATTCTAATTTTTCTACAGCCTTGCCAACACTTCCCTTTCTTTTTTAAAATAATAACCGTCCGAATGGGTGTGAAGTGGTATTTGATTGTGATTCTGATTTGCAGTTACCCTAATGACTAGCGATATTGAATATCTTTTCATGTCCTTTTTGCCGTTTGTATACCTGCTTTGGAGAGATGTCTACTCAAGGTGGGTTTTTTTTTGTTTGTTTTTTGTTTTTGCCATTTTAAAATTGGTTTTGTTTTTCGTGGGTTGTAGGAATTCTTACATATTCTGGATATTAATCCCTTATCAGATTTGCAAACTTTTTTCCAGTCTGTAGCTTACCTTTTCACTGTCTCGATAGTGTTGTTTACACAGAAGTTTCTAATTTCGATGAAGTCCAATTTGCTTTTTTTTGGTTTTGTGCTTTTGATGTCATAGCCAAGAAATCATTGCCAAATCCAATGTCATGATTTTTCCTATGTTTTCTTCTCGGCATCTGTATGGTTTTAGTTCTTATGCTTAGGTCTTTGATCCATTTTGAGTCAGTTTTTGTACAAGGTGTTAGGTAAGGGTCCCACTTCATTCTTTTGCATGTGGATATCCAACTTTTCCTGCGTCATTTGTTAAAAAAGGCTGTCCTTCCCACATTGAATAGTATTGATACCTTTGTTGAAAATCACTTAACCATATATGTGAGGGTTTATTTCTGGGCTCTATTCTATACCACTGGTCTATATGTCTGTCCTTATGCTAGTATTGTTTTGATTACGTAGCTTCATAATCAGTTTTGAAATCAGGAAGTGTGGGTCTTTATACTTTGTCATTTTTTTTTCTCCAAGATTATTTCAGCTGTTTTGGGTCTCTTGAGATTCAATATGAACTTCGGAAAAGGATTTTCGGCCAAAAAGGCCACAGATTTTCATAGAGCTTGATTGAATCTGTAGATCACTTTGGGTAATATTGTCATTTTAACAGTATTAAGACTTCCAGTCCATCGACATGGGGTGTCTTTCCATTTATTTGTCATCTTTAATTTCTTTCAGCAATGTCTTGTAGTTTTTTGAATGTGAAAGTCTTTCGCTTCCTTGGTTAAATTTATTCCTAAGTGTTGTATTCTTTTTGACATTATTGTAAATGAAATTGTTTATTTTCAGATTGTCATTGTTAGTGAGCAGAAATTCACCTGACTTTAGCATGTTGGTTTTGTACCCCACGCCTCCTTCCTGGGTTCATTCGTTAGTTCAAACAGTTTTTAGAATTTTTTTTCGAGTTAAATTTGCATTTTTCATTATTTTAAGTTCTAGTGTACATGTGTACAATGTGCAGATTTGTCACATAGATATACATGTGCAGTGTTGGTTTGCTGCACCCATCAACTCGTTGTTTACATTAGGTATTTCTCCCAATGCTATATCTCCCCCTACCCCCCACTCCATGACAGGCCCCAGGGTGTGATGTTCCCTGACCTGTGTCCAAGTGTTCTCATTGTTCAACTCCCACTTATGAGTGAGAAGCTGCTGTGTTTGGTTTTCTGTCCTTGTGATAGTTTGCTAAGAATGATGGTTCCCAGCTTCATCCATGTCCCTGCAAAAGACATGAACTTATCCTTTTTATGGCTGCATAGTATTCCATGGTGTATATGTGCCACATTTGCTTTATCCAGTCTGTCATTGATAGACATTTGGGTTGGTTCCAACTCTTTGCTATTGTGAATAGTGCCGCAATAAACATACGTGTGTATGTGTCTTTATAGTAGCATGATTTATAATCCTTTGGGTATATACCCAGTAATGGGATTGTTAGTTCTAGATCCTTGAGGAATCACCATACTGTCTTCCACAATGGTCGAACTAATTTACATTCCTACCAATGGTATAAAAGCATTCCTGTTTCTCCACATCCTCTCCAGCGTCTGTTGTTTCCTGATTTTTTAGTGAACGGCATTCTAACTGACATGAGATGGCATCTCATTGAGATTTTGATTTGCATTTCTCTGATGACCAGTGATGATGAGCATTTTTTCATATGTCTGTTGGCTGCATAAATGTCTTCTTTTGAGGAGTGTCTGTTTGTAGCTTTTGCCCACTTTTTGATGGGGTTGTTTGTTTTTTTCTTGTAAATTTAAGTTCTTTGTGGATTCTGGATATTACCCCTTTGTCAGATAGATAGATTGCAAAAATTTTCTCCCATTCTGTAGGTTGCCTGTTCACTCTGATGATAGTTTCTTTTGCTGTGCAGAAGTTCTTTAGTTTAATTAGGTCCCATTTGTTGATTTTGGCTTTTGTTGCCATTACTTCTTGTGTTTTAGTCATGAAGTCTTTGCCCATGCCTATGTCCTGAATGGTATTGCCTAGGTTTTCTTCTAGGGTTTTTATTGTTTTAGATCTTATGTTTAAGTGTTTAGGCCATCTTGAGTTAATTTTTGTTTAAGGTGTAAGGAAGGAGTCTGGTTTCAGCTTTCTATTTATGGCTAGCCAGTTTTCCCAGCACCATTTATTAAATAGGGAATCTTTTCCCCATTGCTTGTTTTTGTCAGGTTTGTCAAAGATAAGATTGTTGTAGATGTGTGTTGTTATTTCTGAGGGTTCTGTTCTGTTCCACTGGTCTATATCTCTGTTTTGGTACCAGTACCATGCTGTTTTAGTTACTGTAGCCTTGTAGTTTAGTTTGAAGTCAGGTAGCATGATGCCTCCAGCTTTGTTCTTTTGGCTTAGGATTGTCTTGGCAATGCGGGCTCTTTTTTGGTTCCATATGAGCTTTAAAGTAGTTTTTTCCAATTCTATGAAGAAAGTCAATGGTAGCTTGATGGTGATAGCATTGAATCTATAAATTACCTTGGGCAGTATGGCCATTTTCATGATACTGATTCTTCCTATTCATGAGCATGGAATGTTTTTCCTTTGTTTGTGTCCTCTTTTATTTCATTGAGCAGTGATTTGTAGTTCTCCTTGAAGAGGTCTTTCACATCCCTCGTAAGTTGTATTCGTAGGTATTTTATTATCTTTGTAGTAATTGTGAATGGGAGTTCACTCATGATTTGGCTCTCTGTTTGTCTGTTCTTTGTGTATAAGAATGCTTGTGATTTTTGCACATTGATTTTGTATCCTGAGATTTGCTGAAGTTGCTTATCAGCTTAGGGGGTTTTGGGCTGAGATGATGGGGTTTTCTAAACATATAGTCATGTCATCTGCAAACAGAGACAATTTGACTTCCTCTTTTCCTAATTGAAAACTCTTTATTTCTTTCTCTTGCCTGATTGCCCTAGCAGAATTTCCAATACTGTGTTGAATAGGAGTGGTGAGAGAGGGCATCCTTGTCTTGTACCAGTTTTCAAAGGGAATGCTTCCAGTTTTTGCCCATTTAGTATGATATTGGCTGTGGGTTTATCATAAATAGCTCTTATTATTTTGAGATACATTCCATCAGTACCTAGTTTATTGAGAGTTTTTAGCATGAAAGGGTGTTGAATTTTATTGAAGGCCCTTTCTGCATCTATTGAGATAATCCTGTGGTTTTTGTCATTGATTCTGTTTATGTGACGGATCACATTTATTATTTTGCATATGTTGAACCAGCCTTGCATTCCAGGGATGAAGCCAACTTGATCATGGTGGATAAGCATTTTATGTGCTGCTGGATTCGGTTTGCCAGTATTTTATTGAGGATTTTTGCATTGATGTTCATCAGGGATATTGGCCTAAAATTCTCTTTTTTTGTTGTGTCTCTGCCAGGCTTTGGCATCAGGATGATGATGGCCTCATAAAATGAGTTAGAGAGGAGTCCCTCTTTTTCTGTTGTTTGGAATAGTTTCAGAAGGAATGGTACCAGCTCCTCTTTGTACCTCTGGTAGAATTCAGCTGTGAATCTGTCTGGTCCTGGACTGTTTTTGGTTGGTGGGCTATTATTGCCTCAATTTCAGAACCTGTTATTGGTCTATTCAGAGATTCAGCTTCTTTCTGGTTTAGTCTTGGGAGGGGGTATGTGTCTAGGAATTTATCAATTTCTTCTAGACTTTCTAGTTTATTTGTGTAGAGGTGTTTATAGTATTCTCTGATGGTAGTTTGTATTTCTGTGGGATCAGTGGTGATATCCCTTTTATCATTTTTTATTGCATCTATTTGATTCTTCTCTGTTTTCTTCTTTATTACTCTGGCTAGTGGACTATCTATTTTGTTGATCTTCCCAAAAAACCAGCTCCTGGATTCACTGATTTTTTTGAAGGGTTTTTTGTGTCTCTATCTCCTTCAGTTCTGCTCTGATCTTAGTTATTTCTTGCCTTTTGCTAGCTTTTGAATTTGTTTGGTCTTGCTTCTCTAGTTCTTTTAATTGTGATGTTAGGGTGCTGATTGTAGATCTTTCCTGCTTTCCCTTGTCGGCATTTAGTGCTATACATTTCCCTCTACACACTGCTTTAAATGTGTCCCAGAGATTCTGGTGTGTTGTATCTTTGTTCTCATTGGTTTCAAAGAACATCTTTTCTTTCTTTCTTTTTTTTTCTTGATGGAGTCTTGCTCTATTGCCCAGGCTGGAGTGCAGTGGCACGATTTCCACTTACTGCAAGCTCCGCCTCCCAGGTTCACACCAGCCTCCTGAGTAGCTGGGACAACGGGCACCCGCCACCATGCCCGGCTAATTTTTTGTATTTTTAGTAGAGACGGGGTTTCACCGTGTTAGCCAGGATGGTCTCAATCTCTGCACCTTGTGATCCACCCACCTCGGCCTCCCAAAGTGCTGGGATTACAGGCATGAGCCACCGCACCCGGCCTCAAAGAACATCTTTATTTCTGCCTTCAATTTGTTATTTACCCAGTAGTCATTCAGGAGCAGGTTATTCAGTTTTCATGTAGTTGTGCGGTTTTGAGTGAGTTTCTTTTTTTTTTTTTTTTTTTTTTTGAGACGGAGTCTTGCTCTGTCCCCAGGCTGGAGTGCAGTGGCCGGATCTCAGCTCACTGCAAGCTCCGCCTCCTGGGTTTAGGCCATTCTCCTGCCTCAGCCTCCCGAGTAGCTGGGACTACAGGCACCCGCCACCTCGCCCGGCTAATTTTTTGTATTTTTTAGTAGAGACGGGGTTTCACCGTGTTCGCCAGGATGGTCTCGGTCTCCTGACCTCGTGATCCGCCCGTCTCAGCCTCCCAAAGTGCTGGGATTACAGGCTTGAGCCACTGCGCCCGGCCGAGTGAGTTTCTTAATCCTGAGTTCTAATTCAATTGCATTGTGGTCTGAGAGACCGTTTGTTGTGATATCTATTCTTTTACATTTGCCAAGGAATGTTTTACTTCTGATTATGTGGTCAATTTTAGAATAAGTGTGATGTAATGCTGAGAAGAATGTATATTCTGTTGATTTGGAGTGGAGAGTTCTGTAGATGGCTATTAGGTCCGCTTGGTCCAGAGCTGAGTTCAAGTCCTGGATATCCTTGTTAATTTTCTGTCTCAATCTGTCTAATACTGACAGTGTGGTGTTAAAGTCTTCTATTATTATTGTGTGGGTGTTTGAGTCTCTTTGTAGTTCTCTAAGGACTTGCTTTATGAATCTGGGTGCTCCTGTATTGGATGCATATATATTTAGGATAGTTAGCTGCTGTTGCTGAATTGATCTCTTTACCATGATGTAATGGCCTTCTTTGTCTCTTTTAATCTTTGTTGGTTTAAAGTCTGCTTTATCAGAGACCAGGATTGCAACCCCTGCCTTTTTTTTTTTTTTTGCTTTCCATGTGCTTGGTAGATCTTCCTCCATCCCTTTAATTTTTTAGTTTTTTTTTTAAATTAAAAAGTAAACTTTAATGTCAAAAATGCAAACTTGGGGAGGGCAGAAAGATCACACAAAAGGCTGTCACTTCACACTTGGAGGGTTGCACAGCGGTGGGGCAGAGGTGCTCTTCTCTTCCCAGGCGGTGGGGCGGGCGGGCAGATGCGCTCCTCACTTCCCAGATGATGCCGGGGCTGGGCAAAGTCCTCCTCACTTCCTAGATGGGGCGGCAGCTGCACAGAAGCACCCCTCACTTCCTAGATAGGGCAGTGGGTGGGCAGAGGCACTCCTCACGTCCCAGACAGTGGGCAGCTGCGCGGAAGCGCTCCTCACATCCCAGACGGTGCGGAGGCCGGGCAGAGGCACTCCTCACTTCCCAGACAGGGCAGTGGCAGGGCAGAGGGGCTCCTCTCTTCCCGGTTGGTGCGGCAGATGGGCAGAGGCGCTCCTCACATCCCAGACGGTGTGGCGGCTGGGCAGAGGCACACCTCACTTCCCAGACGGTGGGCAGCCGGGGGGTGGGGGTGGGGTGCTCCTCACTTCCCAGTCAGTTGGGTGGCCAGGCAGAGGCGGTCCTCACTTGCCAGATGGGGTGGCGGCCAGACAGAGGCTCTCCTCACTTCACAGACAGGATGGCGGCTGGGCAGAGGCGCTCCTCACTTCCCAGGTGGTGGGGCAGCTGGGCAGAGGCACTCCTCACATCCCAGAGGCAGGGCAACCAGGCAGAGGCACTCCTCACTTGCCAGATGGGGCAGCGGCTGGGCAGAGGCTCTCCTCACATCCCAGACAGGGCGGTGGCCGGGCAGAGGCACTCCCCAGATCCCAGACGGCTCCCTTTATTTATTTATTTATTTATTTTTTGAGACAGAGTCTCGCTCTGTCCCCCAGGCTGGAGTGCAGTGGCGTGATATCGGCTCACTGCAAGCTCGGCCTCCCGTATTCACACCATTCTCCTGCCTCAGCCTCTTGAGTAGCTGGGACTACAGGTGCCCACCACCACACCCAGCTAATTTTTTGTGTTTTTTTAGTAGAGACAGGGTTTCACCGTGTTGGCCAGGATGGTCTCGATCTCCTGATCTTGTGATCCCCCGGCCTCAGCCTCCCATAGTGCTGGGATTACAGGTGTGAGCCACCACGCCTGGCCTCCATCCCTTTATTTTAAGCCTATGTGTGTCTTTGCACATAAGATGGGTTTCCTGAATGCAGTACGCTGATAGGTCCTGACTCTTTATGCGGTGTGCCAGTCTGTGTTTTTTAATTGGAGCATTTAGCCCATTTACATTTAAGATTCATATTGTTATGTGTGAATTTGATCCTGTCCTTATGATGCTAGCTGGTTATTTTGCCCCTTAACTGATGCAGTTTCTTCATAGCTTCCATGGTCTTTACCATTTGGCATGTTTTTGCAGTGGCTGGTACTGGTTGTTCCTTTCAGTGTTTAGTGCTTCCTTCAGGAGCTCTTGTAAGGCAAGCCTAGTGGCAAAATCTCTCAGCATTTGCTTGTCTGTAAAGGATTTTATTTCTCCTTCACTTATTAAGCTTAGTTTGGCTGGATATGATATTCTAGATGGAAAATTCTTTAAGAATGTTGAATATTGGCCCCTTCTTCTGGCTTGTAGGGTTTCTGCAGAAACAGCTGCTGTTAGTCTGATGGGCTTCACTTTGTGGGTAACCCGACTTTTCTTTCTGGGTGCCCTTAACATTTTTTCCTTCATTTCAACCTTGGTCAATCTGACAATTATGTGTCTTGGGGTTGCTCTTCTTATGGAGTATCTTTGTGGCATTCTCTGTATTTCCTGAATTTGAATGTTGGCCTGCCTTGCTAGGTTGGGGAAGTTATCCTGGATATATCCTGAAGAGTGTTTTCTAACTTGGTTCCATTCTCCCTGTCACTTTCAGATACACCAATCAAATGTAGATTTGGTCTTTTCACATAGTCCCATATTTCTTGGAGGCTTTGTTCATTTCTTTTCACTCTTTTTTCTCTTATCTTGTCTTCTCACTTTATTTCATTAATTTGATCTTTAGTTGCTGATAATTCTTTCTTCTGCTTGATCGAATTGGCTATTGAGGCTTGTGTATGCTTCATGCAGTTCTCCTGTGGTTTTCAGCTCCACAAGGTCATTTAAGCTCTTCTCTATACAGGTTGTTCTACTTAATCATTCATCTAACCTTTTTTCAAAGTTTTAACTTCCTTGTGATGGGTTAGAACATGCTCCTTTAGATGGGAGAAGTTTGTTATCACTGACCTTCTGAAGCCTACTTCTGTCAACTCATCAAAGTCATTCTCCATCCAGTTTTGTTCCCTTGCTGGTGAGGAGTTGTATTCCTTTGGAGGAGAAGGGGCGTTCTGGTTTTTGGAATTTTCAGCCTTTCTGCTCTGGTTTCTCCCCATCTTAGTGGTTTTATCTACCTTTGGTCTTTGATGTTGGTGACCTACAGATGGGGTTTTGGTGTAGATGTCCTTTTTGTAGATGTTGATGCTATTCCTTTCTGTTTGTTTTCCTTCTAACAGACAGGCCCCTCAGCTGCAGGTCTGTTGGAGTTTGCTAGAGGTCCACTCCAGACCTTGTTCACCTAGGTGTCACCAGCGGAGGCTTCAGAACAGCAAATATTGCTGACTGATCCTTCCTGTGGAAGCTTCATCCCAGATGGGCACCTGCCTGTATGAGGTATCTGTCAGCCACTACTGGGAGGTGTCTCCCAGTCAGGCTACACGGGGATCAGGGACCCACTTGAGGAAGCAGTCTGTTTTCAGAGCTTGAATGCTATGCTGGGAGAACCACTGCTCTTTTCAGAACTATCAGGCAGGGATGTTTAAGTCTGTAGAAGCTGTCTGCTGCCTTTTGTTCAAATATGCCCTGTGCCCAGAGGTGGAATCTAGAGAGGAGTAGGCCTTGTTAAGCTGTGGTGGGCTCTGCCCAGTTTGAGCTTTCCTGCCTCTTTGTTTACACCATGAGCATAGAACTACCTACTCAAGCCTCAGCAATGGTGGATGCCCCTCCTCCCACCACGTTCCAGTATCCCAGGTCGATCTCAGACTGCTGTGCTAGCAGTGAGCAAGGCTCCGTGGGCATGGGACCTGTCAAGCCAGGCATGGGAGGGAATCTCGTGGTCTGCTGGTTGTGAAGACTGTGGGAAAAGCACAGTATTTGGGCAGGAGTGTATGGTTCCTCCAGGTAGTCACTCATGGCTTCCCTTGGTAAGGAAAGGGGAATCCCCCGACCGCTTGTGCTCCCAGGTGAGGCAATGCCCCACCCTACTTTGGCTCGCCCTCCATAGACTGCACCCGCCATCCAACCAGTCCCAATGAGATGAACCAGGTAACTCAGTTGGAAATGCAGAAATCACCCATCTTCTGCGTCAGTCTCACTGGGAGCTGCAGACCAGAGCTGCTCCTATTCAGCCATCTTGGAAGTGCCTCCTAAATTTGCCTAGATTTTTTTTTTTTTTTTTTAGGGTTATACATATGAGATCATGTCATTTGTGAACTGAGATAATTTTACCTCTTCCTTTCCAATTGGATGCCTTTTACTAGGTTTTTTTCTTGCCTCATTTCTCTGGCTAGAGCATTCAATACTATGTTGAATAGGAGTTGTATATGTGGGGATCCTTGTTTCTGATCTTAAGGAAAAAGTTTTCAGTTTTTCATCATTAAGTATGATGTCCACTGTGAGTTTTTCATCCATGCCTTTATCGTGTTATGACGTTGCTATTTCTAGTTTAGTGAGTGTTTTTTTTTTAATCGAGAAAGGATGCTGAATTGTGTCAAATGCTTTTTTTTGTAGAGATGCATATTGAAGTACAGTCATGTGCTGCATAAGGACATTTTGGTTAACAAAAGACTGAATATATGATGATGGTTTTGTAAGATTTAATACTGTATTTTCACTGGCCTTTTGTATGCTTAGGTACATAATTGCCTACAGTAATCAGTGTAGTAACATGCTGTACAGGCTTACAGCCTAGGAGCAATAGGTTATACCATATAGCCTAGGTGTGTAGCAGGTTGCACCATGTAGGTTTGTGTAAGTCAACTCTGAGATGTTTGCACAGTGATAAAATTGCTCACTGATGCATTTCTCAGAATGTATCCCTGTCATTAAGTGGTGGATGGCTGTATGTAAGGATGATTTCTGGGACTGACTTTAAAATACTGCAGCAAAGAAGAAAAGGGGATTGATAAAGCAAGTGTGGCAAAATCTGGATAATTGTGAGGAATAGATGATACTTATTTGGGGATTCATTAAATGATTTCTACTTTTGAATATGTTTGGAAATTTATATAATAAAACCTTATTTATTTATTTAATTTTTATTTTTTTTCGAGACAGAGTCTCGCTCTGTTGCCCAGGCTGGAGTGCAGTGGCGTGATCTTGGCTCACTGCGAGCTCCGCCTCCCGGGTTCACGCCATTCTCCTGCCTCAGCGTCCCGAGTAGCTGGGACTACAGGTGCCCGCTACCACGCCTGGCTAATTTTTTTGTCTTTTTAGTAGAGATAGGGTTTCACCATGTTAGCCAGGCTGGTCTCGATCTCCTGACCTCATGATCCACCTGCCTTGGCCTCCCAAAGTGCTGGGATTACAGGTGTGAGCCACCGTGCCCGGCCTATTTTATTTTATTTTAATTAATTTATTTTTTGAGATATAGTTTCACTCTTGTTGCCTAGGTTGGAGTGCAGTGGCATGGTCTTGGGTCACTGCAACCTCCGCCTCCTGGATTCAAGTGATTCTTCTGTCTCAGCCTCCCGAATAGCTGGGATTACAGGCATGCACCACCACTTCCAGCTAATTGTAGTTTTGGTAAGATGGGGTTTCACCATGTTGGCCAGGATGGTCTCAAACTCCTGACCTCAAGTGATCCTCCCAATGTGGCCTCCCAAAGTGCTGGGATTACAGGCGTGAGCCGCCACACCCAGCCTATGCAATAAAACTTTTGGAAAGGAAAAATATTATTAAAGTTCTCTATATTGTGTTCTTTTTATTTTGTTTATTTTTGTATTTGGTATGAATGTGTAGTAATTTCTAAACCTGAATTATTTGGGGGGACTTTGAAAAAACTGTAGATTCTGTGAGTAGATTCATCAGGCTTGGGGTGGGACTTGGTCCCTGGAAGTGACTGGGATGCAGCTAGGTTTAGGAATTGTAAATAGGAGTAAGGCTTAAAAAAGGGAGTAGCAGCAGTATCCCTTGTGTTCTTTCTTGCAAGCCAGGAGAACATTCTTCTTTAGTGGGAGAGGAGCAGGGCTTGGAATCACAAATTCTACTTCAGACAGTAAGCCTAGGTGACCGTGGTTGGACAGATAACTTTTTAACCGCTTTGGGTTACTTCAGCCTTGGAAAAATTAGGAGGCTAACCTAAGACCACTGGAAAGCTCCCTGAGTTAATTATCGCACAAGCGAGACTGGCTGATGCCAGCTTTAGCCTGCGAGAGAGAGAGAGAGAGAGAGAGAGAGAGAGAGAGAGAGATAGATACTGATCGCCAGAAAGGAGGGGATTAATATGGAATAATCCTGTGTACTTATAGAAGAGGATATTGGCGTGTCTGCGTTGGGTTAAGTTTTTAGACAGGGAAATAATTAAAAATCCCCAAAGGTATTTTTGAGGGGGAGGAAAGGGAGGGAGAATCTTGCTTTATTAATTATTTTTGGTGCTTATTTATTTAAATAAGCATAAGTAGTAGAAGTGTGACATTTTATAGTTATTTTCTACATTGCAGAAAGAAAAACTCAGGCTCTTCTTGGATGGTCTAATGGAACCACAACCTTGACATACTTAATAAAGTTAAACATTGCGCAAGGAACTTTTCTTTTGAGGCCTTTAAGAATGTTCAAACATGTCTTGTTAGCTCACTAACAGGTCCAATTGGGATGTAGAGGAGATGCTGGTAGCGTGTCAGATCCTGAGTCCCCCAGGCACTGAGATTAGCCCCAGATTGCATCCTGGGGGTTAGTGTGGAACTGCTAATAGCTTTCAGTCTTTTACAGTCTAGAATTCAGAGGGAAAGGGATCTTAGGGACTCTGGGTGCAGAGTCCCTAAGATGTAGATGACAACTGAGGCCAGGAGAGGAGGCCGATTTACCCGAGCAGAGTGCTCCTGCTGAGCCCAGGCGGTTTCCATTTCCCGGGGTCTCTGTTAGGATTGCAGCACCTTCAAAACATTTAACATACTTCCCTGCCGGAAGCCACATCCTTCAGTGGTGACACCCAGAGGCAGCCCTCTTGGTCTTTTGCTTGTTTTGGAAAGATGCAGCGTGACTGCTTTTATTGTTACAGCACTGGGTGGTCTGCCAGTGAGCACGTAGTATAAATAACAACTAATAAATAATTTTACAGCAGAAGTCCTAAATCTTTCCAGATAGTGCACTGGTGCATGGCTGTCAAATGCCAGACAGATCCTAAGAAAACAGTAACTTTAACCCATCCATCTTTTACGTACATGGCACATTGTTGTCATAAAATTTTCCTAAGGTTTTAGTGGCTTAAGGGAGAAAATGTACATGTGAAAACACATACACAAACACACCCACATATGCATAGCTACCCTTACTGGCGGCATGATTGCTTCCATTTTTAAACATGACCACTTGACACCTTTCTGAATTTTTCCTGTATTTTGGCTACAGTAACCTATTTTATTTTACAGCAGTAAATTTGAGCAGACGTGATATTTTTTGATAAAAGGATTTTCTAATGTTTTCATTCTGGGCCATACTTTCGCATTTGTTTTAGTGTCAGAAATGGTTAAGTTGATTTGGTTTAACTCATAGTGTAGGTTCGCCTTTCTTTTCAACCTCTGGAGAGCCAGGTACCTGAGTTCTGTGGTATCCAAGACCTCTGGCTTTTCAGCTGAGTTGGGGGTTAGGATTCTGGACTTACCCCTCCCTGGAATTTCCCAAGCCTTAGCTGCTTCTCTCGTAAATTGCGGATAATATTGATGGCACAGGGTGACTTTAAGGATTGAATATGGTACCTTACATAAGAACGCCCCAGCCTAGGGTCTCCATATGAAGGTCTTGATGAGTGTTGGTTCCCCTTGACTTCTGTGTTTTTACCTTATACCCCCTTTCTGTTGAAATCCTACCCACAGCAGAGCCTGTTCTCTCTTGAAGCCGTCTGGAATGGAAATAAGCTGTGCTCCTCTGTATTTTCATAGTGTACTGTAACGTACCTCTCCTGTACAGTCTTTGATGTGATGTCTTTCACTCTGTTGATGACATGGGACATGTCTGCACCTTCTCACCCTCCAAGCTGGCTGAGCCATGAGAAGGAAAGCTGACTGAAGGCAGAGGCTGAGGCTGAGTCCTGTAGCTTCGGCAGGATTAGCACGGTGCTGGCCACATAGCAGGCATGATCGTGGATGAGCCCTCAACAGATGTGAGGTGTAATTGTTTAAAATGTTCTTAATGAGAACACATGGACACAGGGAGGGTAACAACATACACCGGGGCCTATCGGGGAGTAGGGGGCACGGGGATGGAGAGGATTAGGACAAATATCTAATGCATGTGGGGCTTAAAACCTAGATGACGTGTTGATAGGTGCAGCAGACCACCGTGGCACACATATACCTATATAACGTAACTGCACACTCTGCACATATATCCCAGAACTTAAAAAAAAAAATTGTTCTGGCTGGGCATGGTGGCTCACGCCTGTAATCTCAGCACTGTGCAAGGCCGAGGTTGGCGGATCACCTGAGGTTGGGAGTTCGAGACCAGCCTGACCAACATGGAGAAACCCCATCTCTACTAAAAATACAAAATTAGCTGGGTGTGGTGGTGCATGCCTGTAATCTTAGCTACTCTGGAGGCTGAGGCAGGAGAATTGCTTGAACCCTGGAGGCAGAGGCAGGAGAATTGCTTGAATCTGGGAGGTGGAGGTTGCGGTGAGCCGAGATTGCACCATTGCACTCCAGCGTGGGCAACAAGAGCTAAACTCCGTCTAAAAAAAAAAAAAATTGCTCTTAAGTCATTAGAATATACATACTCATGAGATGGTAGCCATCTCCCTCATTCTTTCTGCTTCCAGTCTGCCCACGTCTGTCTCTAAACTCTGTCACTTGGAGGTCCTCTGCCCTTCACCTTGACTTCCCTGAGGAGGTGCCAGGTTTATAGAGTAGTGGTTAACTGCATGCAGCCTGACCACTTCCTAGCTGTGTGTTATGGATTGAATTGTACCCCCTCAAAAGATGTTGAAGTCCTAATGCTCCAGCCTCCAAATATGATCTTATTTGGTAAAGAGTCTTTACAGAGGTAGTTGAGGTAACATGAGCTCATTAGCGTGGGCCCTAGTCCAGCATGGGTAGCATCCTTATTAAAAGAGGAAATTTGGACACTGAGACAGACATGGACAGATGGAAGACAATGTGAAGACACGGAGAATCCCAGCTACAAGCCAAGGAACGCCTGAGCCTCTCAGAAGCTTGGAGCAAGGCATGGAACAGAATCTCCCCCACAGCCCTCACAGGAACTGACACCTTGATTATTGATTTCTAACCCCTAGAACTGTGAGCCAATAAACTTCTGGTTCAACCACCCAGTTTCTGGGACTTTGTTATGGCAGCCCTGGGAAAGTGATATGTAGTGGGGAGTAGGCAACTTTATAAATCTTTTCAGCCTTATTTTCCTTATCTGTAGAATGGGATGATGTGACAAATTGCACCTATCTCATTGGGGGGTTCTCAGGATTAAATCGTGCCTGGCATTTTGGGATAGATGTTAAAAAATAGCATTCATTCAATGTTATCATCCATAGACTCTGACTTCCTCATCCTGGATCGCTTTTAAACTTAGTAGTCTCTTGAGTTTTTACAGAAGCCTCTTCAGTCAGGTTTTGGTGGCCATAAGATCTCAAAATCTTAGTGTAAAACAGCATTCCCCCAAGTTTGTGGCACCAGGGAATGGTTTTGTGGAAGACAATTTTTTTGCGGACTGGTGAGTAGGGGCAGGAGATGGTTTGGGGATGATTCAAGTATATTGCGTTTATTGTGCACTTTTTTAATTTTAATTTTTTTTATTATACTTTAAGTTGTAGGGTACATGTGTACAACGTGCAGGTTTGTTACATAGGTATACATGTGCCATGTTGGTTTGCTGCACCCATTAACTCATCATTTACATTAGGTATTTCTCCTAATGCTATCCCTCCCCATGCCCCCACTCCATGACAGGCCCCAGGGTGTGATGTTCCCCTCCCTGTGTCCAGGTGTTCTCATTGTTCAGTTCCCACCTATGAGTGAGAACATGCGGTGTTTGGTTTTCTGTCCTTGTGATGCTTTGCTGAGAGATACGGCTTCCAGCTTCATCCATGTCCTTGCAAAGGACATGAACTCATCCTTTTTTATGGCTGCATAGTATTCCATGGTGTATATGTGCCACATTTCCTTAATCCAGTCTATCATTGATGGACATTTGGGTTGGTTCCAAGTTGTTGCTATTGTGAATAGTGCCACAATAAACATACGTGTACATGTATCAGTCTTGCTCTGTTGCCCAGGCTGGAGGAATGTAGTACTGCAATCTTGGCTCACTACGACCTCTGCCTCCTAGGTTCAAGTGACTCTCCTGGCTCAGCCTCTTGAGTAGCTGGGATTACAGGCGTGTACCACCATGCATGGCTAATTTTTGTGTTTTTAGTAGAGACGGAGTTTCATCATGTTGGCCAGGCTGGTCTTGAACTCCTGACCTCAGGTGATCCACCTGCCTTGGCCTTCCAAAGTGCTAAGATTACAGGCGTGAGCCACCATGCCCCGCCTTGTGCACTTTAGTTTTATCATTATTACATTGTAATATATAATAATTATACAACTCACCATAATGTAGAATCAGTGGGGAGCCCTGAGCTTGTTTTCCTGCAACAAGGTGGTCCCATCTAGGGATGATGGGAGACAGTGACAGATCATCAGGCATTAGATTCTCATAAGGAGCATGCAGCCTAGATCCCCTGCATGTGCAGTTCACTGATAGGGTTTGCACTCCTATGAAGCTGCTGATGTGATAAGAGGCAGAGCTCAGGTGGTAATGTGAGCAATGGGGAGTGACTGTAAATACAGAATAAGCTTCACTTGCTTGCCTGCCGCTCACCTCCTGCTGTGCAGCCTGATTCCTAACAGGCTATGGATTGGTACTGGTCCATGGCCCAGGGGTTGGGGACCCCTGTTGTAAAGCAAATCATATTTGTCACCCAGACTTGAGTGTAGGGGTGCAAACATGGCTCACTGCAGCCTCAACCTCTGAGATTCAAGCAATTCTTCTACCTTGGTCTCCCAAAGTTCTGGGATTATAGGCATGAGCCACTGTGCCCTGCTAGGAATTTAGTTCTAATTAGGGGTTTAATTTCCTGACAAAGTGCTCAGCAACAAACAAGTCATATCTGTAAAATTGTCCCATTGTCATGAGTTAATGTGTGTTGACTGGCTGAGCCCTGGTCTCTCTGGAGTTGCCATTTTAACTGGGAGCTTTTGTTAAACCCTTTGAATATATTGATTTTCTTGCTTTTAAATGCCTGTCATTATAGGCTATAGGAAGTAGGGTGTGGATTATTTGGTAGTTGTTAGGGGAAAAAAACGTCCATGGCTCCTGCTTGGTGTGTGCAGTGTACGCAGCACCGAAATCAAATGTGGCTTCAGCCTGCCACTGAGCATACCTATGTGGCACTGGGCCAATTGCTCAATCCTTTGGAACATCTGTTCTCTCTCCTTTGCAAAATAAAGGTGGCAATACCTGCCCAAGAGGCAGTTTTATGGTTCAAGTAAGATAACATAGGTAAGGAAACTCCTTTTTGATGTGGTGCATATTCAACAAAAGTTAATTCCTTTTCTCTCATCTCCCTCGTTCCTCAGTGGTTACAATCTGTAAGAGCAATGGCTGAAATGTTGGCCACTTCACTCGTGATATTGAAGTTCCTTTTGGACAGGTAAAGAGCTTATGTCCCTCAAGTTGTACACCATGAAAAGCTGCCTGCCACCTACATGCTGAGAACCCACTTGGAGTGACACAGTTCGGATTAAAAACTTTATTTCCACATGGTATGAAGTGAATTTGATGTATGACTTCTTAGCTTTTTTTGTGATTGTATAACTTATGAGTTGTTTATTATTATTATTATTTTTTAAAAAGCCTGAAAGTACGAAACATTTGAAGAATGAAGTATCACGAGATGGGTGTGTGTGTGCGTGTGTGTGTGTGTGTGCGCGCGCGCGCGATAGCTAAAAAAGTAAATTTTCCTTTAGCTCATGCTCTGTATGAATTGGTCATCTGTATACATTAAATGTATATTTTTGAAGTTCTCTATGATAAATCTGCATTAGTAACTATGGCTATTTGAGCACTTGGGCTTCAGATAACATCAATATACCAAAAAAATTTCAAAGCTTTTTTGTAAACATCAATGCAGACAGTATTAATCTCTATATAAAACAGAACTTCAGTTTGAGCTTAATTGAATTAGTCACTTGGTATCAGATGTAGGAGACTGGTCTTCAGTTTCACTTAAAAGCAATAGGGAAGGAAAAGAAAGAGGCATCGAATGTTCTGTTTTGGCATCATTTTATTTGTTTTGCTAATTTGCTAGTCTCAAAGCCATTCTCAGATGATGCCATTAAAAGGAGGTGGGATATTTGCCATTTTCCAAGTAATGACACATGATAGGAGAGATCAGTCATACCCTATTTTGACCAATATAACTCATTCTATAACTTTTTTTGATCCCTTTAAAGTAAAATGATCTTATTTCTTATTAAAATAAAAAAGCATACATCCTATAGGGGAAAGGTCACAACACAGGGGTAGTTCCCAAAGTTTTTTATACTCCCCTCTGATTAATAATTATTTTCACAAACTGTGCTCAGGTACACCATGATTTGGGTTGCTGTGTGATCTGGAAGTCAATGTAAAGTGAATCATTATAAAGTGAATCATATTTTCCCATAGGAGTCCAGTTTTAATTAGGGGTTTTATTCTTGACAAAGTGCTCAGCATCATATAAATCATATATGTGGTTACTAATATAAAAGTAAAGATACTGCAATTTACATCACTGTAATAATTTAAAATAATAGCATTATACTCCTTGTTGCATACAATAGGCATGCATATAGTGCATACATTGATTATCCAAAGGGCCCAAGTGCTTTATAAAATATACATTCAACATATAAAATGCACAGCTTTGCCATGATTTAATGTATATGAAAGAACTTAATAAACTGTAGAATGCCATACAGATGTAAGTTGAAATTTTATTAGCCTTGTGCATATAGCTTAGCATAATACGTACATATAAAGACATTCCCGCATGTCTAATTGGGAACGCTTTTGCTCACCTTAGGATTTGGAAGGACATTTAGGGGTTTGGGTGACTCATAGCTCTGGATACCTAGGGAAATTTGAATGGATGCTTTTTGTTGTTAATATTTCTTTATTCTTGTATGTTCTGTTTCACAGCGTTTTCACTTGTTTCATTATGTAATCCTTTTCGAAGAGTAGGACACTGATGCTCACAGAGGATTCTGTGCTCTTTGTCACTGATAAATGCTTTTTTATTGCTGATACTCACTTTCAGAGTCACTTTGTGGCTAGGAAGTTGCAAAACTCAAACTAAAATCTGTGACTCCTCATTCTGTGCTTTTTCAAATAAGCCATAAGGGTCTGCTGTTTTCTCTGTAGTTAAGCAGATGCTAGTAAAATTATTTCAGGGATCTTAGAGTAGTGTTTAAAGAAGTTGGGATCACCCTTGAAGGGAACCATGACAAAGCCTGAAAATGTGGAGTCTTCATAGAAGACTTCGGTCTTCAGTTATGAAGATGTAGAGAGGAAGAGCTGTTTGTTTTTTTTTTCTTTTCTTTTTTTTTTTTTTTTGAGACAGGGTCTCACTCTGTTGCCCTGGTTGTAGTGAGGTGGTGCCATCTCAGCTAACTGCAGCCTTAACCTCCCCAGCCCAAGCAATCCTTTCACCTCAGCCTTCCAAGTAGCTGGGACGACAGGCATGTGCCACCACGCCTAGCTAATTCGTTTTTTTTGCAGAGGTGGAGTCTCCATCTGTTGCCCAGACTGGCCTTGAACTCCTGAGCTCAAGCAATCCTCCTGCATCAGCCTCCCAGAGTGCTGGGATTACAGGCATGGGCTACCATACCAGGCCCAAGGAAGAGACTTGAGTTTTTGCTCTTGTTTACCCACACTCTTGCCCTCATAATATTACTGAATACAGGAAGTCACAGGAGGCTGAGCAGGTGGACTACCTGAGGAAATCACGTGGAAAGGAAAAACTGGATCGTATTTCCTTGCCTTAGCATATTAGTAAAGTAATACTAGTCTATGCTGCAGTCGCAAATAAACTCTGAAATCTCAGTTATAATGAAGATTTATTAATCATGCAAAATCAAAGGCTCTCTTTGTGCCATGACTACGTGATCAGCACTGTTGCTATCCTGCAGTTCTGTCATCTTGGAGTTTGTTCTTGGAGTATGAGGAAGAGGGAGAGAAAACATGTGACTCTCCCTGGGTGAAGGGGTGTGATCTGAAGTCTTCCAGTTCTTCTGTGTGCTGAGATAATTGGCTTCTATAGCAATGAAATCATGACGGTGTCTCCGGTAACATCCTTGTTAATCACTTGAGAGGACTGTGCCTGACAATCACCTTGCTGGTTTTTTGTTTATTTAATAAACATTCATGGAATGCTTGTGTGCAAAGCATTGGGTTGAAAAGTTGATTCGATGCAGCAATTTGTTCCAAGGAATCACCTGAATTGTGTTGTATATTAACCATAATTTCTTTATTTGGGACATGGCTAGCCCACATGAAGTCTTTGTGCAAATTGGAAACAGGCATCCCTTCCTCAATACATTTTACTTCCATTTGTCAGAAAATTGTCATGCTGATTTTATTAAAAGAATGCCCTTTGCTGTTGTCCCTTGAAACATTGTCAAAATAAATATACAACCTAACAATGTATTTGAAGTGAGCAGTGCCCTCTTAGATGTGTCACTCTTGTGCAGTATACAACCTGCACAACTGTGTGTGACACCCTTTGCCCCCTTGCTTCCTACTATTGAATCTTTCTGGAATTTTGTAGATATTTTCAGGTAAACTTTATTTTCAGTCTTCGTAGATGTAGTGAGGCACCTTTCTTCTTCTTCTTTTTTTTTTTTTTTGGAAAAGACTACTTGAGTTCTGTTATGCTACAGGAAAAATGTCACTTCTTTTCATAGGATCAAATTCCCATTTTATTTGCTGTGGCAAATACTATCATTCATCTTAAACCTGGTTTGTTTTAAAGTTGTGTCTACCTTCCTCCATTGGTCTCTCTGTTCTTTGACCATTTACTACATTTTGAAAATATAGAGTTATCCTGTTACAATAGTTTCATTTTATTAAAAAAACTTTTACTCAAATAGGACCTTAATGGAATATTCTAACAGTGATAAATTCCTGCCCAGGGGCTAAAACATTTTGACATTATTAAGAAAAAAAGTTTTTCTGTTTGTCTGTATATGAAAGAGACCAACCCAACAGGCTGTGCCATTATTTATTAAATGAATAAATGAATGGACACATTGTAAGTGATATGTAGTAGTAGCTGTAAATGAATTGCTTTTTTTTTTTTTTTTAAATCTGTGTTATGATTGCATATTATCACAGAAAGACCCAAAGCTAGAAAAGCCCATTAGTATTTCTTTGAGTTAAGGATCTCTGCTAAGAATGAAAGTACAATCATGTGTGAGGAAAGGATAGTATATTTAAAAGAATTCCAGGCCTGGTCTAATTGTGCTTTGATTACTGTCTCTAGGGAGTAATTCTTACTTCTTGGTAGGAAACCATGAGCAAGTCTGACCATTTGGTTTTGTGAAAATAAACTTCGTTTAATTTATTGACACTTTAGACATACCTGCCAAATTTTCTCATGCTTTTTCCCTGACATGTGTCTTGCCTGATGGAGTCACTGTAATGCAGTCGATGTGTTTTTAAAGAAATTATGTTTTGCTAAGGAATGTATCAAAATTGTTAAACCATGTTGCACCTTGTTCTCATTAGTCTTTGGAATGCAGCTGCCGGAACAGAAAGGGCAGGGGAGGCGGAGTGGTGGCTCTGCGTGCTCTCACCTCCTTTCCTTGCAGAGGCCCTTGGGCTCCATCGTGAGGTGCTGGGTCTCTGCCCGTCCTCGGGCAGCTTTGCCAGGAGAGTACAGTCGAGGAGCCCTGTAACTCCAGTCCATTGCTGTTCTATTTAGAAAAAGCCAACAAAAAAATGGCTTTCACCTCTGTGTACAACCTAGCTAGCTCCGATTGCTACACTGTGTGTAGAGGCGTATCTTGTTTTACTGTGCTGTGCTTTATCGCACTTTGCAGATACTGTGTTTTTTTAATGTAGGTTTGTGGTAACCCTGTGTTGAATTCTGTCTGCTGTTTCTCCAACACCATGTGCTCACTTTATGTCTCTGTCACATATTGCTAATTCTCACAATATTTCAAGCTTTTTAATTGTTATGTCTGTTATGGTGATCTGTGATCAGTAACCTTTGATGTTACTGTTTTAATTCTTTTAGGGTGCCATGAACCATGCCCATATAAGACAGCAAACAGCTGATAAATATGTGTGTGTTCTGACTACTCCACCAACCGGCCATTCTCGGATCTCTCTCCCTCTCCTTGGGCCTCCCTATTCATTGAGACACAATATTGAAATTAGGGCAATTAATAACAATATAGTGGTCTCTAAGTGCTCATGTGAAAGGAGGAGTCGCACCTCTATCACTTTAAATCAAAGCTCGAAACAGTTAAGCTTAGTTAAAGGCATATTGAAAGGCAAGACAGGCTGAAAGCTAGGCCTCTTATGCCAAACAGCCAAATCGTGAATGCAAAGGAAAAGTTCTTGAAAGAAATTCAAAGTGCTACTCCAGTGAAGGCACGAATGATAAGAAAGCAAACAGCCTTATCGCTGATACGGAGAAAGTTTTAGCAGCTACAACATTCCCTTAAGCGAAAGCCTAACACCCGGAGCAAGGCCCTAACTCTTTTCAGTTCTGTGAAGGCTGAAAGAGGTGAGGATTGATTCGTGGAGTGGGGATTCGTGGGAGTGGGGTCAAAATATCAACATTAACAGGAATTTGGAAGAAGTTGATTTCAACCCTCATGGATGACTTTGAGGGCTCTGAGACTTCAGTAGAGGAAGTCACTGCAGTTGTGCTGGTAATAGCAAGAGAACTAGAATTAGAAGTGGACCCTGAAGACATGAATAAATTACTGCAATCTCATGATAAAACTTGAATGGATGAGGAGTTACTTCTTATGGATGAGCAAAGAGTGGTTTCTTGAGATGGAATCTACTTCTGGTGAAAGCAGTGAACATTGTTGAAGTAACAAAGGATTTAGAATATTATAAAAACTTTTTGGTATGGTTTGGCTCTGTGTCCCCACCCAAATCTAATCTTGAATTATAATCCCTACATGTCGAGGAAGGGATCTGGTGGGAGGTAATTGGATCATGGGGTGGTTTCCCCTATGCTGTTCTCATGATAGTGAGTGACTTCTCACAAGATCTGATGCTTTAAAAGTGTTTGGCAGTTACCGCCTTGCTCTGTCTCCTGCTGCCACGTAAGACATGCCTTGCTTCCCCTTCACCTTCTGCCATGATTTTAAGTTTCCTGTGGCCTCCCCAGCCATTGCAGAACTGTGTGTCAATTAAACCTCTCTAGGTTATAAATTACCCAGTTTCAGGTAGTTCTTTATAGCAGTGTGTAAATGGACTAATACACTTGGTGTTTTTGCTCCTTTTTTTTTTTTATCTCCTTTTTTCATCCTTGAATAACCTCTCTGCTAATGGTCCATCTGGCTAACTCTACTCAGCCCAAGTGTCACCTCATCTTTGAAGCCCTTCCTGATTTCCTCTGCTGATTTAGGTGCCCAGCATCCTTAGTGCTCACACTGAGCTTGATAAAATACATCTATCAAAACAATTACCTTGTAGCATAAATACTCATTTCTCCTGATTGGACTCTGAAGTCTGAGACTGTAGCTTTTAGTTTGTATCTCCATAAATGATCACAGGCTTGCTATATAGAAATTCAGTGAATGAATTAAGGTAAGATTTCCAAGGTATTTTGCTCAGCAAGTCTTCAAAAGCCGTTATATTCAAAAGCAGACGTTTCTACATCCAGTGAGTTAACATAGGTGAATGTAATGGCTTTGGTAAAGAAGTTATCTGAGTGAAAAACTAATTGAGTAGTTCGGTCAGCCTCAGCTTATTGCTCTCCCTCCCAACTGACATTATATACAAAGTCACCAGAAGGAAAGGTCTGCTCAGAGTAACCCTTCTGCCATGGTGACTCTGTTGGAAGTCATCCAGTGACACAAGACCCTGGAGGCAGCAGCTCTTATCCCTGGCTCTTTCATTTTGTGTGTTTCATTGTAGTTTGCAGAGCTTTTCCTAGGAGACTGGTTGCCTGCCCTGATGTGTCAGAGCTCCTGGCGGAGCCCCAGATTCGGGCTCCCTTGTACACCTTCTCTGGGGATTGAATTTTATTACCCAATAAAAATTGCCACGGAATTCCAAGAAATGTGACATTGAAATTCATCAGGCTGTTTTATCGTGTGATGTTTTCTTGTCTTGGTGCCTGGGACTAATGGCCAATGGGTTTGCATTATCTCTAAATTTGGGGGCAACTGTATCTTCATTGGTTGGAATCTTAGTATTGAGGATTGTGGCAGGTTTTGGCTGAGCTGGGTGGAGGGGCTGTGCGTTCTTACCCTGCAGGTCACTCTGGTGAGTGAAGATCTAAGGTTCTCAGAATGGAGGGAGAACATGGAGTGAAGCATGTAAGGGGCTGTCAAGGGTACTGGTTGCTCTTGTGTGGTCTGGGAGGCCTAGAGAGCGAGGAGTCTGTGCTGGGATGGGGTTTTCTTCATTCTCTTGTGTCAGGGTCTGGCTCACCCAGGCTGCAAGAGCCAAATGCCTTTAAACTTGAGTGTGGCAAGATGTAGAGGAAAAGGGTTTTGGAGTTGGGTAGAGCTGAATTGGAATTTTGGTTCTGGCACTTCCTGTGGGACCATGGGCAAATTGCTGAGCCCCTCTGTTTAGGTTTTTTTTTTTTTTTTTTCCACTTGTGAGGTAGGACTCCTGATCCCTGTGGGCCTGCTGTGAGGATGCAAAGTGAGAGTGTTTTGGCAGAACTCCTGGCACATTCCAGGCCCTCAGGAGTTATCACCCCCTTTTGTGAATGTCTGTTCTAA